>NC_052057.2:67899928-68499928 GCF_903992535.2 Arvicola amphibius
TCCTTGAGAAGATAATAAGAAGGTGAACTCCCAAAAAAAGATATAGTAATCCTCCTGGATATTGGAAGTAGACACGATCGCCAGGCAAAATTGGGAACTTGAGGGTTGGGCGAGACTGGGCCAAGGGAAGATGGGGAGAGAAAAGTGTGAAGGGGAGAACAGGGGGAGCTCGGAGGAATGGGGTGCTTGGGATATAGGAAGGGTGGATATGGGAGCAGGGAAGCATATATCTTAATTTAAGGAGCTACCTGAGGGTTGTCAAGAGACTTGACCCTAGAGGGGTTCCCAGGTTTCCAGGGAGACGCCCCCAGTTAGTTCCTTGGGCAGCTGAGGAGAGGGAGCCTGAAAAGGCCAGTTCCTATAGCCATACTGATGAATTTCTTGCATATCACCATAGAACCTCCACCTGACGATAGATGAGCTTAGCTTTTTGTGCCTACACATCATACAAAGTAATTTATAATGCCTTCATTGTGATACTTATAGAATTTTGGTTTTTTAAGCAAAGTATTTAGTGCATAAAATTATAATACATAATAATGACAAAATTGTAAGAAGAAAATTTTAAATATTCTGTGTAAATATTTTTAGTGACAGAAACTAGCATGTACTTTGGCTTTACTTTGTAACTTTCTATTTACAAATTCTAAACTTTGCACACACTTGTAATCTCAGTAACCATGAAGCAGAGGCAGGAGAATCACTACAACTTCAAGGCCAAATACAGCAAAATTGTCTCAAAAATATTTTTGAAAAATAAATTTCAGCAACTTACAATTTTCAAAAACGCATTTGAAATCATCATAAACACTCAGAAGAATTAAGGTTTCTAACAAAAATAAGAAAATAAATGATAAAAGTCCCTAAATGCTATGCATAGATTTTCATGAGTTCCTCCGTGCATGGTTTAGTAGATTATTAAACAAACACCTCTGGTGGTTGTGTTAGTACTCTGCAATGTCATTTATAACATGGCGGTAAGAGACATCAGAGTCATGGAGAAAGAGTGCTGAAATAAAGCTAGCAAGATCACCCGTCCGCCTCTCCTCTGCTGGTCCACTGAGAGCAAAGAGGTCAGTTCACAGATGACGGCAACTGTGAGAGTCTCTGGGACGTCAGATACAACCCAGGGACAAGTGTATTCCATGGAGGCTACTTAATGCCTATGTTTTAAACTGTAGCTTTTAATTAGTTGTTTCCTAAAGTGCTTTCCTGCTAATTTAAAATGTGCTTATGCATATTTTAGATATCCTTCCGTCATACGTACACAGCACCCGGAAAGTGCCTGTGCCTTACTCTTTCCCAACAGGTGATTCGGGAGCCTTCCCAGGCACTCTGTCCTTTCTTTTGTTTTAATGTTGAAAGGAATCTTTTCAGAGATTTGATATCATTTACACATATCTCCATCATTCAAATTTAGAGTATTCGATCATACACTGGAGCTTATTTTGCAACTGTCTGTGGCCTGTGTTCTTTATACTGTGTCTTCCTTGGTGTCTGCACTGTCTCTAGGCACATGTGTAAAGGGCACCAACTTCAGAGACACGGCTTTACAGAAAGCGCCAATGAGGCAAGCATTGCTTGGTTTCCCTTTGTGAATATAAAAATAGGACAAGACAAGGTTGTGGGCAGAGCAGATTCTGGGCATCAAATGGTCATCTCTGTTCCTTTGGCATGAACTTCAACACGCTGGCATGATTTTTTTTCTTAGCCACCTAATGTCACCAGGGATGTTGACAGAATAAACACAGAAGCCGGTGCTATAAAAACCTACGCCACTTATCTTCTGGGTCTTAAAAAGATCCTGCAGAAGCTGATTAACCATGACAACAGAATACGGGGCTGAATTTGTGCTGAGCTTGCATCTAAAACACTTCAGTCTTCATTTTTTTAAAATATGGTACTTCTTAAATAAACACAATATTGTAATCCTTAGAGAAGAGACGACCATAAGTGCGCAGCATGTAACTGAGGCGCATGACCGCCGGGGATTGAGCCTGTGCCTATTAAAGCCGCATAAGAGAAACAGGTGACATGTGGTCAAGATGAGCCTGCTTCCAGCGCTCCCCTGTGGGGAAAGGCAGGAGAGATCAATGAACCGCAAACATCAAACAGAGAAGGAGCTTGGCTTTATCATTTCAGAGCAGACATGTTTAAGAGAAAAAGAGAGGAGGTTAGATTCAGGTGACGCTTTGGTTTTGGAAACACATGGTAAGAACCGACTGCCAGGTTTAGCCTAAAAACAACAACCCAGACTCCTGCTGTGTGCGGGTTATGAAAATGTAAGAGCCTGGTCTTGACAATTCCAAGTGGCAAAAGCAGGTTGAGTTGGCAAAACCACAATCACAGATGACCACGACACACGTGAAAATAGAATAGTTATAATGGGCCCATGTAGGTCCCAGAAATAGCCAACGTCCACTGACTTAGTCTTGAAAAGGAAAGATGAGCGACTTTCAAAGGAGAGAGACATCTTACTCTTGGCCCTCCCAGGGCAAAGGTGCTGATTCTGTTCAATCAAGTGGCTGAAATCCGAAGGGCTTTCTTTAAATAACTGATGACCAACAAGAGCCCTCTTTTCCACCTTCCTTATTACGTATGTGCCTTGATGGCTGGGGCAGCTGCAGATAACATCAAGTTCTCAGACCAATGTGCAAGGAAGTTCTGGGCTCAGTTCTTGAGAGCCCCGAGCCAGCTGTCCGAAAAGTCATTTCAGAGTGTCCTTCTGGGGCCAAAAGAGTGCTGGCATCTCCTTTAGCTCTGTGGTGGGCCCCGTCCTCTGAGCCCTCTTTCTGTGCTGAGTCATGGCTCAGAAACCAAGCGTCTAAGGAGGCATCGACTTATGTGCATGACTCCGACCAGCCGGAGCGACCCGTTGCAGCCAAGCAGGCCTATTGGGTGTGTAAATGTGATCCAGCCTGCCTTTCCAGCCTCAGCAGAAGAACTGCATGCCCATATTTATTGCTGTTGCTATTCTAAGGACTGGATGACGTTCTTCTCCCCTTGTGGCCGAGCACTGCCCGTTCATCTTTCACCACTCCCTCCAAGTCTACAGGGCTAAACCCAGAGATACAAATAGATTCCACCAGGAGGAAAGTTAAAATGAGCAGTTCCTAAGTGTTACCAAATGACTGTGTGTTGTGCCATCAAAGGCTTTCAATGTGGCCACCCTGTTTTTTTAAGTGTGTGCTGTTAGCACCCCACTATTACCCTAGACAAGGATTTTCAGAAAGGAGTGGAAGCACAGCTAAAAGGAAAAAAAAAAAAACAACTTGTTTGGACATCACAGCTTAGGAATTAGGCAAATGTTGACTTTTGCGCTGCCTGGTGCTGGGAATGTTCACACGTTGCCCGATGGCAAGGCTTTGAGCTTTTCCACTCTCCTGTGCGCAACCTCAGTCTCTCCACTCTTCCTGTGATAATCTTGTGATGTGAAGGGACTAACCACCAAGCCACAGGCACTCCAACTAAGGGTACAAGGGTACAGGATAGAGGTGGTGGCTCCTGGAAAGGAACTATATACAGGTTTTCTAAAAGAAGAACTTAAGACACAGAAATAACCAGTTACAACATGCGTAAGGTGAGAGTGAATCTAGTTTCACCACCCCGCCTCCTCACATCAGCTGGAGAAAAAGCTCTCTTCACTCTTTCCCCTCCATGCTTAGACTCTCTATGAGGTTGAAGTGATAACAGGAACTAGCTTGTAGATTTTGGGGGGGTGGGGGAGGGAACTACATGAAAAAAATGTTTATAAAAAATTGGAAAATCAAAGGCAGAAAAAGAATATGTGTTTGCCTATTTAGAGCCTGGAAGTTCCCATTCATCTTTATCTGTCTGCCAACTCAAAAAGAACAACACAAGGGCTGGTGTTATAGCTCAGTGATGCTACAATTGTCTAGCATGTATAGGACCCTGTGGTGGTTCAATCCTTACACACACACACACACACACACACACACACACACACACACACACGAGGAAATACATCCACCGGTACTCCAGATCCGATATGGTATTTCTAGTTGCCGAAGTATTATTCAAAGTGTACTATTAGCAACAGCTTGACCAATTCTCACCTGAGAAGTCCATTAACTACAGAATAATTTAAACAGAAGCCCTAACAATGGGGCCTGCTCTTAAAGCAATATATATGTGAAAATAGATGCCATGTATAAGCTTGTTTGCCTTGATTTTGTTATTGTTTTATCCTCTTTTCAAATGTTTATTTCTGTTTCATCACATCTCATATGTGTAGAAAATTAACTATTTTATGTCTAGAACCAACACCACTAACTCCAGAGGCCAGGTTCTTCTCAGACAAAAGGCTCTATGTTGCTCAGGTATCTCAGCCACCTGCACTGCAATACAAATCGCTGTTGGCTGGTAAATAAATATTCAGTCACCTCTCGACCTCCAAGTTAGGAACAACAGTAAAGAATGGAACGAACCTTCTGGTAGTGTAGCATTTTCCTGGTCTCAGGGGAGCAGACCAGCTTTGGGAACAATCATTTGGTCATCACTGGCCTCTCTTCTAGTGCCTTATCCAGTTAGATCTGTAGCATCTGCTGCCAAAATATTTCTATCTCGGGTCACCCACGGTCACTTCTCGACATAGTTAGGCATGGTCAGCATGTGGCTGTCCAATCCGCCCCATCAAAGCTGACTCAATCTTGACTCTGTGCCTCTGAAATATAGGGATGTCTTTCCTCTGCCCTTCCTTCACATGCTGCTGCCACCACAGGCTACCAACCTATCATTCTTATTCATGTTATGTCAGGAGACTTTATCACCAGGCTTCTCCACGCTTCAGCTCCAGAACTCAGGTGACCCAAGGAGGTGCCCTAGAGCTAATGTTCCCCTAGACACAGAATGAGATTTGCTTACAGGTTTATTGGCAAGCGTTCTGCTCGATAACACTCACAATCAGGTGAAGGACACTGTGTTGAGCAGACACAGGGTGGACCCACACTCAAGGCCCAAAGCTGAGTATATAAGAAATTCTGGAACTGCATAAACCCAGCGCCCAATGGAGAAGGGGGTTTAGGTAGTATTTTAGGTCTACTGTGGGGTACCTCAGTCTGTGACCTCTTTGCCCTGGGCTGGTGCTGGTTATTTTATGAGGTTGATGTCACCCTTCCAGATGTGCAGGATGGAATGAGTAAGACACTTCGGTCCTCAAGCCCCTACTATATCCAGGGATAAATCAGGACATTTCTATCTATACTCAGTCTGTCCCAAACCTCTCCAAACTGTGCCGATGGCTCACCCTATGCCTTCTCTCAGGTTTACAGTGAACACCTGCATTCCAATTTTCCAGCTGATTCTCTTTAGGGACCCATATTTTTCGTTTGTTTGTTTTGCTGTTAACAAAGCCTAAATCTTATGAATATGAGCCTTCATCTCTTGCGTGTCACTTCTTCCAAAGGTAAAGTCTATTTTCAAATGCACTCCTCTGTACATGGTCTTCTTCTCCCTCTTAAACAACGACCACGGTTGATGAACTAGAATAGTTATATTAATTTAGAACAGTGAAAGTCAGCTTTGTTTGACATTTCAAATGTACTAACCTTAACCCGATCAGCATACAGGTGTAGAGTATTACCCCCACCTCCTTTTTTTTTCTCTGTTGCTTTGCACAAAATACATATTTCTTTTACTGGCTGCTTTCTGCAACTGTATAAAGTGTTGAGAACTCTGAGTTTTCCAAATCATCTTTAAGAGCTGTTCTGTATGTGCCTCAGGTCACACACAGCCAGCGTTTTCCTGGGATCCTAACACTTTCTGTAAAATCTGTGAAGGGTATTGGCAGTTAGTGGTCAACACATTTTTCAGCCATTTGACCAGGGAGGGAAAGACCTCTCTGTCCCATTCTAATCTTGTCTGTCCTAGGTAACTAGAGGCAAGAACAACAGGAACTTGTGACCTTACCCAAGGTCTGTCCTTACACTCAGTCTCTCCTGACTCTCCTCTGAGTTCAAATGATCCTTTTTAGGGTATTAGAAGAAACAATTTTCTTGTCACCATAGCACTATGTGAGAAGAAATAGTTTCCCTTCTGACTTGTAGGGAGTCTGGAAATAATCTACTCTTTATTTAGGATTGTTCCCCACAAAGGAGTCTGGTCTCCTATGGGAATTCATCCAAGGATTTTAAGGGCCCAGGTAAATCTCTCTAGATTTTTCCTCTCTGGGACTGGCTGATATTTGGTTTGAGGGACTGCTTACGCATTTATTCCCAAACAGACCTTAGCACTGAGTCTTTCTTATTTCTAGCTAATGAGAGGCAGGCAGAACATGAACTGCTCCATCCCCACCAAGCCATGAGCAAATGCTGGACTAGAGCACTGAAAACAACGGCTTCCTGAAACACCACGTGCTGAAGTCCCCAGGCATCCAGAAGGATGCAAGTGCTGCTCTTGGAAGCTGCACCTCTGTGGGCAGTGCCCTACCATTTGAAAATTCCAAACATCATCTGTCACATTAAATTTGGGTTCTTACTTTTGATATCAATGTTTCAAATTAGTCTGGTTTTCTATTGACAATAAACTAAACACACACAGAGGTAAAGCTTATTTTATTTATGTACTGAGGTGCGCACACACAATGACATTGAAACAACATTAATAACTTTAAACCACTCTAGGGAAGGAATCTAGATGCATCTTTATTTTTCTTCCACAGCTACTCCTGTTCCAGTGGAAGGAGCCTAAGCTTGCTTCAGGGTTCATATGAGACACAGTGGAGAAGGTGGGGCTCAACATCTGACTCAAATTTTCCACTACTAGCCTTCTGCCTCTTTAGTTTTCTGTGCCCTTCTTACAGATATAGGGGAAGTGACGATCAGGTTTCTTACTGAGCTCTTACAATAAAATCCCAAACAGGCCCCCACCTCTGCCTTGGTCCCCAGCACCATCCCTCACCAAGACCTTCTCTCCCTGCTCAATGAGCCAGAACACGTGTTCTCTTCCTTCCTCCCTTCAGTGTGCAGAGGTCTTTGGCACAGCAGATTTGGTTCTGTTCCAGCTGGTCTAGCTATTGGCTACTGTCTACTCATCCTTCATGTCTGTGCTTAAGTGCCCTGTCCTTAAAGAAGCCATTTGAGCAGTATCTATAGCAAAGAGGACATCAAAGTATATAAATGGTTGAATAATGAGTAGCAGATGGATGGATGGATGGATGGATGGATGGATGGATGGATGGATGGGTGTATAAATGGATGGGTGGATGGTGGGTGAGTGAATATATGGGTGGATAGATACAGGGATGGATGGGAAGGCCTTTCCCAATCTTGCAATTTAACAAAAATAGTCCTTGATTTCTTTCTTTAATGACACTACTTTATTTTATATCTCATAACAGTTTACAGTGGTATTCCGAATTTAGTGGTGATTCTTTCAGTAAGTTTTATGGGGACAGATCTTCTACCCATGACAGGGTATACCACTTAGAAGGTACTTGCTATATACGGTAGTGTCAAGCAAATTAATGAAAGGAAAACCTCAAGATTATAGTCATCATTGAATAGCTACAAACAAAATGAAAGACATTTTTAACATTTTAAAGTATCTTCATTGGTATGGAACAATCTAAAGAAATTGTAAATGTGGTGGGGTGAGATGGCTCAGCAGGTAAAGGTATTTTCCACCAAGCCTAGAGATCCTAACTCAATTCTCCAGAACACACATGGTGGGATAAATGATTCCCACAGGTTATCGTTTGACCTCTACATGATGGTCTATACACACACACACACACACACACACAGAGAGAGAGAGAGAGAGAGAGAGAGAGAGAGAGAGAGAGAGAGAGAGAGAGAGAGAGAGAGAGAGAGAGAAGGAGGAAGGAGAAAACAAATAAAATAAGTGGGGTAGATGCAGCTAAAATGTGAAGAAAAGTAACATGTGGTCATTAAAATGAAGGGAAATTACAGACTAATCCAATAATTTACAGGTTGGGGATGGGTCTCAGTTGGTGAAGTCCTGGGTTCAAGGGCCACCACTTCATAAAATTAGACATAGTGGTATACACGTGCAATCTTAGCACTCCGGAATAACAGAAGTTCTATATCATCCTTGGCTACATAGCAAGTTTACAGCTAGTCTTGGCTACATAAGAATCTGTTTCCAAAAATAAAATAAAGTAAAATAAAATAAAGCCTCTGTAGACACCCACTTAGACACAAATCATCAACAAAACATGCCCATAATCAGGAGGAAAATGTCTTCAAAGACTAAAACCTTCTTAAAAGCAGCATTCAGCCAGTTACTGTTTATACAGAACAATTCGTGTATATGATTAAGTGATCAAGAAACTAATTTCTCATAATAGTAGCGAAGATTTATTTCCTTTATCAGATTGTTTTTTAAAATACCTTTGAAAGTGTTCTCAGGAAGTCCTTCAGATGCCTTTTCTTCTGTGTCCAGAACTGAGTGTCTCCTGCTCCCAAACCATCACAAACGTGTGGCAGTGATGGGAGAGCACCAGCTCTTCCGACTGTGGTTGGCAGTCAGGAACAGTGATGGCGAAGGTGCCCGGCACACAAAGTACCCTGCGGGGGCATGGCCATGAGAACCTGCCAGTCAGACCAAGGCTACAACTGTCAAATGACTAGGAGTCCCAGGGGCTGGACATGGACATTGTTCTGTGGTCAACCAAGGGCAGGGTCTCTCTGGGTTTAGTTCAGGTCCTGGTCCAAAGTGGTAAAAGGGACAACACACTTGAGGTCAGACTCTAGGTGCTAGGGCAGAGATGAAGACCTCACAAGTCCGTCCACTGAACTGTTTTCAAGGTCCTCCTATCAGCTGGCTTTAAGATTCCCTAGTCAATACTTTGTTCTGTTTTTCACATATTCGGCATCCACTGTATATCCATCACTAAGGGACATGTTCTAGCCCCTTTGAAGTTTGCTTTTCAAATGACAAGAATGAATATACTACTAGAAATTCACTAAGTACTTGCAGAGATAATTCATGCTAAAAGTGATAGAATTGCATTAGGAATCATATGAAACAATTTGAATGTATCAGGTCAGTGTATAAAATCAGTATATGACAATACAGCAATGTTTCCTTGATGAATACTCAAGATTATTTATTCAAAGCCAGTTCATGGGCCCAATACAAACTCACAGACCAAGAATCCATCAAAGGACAAACTTAACATATGTACACGTAACAAGTGACCCAGGCACTGTTACCAAGGAAGTAATGACTCACCAGGAAATTCATTAGGACCACCACATGGGAGTTTCTCAGGATAAGGTTGGGCCTGCACAACATTTAAAAATGCTCACCAGTGTCTTCACATTCACTTCGATGAAAATTCAGGCCTAAAGGAATACTTGACATATGTCTAAGGTACAGAAATAAGGGATAATTGCGGGTAGGCCATTACATGGAAATGATGGTTCATACTTATTTCTAGAAAAAGCAAAACCCACTTCAACCCAGAAATACAGTTGAACTGACATGTGAGTCAGCATGGAACTGAAGGATTCTATGTGTCCACGTCTGTCTCAGGCGGGCCTAGTCTAGGAATGGTGAGTCACTGGGGAGTCTTCATCCACTTGGGTCAGTTAGTTTTGGGGGTGCTGATATTCAATATGCCTCCACATGGCTTTACCCATGTTACAGCATCATCTACAGACTTGTAGTTCTAAGTAATCTTGTGGACAGGATTGATCTTTACATAACTAAAATAAAATGGTGATCTGCTAAAGATGACATTACAATTTAATTAGCAATATAATTTCAAGGTTCAAAATAAAAGATCAAATTGCTCTTCAGAGAAGCTCCCAGGCCCATCCCCTTGATTCCTCTTTGACTGTTTCTGCACACATGCAAATGCAGTAGGACAATGCACACTGCATGCATTGTCTCCTGCCTTCCTTTCTCCACCTACTACAACTCGGGGATTTTTTTTTTCAGAAAGTTTCCCCATTGGTTCTCAATAACCATAATATTTCATTTTAATTTAGTTTTATAAAGTTCTGGATTAGATTTTCACCATTATTTTTACCAAGATGCACCTGTAATTGGAAGTGTGTGTGTTCAAAACTTATAAGGTATCTCAACTCAGGCCACCAAGAAGCAGACACCAGGGCAGAATGAGACATACAGCAGATTTACCAGCAAGCACATAGGGCAAGCATGAAGGACACAGGAAGCAGAAATATGCCTTACACCCTGATGCTAAGGAAGGAATTGTGTAGAGGAGTCTCAGGTTACAGCAGCCTTATAAAGTTTCAGCTAGACCACTGGAACACAGAAGCTACCACTCATAAGGTGGCCTAGGTGGGAGATGGAATGGCCCAACCCTCTTATACTCTCACTGTGCCCAGTGACTGATGGGCTACAGCTTTGAAAGCATGTGTTCGTGGTATAAACACTGTTATGGTTGGGAGTCATGAGTGAGAAGCTATTTGCCCACCTCCCCACAGCTCTTGAAGATTCACATAATATATGTCCATGGCCAAAAGGTTCTCTTACATTGCAAAGATCTTCTCCACACATTCAGAGCAGCTCTTGTGGAAGTTTTCAAAGGGGGACTTAAGTGGACAGCAGCAGCCCCTGACTCTTCAGTTGGGCTTGAAGCTAAAATGATTTTCATCTTCTCCCTCCTTAGCTACCACATGAATAGGCTCTGATGACTTATCTGATGGTTTCTAGAGTCAGAGTCCTTTAGAAGCCTTACCCTTCTCAGACTAGGGTTGCTGCATGTATGCACCAATATTTACAAAGGGTTAGGGGGATTCCCAAAGCACCCCTACATACCACCTTCATTCTGACATATTCTCTGTCCTCCTCGTATAAAAGCCCCCTCCCGTCCATGAGGACTGACCATATCAGTACAGTGACTGCTCTTTCATACGCTGACCTGAGGGCACAAGGCAAGGGGGATTTCCAGGCAGCAGCCCGTGTCTGACGCTCAACAGTATTCTTCCTTTATCCTGTGCCAAGAATACTTCCTTTTTGGGGAGCCCAAAGTTGCAGGGCTGGCCACGTCATTCAGTGGTAGATACCATGTGTGAGGACCTGTAAAAAGAATAATCCCAAGAAACTCACTGAATCTGAGAGTAAGTGGGCCACTGCTGCTTTCGCCTCTTAGTTCCCCAGTCTACATGGTGCCATTAGGGATAACCCCAAAGAGTAGTTTGATTTAGTGTACATACAGCCCAGCATCCAAAGGACATGACACTTCTGCAGGTCATTACCATCAAAGTGGACTTTAGCTGTAAGTTGAGAAAACCATTCCATCATTGGGTCTTCATAGATAACATAGGTATGTGATAAGGCCAGTAGACCCCACAATCAGGGATCTTCCTAGGACCTTCTTCATTATGCAATGGCCATAGCTGAACACACACAAAATGCCAAGCCTGTGGCTTGGCCATTCCATTAGCCCCTGCCTAGTTTTGCAGAGTGTTGGGGAGGAAAGTTAAACCCATGCCTAGAATAATTGTCTATCCCAGTCAGGATGAACCATTCCTGCTCCCAGGGTGGAAGCAACCAGGTAAGTCAACTTGCCACCAAGTAGGTGACTTGTTCTCAGAGAGAGGCTCTGTTGCTGGCAATCTGGAGAAAGAGAGGTAGATGTAGTTAAACTGGCTTTGACTAGCAGAGGCTGCTAAACTCATGGGCTCCTTGCTCCAGATCTATTATTGCTGGGAAAGAAGGCTAACATTAACTGTCCCGGCCCTAGAGTCTACTTGGGATTTCAATGGCTCTTGAATGGAAGCAGCAAACAGATCTCTTCAGAGTATTCACACCCACATATCCAGCATACATCCACATATCGCTGCCTTATACGTTCATGACTCCAGAAGAACTAGGTTCTTCTCCTTCAAGGTCCCTAACCCAATGACCAGGCCACTTCCCAGAACACACATATATTTGCACACTGGGTCATATTTCCACTCACATAAAACATATAGCGAGATCCACTGCTATCGCAGCTCTGTCCACTGGACCATCTTCTGTCTAGATTTTCACACTGTGATGCACCTCCATCATTTTCAGCTTCTCACATACATCAGGCCCATCTGTCTATCAGCTTAGAGCAGCTTGTCTTCCTGCTTTAGCTCTCCGTATGGAATCCTAATCTAGGCACGGGAGGAGCTGAAGAAAGATCATGAGGACAAGTCCAGAGTGGGGCAAGGAGGTCTGGGCCATCCGTTCTGCCAGTTTCTTTTGCCCTTTGGTCCTCTCAGCTTGATACTGTGTTTATTAAATGAAACTTAAAACAGATTGCTTTGAGCCCATAGAATATTTTCGTGACAGGTTCAACAAGACCCCAATCATGAAGGACATTTCTTTAAGAGTGGCATTAGGTCCTACCTATGGTAAAATGTCCCTTCAAATAACTTACCAAGAATTGTTTCTCCAAAGATATGCAATTCTCTATCACAGATGATCTGGCCTTGCTAGACTCCACCCCAACCCCATCTACACTGTGACACACTGGGAATTGCCACATGTCAAAGCATGTTTTACCTCTGAATTTGAGGGAGCATATGGTCTAAAAGGCGGAGCAGTTTGAATCACAGACTGGGCCTCGGGTCTGTCCTTCCTGAGTTCACTCAAGGTTAGACAGCTCCTTCTGTGTCACTTCTCACCAAAGCTGGAGCACGTTCCAAGTGTGGATCCAAGGCCCAAGAGGCTTGCCTGGTGCTCAGTATCCTTTACGAGTTAAGGAACACAAGATGCACCAAGCTTCCTCTTCTGCTGGAGAGACGTTATGGGTGAAGCATGGCCTCGATGCAAGCACTTCAGCAGGTCAAGTGTCCTGGCAGTTGGAGGCTGACTGCTAACACTCGTTCTCCTCACTGTAGGCTCTCTTGACGGACATCTGAGCACTGAGCCACCAAGGCTACACAGACAGTTTTGAAGCTTGTGAGAGCTTCCAAAAACCAATTTCAAACAAAGAACAAGTCAATGGAAAGTGGCAAGTGAAACCCGAGAGATAACCCAATGCTAGAGCATGATGAAGACGAGGAACGGATGTGGGCCCTGGGTGTCATGCTGAGGAGACAAGGCGGGCCACAGCACCTGACGAGGACAAACGCTCCCCCGTCACTCAGCTGGAGGGAAGCTTTCTCTATGCTTTCCTCTTTCAGACCTCATCCCCAAGCTCTTCATTTCATTCCTCATTTGTAATTTACATTTCATTTACTACCTAATAATTGATTTTTTTCTTTCCTTCAGCTCTGAGTCATCTAGCTGACTTACTCCCAGGTTGTACTTTCCACAATATTGGATGCCTCCCTTCTTTAGTCAGATGCTTTGTGAAAAGGTTATCACATCAATTTTCACTAATTTTAGTCTTAACACCAACACTCTCAAATACGCTTCTCTGTTCCCTCACCATACCCAATTTGTGGTATTTCAAGTCGTGAGTTGACTTTCCAAAGTATTTTCAGAACCAGCTCTATAATTCTATGTGCTGTATTTGAGAGATTATAGCAAGGCACTGTCTTGTCTTCTCAGAGGCCAGGCACCCCTTTGCCCAGCAGGTCTCTTTACTCACAACCTCAGACATGGATTCCTCTCATTCCTTACTTTGTAGGGTGTCTCTGTTTCAGGAGTTCCTTCCACCAGAGTGTCTGGAAGGCTGAACTTTGCTATATCCAAAAGCTAAACAATGTGCCATGATTCCAAAAATAAGTTCAACCACAGCAGCCCACAAGATCACTCCGTTTTCTGAGATCTTAGGGTATGTGGCTCTTCTTGGCTACTTACAGCTGATTCCTGTGTGCTTTTAGTAATTTTTTTGTTATCCCCTGTGTCTTTAGAGATCTTCCAAAGACCTTAAAATCCAAGTCCTCAGACATACATCTCCAAGTCCACATGTATCTCCATATCTAAAGTGAATAGCACATTCACATTTTATGATTTGATTCCGGTCTCCATACGACTTGTTTATTTGCTTGTTTATCTGAAGCAAGGTTGTCCTGGCTAGTATACCATGTCAATTTCTGCCATTTCTGTAAGACTCAGCTGTTGTTTTTATTCTGTAATCAGACTGTTTCTAAATTACACTTAGCCTCTCCTGCAGGGCTCCCTGGCTGTACCAGTCAGCAAGTATCCAGGTTGGCCTCAAGTTTACAGGAATCCTCTTGCCTCTGCTTTGGGAATGCATGATCATACCCAGCTGCTTCTGGTCTTCAAAACAGACCCGAGAGTCACTCGAATCTTCAAGCTTACTACTCCCACTCATTACCTTTCTCTGTCATTACCTTTTTCAATGCTAGAGTGTCCCTGAAACCAACCGCCAGCCTTGTTATTGGATATAGAGCAGTTATAGATGTCTTCATGTAGTTTTCCCCATTAGGAAGAACAGGCAGAGGGCCACAGGGACAAGTCATGGGTAGAAACCAAAGCACTGCCCTTGAGATTTACACGTGGCTCAGCTGGTGTTTTTACATAGGAATTAAGACTGTTTCTAAATTAGACTTAGTCTCTAGGGCAGGACTGCTAAATACTAGCCAACAAGGATCCAGCAACTGCACTGAAAATCTGGAACCATTGTGTTAAAGGTTGGAACACAGCAACTATCCCAAGACTAAGGAGGTTAGAAAAGGACGGAAGTAAAACAGGGAATGAGCTCCCTGAAGGGGTAGGAGAGGAAAGGGGAGAGACGCAAGAAGGATGGGTTTCACAGAAGCCAAAGAGATGAATTCTTACAGCCAGGTTTGTCGCTGTCACTAGCAGGGTAGGAGCTAAAGACAAGGCCATTCCATCTATGAAACGGCGGCTAGCTAGCTGTACTTCAATAGACTAGAGCAGTCACAACTGAAATCAAGCGATAGGAGAATCAGAGATGGGCAGATAAGATTGAACCGTGACGCACATCAAGAAAGTCTGAAGTTTTTGAGAAAATACAGAGGACTTGACCAGGACAAACCACGATATGGAGGGAACCAGAGAATGTCTTCCGGATAAGAGGAAGAAGCTAGAGCAAACAGAGAAGAGAACTGGAACTGACTGACGTCTTGGAGAGGGAAGAGACTCTTTTCTCTGTTGTCTGGGGGTGATGGATGAGGGGTAATTTATGGCCCCAAAGGGAGATAATGAGATCCTGGTCCTTCCTCTCTTTCCTTCTCAGCTTCCTATGAGATCACAGGTTTCCCCCATCACACATTCCTCTCCTATCATGCACTTCCTCCCCACAGGCACAAAGGCAAAGAGGTCAAGCAAGCATGAACCAAAACTAACAAAGCTAACACAGATGCTAAGTCCTAAAGATACATCACCATCACCCTTTTCCTTTGTGAAAGAAAAGACAGGCCCTGTTTAACTGCAGAGTGTTATGGCTGGCAGGGGCTGGTGGAGAGTGACCAACATCTGGAGCTGGCAGGAACAGATCTGCCACCAGGCATGGGTTCTCTGCATAAGGCTCACAGTCACAATCTATGGTAGCAATAATTAAATGGGGTGACTGTGTCCACAAGGTGCTTCCAAGAACAGGGGATAGAAAATGGTGGCTCGGGATGAAGGAGGGACAGACAGATGTATCAGAAGCCACTATGAAATGAAATACCTGAGTGCCAGGGACAGTGAGGCAGAAATGATTACAAAGGCTTCTAGGCAGACAGGACTCAAGGAGTGGTCTTTGACAAGTCCCTGCTTCTTAAGGAAAGATGGAGGAACGCACTCACCGAGTGAAACTGTAAAGCTCCCATCAACAGCACCGGCCTACATACAGGCCAATGGTGAGTCTAAGGCTGCGTCTGAAGATGTGAACTCTACGATGAAGGTCACAAAGCTGCAAACGTGAAAAATACTCAGAGGCCAGAGTGGTGCTGTGTAGCATGATGGTGGGGGATACCAGACCGATGAGGAGGAGTGAAAGAACCACCTTTTTAAAGAGCACAGGGCAGTGCCCTAAAGATGTGGGCAAGAGCAGCCTCTGAAGTCATGAGCAAACAGTTCAAGTCTCAAATGGAAGCACTACTGAGAGGAGAAAAAAATTATTCTCAGTTTTTTAATCCCTATTACTCAGCTGCCTACTAATCTCCCTCCTGTATGTTTTTGGGTTTTGTTTGCAGTGAGGAGACCAAACCCAGAGCCTCAGGTGTGCTAGGCGAGCATACCTCCTGTGAGCTACCTCAGTCTCAGTGGATTTGCATGATTAGGGGGGGGGGGTCATCCTCTCCTACATGAGCACATCCTTCCACAACCAACTCCTCTCATTTACTTCTTTAATTTTTGCTTCAAATTCTAGACAGTAGCACTATAAATCACTTAGCCAGAAAAGAAATGAAAGCCATCTCTACTGTCCATCCCTACTTCACATCCAGGCTGTTTCCTGCTCCTACCCGAGGGCTCTCAATGTGCTCTCCAATAAAAACCAGTAATAAAAGACCACCTGAAGCCATGGTGCTGGCACAAGCCTGCTATCCATAAACTTGGGAATGGGGGGTGTAGCAGGAGTATCAAATGTTCCAGACCAAGACAGCAAAACCCGCTTTCAAAAGTTTTTTAAAGGGCTGGGGATATATTCAGTGGTAGAGGGCTTGCCTAGCATACGCCAAGCCCTGGGTTCAGTCCCCAATATAGAAAAAATAGATTTGAAAAGCCTTAGTACAAGTTCGGGTGCGCAGGAATTACCCTAAAAAATAAATGAAGATCATTAACTTTGGAATTCTTCTGATTTCATGCTGTCCGGAAGCTTCTGTTTCCTAATTCTTTTTATTTATTAAGCACAATTTAAATTTTTATGAACACTTATTACAAATAAATCATTTAGGCTGCCTGACTTTATAAATCAAGCTAATAACGTTCACTTTGAATTACATAAATCATTTTAATTCTATGTACTTCTTTATACACTTTAATTCATATTCCTTAAACAATAAACACCCATACATTAGCTCTTCTGTCATACGTAAACTTTTTATTAAAATTCTCAATAATTCTAATAAAATCAAATCACAAAGTAAAAAAAAAATAACAGCATCACTGAACTCTAAGCAAAACCTCCTTACCAACATAAGAACTGGACATGCACCGAAGCAGCTTACAGTTTGTTGTACATGATTTTTAGAAACGTGTAACGGCTGGGCTGTATGCACAAAGGAGAAGAAGCTGCTCAGAGTGGTAGCTGTTGGCCCCTGGGCTTGCTGACCTCCCCCATCCCACCTGTCACACCAACTTTCACATTCTCTTCTTACTAATCCAGTCTTCAAGCTAAATTCAACTCCCCCTTATCCAGGGCAAAGGTTCAGAGAGAGGGAACATAAGGACATTTCTAACCCTGACTCCGAAACTGCACCAGTATGCCCGGGCTAGGAAATGCTCGCTCCGCACCTCTTCCCCTTCTCTCCACAGCCTTCCACCAGGGCCATCGACACCTCAGTGCTTTAGGTTTCCATGCACAGCTGTGTGCGACGGGAACGTCTCTCTGTGGTGCCATCAGGAAAGCGGAAACACGGCTTACACACTTGGTTGGTTGGAAAAAAAATTGTTTGGAAGACGAGACAGCAGAAATTCACTACTAACTTTCTTCCACGAGAGTCAGCGGCAGCCAGGTTAGGAGTTTCACTGAAATTGAACAGCTCATATCCAGCTCAAGGGTTTCCATTTTCCTTAAGGTTCTCTGCAAGGAAGGTTTGCTACAATCACAGATTAAGAAATAAACAGCACTGTCGGTTTAGGTTTTACTGATACTTTCCCTGCACCACGAACGGCTTCGTAACAATAGAAGCCAGCAAATTGAGATGTCCAGGACATGCGATGAAAGTTTCCATATGGGGAGAATTGGGGAAAAAAAATCTTATTGGGAGGGGGAAGCTCTTAAAGAGCACATGGATCCTAACACCTAGAAAAGGTCCCAAACCAAAACCCAACAAATATCAAAATATGAATGCTTCCTCTGGGAGGAAAGCCAATTGAAAGACAGAAAAGAAAGATTAGTTCAAGCTGAACATCAGAACAGGTGGGACTAATCGCTCGATGTTAGTCCAGATTCTGGTGTTTCTCATAACAGAGGAATGGAGTCGTAGCTCAGTTACAAAGCCGTGGGCCCTCAATTTCCCAGTGGCCTAAAATCAATCCCCAGTCCAGGACAAGATGCTGAGCAAGACGCTAATTATTTCCGGCCACTGGGGTAAGCACTATTCCTGGCCACCGCGAGCAGCACAGCACCATGGATGAGGGTTTCTAATTCTCTTTGGCGATTTGGCTCAGTGTAAACAGAATTTTTATTTTCTGGTCTTTCCGACAGATAGGCAGGAAAGGCCAGCTCCAGATCTGAGAGAGGCCATTCTGCTCAGGAAAGACTCCGTTTCCCTTCTGTCTTTTTGACACCTTTCCTTACATTTTTATCTGATTATCAACTACCTAGCATCCTGTGTGTTCACTTGGTCAGGCAGGAGCCTCTCAGCCTGAGGAAGAGCAGAAATGCATTGCAGAGCTGTTTCTCTGAGAGGCGTTCTGAGACCCCTGGCTTGTGACCCACTGACACTGGGAATTGAGGCAAGACCAAAGGCTCTCCCGTGATAGCCTTTACTTAGTGACCCAACTCCCCTGTTGCTAATTCTTGAATTCTTCACCGGGAACTACCGTCGTCACAATATACCAAGTCATTACCTAACATAGAAAGAGAAGGGCAATCCTGGTATTTCAATTCAGAAAATGACGAGAAAGGTTGAAAGGTTTGGAGGTTTCTGGAGTGAGTTCTGCAAAGCAGTGCTGCTGCAGGAGAGTGGATCAGCTGACACCTGCCCTGGGTTTAGTAGGTCACATCTTCTTTGTCCCTTTAGAGGAGTGTTTTGCTTCCCATATTTCTCCTTGAAAACTTCTGTTTACTTTCTTAAACCGTGGGCACCAGTGGAGAGGTCCCAGGTGTACATTCCAGGAACTCAAACAATATACACAGACGGAGCCTGTTTGGGTACCCAGCTCCAGGCTGAAGAATTTCTGAAGTTGAGAACAGATGAGGGAACGGGCTGGAATATAAAAGGCAATGCCCCATGCGCCTGCAAAGCCAGATATAAAACCTATCATTATTACAAATAAAAACTAACCAATTTACACCATGCTTTTTCAAACTGCATTGCTCGCTCTCGGAATCTTCATTAAAGAAATGCAAACACATGTGCCCTGAAATGGGTAGGTGTAAAAGAACATTCTGCACAATTATATCTAGGCTGCCACAGATTTATCACATGCAGACATATATTTGGAGCATATTAATTCATGATGACAGCTGCGCATGGCAAATCCAACAGTGCACAAGTTGGAATGCTGGAGAAAAATGCAACTACAGACCCCATGCAGACACACACACACACACACACACACACACACACACACCACACACACACACGAGTTTCACCCTCTCCATACACGTGGCCTCACTTACAGAGATTTAACACAACTGAAAAGCCCCCAGACACCGGAGATTCCCGCAGCCGAGTGCTTGCCCCCCCCCCCCCCCATCACCGGCAGCCGCGCTTTCATCCACAGGCTTGACGGTCGCACGTCCCAGAGTACACTCGCCCTCCCACTCACGTCCTTCTGCGCGGACACACGTGCGTCCAGTGCTCGCGCGCCAGTAGCCGGCGGGGAAGCTCGGCTCCGGGGGCTGGGGGTAGGGCCCGGCGGGCGGGCGCGTCGTGGGGCCGGGCCTCGGCGCCCAGGGAGGGGACTAGGGGCGGGCGCGGGGCGGCGCCCGGCTCACGTGGGCGGGCGGGAGCAGCTGAAGGTCCGCTCGGGAGCCTGGGCTGTCCTCTCGCGCGCGGCGCTGGCCGGGGCGGCGGCGGAGGAGGCGAGAGGCGGCGGTGGCGGCGGCGAAAGAGGAGGGGAGGACGGGGGCGGCGTCGGACTGGAGCCGATCGGCGGTGCGAGCTGCCCGGGGCTCAGTCGTAAGCTCGCCCGCCGGGCCCCCACCCCTGAGCTACACCCTGCCGTGCCCAGCTCTGCCGGCGTCCGTGCCCCCGCGGCGAGCGCGCCGGGGCTGCCCCCCGAATGACGGGCGGAAGGTTCGACTTCGACGATGGCGGCACCTACTGCGGCGGCTGGGAGGAGGGCAAGGCGCACGGGCATGGCATCTGCACGGGGCCCAAGGGCCAGGGCGAGTACTCTGGCTCCTGGTCGCACGGCTTCGAGGTGGTCGGAGGCTACACCTGGCCCAGCGGCAACACCTACCAGGGCTACTGGGCTCAGGGCAAGCGGCACGGGCTGGGGGTGGAGACGAAGGGCAAGTGGATGTACCGGGGGGAGTGGTCACATGGTTTCAAGGGGCGCTACGGGGTCCGGCAGAGCCTGTCCACCCCCGCCCGCTACGAGGGTACCTGGAGTAACGGGCTGCAGGACGGGTACGGCGTGGAGACCTACGGGGACGGAGGTGAGCAACGTCGCGGGCGGTTCTGCGGGCTAGCGCGGTGGGCTAGCGCGGTGGGACGTGGGGAGGACGCGAGGCGCACGTGTCCGGAAACCCGCCAAAACACCTGGGGAGCTTCCCACCCCTCCCACCACCACCACCACCCCCACCCCCCTCGGGAAGACTGCGTGGGTACGGGACTGGGGAGCAGGGTCTGCTGCGATCTGGTTCCCAGGACGAGCGGGTTGTCCACACCCGGAGAGTTAGGCGTGCATGTACCTGGCTGGGGCCAGCGCTGCGCTGCCGTACGGAGGGCTGGGCAGGAGAGAGGACGCTGTCACTTGAGCCCGTCACATTACGTTCCTGATCCCTCCCTCTCCGGGCCGGGTTTGAAATCGCCACTGTTGGTGGAGTTAGACTGGAGTTAGACGGACGCCTTGGGCAGCGCGGCTGCCGGTCTGTGTTGACCGCCCCGCGGTTTGGTTTCATGTGGAGTCTCGTATTTCGCTTCTGGTCCTCTAGTTAGCCTAAAGATAGAAGCCAGAACCCCATAAGTAGGATGTTGGGGAGTTGGACCTTATGGAGGGTGTATTTTGAAGTGTCCTAGTTATGGGCAGCGAAGCCACCACCCAAAGCAGGTGAAATTCTTAATTTTCTTTCTAACTTTCATTTGGCTCCGTAAAGTACTTTGAATTAGCAGAACTGTAATCTTTGCTGACCTGGAGATCTTTGAGCAAATTACTGATAAAAAGCGCTTTAGGAAAAAGGTGACAGAATTGCCATTTAAAAAAAAAAAAGAAAGAAAAAGTTAAAAAGAGTATAGAGAATGCTATATCCCTGATATACATTAAAGGCTGTGGCCTAAACACACCTGGATGCAATTTAACAATGTTCGCCATATAAACTGTGTATAAATCAGGATTCATTTTTCTCTCTAGGAAGAGCATACATTAGTGAAACAGGTGTCAAAACTTGATTAATTTCTTTGAAAACAAAGTCGAGGGAGACGAATGGCTTAGGTTTTGGCAAAATAATTTTTCTGATAATAAACAGAATCATATTTAATTGAAAAGGGTTGTAGGAGGCTGTGTCACCTTTTGGAATTAAGCCGCTTCAGAGTTGGAGGGTATTGAAGGGATCCAATTAAAAGTTTCTCCAGCCTACTGAAATCCCGTTATGCGATTGCTTATATAAAAGCTTATACAAGTTGTACACTTCACTTGCTCAGAACACTTGGGCCGTGTTTCAAATGCAAAACTGCAGAATGGTAGGATTTAAAAAAAAAAAGACATCTTTTCACCCTCCAGTATAAATAAAGGCTATGGGTCTCATGGATTAAAGGGAGGAGGGTCTTTATACTTTTCTATGGACCCTGAGTGCCTTGGTAGTTACCAGGGACCTTGAGGGTTTGAAACTAGCAGAAAATAACTTGTTAAAAGCGTTATGAATGTTTGTTTCTGACTGGATTTTATTGGAAGCCCTAGCTCTAATATAACAAAATACTAGGTTCAACGGTGGAAAATTTGTTTTTTAATGTGATCGTTGTATAGCCCTTATTTAAAGAGCATAAATAGACTTATTTTTATTGTAATCTAATTACAATGTAGGCTTCTTTTAAAAGTTAAAACTCATTCAATGAAACCTGGGGGTTTAGAGTAACCATTATACCTAGTAATCAAACCGCAGAGAGCACAGTAAAAGTCATCGTTGTGCCTGTGCTGTTTGTAAGGCCAAATACACCTCCAAATGGCTATGGATAATCTGCCTTCTGTTTGAAACCAACTTTGAACATTTTAAAAGACAAAATTCGGCATTACCATAGCACTGTAGATTTCCTCTTCTACCAAAAAAAAACAAAAACAAAAACACCAACAAACCCTGGTGTGCTATAATCAGAACAAAATTTCAACATGCAATTCACTTTTGCATGCCTTCTCTGTGCTAGTCAGTTTCTCACGTCACCACGTTTTATTAGAAAGTCCTTGATTTTAAAAAAGCTGGTCTAAATGGAGCTATATTGCCACAGTTTATTCATATAGAGGTTTAGTCCAAGTGCGAGCATCAGCTTCTTTATTCCTAAGCGTTAGCTTAATTCTGCCTCCCTTCCCGTGCATTTCGGGTGACAGTAGAGAGGGAAGTCGTAATTCCCTGTGAGAAGTATCACTTTATTTCACTAGAGATTTCTGTCAAGTGTTGCTGAAATAGAAACTCCCTAAATATTAAGAACCAAAATGCATCATATTCATGAAATTCTAGTCTAGATTCCCAGATTCTTTTGTGCAAATTCCGATCTGCTATACTTTTTTTAAAACCTGCTATAAGACTATGGAAGATATCTATAAAGATCCACTGTTCTGTTTATGTATTTGGGTGGGGGGGGTCACTTGTAGCCCAGGCTAGCTTCAAGCTTAGGAGGATCTTGAACTATAAGCATTCTGCACCTACCTCTCCGGGACCAGATGGGGATGGAATCCAGGCATCATTCACACCAGACAAGCACACCACCAACAGAATGACAACTCTCACCTCATTCATGTGTTTCTCTTTTCTTTTTAAACAGAATTATAGCTGCAGATAGCCTTTCAAAGCATACACAGAAGTCCAAGTTTGACTAAAATTCATTCCAATCTGGATGCCATTCATTACAATATTGTGCAGTTAAGATGGATAGACCTTTAAAAAAATCAGTTCTCAGATGAACACAATGTAAAATAAAGCCTGAGAAAACATCCTTTGTTTTCATATTAGATACGCACTGGAGTTTAGGGGTGGAAAATAGTAAATCACATCTCCTTTTGAACAAAAGAACTTGGAGACCACCTGCTTCATAAAGAAGTAGGTTCTGTTTTCTAGGTTCATAGACTAAAGAAAACCTCTTTAAAACTTGAAGCTGGTTTTTAGTGGTGCTGTGGATGTCCTGGAATAATTCTCTCCAATACTGTGGTTTTACAGCAACACGGAAGGTGATGGGACCTTTGTTCCTTGTCCCTGCCCTATTTCATAGCCCCAAAGATACTTAAACTCTCTGATTACTGCTGTTCTTTAAACAGCCTGAATGTTGAAGCTGCTCTTTGGAAAGTCTAACTCCTGTTTTGATGTTAGAGCTGTCATTTGGAGGAAAGTGGGCACGAGTTGTCCATCAGTGTTTCGGATCTGCTAAGATGGGATTGTTGTGTTTTAAAAGACTAAATACTTACACCAAATAGCATCTTTCCAAATTATTTTAGCAAACTCATTCTGTAGAAAAGTTAGAATGGGATAAAAAAAAATATGGCATTTTAAAACAATAAAATGTTGGTGACTTGATTTAGTGTGTGTATAAGGTTGTATAACTTTCATCATGCTATTTAGATTTTATCTAGCAAAAGTCAAAGTTGAAAGTTTTCAATAATTCATTGTCTTTTCCCATTGGGGCAGCAGTGTTTGGAGATAGCTGTTTTTCAGTAGGAAGCTCATTATGAAAAACAAAAAACCCTTAACTTTTTTTTTTTTTTTAGACAGGGTGTAGCTGTGTAGCCCAGACTGGCTGGGAGCACATGACTCTCCTGCTGCCTCAGCCTTCCAGGTGCTGGCATTGTGGGCATGTATTCCCATACCCAGCTCCTGAAATGTTTGTAACAATCTTACACTGTTTAGGGAGCTGCGGCACCCCACCCCCTTCAGGAGTTCATAGGTATGAAGATCTAATTAGACTATGGCAGTCACGGTACCAGACCCCTTCATATTTCATTGTTGCCCCACTGTGTTCGGTTTATATGATATAAATATGTCAGAACAAGAAGAGAAGATGGTCTTGAAACCGATCCAAACCTTTGTCTTAGGAACAGCGCCTGTTTACACAGTGATATAACACCACTAGCTCGCATGGGCATGGTGATACTTGTTCGTAATCCCTACATGTAGGACGCTAAAGCCGAGGATTGAGAGTTCTGGGCCAACCTGAGCTACGTACTAAGACACTAACTTACGAAATAACAGTACCCCCAATGGAATGAACACTTGTTGTATCAAAAATAAATATATCCCAACCACTGGAAACCTACAAGGTGATGTAAAATGCGAAGTATAATCAAAAGACAGAACAAGACCAACACAGACTATAATCGGGATTTATTTTCTATGACATTGGAAATTATTAGGAACAACACCAAAGTAGTTACATTTAAATTTTCTTCCAGATAACTGTTCTGGGGTCATACTAAGGATAAAAAAATTGCCTTTAATTAAAGGAAATGGCCTTGACTTTGAAAATTCTAAGCTCCTTAGTTTAACCTTCATTTCCTCCAAAGAATATTCTAAAACCCCTATCATGGTATTTTTTTTAAACTTATCTTTGGTTATTAAGTAGAAAAACTCACTGAAAATAAGCTTATTTTATATGTATGTATTATATTCCTATTATGTATTTCTCTCTAGTTAGACTTTTTAAAAGTATAATATTCATTGAAAAAAATGATCTGGATCAGGAAAATTTTAATGGACACTGTCAAGTATTCTTCAATGATTTTTAAGAAGTTTCTTTCAGCCCATGAGATCTTTCAAGCTCTTTAAACATAGTCTCCAGGTGCCCAGAGACCACAGGACACATAAGCCATGAATGAGTCTGAAACATTTGCCTTCCTTTGAGAATCAGTTCCTGCCCTCAGGCATTTGCAGTGTGTGGTGGGGCTGTCAGTGCTCTGGCTGAGACTAGGGAGAGCCATACAGAGCATGGCCAGGAGAAAACCAATTTAGCAAGTAATATGCCGCTGTGCCCTCCCTCCACACGCTCTTGTTGGATCTCCGGACTCAACAGCTTGCCCTTCCCTGAGTGTAGGATGGTTCACATAGTAAAAGAACCAAGACAGCTCCTTAGAAAAGTATTCTGATCACTGTTACTAATAATCAACCTTCGTGCTTTTTAAAATGTTTTCCTGGGCATGGACCTCAAAACCATTTTCAGCTCAATTAGTAAGACTGTGTTTGAAACCATGGCTAAAACACATTGTGTGGTGCCGCTCCCCACCCCCCAACAGTGTGGCAGGCACTGCCCCCATTAAAATCTTTCATGCTTGCAGGAGGAGAAAGGTGATTCCCAATGATCACTCTTTTTGTATGGGGGGCTGGGGGGAATGTGTGTAACTCACTGATGAAGCATTAGCCTAGTATGTGTAAGGTCTTAGGTTCAGTTTCCAGAGAAACACACTCAGCAAACAATGGTTTCTATGCATGCCTACCACTCATAAAAATTTAAATGAAAAGCAGAAGTCTGGTTATCATTAAAGCCATAAGAGTCAAAGGCATTCACAGGTGGATGAAGTGTTACCGGGTTGCCCCAAGACGTGTGTTGAATTTAACCCTGGCCCTTCCTGCCCAGGGTACTGTTCTCTCAGTGTGCAGATGCCATCCCCCAAAACTCATGCACTCTGCTGATCTGTTCTCTCGAAGGTACCTACCAGGGCCAGTGGGCTGGAGGCATGCGGCATGGCTATGGCGTGCGCCAGAGTGTGCCATATGGCATGGCCACGGTGATCCGCTCCCCACTGCGCACCTCGCTGGCCTCACTGCGGAGCGAGCAGAGCAATGGCAGTGTCCTGCATGACGCTGCCGCCGCTGCTGCAGACAACCCGGCTGGCACCAGAGGTGGCTTCGTGCTTAATTTCCACGCGGACACAGAACTGGGCAAGAAGAAGGGTGGCCTCTTCCGACGGGGCTCCCTGCTTGGCAGCATGAAACTGCGCAAGTCCGAATCCAAGTCTTCCATCTCCAGCAAGCGCAGCTCCGTCCGCAGCGATGCAGCCATGAGCAGAATCAGTTCCAGTGATGCCAACTCCACCATCAGCTTCGGTGACGTTGACTGTGATTTTTGCCCTGTGGAAGATCACGTGGATGCCACCACCACGGAAACCTACATGGGCGAATGGAAGAATGATAAGCGCACCGGCTTCGGCGTCAGCGAGCGCTCCAATGGCATGAAGTACGAAGGCGAGTGGGCCAATAACAAGAGGCATGGGTACGGCTGCACCGTGTTTCCCGATGGCTCCAAGGAAGAGGGAAAATACAAAAATAATATCCTAGTCCGTGGAATAAGGAAGCAGCTTATACCAATCAGAAATACAAAAACTCGGGAGAAGGTGGATAGAGCAATTGAAGGCGCACAAAGGGCTGCCGCCATGGCCAGAACCAAAGTGGAAATAGCAAACTCAAGGTATGTAAATACAGGACGGGTGGTTCGGCGTAAGGTGGGGATGGAGGTTCTCAGAACACTGCAATCTCCTCTCTGTCTGCTGATGGTATTACCAAGTAGGTGTCTGGTACATTTAGAGGTGGGGGGAAAGACTGAAAATGATTGACTCCAACAAAATGAGAGTGAGAAACCATTGTCAAAAGCTGTTGAAGGAACGTGGAGAAACCTTTTTCTTCCAAATTTTTTCCCTAATATTTAACAGCCTTATGAGGTTCATTCAGACATCATAAGTCCAGAAAGTTAATATTATTAAAAATACCTCTGAAATACTGTCACTGCTTTGTGTTTAAAAAATATCCCCTTGTGTAGAAACATACCTACAATATAGACCATATACTTTTATTACAATATTAAGCTGAACATATTTACAATTCCTCAGTAAGATTATTCTAACCTAGTAGGTTAAAATTCTGTTTGTTGAGGCCTTCTAGATGAAACCAGCTTTGGGAAAGATGCCGAGGTCTAGTCAAGGCAAAAGCGGAAAGGGTCAGGATAAAATCTAGAATGTATGTTGAAAAAGCCAGAGCTTCCCCACAGGAACAGACTAGGGGACCAAGGCTGGGAAGAATGGGACCAAGGCTGGGAAGAATCGCCCCAGTCTGTGCAGGGAAGATTAGATTCCTAGTGTATTAAAAGGAAGGGGTGGAGAGAACTTGACATGGACAGATGGGATTCTTACTGTGCCAGGGTTGGAGAAAAGTAGAGCAGTCAAGAGGGGGGCTGGCCTAAGCAAGAGAAAACAGGTCGGTAAGAGATGGGCAAAGGGATGCAGGACGGGTTGGTAAGAGATGGGCAAAGGGATGCATATTGGCGTGGAACAGGTCTCTGCTTGAGCTTTTACTCTAGAAACTAAGCTCCATGGTCCATCACAAGGGATGGGGCACCTGTTAGAGTTTTATCGAGGATAGGTACCGTCAGCTAAACAGGGCAGTTTTGCTGGGAGGTTTTAGTTTTAAAGGTTAAGGACTGGCCATGGTTATGTGTGACTTCAGACATAAATTTGGCATAGAATATTTAAAATCCTGTTTCTTCTTCAGTAGTACTCGTTCGCCTTAGTCAGCTGTCCTCTGAAACAAAATATTAGCACATCTTCGGGTTTTCATTCTTAGTACTGAATCTGTGAGTAGTCTCGCCCCTTTTGGTTGGACCATAGGAGGTTTACAGTACTTGACCATCTTTTAAAGATTTATTATTAGCCGGGCGGTGGTGGCGCACGCCTTTAATCCCAGCACTCGGGAGGCAGAGGCAAGCGGATCTCTGTGAGTTCGAGACCAGCCTGGTCTACAAGAGCTAGCTCTAGGACAGGCTCTAAAGCTGCAGAGAAACCCTGTCTCGAAAAACCAAAATAAATAAATAAATAAATAAATAAATAAATAAATAAATAAATAAATAGATTTATTATTTACGTGTAAGTGTCTGTGAGGTTCTGTGTACCACATGCCGGGTCCCCTAAAGGTCAGAAGAGGATGTCTGGTGCCCTGGAGCTAGAGCGATAGACACTTTAGAGATACTGTGTGGGCACTGGAGACTAAACCCTGGTCCTCTGCTAGAGTAGCGCATGCTCTTAATGGCTGACCCATCTCTCCAGGCCCAGTATTTGAGCTTTTAATACACACAAAAAAAAAAAATGGTAACTTTATAACTGTTCTTTAATGCTTTGAGAATTCCGAATTTATTTTGCTTAGTTTTGAGTGCTGTTTCAGGAGCACTGCTGGGTGAGAAGGCTCTCTCTTTGTATTCTGTTAGCAATCTCAGTTTTCCCCAACTCCAACTTCCTCACAGGCTTTCTCCTGCGCTCTTTCCCCAGCATCCTCTCGCGGAATGGTTTTCTTTGCTAAGCTCTAGATCTGCATGCATTTCAGGGTGCTTGGCTCCTGCAGTCTCGACGGCTTTTGTGGCCCTCAGCTTCCTTTTAGAGCTGACAGGGCATCCTTTGCTTGCTAGGCCCTAATCTCTAAGTTTAAATCCGCTCCTGGAACCTTCCACTCCATCCTTTCCTTACAAGTTAGTGACACACTACAGGCAAGTCCAGGCTTAGTGGATGGGACGTAACCCTGTGCGGGACACTCTTGCAAACGTTGTATTCTAACTATTGGTTTTTATGAAATTGTTGAAATCAGAGGAAACCACCTAACTGAAGGGCATACTTGTGGCACAGAGATGATCTCTGACTATCCTAACATCATCAGATGTTTCCCCAAATCAATGCTACATTCTTCTGCTGAAAGACTTTGAGAGAGTAGCATGTAGTTTGGGGACAGTGTGTCATATACTAATATATTGAATCATATGTTCAGACATCTTTTGATCTTAGACTTTGTCAGCTCAGATTTCATTTAAGAACTTAGAAATACTCGATGCATTATGCTAGGTGACATAAACTAGGGACGGAAGGACAAATATTACTTGGTCCTACTTAAATTCATCATCAGTGACTAGCATGGGGCCCAGCTTTGCTGCTAAAGAAATCTTAGCTAGGCGAGCAGCTGTGATTATTTCAAGAAGGAAGCATGCCTAGCCACCCCTAAGCTTCCATGCCAGTGGCTGACCTCAGCCTCCCTGCTATGTAGATGGCATGCTCTCTGAGAGACTTTCAAACCAAGGAGAATATGCCAGCATCTAAACCCAGACCCCTTGTCTTTCCTTCACCCATGTTTACCCGCTCATGGGACCTGACCAGCTGGGCTCACTTCACTGAACTATTCCTAAGAATGGATCCCATAGAGCATTGTGCTTGCTGTATAGACGTCTGTTTGGGTAGAGAAGACTAAAGGTCACAGCTCCAGAACTTGAATGGCTCTGAGGTCTCATCTGATACACTCCCTCCAGATTCAGAGGTAGAGATTGCCCACTGTCCATCTGATGGCCCTGCTCCCAATGCTCAAGGACCATTCTCTCAACTCCTTCTCCAACAGTTCCTTCAGTCAGTCATCCTTGTCCTTTTAATCCTGCGTCTCATCCGTTCACCGTCTGCTCCATTGTGGCTCCAGTAATTCCTTAGGTGAGATGCTCAAGAGGCTCCTACTACTTGAGAAAAATGTTGTAAGGAAGAGAAAGCATTTGGTTGACAGAGCAAGCGAGAAGAGATTCTTACAGAACCGTACTTCTTTAGAAACTGGATATTCAGGGAGGAGTGCAGTCAGAAGCAGTTTGGTGTTAAGCCAAACCTCAGGAAACAGCCGTCAGAGAAGAGGGATGGGGCTCTGTGAGAGAACAGGAGAGCTGACCTGAAGTCTCTGAGGGCCTAAATGTGCGCTTATGCTGGGGTCACCCCATCACCTCAAGAGGCAAAGAGCTAGGTTAGAGAGCTCACCGGAATGACTCATTCTGCTCACCTGTCCTGCTACATCTCACTGAAGCTAGTGGGGCTCACTGGTGTATGGCTGTCCAGGCTGCAGTCTGGAGATGTCTGTAACCATGGAACAGGACAAGTAGTTGTGAGGGACTTGTGCGGCCACCATCGACCTTCCCCAGACCATGAGCATCACTTCTAGTGACAGAACAGTCTCTGGACAGGAAAGGCTGAGAGGAACACTCCTCTCTTCCCTGCTAGCCCCCACATGTACTACTGTCATCACAGGCATGGATATGAGCAGTGCAGAAACAGAGTGTATGAAGAGCCCTGGGTTCAGTTGACCTGATGCACAGGTCAGCTTGCTGTGTCTGTCTTCAGAACTCTTGGGCGGATTCCACACTCACCAGTTATAGAGTTAAATATGAAAACACCACACCTTTCTATAGGACTTTTAAAGACTGCTGGGCATACTTTTACAGTTCTGTGTCCCCTTCCCACCAGAATGTATCCCTCTTTCAGAGTGGAAGACCTTCTACTTGGAGCTTCGCCCTGGCTCCCCCTGGTCAGCTCTTCAGTACTCACTCATGTGTGTAAACGTCCACAAGGAAGGTACACAGGACCCCATTCTTTCCACCCCATTTCCATGTTCCACAGTATGGGTTAAGTTCTTTATGTTTATCGAGTTGCCATTGCATGGCAGGCATATGCTGATTCCATATGTTCTTCCCATATGGAATGGGAGGAACCGACCCTGCTGGTAGCTCTGGTTCCTTCTCTGTCCCCAACATGAGCTTTGATCAGAGGATCAATAGATAGTGAACTAAATTCTCATCACTCAAGGTTTGAATACTGCCAGGGCTTCTGACATGGTTTTGCAGTGCATCTATGAACCGGAGTTTGAAGGAAGAAAATGTAGTGCTAACATTTTGTTGTGCTGTAATCTGATAGTCAAGGAAGTGTAGAAGATGCAGAAGTAATGTCATGGGTACCCCTTTTCCTGGCGAAACCAGCAGGACTACAGGGAACGGTTAGGGGAAGAGCTGTAAGCTGACAAGGTGTCTCCATTCTCTGTGGGAGCTGAGCTGGTCCAATAAACAGTAATTCTTCTACAGATTAGGAACCCCCAGGAATTCATTCCACAGTGATTATAATAACATTGGTTCATTCTGTGCATGTGACAGCAACAAAGTGAGCCAGAGAAAGCGAGCCTGTCATCTCCCAAGCGTCAAAGTTTCCTGAATATTCAGCTGTCTTTATTTGATTTGATTTTTATGAAAGTTTCTCTTGTTCTGCCCCTTTCTTGGGACTGTCTTCTTAATCTGAATTATATCTGAGCCTAACATAGGAAGTCAACCAGGATAGATAGGTTAGTCCTTCATAAAAATCTTTTACTTACTTCACACTTCACTTGTGAGCAGTTAAAATTCAAAGTCACCTGTGAGATAGTGCATGGTATGGATCCAAAATAAACTGATTACTACTGATTCTAGCTGTGGGTGTGGAAGATTTAGATGGTGAGGTATTCTTCATTCTATATCGAGTTGTAGAAAGTCAAGTCTCTGAATTCTCAGAATCTATTAGAAGCAGGATATTCTTCCTCTTCAGAGTCAAAATGAAAAGTTGGTATTCTGCTTGGTTTTTTCCCTGCTGTCTTAGTGACTTTTGTTTACTCAGTGCTGCTGTTTTGCTCACACTGGACTTCAACTAGTAATCCTCCTGCCTCAGCCAACTAGTAATCTTCCTGCCTCAGCCAACTAGTAATCCTCCTGCCTCAGCCAACTAGTAATCCTCCTGCCTCAGCCTACAGAATCTTGGCATGGCGGGCCAAGACACACAGTCTCAATTAAGAGCAATTTCATGTTCCTTTTTCTGACTTTTTGTCATTGTTCTTCCACAGGGGGACTAGTTAATTCTTAGGTCTGAGCATAGTACACAGTAATTTCTTGTTTGTTTTGTTTTTACTTTTATTGATTCATTGTAGATTTCACAACATGCATTCCAATCCCACTTATTCCCCTGTCCCCTGAATCTACCCTCTGCCCTTGTAACTTCCCCCCAAGACAAAATCAAGTTAAAAGGAAAAAACAAAAACCAAAGCAACAAAACTGAACACCGACAAGAAAGTTGTGAAGAATGTGTGGAAGCTGTAGTGTGGCCTGTTGAGACACACAGTGTAAGCTTCAGTCCATTCATGTCCTCTTGCAAGTGTCCATCACCGTGAGTCTTTGGTCTGGCTCAAGGCCTCTGGTTTCTGTCACACCTCTGATAATGGGCTTTCACGGGATGCCTCCCAGCCATTATCCTGTGTTGTGGAGATCCTGCTGTTTTGGATCTTGTAGGTTAGTCTCTTTCACATGCTCCAAGAGTTCATAGATGGGGTGACTGTTGGGGTGGGCTAACTCATAGCTCTAGTTCAGCACAGTAGTTTTTGTGTGAGGATGATTTCTTTCTAACTTAGAAACTAACTGATCAAGGAGCCTACTCAACAGATAACACTGCTTAGTGTCCCACTAAGCAGAGCATGAGTTATCATCCTAGCCTGGATGCTGGTGTTCTTCACATCATCATCCTGTGCACTCTACACCAAGCTGGACCCCATGAACACAGTTAGAAGCACCAGCCTGCTCCATGGGGCTGAGGATGTGGCTCAGTGTAGAGTTCTGGCATAGCATGAGGCTGTGGGTTTGATCCTCAGCATCACACACACGTAAGGACCCCATTTCCATCATTTTAAGCATCTTATCTGTATGGAGTCAGTGCATGGTCTATAGGCAATTATATTTTTAAGAGGCAAGAAAACTAAGCATTTTAAAAGACATGTTTCTCCTCTTTGCCAAAGAATGTGTATTCCTGCAGGAGCAAACAAAGAGCCTGCCCTAACTTCTTCCCCCTTACTCATCTGTGGAGTATTTAATGACAGGCATGGCTTCTCCGTTTCAAGGCCCTGAAGCCTTCCCTAGGATCCTTTGTGGGTGTGCAGAGAGAACAGCTGGACCCAGAAAGATGACCTCCCAGGGACAGTTCTGTCCTGCCCCCAAGCCAGGAGTGAGGCTTGGCTGCTGGAGTGCTGGAAGGCATAACTGGGGGACACAAAGAAACTACTGTGGCAGTTTTGTCCCTCAGCCCTGATGTTACATCACTCACCTGCTATTTAACAGCCTACTGCACACAACTCAGGAGCACATTGTTAGCAGAGCCTTCTAGAGCCTTCTCATACCTTTGTTAGGCTGTCTTGCTTCTAAGGACCCTTCTTCAAAACCTCTTTCTCTACCTCCCATATCTGGGCTCATCAAGAAACTCAGACAATGAGGTAGGCACGTGTTTTCATGAAGTAGATGTAACCACATACAAATTTAGTGAAAATTAGTGTTAGGCTGCAATCAATGCCACACTGTTAACCAGACTTTCAGAATATTACAGACATTCTTCTTAAAGCCCAAGTTGTATAGTCATGGCTCTCAGTTTGACTAAACAAGGCAAGGAGAAGATGTTCTATGTGGTATGAATGGGATTTGAGGCAGTATTTAATCCTTCAGAGATTGGTGTAGTAAGAACTGGCTTTGAAAATAGGAAAAAAGGCTGAAATTAGCTAGGTTTGAGGTCGTGTGTTGACTGACTTTCAACTGTCGCAGTTGGAGTTCACTTTGTACAACTATCAACAAATTTCGTCTCATTTAGTATGAAATAGGACACATTCCTGATACTCTAAATATGAAGAATTGAGGCAACAATATCTTAAGTATAGCCATGTTTATAAGGAAAGCCATAGGACTTTTGTGTTCGCTGGGAAGCCCCTCGGAATTGTGATGGCATTCACAATGCTGTCCTGTATGTGCTCTGACCTCAGCTCTGAGGCAGAGATGCTGTATCTTTGGGTGAGTGGCAGAATCCCATGTGCAAGTGAGTACAGCTGTGGGCGCCTCCCAACAGCAGCTGCCAGCAGCCTGAGCTCCCCATCGCAACTTTCCATTATGGATTAAGCTGACTCTGCCAATCTCCCTTTGCTCAAGACACCAAACTGGACGCTTACAAGACTAGCGCCTTGCAAATCTTTGAGATGCTTTTCTTATTATAGATGAAATATGAACATTGTGTTTAGGAACGGGATCCAGCAAATGCCAAAGGTATTTATGTAAGTCATTCAGCTTTAGTACAGCGGCCTCCTGAGAATAAAATCAAATCAGCTTTTCAGAATTTTGACCTTCTGTTTCAGATGGTTTCACATTTGCTGTATAATATGCTAAATTCAAACTAAGCTGCTTTCTGAGAAATTTAATTAATATGTAAGGAGTCAAGATTGGCTTCAAAGTGCTGTACTCTTTTTGAAGACAATCTTCTTAGGAGTTCCGTGTGGGCCAAGAGAAACTTATTAAAGGCAACTGGTGTGTGTGTGTGTGTGTGTGTGTGTGTGTGTGTGTGTATTCACATACATATGCATATGTACACATATACATAGTCACTTTTTAAACAATGCCAGAGAGTAATATATAATTTTCATTTGATCTTTACTAATTTTTGCTAACTTAAAGTTTAAATTTTTACAAATTTAATGGTATCAACTAATCAAATTTTGGTTTCAGTTGTCAGAAGTCCTTTTTATGTTTTACTGCATTGGTATGAAATATTTTTAAATATTTTGTAACTTCAAGATTTCATACTTTTGTTTTCATGTACTAGGGCTTGAGATACAAGTGAGGAGCCACTTAGTCAGAATATACATGGGAGAGATATCCTACTGAAGCCAGCAGGTTAGGGCTCAGGTGAGAACAAAGGCACATCAAGCAATGGAAGTTAGTCAAAGACTGAGCCAACCATCTTGGGGAGGAAAGGGTGTGTGTCATCTTACAGCTCCCTGGTCACTAATCCTTCACTGAGTGAAGTCAGGGCAGGACTCTAGAGGCAGGAACCGAAGCAGACCGTGGAGGAATGCTTACTGTCTCCATCCACACGGCTTGCTTCGCCTGATTTTATATAACCCAGGACCACCTGCCCAGTGGCCAGGACCCTCCTACATCAATCATTAATCAAGAAAATGATTGTTCATGGGCCAGTGTGAAGAAGGCAGCTCCTCAGCTGAGGTCCCCTTTTCCCGGGTTACCCTAGTTTTGTTGACATTTAACCAGTACAAGACACATACTAACTAGCCCATTTTCTAAGACTTGATTCTTAGTGAAATATGAATTTTAGTCATTCTTTGAACATATCGGTTTTCAAGTAAATGTACAATTATTACTAAGATTTTTCCTAATAGACTTTAGTTGGGGAAACTTTTTAAAAATAATATTACCTGTGGAATAATCGATTGCTGCTGTGAGTTTAGATGTCACGTGGGAGGAGGAGCTTTATTCCAGCATAAGACTGGGAGCAGGCTTCTGCGGGTGACATCTAGCCTGAGGCTCCCAGGATGAGTGCATCTTTTCTAGAAGGTGGAGTCATGGAGTAGAGTACACAACCCAATCATCCACTAATTAGGGCATGGTGAAATGCTGAATGTGCTTGGAGCTCTGTGGGGAATGAGCTGAGGCTTACTCTGAGACAGGGAATACTGTTAATAGGAGTTCAGCAGAAGACTTACAGAATCATATTTAGACAGCTTGCTCTGGGTGCTGGTAGTATAGGGTAAGCAAGGGCAGTTGAACCAGGAGCAGGCAACATGAGCACCTGCTAACTACTACCCAAGACAGGAGCCCGCCCTTGAGATCCACAGGGCAGTGGGGAGTGGCAAGAAAAGCCTGTGTGTGCACAGACCCACCAGGGCCATCTTAAGTGGTTAAGCGGGTGTGGGAAGAGTGAGCCTAGCTCTGGAGTTCCAGGTTAGGCTGGCTAGATGGAGTACTGCTTACTCAGGATATTGGATTTCATCTTTTTTCATTCATTCTTTAAAAAGTGTGTGGGGGGGGGGAGCTTTCCACCTGCCTCTGTCACGTAAGTTGGCTAATTACAGTCATTCAACACTAGGCCTAGCTCAGTCTGGATATTTGACTTCTCAAATTTCTAATTGATAATGGGGAAGAACTCAGGGAAATTTACTCAGTACTTCAGATCCCAACTTTACGGAATGAAGATATTTTTAGGGAGTGCATAAAAAGAAGAGTTGTGTGTATGTGTTACCTGACACAAGTCTTTCTAAAAGGGGCAAGTAGAACAGTTCTCACATTAGGTGACTAGAAATCTCTTGCCTTGTGACAACTCATTCAGGTATTTGGATCTGTGAAACGGTGCTTTCTAAGATTTGTGTTCAGGAGACCGACCCAGTGAGCAAGATGTATGTTGCTAAACTATTTTTTCCTTGGCAACATCCTAGAACAAAATATCATTCTTGCAAATTATTACGCCACAGAAATGCCATTGAGCAAACATTTATATAGTGCAAGCGCTGTCCAAATATGGCACTAAGCCCTAGAAATCCGAAGATGAATAAGAAAATACCCAGCCCAATGCAGAGTACTACTGTATATCCAAGTGCCATGGAGCAGCAGGCTAGAGAAAGAGCCTCCCAGGAGGTAAATGACACAGCTTTATCAAGTTTTTCAGCGGACACTTGACTGTGGACTCTCCACAGGCAGCTTTCTCTACCTACAATGTCTTCCAATCAGATCATCTTCCATTGCCTAGCCTCTCTTAGATGTTGTGGTTATAGCTAAGTGAGAAATTGAATCGACTCCCCCACCTTCTCTCTCTTCATCCTTGTGGTTTTGGGGGTTGTTGTTGTTCTGAGACATGGTCTCACCATGTCACCCTGGCTGCCCTGGACTCACTGTATACCAGGTTGGCCTCATCTCATAGAGATCCACCTGCTTCTGCTTCTAGAGTTCTGGATTAAAAGTGTGTGCCAATATGCCCAGTACTCAAAATGTCTCTGAAAATAAGAGAACTTGATGATTATAATCTTGATAATAGGATTTTGTGTCATATTTGGAAGAGAGTAAGTACATTGGCTGACGCAGGCACGCTGGTTCTCTGACTCTCGGAGTCTTTTTCACCCCCCTCCTAGATTTCCCCTCTCTTAAGAAATTATCAAAAAATTTATATTTTACTGAATTAAATTATTTTTAAACTCTATTAGATAGAATTTTGAGAGATTGTAGGATCCTCTTAGCAGTATTTGGATCCAGAGATTTCGAAGTCAGCTGTTTGATTTGTAAATTGATTTCTGCTGCTGTTTCCAGATGAAGCAGTATGGGCAACACTAAAACATGTCTCCTGTGCTCAGGATGCACTAATGCACGATCTTTGTTCTTGGTCTGAGGATGCTAGCCTGGTTGATAATATCATTTGGCCATAGGAAGAGCCAAGTGAGAAGTGACCTGGTGCCTGGACTACGGCATGACCTTGACTTTGTCACCTCATCTAATCCCCACACCAACCCTGTCTGTAGGGCATGGAGAATTAAGAGATTGCAAAACAAGTGTGTGACAGATCCAGGCTGAAGTCCCCAAAATGTAACATTGGAAGTTAGGTGATTCTCATTCTCTGAGTTTTGAAAACTGGGGAAGGTATTTTTTTCTTGAAGCCATGTTCACTCCTTGGGTTCATAAAGGCCGGCCTGGCCAGGAGCAATAGGCTCACAGTGCAAAACAGAGATCTCGCCTCACAGAGAAGAAAAGATCATTTATTCCGAGTCAAATATGAGTGGCCATAGCCCAGGAACACAGCTTCAGATTGCCTTGCATGCCTTGCATGAATAGTCCACTGGGAAAGTGGTTACGTGAACACTCATTCCAAGTGGTAAATCACAGAGCATTTGCAAATACATTGGTGGAAGCTACAGATAAGAAGGTGGCAGCAAAAGTACTCTAGGCTTCAGATGCCGTCTGGTGGCATTCTTAGCTTCGAGATTGGTGGAAGCTAGTGGCCTGCTAAGGGTACTTTTCCAAGAGTTTGAACCGTTGTAGAGGTGTCATGACAGACACAGACTTAAGCAGTGCATGGCTGATAAGGGGACTAACTGTGGTCTAAGACAATTTGATTCTGGATCTACCATCCTCCTAGAGTCTACAACCAGGAGATTCTAATAATCACCCATTCGACATTGTAGACTCTTCAACATAGAGATGACTTTTCCTGTCTCTAGGAACTTAGTTCTTGGTGTTTACTCATAGATTACATCTTACCACTGTTTTCCTGCACCAATAATATTCTTTGAATAGCCACAAATGTTGCAGGTGTTAGTTTATCATGGTAAATTCTCAGGGGAGAAGGGTCGCTGAGGGCAAATGAGAGTGAGCTCTGAAGAGAGAGGGGAGCTGAGGCAAGAAGTGAATGGCAGCAGAGATGCTGGAGACGGAGGAAGATGCAAACAGATGCAGTGGACAGGAAGTGCACAGTGTAAGTTCACACAAGCAGTTGGACTGAACGGTTTCCATGGGAGTCGCATTGCCTCTGGGAAGATATTGTTTCTCCTCCCCTGCAGCCTGTCAATCACAGGGAGATCTTGAGAGCTCCTCATCTTCTACAGGGTACACCGTGAACATGAGAGCATGAGATGAGGCATAGGTAGAAATTTGTACTTTTCAGACTTCCTAGGGCATTTCAAGGCATACTGAAGTATGGGAAGTAGACATTGGGTTGTGTTGAGATGTGATTTTGAAGGTTTGCAGAGTGTGGTGCAGACTGTGGGAAGTCGTTGAAGGGATTTAAACAGAGCCATCAGGATGTGAGATGGGTGCTCTCACTGACACGGAGGAGAAAGAGGGATTCAGTAGAGCCTTATATGTAAAGATTTTTTTCTTTTAAAAAATAATATTTTGTGTTTGTTTATATTTTTGTTTTTTAGAATACAAATTTTTTTGTCTTTACACACATCATTGTACCTTGAATATTTATCTTAATCATTAGTCCCCCGTCCTGCTTTCCCCCATATCATGTAGGGTTTTGTGTATGTGTATGAGAGAGAGAGAGAGAGAGAGAGAGAGAGAGAGAGAGAGAGACAGAGAGAGATTGGTTTTAGTCTCCCATCCTCATAACCTTCTCTTTTGCCTTCTATCTCTTTGGAATTCTTCCTTCCTTCCTTTTCATGCTCCCCCCACTCACACACACACACACACACACACACACACACACACACACACACATATATATGAATGCATTTGTGGAAATTTTGATAAACATTCTGGTCAAGGGAAGGGATGGTAAAGATGCAGGATAAGATTAGCAATACTTGGTGCTCCCACCCACCGAGATGGTGGGGCTGATCTAATCGGAGCTCACTAAGGCCAGCTGGACTGGGACTGAAAAAGCATGGGATAAAACCGGACTCCCTGAACATGGCGGACAATGAGGGCTGCTGAGAAGCCAAGGACAATGACACTGGATTTGGATCCTACTACGCATACTGGCTTTGGGGGGAGCCTAGCCTGTTTGGATACTCACCTTCCTAAACCTGGATGGAAGGGGGAGGAACGTGGACTTCCCACAGGGCAAGGAACCCTTACTGCTCTTTGGACAGGAGAGGGAGGGGGAGTGGAGGGGGGAGGGGGAGGTAAATGGGAGGCGGGGAGGAGGCAGAAATTTTTAATAAAAAAAAAAAAAAAAGATTAGCAATACTTGGTAGGCCAGAAATGGCAAAGAAGAAATAGAAGCCACTCTTAAGATGATTTCCAGGATTTGCATGGCTTATTTCAAGCATATGAAACAGTTCATCTTTCTGGTTCTTTTTCCTATCCATGATGTGAACCAGATTGCTAAAGAAAACTCAAGTCTTAGCTCTCACCTGAAATGTGGATCCCCCTCCTCTGTCTGGTTTTGAACCAGACTTGGCATTTCTTAGATTGCTCCATAAACAGAGTAGAACAATATGACATCTGCTTTCTGGTTCCAGATTTGTCCTCAGAGTTGGCGGGGAGAAAGGGAAAGGGCCATTTTATTTAAACTTGCTTCTATTTTATTAGAGATTACTGTGATTTTTATTCAGCTTGAAATCCTGATTAAAATAAAAAGCAGTGAGAATGAAGCTTTACAAATATTGCAAAATTATGACATCATTGATTGGATATAAGGAAAAGAATGTTAAATTTAAGACAATAACAAAATGTGCAAACTAAGCATGCTACCCTGACCCAGTCCTTAGTACAAAGCCACTCTAGCTAGGTGTGATGTTTGGCATTGCTGCATGCAGGTCTCGTTGCTTAGCAGAATAAGCTCTAAATAGCTCCATTCATTAGAGGAAAAAAAGCCCTCTCACTGGCCAGCAATGGCCAGAAGCAGCTTTCTGTAATCTCCATTCATGTCATTTGCAATCATTTGTGCTTAGATCTTCTGATACATCTGGGTGAACGTCTGTTTATCTGAACAAGGTCATTCTGGCTTCATGTAACTACAGTTGGGACCAGGGTGGACTCATCTGTGCCAGAGTCTTTCATGGAGTTGCTCAGCAAAGGCAGGCAAGCAGTTTAGGGCAGGCGCAAGATGATCTTCAAGACACTTTCAATGTATCCATAAGACTCTGGGCTCGCACTGCTTAGGGAATTAGCCATCCTGGAATAGCCACCACAGTAGCTTTCTGTTGAGAGAAGCTTCTTGTGTTGAGCATCATGTTGAAGTAGGACCCATCTGTCCATAGCCTCCCCTCAGCAGCCTGACAGAGCGGCTGAGTGTCTTCCTAGCCTTCTGGTGGCTTGCACTGTGGTTCTCACGCTGTCTCCCTATCACTTGCACATGGAGAGACATTCAAAATGTTTTGAGATTTCTGGCCTAATGTCCTCCCCAAACTCTTGTCCAAATTCTAATTGATAACCTCTAACAATGTCTCGAATTTCTTGATGGTTCCTGTGCACAAAATCTCTGTGAGGCCATGTTCCCGAGCTCCTGCTCCCTGCGTTGCTTTCTGTAAACCCTGGGCATCCTAATATGCAGAAGGCATGAACAAGGCAAGGGTTGATTCCTCCATATCTGCACTCCATCTTGAGATCTTTAGTTAAACCCTTGCCTTACAACATGCTCTTACACACTGTAATATGAACTTGACAATAAAAGGGTTTTTCTCTTGGAAAGCTGAGGATTAAATCTAGGGCCCACGCATGCTCCACAAATGCTCCCTACTGCACTGCATCCATAGCCAGTCAAAGTGTACTCTCTACGCTTCAGTAGCATACAGTAACTCAACCTGTTACTGCAGTTACCAAAACCTGATTGTCAAGTCAGGGGACAGTCACTACTTTTTCATTCCACAAGGAAAAAGAAGAGGAAGAAAACCATACCTGGGGATTGGTTGGTTTAAGTGGTTTTTGTTTGTTTGTTGCTTCAGCGTCTTCTATGCTGTATGATTTTGAGTTTTAAAGTTCACTTAGTCAGCTTTCATGTTCAGCTGCTGTATTTATCATGCTCGAGCCTTCACTGCGTATCATAAACATGTTTCAAGGGGAATAGGATAAACCAAAAGGAAGATGAAGACACCAGGGCGGGTGGGTGCTAGCCCCGAGGAAAAGGCCGGTAAAGTGGTGTGAATACTGGGAATTCTGGCACAGTAACAGTGCCTGAGGCCAGGCAGAATTGGTTGGGCATGATGCCATAAAGAATTTGGTCAGGACAGAGCCAGAGGTACAGCCCATTGTAATTTCAGCACTCAGAAGGCAGGAGGAGGATCCTGAACTCAAGGGCCGCCTAGGCTATGTTACTGAAACCTAGTCTCAGAGAAAAAAGGAAGTTGATCGGGGAGCAGCATTTTAGAGGGAAGCTCAGGCATGAATTACCAGAGATGATAGAGGTACTGTCAAGGACGAAAGCCATACTGTACCTGGTGGTTCGTAACTTAAGGAGAAGGGACACTCAAAAGTATTGAGCTCACCTGTGGGCCTTAGTTGTGGACTAGCTCTGGGTCTTAGTGTCACAGGTTCCTGGTTTCTTCATGTTCTATTACTGCTTCTGTGTGGCTCACTGCCTAGAGCAGCTGGAAACAGGGATGTTTCCTAAGCATACACCATCCTCCTGCCCTCGTCCTGCCACCAGAAAACATGACCCATTAGGTTCCCAAGTATTTGGAGAACAGTGGTATTACTTCCAAAACCTCTGAAAAATCAGTGTTGTTGGTATGTAGCAAAGAATGTTTTGATCTTAAATAGGAAACTAGGCTAGAAACACGAGATACAGCTTTACTGTAATATTTAATCTTGAGCTCCAACCTCACCTGAAAAGCCTTAGTCACAGTGTACATACAAGAGCGCACTGCCGGAGAGCTGGCAAGATGGATGGCCCAGCAGTTTAAGGTGCTTGCCACCAAAGCCTGATGACCTGAGGTCAGTCCCCAGAGCCCGTGTGGTAAAAGGAAAGAACCAGTTCCCACAAATTAATCTCTGACCTCCACATGTGCCCACCTACACACAAATCAACATTTAAAAGACAAAAACTTTTTAAAAGAATGCACCAAACCCTTCCTCATACTGCATCTTCCAGTACATATAACCCTGGACTCCGTGTTCTGCCGAGCAATGAGGAGAGAGGAGGTTGGTTGCGTCCAGGGTTCTGGCTAGGTGTAAAGGCCGTAAAGGCACTGGTCAGGCAGCGTGCACCACACAGGCTCTGAAGAAACTCGTCACATAAGCAAAGCCGCATCTCCCGAGAGTGCAGTTAGAGTGCACACACTGGGCTAAAGGCAGCGTCCAGACACACCCAGACAGGATTCAGTTCAGGTAAAAAAGAACCAGAGCCCTGAAACTCAAAGGGGGAAAGTCAGATAGAGCCATTTGTAGACACATTAAAGTACTAAGGGTGTGAGTGCCCAAGAGCGCATGGCACTCTGGGTTGATGTAGGTGTGTCTTCTATCTATCTGATGATTTCATTGGTTGGTTAATAAAGAAACTGCTTGGCCTGATAGGTCAGAACATCAGTGGGTGGAGTAGACAGAACAGGATGCTGGGAGTGAGGCAGATGCCACAGGCAATCGTCATGCCTCTCCTCTCTGAGAGCATAGCACACTACAGCCCAGAACTCCTGGACTCAAGCGATCCTCCTGTCTCAGCCACCTATGTTCTGACCTATCAGTCCAAGCAGTTTCTTTATTAATTAACTAATGAAATCATCAGATAGATAGAAGACACACCTGCATCACTGGGTGATGCTGGGACAGTAGGATGCAGACTAACCTTATGTGCATGGGCATTCACAGTGGATGGTGACTGGGCCATCATGAGAGAGTGGAACAACAAGGACTGAAGAGTATACTAAAGCATGAGAGCTCAAAATCAAAGACTCATGCTGGCATAATAAACATTTGTTTAGAAAGTATGTGGAGGGGTCTGCAGAAGAGAAATTTCTGAGGTAGATATAATAAAATGGGAAATTAATGTATACTGAGGCAAGTGTCAGACAGTTTGTGGTATGAATGTAATTTATATAATCCCACCTAAAAAGTCAAATTAGCATTTTCTTTTCCTGTAAGGCATAAGTATACTGGCCTTCTAAGCTTGAATCTTCATGCTGCCCAGCCTTTTGACTAAGAATATATAGAAAGGAATAAAATTAACACTGATTCCTGTGCCAAAGGGCTTTCTTCAGAGAGTAGGGACGTGCAGCTCATTGTCTTACAGTTAAATGAAGAAGAAAATGTTGACCGACTAATGCAGACCCCTAATGCTACAGCCCAGGATTGAACCTCTGACGGCTGTGATAATGTGTGGTGACGGCACAGAGTAGGTGGGATGAGCCGTGAGTTAGGAGTTCTGCACAGAACACTTGGGTTCAGCATGGGAGCCAAACCGAGGGGAGCTGGACATCATCATCATCCGCTCTCTGGCCCTGTGAAAGCTCTCTTTCGTTGGCTTCCCTCCCTGGGTGAAGACAGAGAACCCTGCCAGCCTCACAGATGCCTTACCACAGGTCCCTGGTACTAGCAGGTCCCTGCCTGAGCAGGCTGAGCTCTTCACGGAAGCAGGCAGGTGCTGGGAGGGGACAGAGGTCTCCTTCAGGCATCCTAATCGTTTTTTGTCAGGAAGATACTGATTGTAAGATGTTCTCTCGTCCAACAGTCTATTGGAAAGGTCACAAAACATGAACAAATGAGTCAAAATATTGCTGTTTTTATCAGACTCCCCAGATACGAGCTACTCTTGCAAAAGAGTGAATTGCATCAAATCATGTCTTACACAGTTGGTCTATATGAGAATTTTGAATTATCTGAAGATAAAGAAGTTTGTTTTTAATCCACAGAGGTTAAGAAGGGGTTTCTTAGATACGTTAATTTGGCTTAATCATTCCGCAAGTTGCATGGAGAAGAAAACACTTTACCTGTAAATATGCACAATTTTCATTTGGGAGTTATAGTTGAATAAAGTTCTAAGGATGAGGTGATATTCTTATCAACAGTAAGCGAAACTTTGTGCTCAAGCATTGCTGTACCTGCAAGCCCTATTCCGAAGAACTGTAGTAATTTAAAGTGGCCTAAACAGAAGCGGATTTTCTGTGGACATTTCCAGTACTCTTTCTTTTCTTCCCATCCATTGTTTTCATGTGCAATACTGTTCACGGAAATTCTGGGATTTTTGGAAGTCTAAGTTAATAAATACTGTGGTAATGTCCCATCAAACCAGACCGAGATTCTGAAAGGTCTCTCTCTGTGATACAACTAACGTGAGCTGGAGTCCTTCTCAGTAAGGGCTGCCCGCAGACTAACATAGTTACCCTACAGCGCTGGGAAAGAAAGTGATAATCGTGATATCATGATAGAACATTGTTTCTTCAGGGGCCGACTTTAGGTTTATTGGTCTATGTTATAAGCCAGCAAAGTCTGTTTGTAGCTTACTTGGACCCTAACACAAATGGCAGGATATTTGGGGGCCCTTTAAATACTTGGTTTTAACTAATTTAACTTTTTCAAGTGACTGATCTTTAGAGGGGTAGAATACTCAGCATAAGGCTAAGATTTAATGAGCTTCTGACAGTTCACAGGGCATCAGTCCAGCACTACATGTATTATAACTATTTTTAATCTCCTTATTGAGGTTGCTGTAGAAAAGGTGATCAGTTTAGTGGAAGAAACTGTTCATCTCTGGGTCCTTTAATAGTCAGTGACAGTGACCTCCTCAAACAACTCAGCACATGTGAACCTTGAGTGGCATGAGCTGAACAGATGGGAGAGCTCTGGACCCCAGAACTGTTCCCAGTCCCTCGGGAACACGAGCCCAGAGGCTCACCTACAGGCAAATACATGAGAGCATCCTGATCTTCCTAGGGACAAGGGTGCTACTTTACTCTGAGCTAACGTGGGATACATCCTGTCATAGTCTGAGGCTTTGTGTATTAGGGTTTCCATTGCCGTGAAGAAACACCATGACTACAACAAACTCCTACAAAGAAAACATTCCATTGAGGGGAGCGAGCTTACAGTTTCATAGGTTCAGTCCTTTATCATCATGGCAGAGAGCGTGGCAGCTGGGAGCATGGTGGCATGCAGGCAGCCATGATGCTGGAGAAGTAGCTGAGAGTTCTACATCTTGCAGGCAACAGGAAGGAGAACGACGGTCACACTGAGCAAAGCTTGAGCAAAAGAGACATCAAAACCTGCCCCTACAATCACACACTTCCTCTAACAAAGCCCCCCTCCTAATAGTGCCACTCCCCACGAGCGTATGGGGGCCAATGACATTCAAACTCCCACTTCCATGGAAGCAGTAGAGCAAGTTGATCCAAAGCTTGGGGTGGTCAGGAGAATTCTGTGATATTAAGTCTATGTAAACATCCTTACAGTGAGCAGCAGTCATAACTGCTCACTCAAGTATTACACAAACAGTGGTCGAATGTGTCCAAGCTACGTGCCATGAAAAGGAAGGCCTTGCTCCCAGAAACTTCGCATTCTGAGTCAAGAACTTGAGGAGAAAAGCTAGCAGCTCATCTGTGATGATGAGGCTTGAGTTAGAACAAAAGGCACTATATGTAGGAGCCTGGCACATGGTCCCAAGCCAGTGAGAGGAGCCCAAGAGAGACTTTCAGGAGACAGTCTCCAGTAGGGTCTTGAGACAAGCTTTTCCAGAAGTGGAAAGGGGTGGATGAGTTTTCCAAGCAAAGCAACCCATATTGGCAGAATCTGGAAGACAAGGAGATTGCTTTCCCTGAAAACGTGAAGGTGTCCTTTATTGCCATTCACCTGTGTGTGGAGTTCCCGATTAGGAGCACACACTCCACAGTGTGGCAGTCTGGCAGGGAGTTTAAATCCTGGTCCTGCCAATGCTGTGAGACTGAGCCTGGGGCATGGCTTAGCCTTTGCATATTTCACCATGCTTCTTCTGCAGGTTGGGAGGAGAGTAGCAGCTGCTTAGTGGAGTATTGCATAGGTCAAAACAGCTAATAAACATAAAGCAGAAAGTAGGCACGGAATGTTGGCACTGGAGCAACTTCTGTAATCGCTTCAGCCAGCATTTCCCAAGTGTCCCAAGTGTCTCTCCATGCAAGGGAAGAGCAGAGCAAGAGCTGGGTAGGATGTGCGGTCAGGTGGCAGCGACGAATATGAAGACATAGCAATGTCGCATGAAGCAGAGCTGCGTGGAAGTCAGGCCAGTAGAGGATTATCATCCGAGGGATTTATTCTATGGAAGGGGGATTGTGGGAGAAGGGAGTTTAAGGTAGAATGTTTGTTTGATGTTCATTTTGGCTTCGTCATGTGGGAATCAGGGAAGGTCCATCCAGACCTGCTCTTGGCCACCTTTCAATCCCTGTGGCCCACGTAATCATGGCTCCTCTCCAGCCACCTGGGTATGTTCACATGGCTCCCTTGGAGCCAAGGCTAGGAGGAGAGCAGGGTGAGTGTGCTGTCTATTTGCCTAGTAGCCAGAGACAGGAGCATAGCGTGCAGGAGCCCACAGCAAATCTAGGGAACTTGATCTTCAGAGAGGTCCCCAGGCCCTGGATCTGGGGGCTCATTCTTGCTGTTTTCTTGCTAGCTTCATCCTGCTGTTTCTGCGCAGTTACTGTGGGTTTCAGAGGCTTCAACTTCCAGCCTGAGATGAAACTTGGAATCTCCAGCAGTTCCTGGCCCCTGTGTTGAAGGAGTGCATTGCCCCTCATCCAGGGACCTCAGAGGGAGTATTTACTAGCCACAAAGATCTTCAGATAGTGGGGTCAATCTGCCCTGGTCTTCCGGGAATGCCTCCCACTCTGGCACCGTTAAGGTCTCCCCTCCGGTAAGGCCCCTGCTCTTCTTGTCACTGTGGTCTTGGGAAAGACATTCAACTAGGTAATTTATGGATGCCGAAATAAGGAAAGATGTAAACTTGTGCTCTGTCGCTAAAACATTGAGAAAGGCCAAGAGGTGGTGAATCTTCACTGTGACAGGCTGTATTCTCTTCAGAGAGACTTAAGGGATTATTTTAATATCTTTCTGCAATATGTAGTGGTGGGGAAGAGAAAACTCAGGAGCCAGAACAACTTCACTTGCTGGCACCGTCGCCTATGAGCAGAGTGACCTCACATAATTGGCTTCTCCAAGCTTATTTTCCCTTCCTCTGTACCATGGAATCGTTGGTAGAAACTCATGAAGCTGGAGGACAGATCTCTAGATTGATGTGTGTGAGGTCCTTAGAGTGTGGTTATCCTGTTGCGAATTCCTGCTTCAGACATATCAGGATATTTTGGATGATGTTTCCCACAATGCTGGCCATGTCTGGTAATACGGTGTTGCCTCCGGGGCCTTATACAAGGCTTTATGTAAGGCTACTGTGGTGTTAGGTAAGATGTATACTCAGTTTCGGGACCAGTGGGACTTTGTCAGCACTCACAGGCCTCTCAGAAGGAAAACTGAGGATATTCCCAAATCCTGTCTAGGGTAAATTACTTTTTCCCTAATTCATTGCATGTAAGTTTGAACAAAAGTCGTAGACATGGCCACACCTCTGTTTGGAAGTTCCTGAAGGCTAGTCCGGGGTATGTGGAAACTGAGACATATTTTTGTGGTGCAGGTTTCTTTTTTAAAACTTGGGCCGGCCTGACTGCCACTGCACTGCAAGCCGTCTGCCATGGGTGTTTAAACAGCTTTGAACAAAACACACCTGTGTCTTTGTCCTAGCTCTTGTCTGGCTGGGCAGGACACAGTTAGGCTTTGCCCACTTACACATCTGCATGTCGGTGTTTCTGCCTCATATACTGTCACTCAACCTGCTCAGAAGAAATAGACAAACTTTAAAGTGTGAAGAAATTCTCCATATACTACTTTTCTGTTTTTTTCCTTTAAGCAAACGCAAAGTATCTGTCTTCAAATTATTAAAACATCTTTTTTTTTCAAATATATGAGCTTAAGCTTTGTAACCAGTAACTAAAACTGATTGACACATAATTGGGTAAGCTTGCAATCCACAAAATGACAGCAGAGATTTGCATTTAAAAATCCAGAGGCAGAGATTAGTAGTGGGACCCCTTTGTTGTGTGTTTCGCCAGTTCATAGAAGCCCAAGGCCCCACCCAGTTACTCACAGTTTCTGCCGCTTCCATGAGTAAACACTGCTGAGTTTTCAAAGGCTTCAGGTGAGCTCCAGTCATGCCATTGTGGAATGCATCTCTGTGATGCTCGGGGAGGAATAGGGGACAGGGTAGAATGCTGCGCATCTCTGTGATGCTCAGGGAGGAGTACAGGACAGGGTAGAATGCTGTGCATCTCTGTGATACTCGAGGAGGAGTAGGGGACAGGGTAGAATGCTGTGCATCTCTGTGATGCTCGGCGAGGAGTAGAGACAGGGTAGAATGCTGTGGCTTTCCAAAGGGTTTAAATGAGGAAAAGGGTGTGTCGGGATGGGAGGTGCTGAGGACATGGAGAAGCGAGACAGTCTCCTGGGAAAAGAACACAAGAGTCAGATCTTAAGCCAAAGGAAGATTTCAGCAGACATACGGAGAAGAACTTGTGCTGAAAAGAAAGGACACACAGCAGGTGAGGGGTATAAGGTAGTCCAAAGGGATCCTGGAACATCCCCCCTTCTATGGTACCATAGAAGGCTGTGATTACCATGCATTCAGTTAGATACCTTGGTTGCTGCAGGAGCTACATTTAAGTTAAACCACCAAATTTGCTTCTTTTTAATTTTGAGAGAATAAAATCAAATAAAATGATTTGCTCCATTTTTTTCTGACAGAAAGGCTCAGTAGAAAGAGATTTTCCTTTCAGGGCAGGTCCATAATCAGGCGATCCTAAGCTTTACTGTAGATGCAGATTTCTTCGGCCTGATTTGCTGGAAACACTCAGTTTCCACTCTCCGTACAGTATGGGTTAGTCCATGTTTGCCCAGTAGTAAACACTCATGGAAAGTGTTTTGCTCCATGCACAAAAGTAAGTTGAACTAGGATGATGTCTCACTGTGTAAATAGGCTTAGCATGCAACCATGAGGACCTGAATTTAGATCCCTGGCACCCAGATAAAAATTAAAACCTGACAGCCCCTTCATGTAATCCCCACTGTAACCCAGTGTTGATGGCAGGGGACAGAGACAGACACATCCCTGGGGCTTGCTGAGTTGCCACTATAGCTGCAACAGTGAACAGCAGCTTCAACAAACAGCAAGTACAGTGAGAGACTTTGTCTCAAAACTAAGGTGGAGTGGGAAAGTGGTGGAAGAGAGGATCCAGCGTTGGCCTCTGGTCTCCGTTTTCTGGTACGCACATGAACACACAGGCTCAACGTACACACAAACACACAAACAATAAAATTATCTTGGCCTTTGGTTTCCTCCCACCTACTTACTTGGTATCCTTCAATGACGATACACATGCCCGCCTGTCCTAAGACATTATCCAGGTAAGAATATGGCTTCATCTTATCCAACATGGCCCTAGCTATTCACCCGATCCTCTTTTCCTTGGTCTCCTCCCAATCATTTTCCTTACTTTGTCTGCTTTTCTGCACTGTTCTCTGCGCGCCAGGTGTCCAGTTCCACTGCAACTATGTTTCATCCTAGAGTCCTTGATTCACTGGGCTGCTGATGATGCTGAGTACCAACTTACGCCTGTTGTTCAAGAGATGGGCGTAGCAAGGGGCTCAAGAGACCCGAGGGGGATGGGAGTGGAACTGGGCAGTTCTCTGTCTGCTCCGTCACCCCCATCTTCCTTCTTCTCTAATATTTGGAATGGACTTTGGATCTCATAGTATTGAATGCTGTTCTCTAAGTAACTCCCACCAGTTCTTTTAATATTAGACATCTCCCCAACAGCACAGCCAATGAGAGGATTTCTCTAGATTTAGTTTTCTCACCTGTAAAGTAAAAACAATGATTTTGAATTGTTTCTAGGAATTTTCCTGCTAAAAAAAATAACAGCCTATTTGTATTGCAAGCTGTGTTGAAGTGCTGTGTTTTCTCTTGTTTTTAGAGTCAGGGTTTCAATGTGCAACTCTTGGGTGGGATTAATGGCTAAGAAAAAATGGACCTTGTTTTTTGTTTGTGTAGGATGATTTTGAATACAAGGGGTTTGTTTGTTTCTTTGTTCATTTGTTTTGTTTTTGGACAAAACCAAAACAGTGGACTAGAATGAAAGGTCTAGTCAGGAAGTTTCTCCTGTGCCACATGGGACTGCATCCTGCTTCAAAAGGCTCCGCTTTTTGCCTTAAGCAGTCATATTTGCTCAGAAAGTTGTTAACTTGAATAAGTATACTGAAGCATAGTTTACACATATTATTACATTGCATATGCGTCATGTTATACTTAAATTGTTAGCTAATAGTTCCGTTGCATATGCGTACTAATGCAAGTTGGCAGCCTTTTCAAAAATCATTTGAGGGTGTGTTCAGGGGTTCTAATGCAGGAAAGGGCTTGGGTTATTTCTGAACAGACTAGCCCAAGATTTTTGAAAGATTTTGACTCTAGGTTCCTCGGGTCTCTTGAACACAATTATAGGATTACTGTGTTTCCTTACTCTCCCGGGGATCAAATGCATTCTTAATTCATAGTAACTTACCTCGGCCTGTTCAGGTGCACAGGTGCTCCGGAATGCAATTGGATTTTCTCCACTGAAAGCACATGTATTAGCACGTAGGCTTGCAGGCTCGAAGCAGCTCCCTCTCCACCTGGACTCAGCTTCTGTGTGCACGTTTATGATAACAGGTGGCAGTTGAGTCTTTAGAAGCCTGGCTTGATTGTTTTCCCATTTTATTCTATTTTGAAGCTTTTGTGGGCAGTGGTTGTATTTTATTAGCGGGATTCAGTTTAGCAACCATCACAGTTTGGGAAGGCTTATCATGGAAAACCAGATACACACGTAACACAATAAGCTGGCACTGTAAGAAAAACTGTAACAACTCAAAATCTTGAAGGCAGGCTCTTCAGCCTTGGTTGATGGGGAACGGCTGGCCGGCCAGAGCTGTCTGCGGCTGCGGAAGTGCAGCCTTGCCTACAGAAGCTGCCAGCACGGTGCGTTGTAAGTAGGTTAGTTTCTGGCCATATGAGTGGAAATGGTGGTGCTCGGAGTTTAAATTTTCCTTATTTTTGAAGATGAGTAATGTTCATGGTTCACAATCTTGTAGTCATCAAATGGCATAGATCAAGTCTAAATGTCCTCCCTGTTGCTGACTCCTGACCACATGCTCTCCCCAAAGGGAGCAAATGTCGTTAGTAATACTGTACTTCGTACTTCTTCTTGTATTCATGCCTCTCTCTCTCTCTCTCTCTCTCTCTCTCTCTCTATATATATATATATATATATATATATATATATATATATATAGTTATCCCCTTTGTATAAATACCAGCGCACTTTAAGTCCACAGTGACTATCCAGGACTTTGGGGGAGGTGACAACCTGTCATCCTAAGCTGAGGCAGGAATATGGCGATTCTTCAGCTGACCTGGACTTGTATCCAAAACAAAACCCAGTACGGTGTATATGTGCAGGAACATTGTAAATAATAGTAAAAATGGAAAAGGGGGTCAATTAAAAAGAAAGAGCTGGGATTATAGCTCAGTGATAGAGTGCTTGCTTGCCTGGCAGTTACAAGGTTGTAGATTAAATCCTCATTATTGAGCCATAAATGAGCAAATAGGTCTTCATCTTTAAAAAAAAAAAAATCACCTGAGTAGCACTATGTTTTAAATACCACACTTCCTGGCTTTTCACAAAGCAGCGTGGAGCATATAGCATGAATTCTTGCTGTTCCCTGGGGACTGTAAGTACGGCCAAGAAATCAAACACATTAATTGATTCTCCATGGAAAGTTACACTCACGCTAAGTGGAGTGAAGAGCCGTAAACACCTTCGTCAGCTGCATTCAGGTGTTGCTGTGAAATTTTGGCACTAAATACATATGGCCATTTGGTTTTTAAACCTTTTTATACTTTTAGACTACAGCTAAAGAAGAGTAGTTAAGAACAATCACCGTTTGCATGCTAGTTTTGTTGTTATTTAACAATATATATTGCAGTCAATCTAATATTAATACATAAACAGCTTCCCAAATCTAGAAGCAATTAAAACTGACTCACTAGGGGCTAGGAATGTAGCTTGGTTATGCAGTACACATTCAGCATGTGCAAGCCCTGAGTTCCATCCCCAGAGCTGGTACCAAAAAAAAGGAAACATTTAATATGGTAGTTTGTCGGGGGAAGCCTTAAGAACTAGAGCTTTATTGGTATTGCTGCTCATCATGAGGAATCCATCGCTAAGCAGCGTATCCAGGTTGATGTGTCGTGTCGTGTGGTTATTGTTCTTTGTGGGAAAGTTACAGTGGGAGAGGCAGTAGTCCACTGGGACGGCGGAGACACTTTTTCTCGTTGGTGTGTCAGCAAATGGCTGAAAGGAGCAGGACCTGTAATAGCCTGCGCAGTTGTCACCGTGCGCCTGTGCTGGGCACAGAAGTCTGACTAAATAAGGCAATGCCCCAGTGAGCCTTATCAGCATTTGACCGGAATCCGGGTGAGCAGCTGATACACCACGCCTGTCCGCTGTCTCCGCTCTCCCTTCACATCTTAACAGATGTCTGTCACGTCAAAACTTACTGCCCCCAGCAGAGTTGTGGCATCTGTATTTTATATAAAGTTGAATAAGAACGACACCTGAGTCTCTAGAGGGGATAGAGGGAAGTGTTCGGTTTAGTGTTCCAAAAAATGTGTTATGCATGTAAGCATACTTATTTTTAGTGATGTGTCAGTGGAGAGTTTGTTTAGGCGTTCATTCACCAGCCCTGGCTCGTGAAGTCCTCCCTACCACCACCCACCCCCTAGCCACCACTGTGCTCCCCAGCTGGCTTGAGGGTAAGGACTGGGACAACTCTTAACGTGGAGGACCAAGGGAAGGGAATTTGCAATCACTGCCACTGACTGGAGTCACTAGGCAAAGGGCCTAAGAGAAAGAAAACACAAATGGCAAATCCCGGGCAGTCATTGGTTCACTGAACGTCAGTATTTATGAAAAGAAAGTGGAGCAGTTTGTGTAGAGTGAAATCCAAGGCTTTGGTTCTGATGCCAACCAGAGCCATTTTCCTGGCAATGCGGGAGCTACAACCTGCGCTTCCAGCCAGGCCCCGGGAGGGGAAGAACAGCTATCTGTCTATGGGGATGCTGCTAAGGAACTTTGGGGCAGTAAGATTTCCAGTAGACCACTGCTAAGACAGATGTAGCTAACAATAAAAATGAAGGTGTGGGACCAAGCTCCGGGCCAGCGTGTAGCTTGTGTCCATCCTCCATTATCCTTGTACATACGTTGTGCCCCTCTCTGGCTTCCTCCCGCTTCCTCTTTTCTTAACCTTCCCTGTGGAAAAGTGAAGCTTCACAGCCCCCAGTTCCTAACCTCTGTTTGCAGCCATCTGTTGAGAGCCCATTTCTTTTCCTCTCTATAAGTGCTCCAAGTCGTATATGTCTGTTATGGTTCCTTACTATGTGTAAGCTGAAATGTAGCTGTGGTCTCTGCATTGTTTAATTTATATACATGCGCTATCCTGCTCACTTTGATTGTAATTTTAAAAAATAGTTCAATAACTTTTTGTGTGTCTTGTTCATGCACACATACACACGTACTCACATGTTCCGTACAACGTGTTTTAAAATTTATCCATCTTACCATGTCTGCTCCCGATCCATTGATCTTGCCTGTCACATACTAAAAATTGATATGCACTGTGTTCACTTAACACGTTTACTTTCAGTGAACCCACAAGTTCCTAAATATTCCTCTACCCCAAACAAGATACCATTGTGTGTATCTTTTCAAAATAAAGATGCTATTCATTAAAGTGCCTTCTGTAAAATGTTTACACCAAATATATACATTGTAAATTTCCTAATTTAAAATGTTTTCCCACAGTGGACTACTGGCACTGACAGATGTTATTAAGGTTTCTATCTTCAGGGTACAAAGAAATATTTAAATATTCTAGAGAGTGTTCAGTGGTTGGACAGATGGTTCCTGGGTGTTCTGTTTTAGAATCAAATATTCACACATCTTCCCTAATCACAGTTTGGGAAAACTTGGAAGATTCGAGGCTGGTGGACAAGTAAGGAGAAAGCCAGTGCATACTGTGACTTAAGGTCGTGGGACATGGAAGAACGTATGCTTCAAAATAAAAGTCTTTGTATTGTTTTGTTTTGTTTTGTTTTCAAGACAGGGTTTCTCTGTGTAGCTTTTGGAGCCTGTCCTGGCACTAGCTCTTGTAGACCAGGCTGGCCTCGAACTCACAGAGATCCACCTGCCTCTGCCTCCCAAGTGCTGGGATTAAAGGCGTGTGCCGCCACCACCCAGCCAAAAATAAAAGTCTTGATCCCACCTTGGGCAGGTGAGTTAACCTCTCTTGGCCTTGGTGTCTTTACCGGTAACAGTAAGAGCCCTCACTGTAGGGAATGAAAGGACTGGGTGATTATATGAGCTGGATCCTGAGTCACACCGGTCACGGCATGAGCCTCAAAGGTGGTAACTAAAAAGCACTAGATAGTCCCTAACCTCGGTTCAGCTGGATGGCCTCACAATCCTAGTTCTGAAGTCAGCTTGGTTATTTTGGTGTCGCTTCTCCTTACAGTCCTGTCGGTTACAGTGTCAGCAGTGCCTGGCAGGAGGAGGCTGGGAGGAGGTGGTACCAGTGGTTGTATGAAAAGGGCAGGGTGTGGGAGGGGGAAATCCAAGGTTTAGCCTATGACCTAAGAGCACAGAAGGATGGATGTGAGGGGATAAGTGTGGAATGAGCTGGGGCGGGGTTGGGGTAGCTCCCACGGCCACATAGGGAAGATGCGAACAAATCTGAACACGATGGTTTGATCCGGGCTTGGTGATTTCCAACACTCAGAAAACAGAACATTCTTAGCAAGCCTCGGTTAGAAAGTGACTGGTAGACACTTCCGGAGAAGTATGAGCTTCACCTCAGTGTGTTGGATTTAGTATGAACTTCACCTCAGTGTGTTGGATGCTTGGTGGGGCGCGGGGGGAGGTGTCTGATTGACTGGAATAATCAGGCAAACACATCTGCCCACTTAATATTTTCAGCCCTCTTAACACAATTGGTTGACTTGTGGATCAGCAGGGGTTTGGCTCCTACTATATTAAGGCAAGCCTTACGTGCCCATGTGGCCACTGGGGACATTCTCCCCCAGGGAGGGTCTGGCAGGCAGAGTTTTCAAATGCTAGTCAGCTTCCATCTATGACTCTTAGAATTGATTCAAATCCTCTTTATCTAAGTGATCGGCACAATGAGAGCTCATTTTATTGGACCTAAGTGCAAAAGCTTAAGATGTTTAAGACTTAAATACGAAAGCTGCGGTAAGCAAATGGGATTTGCCCCGTGACATTCCGGTTCTCTCTGGCTGGCAGGATGCTGTGGCAAGAAGAGCGGGGGTTTGTATGGAGTCTGTGAGTTCAGTCCTGGTTCTTCTGAACACCAGTGCCTCCCAGAGCCCGTTTCCACACACGTGAAATGGAAAATAACTGTGAGGTTTCATTGTGAGTGTCCACCGTAATAGTTTTGTTCATAAGGTCTTAACAGGCTTCATTCAGAAGTGATGGCTAATAAATACAGCATCGTAGTCTTATGTCCTATACTATCAGAGTGTATATGACTTCATGCTTGTTATGTTGTTATACAAATACTAAATTTTTAATCTTCATGTTTTGTGGTCCTCAGATGGTTTTTTATTGTTAAGCTTAACAGTGTTTCTGAGGTTGGTGTCCTTATCCATGTTGCACTCCCAGGAGACAATATAGATCTCTCCCCCTCCCCCTCAGTTTTCCGTCATCCTTTTTTTTTTTCCTGAGCCTTCCCTTCCTCCAACTGCGTATGTTCTGTATACAAGAAAGGTGAATACATTAGTGATAGAGTTGAAATATAAAAACAAATATGTGGAAAGCTTGTGTGCTGAAGAGGAGCTGGTTCTTGGTAGTCATGTAACTGGCCATCCTTGGTGTAGGAGCTCACAGTACATGGGGAGAGCAAATCCCCCCAAGCTGTTCTACCTGGGAAGGTGGTGCCTTTTTCCAAGCCCACCGGGGATCTTTGTACTTTGCATCCCACGTGACTCTGTTGCAATGCCCCCACCGTGCTGTCTGGATTCTGGAGCTGAGCAGCTTTAGTTGCAATGCATGTATCCCAGTACAGGACAACTGTGTGCCGTGCAGACATGAGTGACGTGCACAAGGCAGACGCAAACCCAGCTGCCCTAGGCCTCAGCTTTCTGGACTACATAATGAATCAGAATTAAGTCATTTCTGAGCTCTTCCTTGGTCTCCAGATTTTGAAGAATATGTTCATTGTAATAATACTGGTTTAATCAGAAGCTTACAAGATAAAGACTTAGACTACTACCAAAGACACACTTATCCAAATGATGATCTGTGATTTTTTCTATTATAATGTTCCTATACACAAACTTATATTGTGAAGTTTTTGCTTAATGATTAAATTTATATAACTTTATTTTTATTTACCACATTATTTGATTATTTGTATGTGGGCCCATTGCTGGGATTTTATTCAGATAATAGGGAAGTTTCAATTAGAATGTATATTTCCCTACCTAAAGTGCCTCTTACGTTATTTACCAAAGTAAAATAACTCATTTAATAGGAAGATGATCATTTAAAGTGGGTGTCTAGTTTGTGTTTATATAATAAATCATTTTCCCTAAAAAAAAGTGAAGGCTTTTCAGTACTTTTTCAATGTTCCAATGGTTTGTTTTTGGTGTGCATGAGTGCGTATGTTTTGGAGATAGGGTCTGGAATAACCCGGGCTGGGCTTCAACTCCCAGGATAACCAAAGATAGCCTTGAACTTTTGGCCTCCTTCTACCTCCTGTGGAGGCTATAATAATTCAGACACCTTAGCCACCTACCCTGCTTCTTCTGTTGCATGACCCTTGTCCCATATTCTCAGCAATTAAGAGAAAAACAGTTGGTCAAAAATTAAGACAGAACCCCAGCTGTGTCAAGAGCTATGTTAAGACCACCACAGACATGTGTGAACACGCTTTTGCAAACCCCGTTAGGCCTGTGCAAACACCTTGTTATCACAAATTGTACTACAGCTGTCAAGTGTTATCACAAGGTGTAAAGTAAATTCCTGGAATGTACCCAAGACTTTACCTCAAATTGTAACAATTCTTTCTTACATCATCCCTGCACACCCCCCTCTCCACTTGTGGCTTTTGCTTTCAAAGAGGCTTCTCCATTCTGAGTCATGAAGTTCTTGTGCCCTGTAGTGATACGATAAAGTTGACTCCTCATCAAACTCTGGTGGCCTCATCTTCAACACTCGACCCAACACTCCCAAGTACTGTGTTGTGGTTTTCAAAGCGCTTGAGCTCCCAGGTATCAGCAGTGCAGTGACCAGGAGGAAGCAGGGTGAAAGTGGAGGAGGCAGGGGGAAATTTGTGAGCCGCACTGTGTCTGCTTTTACATTGAGGGCAGACACTACGTTAAATTCACAAGAAGAAAATTTAGTTGTTCTGATTCTAGACGCTACAGTTTTCAATTGCAGGATGCACAATGCAGGCAGGTAAAAAGTCGCCCATAGTAAATAGAAGGTGTGAGTGACAGGAAGAGTCCTGATCTAAACTTCTGAGAGCCCCTGAGCGGAGCTTCCCCTGGACTCTGGCCAGGGCTGCCTGGCAGTCTTTGCTGAGATCTGCTTTTCTGTCTCTTCTTTACCTTTGGTTTATTCTCAGACTTTAAGCCAAAGTCAGATAAAATTTACCAAGTTTCCAAAGAAACTGAACCTACGTTAAAACAATGAACATGGTTGATGTAGACACAGACAGAACCATCATCAAAGTCTTGTTGCTCGAGGAAAGACAGACCCTGTGACTATAGACAAGGGTATCTTCTAGCTAGCCAGTTACTGAGTCACAAATTTGGGGTTCTTGTCTAATATTGGTGTATCCTGAGGAGAAAGATGATCTTGTGGGTTTTGTAACTTCTAACTTGTATTGCTGTGTGTTTGCACAGGCGTGAGCACATGCCTGTCTCCTCCTCGTGTATGCACAGGCGTGAGCATATGCCTGTCTCCTCCTTGTGTGTGCACAGGCATGAGCACACATCTATCTGTTAGTGTTTGCACAGGTGTGAGCACATGCCTGTCTCCTTTTGCACACGTACTTTGTTATATTCCCACAGACAATAGATTGACAGTACCGGTTTCAAACCTCTAAGATGAAAACAACCTTCCCAGGGTTTCCCAGCTCACAAAGTGCAAGGCAGGACCAACATTCAGATTTCCTATTCAGTACCCCAACGTCATCACTTCCTGTTGCCCCGCTTACCTATGCCCCTAGATTTAGTGTTCTCCTCCATAAAGTGAAGGGTTGTGTTTGTCACAATATTTCACCTTAAACTTTGCTTGTTCACTGTTTTCTGCTTCCAGCACTGATTAGCTGTGGCTAGGTAAGTATTAGTGAATCTATCCGCCCTGTTTTTTTTTTTTTTTTTTAAATAATATTCTTGAACCATGCGCTAAGTAATTAGTTACTTATCTGGAAACTTACTTTATGTTTACGTTGGTTGATCGAGGGGTGCATCCTCTCTATGAGAGTCTGGAACTTTTGCTCTACCCTGCTCTGTGCATTCTGATAGGACTTTATGTGTAACACCTGCCATCCTTGTAAAAACTGGAAAAGCAGATTCTACTGCTATTTACGTTGCCAGATGACAAATCTGTGACTCAGTGAAACTCAGCAACTAACCTTGGTCACGGGCTTGTCAATGATTAGAATTACACTCACATCAGACAGAAGGATGGGAACAGATCGGGCAAACTGCAGGAAGCTTAGCTCTGGGTTGCCTCCAGCAGGAGAGGTATTTTTAGTTTAGCCTGTTTTTGAAACCTGTGCCTCCTAAATAATGTGTCTGCATCCCAGAGCAAACCCAGCGAAGCTGTGGGATTCCCGCGGTGCTAATCTGGCCCCAGGATCACCTTTGTGCCACAGTGGTAACAATACACTGTGGCTTAAGGAGCTAGGTTTGCAGTGCCCTGTATACCAGTGCAGAGATGCCTGAGGCTCTGTGCCCAGGGCAGTAGGTGGGAGGGACCAATGAGCAGAGCCTCCAGATGGCCTGAGCACTGCGGGGACCAGGATGGAACCCAAGTGTGGCCTCGGGGTGGCCTGGCAAGCACAAGGCTTCACATGCACCGCAAGAGCATGGAGTATCTGCTGCAGCCTGTTTGCCAAGTGTCACCTGCTGCATCCCAGTAGGAAAAAAGAAATCCAGACTGACAGCACCTTGTGAGGTTAAAGGGGGGTGCTTCAGCCAGTGAGCTCCTTAACCCGACATAAAACCCTGTGGAGAGTCTCAAGTGTAGCCAGCAGTCACTCATTTCTTCATGCTCTCTCTCTCTTAGACTTTTCGTTTAGACTAAAACTTGCTTATTCCTGAAAGGTCGTTGTGTGGAAAATCAACTCAGACAATAATAAGAATGGCTATGCTAGTTTAAGAAAAAAAATCTCAAAAACCATACCTAGAAGAGAATGTTTCTCACACTCAGATGATCCAGAATCTCAGGTAGCAACAGTTAGAGTAGAAAGAAAGAGTGGACTGACCTGGGAAAATGTACAGCCTGACCAAGATTGCGTGCGTGAGCACGTGAGTGCAACCGTTTCTTCAGACCCACTCCTACCACCCAGCAACTGATAGAGCAGCTAGATTGCAAGAGATGCTGTGTGGAAAATAAACTTTTTTTAAAAAAGTTAACCAGCCTTATCATCACCAACATGTGTATGTGCATCAGTTGATAGAAGGATGAACATAAGGCTGGGTGAACTCAAAGAAATTATTAGAATCAATTGAGAGATACATACTCTCACATATATTAGCACATATATAAATATGTTCTAATGGTAATTATTCCAAGGTCTTTGTTCCAGACTAGAATTAATTTCCATCTGTTTCATGCTTGATTATGTCTCAATTTTTTTTTAAGTCCCTGAGACCTTTTCTTAGAAAAGAATGAGGGGGGTCTCTTGTGTCTTCCTTTTTGAAGAAAGTCTGATGCCTGCTGATGGACTTGCTTTGAAGCATTTGAGGTCATCTGTTGTAAAGGGGCCTCGGTTATCTCCCCTGAGCAGCACCTCCATGGCTAGTTCTGGGTCCAGACTTTAAATGTGTGACTTGATCAAGATGATGAACACTAGTCGTAGTTACGTGGTTTTCACTGCCATACTGCCTTTAATAACAAGCCTGCAGCTGGGTACGTGGGTATGTGGCTCAGATGTACGTGTCTGGCAAACGGCGTGAGCCTGTGTTTTATCATCAGCATAAGAGGAGCAAAGGCTGGCAGAGTACCTTAGAGAAAGAAGAGAAAAGCAGAACAATGGGTGGCTTTCTTACTAGACGTGCGCTCAGGAAGAAGATACAGCATCTTATCTAGGTTGGAGTTAGCTATCCAGAAGCTCAGAGCACTGAGGAATGCACAGGTTTTGAGTTGTGTTTTGCTGATATTCAAATCATAATTATATTTGGTACCACTTGCGTGCCTTCCAGGAAAAGCAGGCGTCTCTGTCTCGATCCGTTTTCTTCATCTCGGTTTTGCCACTGCAGAGATAAGTGTGAAAGTTTGTATCCCTGACTACGGCTAACCAAATAGTCTGCTAATGGCTCTTCCTTTGTTGAGGACAGTTAGAAGTGGTGGGAGTTAGTTGGTGAGTCTCTGTGGGTGAACACTGTTTCAACATATAACATTTCTAAAGTGGTTTTCCTGAGAATTCTAGGAGACAGAGCACAGGCTGTTGTCACTACCTGTTTGAGTAGTAAAGTGGTTGAGATATATATATATTATGTAAGAATCAGGCATCGTCAATGCCAGACACGAGCTCTGCCACTGAGCTATATCCCAGCTTGTTTAATTATAAATTGATTCAGCAAAGCCAACCAGGTAGAAACTTGATTTACGGCAGAAAAGTTCTCATAGCCCAAGCAGTCCAAGTAAACAGTGCCAAAGCAAATAGGCAGAAACCCTGGTCTCAGCTTGAGCGCCCCTAGACCTGTCAGGGGATCTGTCTGTTGGGGTACTTCACCAAGCACACTGGCGTATCAGTGCCAGCATGGTATAGTTGCAGTCTGACAAAACTCAAGGTCTGTGAAATACTGCTGAAAGCTGAACTGTCTTTTGATTCCTCAGGATGGAGTCTTAAGTCTGTATTTAGGCTGATAAGGACTGAAACTGAATAACTGCTCCATACAAAGGTGCTTGATTTTATGTTTTCTTTAACTTTCACTTATTTGAGGACATTTCTAAAGTGTTAAAGTGTTTTTCCTCTACAAAGCAAAAGTGTAACTCCGGGTGAGACAGCCCAGTTCCTGCCTAGCACGGAAGTCTAGTGTGACCCCTAGTCTGACCCCATGCAAAAGGACAGATGCAGAGGACCAAGCTAGAAGTCACACTCCATATGGCCACTTCTCAAGGCTCAGGTACCTGAGAAAGCTGGCTCTGCATATGGGTGCAGTGTCCTCAAATGTACTCCCAAGGGAAATGTTATATTTCATGAAATCCATATCTGGAACTGGGTCCTTGGAAAATTATTCTGCGGACGTTCTAGCCACTCAGCGTGGAGCCAGTAGGTCTTTGCTTTCTCTTTCATTATTGCCCGTTTCTTTGTTTACTCTGGAAGCAGCTGGTAACCGCTCTGTGGGTACCTGTCATAGCTCATCTTTTCAGGAGACTCCCACGGCTCCCACTTGAGGGGCAAATGCCTGGGGAGGCAGGGACAGAAGTGGAGGTGGTTTGTGTGATGGGGGTATAAGATACAGAATCTCACACATTGATTTGCCGCCAAAGCACAATTGGATTATGTCAAAAAAGGAAAAGGTGCCACGTGCATTAGCTGTTTCTCCGATTTAAATATAGCCTACTACCGCAACTTGTCCAGAGTTAAAATAGCTCAGAACAAGTGGCAAGTGGCAGGGAATGAGCGTCTCTGCCAGGAGATGGCAAAGGAATGGGAAAAGAGGCTTCTGAGCTAGATCGTAGGGTGCGACAGCAGCAGGGTGGGGTCCTGCGTACGGTCAGCATGGGTTCCCAGCGCATATAAGAACTTCGGCTACATGCTTAAATACCCCCAAGGGCTATTTCCAAAGCTGAGCAAAACGAGGCTATATTTTAAAAATAAGATCTCATGACTGAATTCCAATTTAATGATTTCACATCAGCAGTCAGGGGCAGTACTGTTGCATTTAGGTTTCCAGGCAGAGGAGACGTGCTTAACCCACGAATTGAGTTACACAGTCGCCCTGTAATGAAGACTTATTGGACAAAAGAGCCTGCTGTTGCCACTAATGAAATCATAATCCGAAAGTCTGAGCAGCCCTGGCTGAACGATCTGCCAGAACCGTGGGAGCAGTTGTCTCGGAATCTGTCAGTTAGACCCCTTATTCCTAAAATGTTTGTGTTTGATTGATAGATTTTTAATTCCAATCCTATCCTATTCTGTTGACACTCAAAAAAAAAACCATTTTATTACAGGAGAATATATAATTAAGTATGTAATGAAATAAACAACCAAATGAAATGAAAATAAGCAATCTTAAAATACCCATATTACAGTAGCTGGTGTCTAATGAAAACAACTTATTATCTTACAGCATTTGATAGTTACAATTAATATGCTTAAATTGGTTATGATTACAAAGCAGGTTTTTCAATAATTTCTTTTGGGTATGTTTTGAGATTATATCATTCTCCATATATCCTTCCCTGCTCTTTTTCAAATCCATGGCCTCCTTTTCATTAGTTATTATTACATACATATATATATATATATTCCTAAATATATAAATATTACCTCAGTGTATGTAATATTACTTGTAAGTATGTTTTCAGAACTGTTTTGTATAGGATAACCAATTGGTATGTTCTTCCCTGGGGAAGACTGTTTCTCCTGTTCTCAGTATTTTGTGGTTGCCTGTAGTTCTTAGTGTAGGGTTGAAGCCTTCACCCTGTCCACTCCAGAATGTCTGTTATTGTTGTCTTTGTTCGGCTCATGTTTAAACAGTCATGTTGATGAGACTGTGGGTTTGGCTCCTGACATATTAAGGAAACACAGCCTCAGAGCACACTCCCTGATTCTTTGGCTCTTAAAATCTTTCCACCCCTTTTTCTGCGATGACCCCTGAGACTTAGCTGCAAGAATTTCGTTATGGGTATATCAGTTAGGACGGGACTCTATCACTGTGCATTTTGACTGGTTGTAGTTTTTGTAATGGTCTCCATCTACTGCAAAAGAAGTTTCCTTGTTTAGGGGTGAGGGCTGCACTTATCTGTGAGAGTAAAGATATATATTTAGAATGTAGTTAGAAATTGTTCTGGTTTAGTAAAGGGAAGGTTGCAGATTTTCCTCCAAAATCCATGACTTCACTAGCCTTGGATAGATGGCTATGTTTCCAGTACCAAGCGTGGTTTCCCTTCAGTTGAAGAACATCTCAGTCCAATTAGAGAACTGCTGGTTAATGCCACCACTGCGCCCTTAGGGTGATTGTGCCATGCTGGTTGTCTTTGGGTCCTAGGCATCAGAGCTGAATAGATGTTGGTATCTTCACTCCTTGTGACGTTTGCATGCACTTTCTGTCGGTTCAGTTAGAACTCAGCAGTCTCTGGGCCATGGGTTTGAAATGCACGGTGTCTTCAGCAATAAGACTCATGTTTCATCTCTGAGGAGCACACAAGTGCAGTAGCCATAACCTGTAATGTTTGGGGGAATCTCTTGGACAACCCTGATGAACAGTTCAAAAGAGGGCTTCTCGTGCCTGATATTGGAGGTTTCTTAGGTGGCGTTTAACTCCTGGAGGGAGCATTGTTAACCCAGATGAGACCATTTTGTTTAAACTATCTATGTGTACTTATACACATATTTAACTTACATTGTAGTTGTTTTTAAGTAAATAGTTAATAGTATGACTTGTTCAGGCATCCTTACTGTTAAATTATCCTCGATTTTCTGTATTTATTTCCCTCCCCCTCTGTAATTTGAGCCCCCACTTATTTTTCCCCATTTCTCTGATAATATCATTGTTCCCTGCTATTCCATTATCTATTGCTCCCCTGCTTCCCTACCCTGACATTGGTCCCTTTTTACTTTCCTGGTTTCTGCAGTTTCTCTAGAATATGTACTCATCGGAAGATTTGGAGCTAGGAGCCTCTAATGAGAGACAGCATGTGATGTTAGACTTTCTGGGTCTGGATTACCTCACTCCGTGTTATCTTTTCTAGTTCCACCCATTTATTTGCAAAGTTCATGATTTCATTTTTCCTTACAGCTAAATAATATTCCATAACGTATTTGGGTTTTGACTATCCATCCGTTGGTTTAAGGACAGTTAGCTTGTTTCTGTTTCTTAGCTCTTGTGAATAGAGCAGCAATGGACATGGCTGAGCATACATCTGTGAAGTAGAAGTGGTCTTACTGGATCATACTGTAAATTTATTTTTGGTTTTCTGATTTGCCCCGTGGCTACACTAGATAGCAATGCCATCAACAGTGATTGAGAAGTCCCTTTTCCTTCACAAGCCTGAGCATTTGCTGTCAGTTGTTTTGTTGATCTTTGCCACTCTTGCTGGGGTAAGATGAAATCTCATAGTTGTTTTGATTTGCATTCCCTGATTGCTAGGGAAAATGAACAATTTTTTTTTAGATATTCATCAGCCTGAGAAAAGCTGTCAGGTACCACATGAAGCAGACTGGCACTGGACCTTAATGCTAAGTAGTGCCCTGTCTCTCCAGGGTTCAATCTATCATCTTTGCTGGATAAGAAGCAGGTTCTGAATCCTTAACCTCAATGGAAATGACAATGTCTGTTCCCCTTTGCACTTGAGGATGTCAGTGTCCTCTGGCTCGAATTCTTCACGAGTGTTATAGAGAACTGTGGCTGACTCTCATACTAGTGAATTTTAATCCACGAGTGTCATTCCACCTCTCACTATGGCACACAGTCCAAGAATGCAGACCCCATATTCCTCCGTGTCTGCATGAAGGGGTCCATCTGTTCCCACTGGCAGGCCCCAGTAGCTGCCAGGCCCCATGAAGACAAAGAAAGATGACGAAATTTCATTTTCATTGCCATCTTTTAAGAGGTAGCATGCAGTTTTATTTTGATGTCCATGAATTCATCTTCAAAACTACCTCTGCCCCCCACATTACAAATGTTATGTTCACTTAGAAATCTGAGGAGCAAACTAGTCACCTTTGTTCATGTATTCATCTTAACCCTTCTTTTCTCATTATCTTGGGACAAACTTGGTCCTGTTGTTAAGACAAACTTACCTGTTGATGGTCAGGATAAAGATTGTCCTCAAGACAGTAACATCACAGATGATGAGAGCATGTAGACACAATAGAAGGTTGTTGGTTTCCACAAGAAAAATCAGAACTTTTTAAGAATCCAGGAGAAATGGGATGACTATGTGTTTAGGCCCTCTGAGTCTCAGATTCCAACAGAAGGTAAAGTAATTACCTGGTCTATGGGGCAGCCATTGGGATTCCAGTTTTCAAATGTGTTTCTGAGTATGTCTAGCAGAACAAGTTTTGAGCATTGTTTCAAAATCCGAGTTAATATGTCTGAATAATTCCTCTACATTGTTCGATTATTTTCCATAACACAATTACATCAAAGGCTGGGGTTTTAAAGCAAATGTTGCCAAGGACTTCTTGGTTAAACCGCCAAATGATCCCTTTTCATGGACCAGGTGTGAAATAGAAGTAACAGAACCACAGCGCCTACCAGGAAATATAAAGTGGAAAAACCCGTTCGTGAGGGAATAACCATACCCCACGTTCGGGAATTTCTCACAAAGCAGCCCTTCCTTAAACTCTGCAAAGTGCATGCCTGGAAACACTGGGGGCTAAGTGCCTAAGAAAGATTTTATGTAACTAATTCCAGTAGCTCAGGAACAGACCTGGTCCTGTCTCAGTGGAGCCAAGCAAGCCGGGACACTGGCCCCTGTATTTTATTCGCTAAGAGAATATCTGAACTGGGAACTCAAGATGTTCTCAGTCATCATTTTGAAAGAGTTAAAGGAGGTGGCTTACCCTGTGTGTGTGTGTGTGTGTGTGTGTGTGTGTGTGTGTGTTCACATGGAGGCCATAGGTGTGTTGGATATCTTTCTTATTGAAAGGTTTTCTTTCATTATTTTTTATTATTGGGGTGGTGGTGAAGAATGGTCTCGTTGTGCCGCCTTGGCTACCTGGAATTCACTGTATAGACAAAGCTGCCTCAAATTCATAGATATCTGCCTACTTTTACTTACCAGATGACAGGTATTTTTATTCTTGTAAAGTGGTGGGCAGTGTAGGGAGGATGAGAATGTAAAACTGTGTGCAAGCAAGTGCTCACTTGTACCGTTGAACGTCAGAGGCCGTGGATACTTCTAGAGCTGGGGTTACTGGCCGTTGTGAGCCACCTGATTTGGGTTCTGGTACTTGAACTCAGGATTCTGGAAGAGCAGCAAGTGCTCTTGACTGCTGTGCTCTCTCTGCAGGCCCCAGATATATTTCCTGATTGGTCTTCACCTTATACATTAAGCCAAGGCCTTTCACTTGAATCCAGAGCTCACTGATCAGGCTAGTCTGCCTAACTAGACTATTCCCCACCCAGCTCAACCCGCTCCTGAAGCTAGGATTGCAGGTGGGCCACCAGCCAATCCCTGCATTTACATGAGAGCTGGGAATTCCAATTCTGGTCCTCATGCTTAGACTTTGCCTGCCTGAGTCATTTCCCAGACCAATAATATTTCAATGCTTAAATAGCTATTGAGCTTTGCAGAATGTGCATATGGAAGCATTAACAGGAATAAGTAGGAACTAGGTCAACTCTGAACTAATCACTTGGTCAGTTCGTCGTTGACTGGATTTCTCAGATACCAGCCTGTATTCCTGACTCGTGACCTACACCATCTTCTGATGCTCCCTTTCCTTAACTTGTACCCACAGTGGACCATCAGCAAAGGACAAGAAGCAGAACACTGAGGTAGAAATACAGTGTTCACATTTTTAATTCCCAGCTGCTACCTGAGTTCTGAAGGTTGCCAGGCGCTTACCATGGATATCCAGATGTTCGTATAAAGTGTCAAGGGGAAATGGTTTTGATGATTCTGTGCAGTTTGATTTTTTTTGTAGAATATGCACTCATTTTTAAAGTAATTTAGTTCACCTGTTTCTAAAAGCCTGCTAACTGACAATTTGAACTTATAACATAAAGCTTTCAAAAGAAAGCCACATTCAAAATAAGCAGTTTCAACAAAATTTACCATAGGAAAGGACAGACGCTGTGTTGCAGTCAACTGACCCCACCCTGACCTCTGCATCTGTATGACTTGGACATTCATCAGCTTGACTTCTGGAGCCCTTACTGCCTCTGGCCTAGAGGCTGCTGCTGGTGGCTGTGGCTGGTTTCTCCTGCCAGGACTCCAGGGAGAGTTCCACCCTATCCCCTAGTCTCTGTCCCAAGTCTCTGCTCACAGGCCACCTCTGCCTTCTCTGCTTCTCCTCCCAAATCTTCAGCTCTTTAAGTGCCCCCACTTTCCCATACTGTCCCTTAATTTCTGCAGAATGGAATAATGGGCACTTACGTTCTAAGTACGCTAGATTCTCTCTGAGAGTTCAAATAGCTCAATCCTGACTCCACGGCAACTGTGAGTTAATATCGCCACCTGTAAAAGCAGGTAAGGAATGGAGGTGCAGCTACCATGAGGTAAGCTGGGCTGAGTGACGAAGTCTAGTTCCAAAGCCCTTGCTACAACCTCTCTTTAAACCTTAAAACCCTTTTTTAAAAACTGTAAAATGTTGGCTCAGCTCATCACAGCCTTCCCCTTCACCCTTCTACCCCATCTGTGATATGACTCCACTTGTCCTCTTCTCAGAATTTCTTCATGTTCTCCTATTCATCAAGCATCTTTCTCCCCACCTCCCAGTAGCTCTCATTTGTAAAATGTGAGTAAATCATCTTTCCCCTTGACCCAACTAATTCCTCTGCTTCCTGTCCAATTTTCTTCCCTCCTTTCTGGGTCAGAACCGGCTAGTACGTGGCCCCCCACCTGCTTCTTCTACTCCCTCTGCCCAGTTCCTCAGCAGTGGCCTCCTTCTTTAGACTGCCCCCTAGAAAGGGTCTTATCAAACCCAGATGCCTTTGCTTGGCCTCTTCCCAGCACATGCCGGATTGACAGGCCATTCCTCCCCGTGAGTCTGTCCACACTCATGCCCAGAGCCTGCTCATTAACCAGTCACTCGGGCTGAGAGAACTACAGCTGCCCCAGAGAAAAGACAGATTTGCCTGTGGCCATTAATTCCTGAACGATGTACAGGGCTTACCAAGGAAATTGGTAAGGAATTTACCTTGTAAACTCACCATCTAATTGTATACAGCCACCTATCAGTTATACTATTCTTTACCCCATTGAGTCCCTAGGTCACTTTGGGTTCAGTCTCAGCTTCTTGATACACTTTTTGTTGGGTTCATCCACCTTTCATTGAGCCCCCCATAGTCTTCATACTTCTGTTGTAACTTAGACCTTGAGTTTGCGTCACAGCCCTGTATTTGTAACCATAAATGCCTGTGTCATGTAAACATCTACTTGTCTAAAACATAGCTTGTCGTCACCTTCAACCAATAGTAGTGCCTGCACAATGTCTCCCTGTGGTGAAGTCATTCATCCGGACACCTAAATGCAAATCTCGGAGTAATCGTTGAAGCTTCTCTCCTCAACCATTTGTCCCCTCCACTAATGTTTTTGAAGGCAACCTCTACCTCAGGCTTTCTGTTCAAAGCTAGCTAAATGGATGTGTTTCAACACTCCGACATATCTTTCCTAACCTGTCCACTAAAGATTCCTTCTGACCAGAGCTGTCCCCCTCCTTAGAATTTTAGCCTTGGCTGGGATTAGCACAGTGACTTCTCAACTAACAGCAAAACCTTCTTAGAGTCCCCTCTTTAGCTTCTGGACTCGTTGGATCCTCTGTAGATACTACGCAACATTGGTTTTCTTTTTAATTGTCAAGTGTTTGTAATGTAAGGAAACCTTGTTAAGTATAGTGTTCAATAGACGTTCAGTCATCTTGTCATGCAACCCTCCTTCGGGGTTTTCACCTGGAAAAAGCACCCTTCCCCATTTCCTCTCCCTCCCTTCAACCCCCAGGAAACTATCTTTTGTTTTCTTTGTATGGATTTGTCTATGTGCCTCATATAAAACTGTCTCTTTGTGACTTATTCCATTTTGTTTAAGATCCTCAAGGTTAGCCGGGCGGTGGTGGCGCATGCCTTTAATCCCAGCACTCGGGAGGCAGAGGCAGGTGGATCTCTGTGAGTTCGAGACCAGCCTGGTCTACAAGAGCTAGCTCCAGGACAGGCTCTAAAAGCTGCAGAGAAACCCTGTCTCGAAAAACCAAAAAAAAAAAAAAAAAAAAAAAAAAAAAAAAAAAAAAAAAAAAAAAAACCAAAACCACTTCTCTATCCATTGCCACACTATGAATATCCTTATTTTGAAAATTTAATGTCTGAAGTAAACCCAAACCTCCATTCAAGATTCAAACTAGACAATTTTATAACTACAAATTTTTGCTTCAAGCTGGGCGGTGGTGGCGCACGCCTTTAATCCCAGCACTCGGGAGGCAGAGGCAGGCGGATCTCTGTGAGTTCGAGACCAGCCTGGTCTACAAGAGCTAGCTCCAGGACAGGCTCTAAAGCTGCAGAGAAACCCTGTCTCGAAAAAACCAAAAAAAAAAAAAAAAAAAAGATCCTCAAGGTTTATCAATGCAGTATCACAGATCCCCATTTCTTAACGACTGAACAATGTGCTTATATTATTACTGCTTTTTTTATTCATCTCTTGGTACATGGGTGGATTCCTATTAAAAGGATGCTCTGATCATGGATCTAACAACCACAAAATTGTTGAGATACTGATTTTATTGGGCTTGTCCCTGACAGTAGACCCAGGGCATCATATAAAATAAACACATAATGAAGAGCATGGCCTTTTCCCCGCGTTTAATTATCCCCAGCAGCTTTACCTGTGTTTGCTGCCGTTTGTCGATTTTTGTACATTTGTAGAGAAACTGTCTCTTTAAGTCCTTTGTCGGTTTTTAAATTTTCTGTTGTTGAATTGAGAGTTACTTTATATAGTCTGTATGCCAGCATCTGTTTCTGATTTGGTATAGTCTCCTTCATCTAATGGAATGCAGGTAGTTGCATTGTAAAGAGGTGTTTTAATCTTACTTAATGACAGTGTTCTGGAACTTGAGTGGTCCTAACTGAAAGGACGTTCCTTCAAAAACAATTTTAAGAATAAAGCATCCCAATCTCGTATCAGATTTCTAGTGATAAATCTTAGACAAATGTCACACAAAAAATTTTAAGGGAACCAGGTATGGAAAAGCATGACGTTAATTTCAGCCATTGTGACACTAAGGCAGGGGGATTGTTGGAGGCCAACCTAGGCTGTAGTCTGTATACAGACTATATACTCTTGTGAGCAGGAATCTGTATAAATACATAAATAAATAGCTTAGTGGTAAGGCACTTGCCTGGCATATGCGCGGCCCTGGGTTCAGTCTCTAGCAGCAAAAACAAAGTAGGAAGGTTGACATAATCCAGAGAAGCAGAGAGGTGCTTCTGACCTGGGGTCTGTCGTGGCGCTGACGAGATGGCTCGGCAGGTAAAGATGCCTGCCGCCAAGGCCTACGACCCGAGCTTTGTCACTGAAACATGGCAGGAGAAGAGAAGCAACTCCACACGTTGTCCTCTGCCTCCATGGGAATAACATGCCATTATGACAATGGCATACATGTTCGCAGAAGCAAGCATCAATGAAAAATGATAATACAGCCTTTCAACTCATTAAGTCTTTAGGAAAATATTAGGGAATAAAAGTTTTTAAAGCACTTAATAATGAGGGCTTATTTTCTAAGCTTTAAAGTGTTCTAGAGATTAAACAAAAATCTATAAGTGAAGACCGAACAGTCAACTCCAATATCCCCGAATTATTACATCTGTCCCCAGGGCATCAGCACGCTGTGTTGAGAAACCTTAGTAAGAACAGCAAGTCATTGATCGAGGAATGGGCTATTTTGATTAAATATCCTGCCAATTTCCAGAAAGCATCTACAGGGCATGCTGGGAAGTTGTGTACATGAGCATTCCTGGCATGGCTGGGAACCCGGAAACTGCAGATGGTACCTGTGTGTGGGGGGGGGGGGGCTGAGAATCGTTTCACTCCGGGTTCCCTGGTAGCTCTTACAAAAGGAGAAACAGAACCAGTTTACCATCAGAGGCCAAATTGTTCCTGCCGCCACACAATGAGAGTGTTGTCTCCTCTGGCTCTTTATAAAAATGATAATGATAACATAATAGACAGCATTTTGTCAAAGGTGTATAAAGACTTTTTTCAGATGAATCGTAGCTCCTCGTTCCTCTTGACCAGAAGCCAGGGGAATGTGGCTAATTACTGGAGTGTGTAGGCATTTCTTTGTTAGGAAATGTGGTTTACCTTGTGAGCTCACTGACAAGGATCTCTTGAGGCTCTAAGGAGAGTTGGGCTGATTGTTGACTCTAATGCTTTCGAAGCCTGGTTTCTAACATGTGTGCAAAGGTTTGGGCTCTGGAAATATCAAACACCAACCCTCACTAGCAATATTATGCCATTTCATGTCCATGTTATATCTCAATAACTTGCTCTCATTTTCAGACAAAAAGGGAGCTGTCAGCTTCAACGCTGGAAAATGTGATTAATGAGTCACTGTTAATATTACTTGTTTAAAATAAAAGCTTGAGAACTCAGTCCTGAAGTTACCATCCTAGGTCTTACTCCGTTCCATTTGTTTGTTTTTTAAGGCATTTTGTGGAGAACACTAACATTCCAGAACTCACAGGTGGGAGACGCCTGCGATGTGGTCTTCTGAGCCAGGTTAACTGAGGGTGGAATAGTAGCAGTCTTGTCCCTTCTGGACTGAAATCCTCTTCAGTCATGCCACTTAGCAAGTGTGTAAGGGCGCGAAAGTCACTCCTGAGTCAGGGCACGCTGAGTGTCGCTGGACCAGTCTTTTCAGAGAACCACATCAAGACCGAGACGTGGCCTTCTTACTTGGTGCTAGTGCCTGAGAATCAAGCCTCCAGTTGTATCTGAGTCTGCAGAGCCAGTTGCCTTTGTCCCTAGCCAGTGTTCCTTGCTTGGCAGACTAATTTCTTTTTTGAAAGGACTGCAACTGTCTGCATGAGGTAATTGGTTTTCTCAAATCTAGGTCTCACATAAATGAGTAATGTCACAGTCCCAAAGAAAGGCCAATAGGTCATTTTTTTTGTTCATTTTGTTACACACAATACCATAACCTTCCCCCCCCACACCAAAAAAAAATTTCTTGTTATTGCCAGGCACTTTCAAGAGAACCAGAAGGAAAAGAGAATTTGCTTGGGTGTTGATGGTGGAGGACTGGACGTTCTGACGCTGCCGCATCAGCATAGGGAGGCGAGCGCTTTTGGCTCTGTCATCTGGTAGAGCACTGTGGTCCTGAACCAAGACTTTGGTCTCTACCATTCAATTGCTTCAGTTTTTTAATTACCTGAATAATAATTTTCTTTAACTGTTTGAATGTCATAGCAACTCCCAAGGAAGATCCCTGAACCTGTTAGATTGTGGCCTCTACCATTAAGTTTTAAGAATCAGATCATAAATTAACCATGACATATAATAAAATTTAAAGTATACCAAAAGCAGCATATTTTCAAAACACTTTATTGTTGGGAAGAAAACCGAGAAGATGTGCAAGTAGCAAACTCAGTAAATGCTAGATGCAGTTTCACCTTTAATGGAGTCATGTTGCCTTCTGGATTCAAATTTTCATCAACTCTGTCCATGAAAGACAGAGGGTAGATGTCTAAAGGGCTGTGTACATTCCTTAGAGGAGTGTGCCCTGAGCCTGTCTAGGGTACTGCTGAATGTACTTTTTGTAAAAGCATTGTTAAATTGAAGGAACATGCCATGAATTATACTTTTTAAAACATTCAAGAAAATTGAGGAAACTAGATGATTTTCTTCACAGAAAAGTGACATCAGGACTTGTAAAATATTTCAGTTATTAAAAGAAAAAACCCTCAAGTTGTTGATGAGAAAAAATAATTTGTGATTAGTTTTAACTGTAATAATATTTAGCTTCCAGGTATCCTGGCTAATTGTGTAGCAGTGGCCAAGAGAGAAGCCAAGACAACTTCTGGGTCTCTGCATGTGAGAATTGTCCTTGTAGCTTAGCCCACCCACCCTAAAGTTAAACCGCAGTATACTTCAAAAGTCAGTAACTGCTGCCTCACTAATCGGCATGATTTCTCACTTTTAATTACATCATTCGAGAAAATATATGATGTGTGGAGCTTGAAACTGTGAGGAGCCAAAGACTGGAATATGCAAGAGGCCTTAAGAAGTGAAGGAGAGAGAGAGAGAGAGAGAGAGAGAGAGAGAGAGAGAGAGAGAGAGAGAGAGAGAGAGAGAGAGAGAGAGAGAGAGAGGGAGGGAGACAGAGAGGGAGAGAGGGAGAGAGACGGAGAGAGACCATACAACTAGCTGCAGTAAGAACCTATGCTATGTGGCTTTAGCTGATTTACTCAGATTATGTGTTCTCAGTCCCAACCCCAACAACAGTGTCAGGTCTGACCAGGCATCTCTGGGTTTGGAACTGGCCCTGGGATTTAAATAAATGAGTTCAAACATGAGCCAGGGCAACCCCAAAGTCTAGCCATGCCAGTGACCTTGACCCCATGAAGCTGGTGAGAACTTAACGCAGAGAAAATTCCTTTCTCCATTTCTTGTGACCAGAAGTTCTCAAGCAGCACCCCCTGGGTTGAGGGGTGGTCTTGCTCATCTGGCCAGCTGTAAGTAGTCCTGACTAATGCTGTAGCTAGGTTAGATGGAAAGGGCCATCTGTCCGGACCTTCAGAAGAGAGCAAGGAAAGTAAGTTACATACAAGAGTGGTGAATGAGGCATCACTGACTGAGCTTCCATAATTTGTTTACTGGAAGGGTACACTGTACTGCATTGTTCAGTTTGCTGGATTATAATATGGTGAAGAGATAACACTTCCATTTTCTTTGACTTGAGAGAAATGTGTTGCAGTTGCATCCATATACATTGTTTAGTTTTGTAGATTTATTGAAGAGCAAAGAAATCACATTGTAAGGCAGCATGACTGTACTCTTACGGCTTCATTAATTATGGTACCTAGACATAATTAGGTTCTAGCTAAGAATAGGAGATAAAATGGAAAATCCTTCTGGGAAGGGAAAAAAGAATTGAAAGCTGAAAGCCTGTGAACAGGGGGTGCCCACTGGTTCTTGGGCATAGAATTAGTCAATATGCCTCCTCAAATTGCCAAGGATGGTGCCTTACAAGGTCAGTACAGCCAGGCACGTAGGAATCTGTTCTCTTAAACTCCTGTTTCATTTTCATTTCAAATTTATAATATTCCATCGACAGAAGCAATTAGGAATTTCCCACATGATGCAGAAATAATTCTTTGGCTATGTGGAGGATGATCCATTCATTTTTAATGCTTTTTGGGGTTTTGAAGTTTTAATATCAATTTCCTCCATCTTTGTTGTTACATATATGTATGGAAAGAGAGGGGAGGAAGAGAGATGGATGGGCAGATGGATAGAAAGATAGATGGATAGGTGGGTAGATAATAGATAGATAGATAGATAGATAGATAGATAGATAGATAGATAGACACACATACATATGGTTTCCCTAAATATATAAAAACAACCTTCCCAGTCAGTATGCTTTACTTGTAAATGATGGTTTTTCGAAGCAGTTTTCAAGTTGGCCAAGTTCACATACATTTTCTCCCCCCCTTGGGCCTACATGCAGCTTCCTTCTCTGGCATCTTGGATAAATTTGATGTAATTGCTGAAGCAATGTTGAGTCACTTGCACTAAAATTCATTGTTCACCTTTGTGCCCACCCCTGATTATGTAAAAATCCATCGCTTATATTTGACCTACCCCCAGTGATATCTATTCTACAAACTTCGACACATGTACCATCCATCCAATGCAGTGTGACAGAGTTGTTTCCCTCCCCTAGCTATGTCTTCTGCTCTACCTGTCCCCCTCCCTGCTGAACCCTTGGCCACCTTTCTGTCCTTACCATTTCTATAGTTTTTTTGGTTCACTAATGTTTTATTGAAAATAGATTTTTTTTTCATGCAATATATTCCTTAGTTCACTTATTATTAACTGGCAGCCCAGCTATTCCTAAAGAATCATCATTTATACATAAGTTAGACTCTCAGTAAATACTGGGTGCTTGGCGCAGCAAAGAACAGAAGGCAAAAGATCATGATCTTTGCAAAGCTTACAAATCTCTAGGTGGCGTGAGATGAGCCCGCAAGAGTTCAGGAGAAAGGGGAGAGCAGGATTTCTGACTAGTTAGTACTCTGGCCTCAGGTCAGACCCTGCATTTCCGTTTTAAATCTAGAAGTTTAACCTGGGGAGTCAAGTTTCCTGGTCATCTCCAGCTGCCACTTTGTCTCCCCAAAGACCAGCTGAAGTATAGTGCCATTTCCTGGATCACCCTCCCCTATTGTCAGAGATTGGTGTGAGCATTGCTTTCAGACTTGCATACCAGTTATTCATAGTCCTGCCTGGAGCTGATAGAATATGGCAGGATGTCCACAAAGGCATAAGAGTGGATGCCCGTGCCATCTAAATACTAACTGAACAAGTCGTTTGAATTTGGGACTTGGACACACACACACAACCCAGTTCTCTGTCTATAATCTCCAGATTCTCTTTGGTCTGACCTTAAGGAGCCTAATTTTTTTCCAGTGTGTGTGTATGTGTGTAACACACCATGCAGGAAGGTCAGAGCACAGATTGCAGGAAGTAGTTCTCTTGTTCCCTGTGTCAGCCTTGATAGCAAGTGCTGAGCCATCTCATTGTCTCGGGCTCAGTCCTTGTGTGTGCACACGTGTCTGGCATACCGGTGAGCATGTGTGTGCAGATGTGCGTGTACATGTGGAGACAAGAGGACAGCCCTCTGTAGTTCTTCAGACACTGTCCACCTCATTTTTAAATTGGAATCATTTTTTTCATGCAGTATATTCTGATCATGGTTTTTCTTCCCCTGTCTTCCTAGATCTTCCTCACAGCCCCACCCATCCAACTCCATGCCTTCTTTCTCTCTCTCTAAGGAAAACAGGCAAAAAATGCACAAGAAACACCACATACACACACACACACACACACACACACACACCTACCTTTTGAGATAGAGTCTCTCACTGAGCTGGAACTTGGCAGGGAGGCTAGGCTAGCTGCCAGGTGAGCCCCAGGCATCTACTTGTTTCTGCATCCCCAGCACTAGGATTGCAAGTATGTGCCCAGGTGTAGCTGGATTTTCTTTCCTTTTTTTAATGTGAACTTAGGGGTTTGAACTCACATCTTCATGCCTGCCGGACAAACGCATTACCAAGTAAGCTATCATCCCAGCCCAGGAAGCCCAACCCTTGTTCCCTCCTCTAAAGGGTAAGGCTTTTAATGTGTGAGGGTGAACCAGGGAGGGGATAGCAGACTGAAAGATCCATTCCATCCTCACCAGTTCTGCTTCACTGGGTTATTTCTGTTTCATATAAGATCCATGCAAAAAAAAAAATAGGTAAACACGGGCCACTGAGATGGCTCACCGGGTAAGAGCACTTACGGACAAACGTCATGATCTGAGTTCGGTCTTCAGAACCCACGCTTTGGAAAGAAAACCAATTCCCATAAGTTATCCTCTGACCTCTCCACACTCCTAGTGGCACCTACACGTACATACAAAAATAACTTTCTGAAGAAGTTAAAGGCAAAGAAATTTTAAATTAGCTAAGTAGACACCTCACTAGCCTTCCTTGGCTTGCTGGTAAGAACCTGCGGTGTGCATCTCTTCCCTTTATAATACTCATTCAATAGCATCATGCTGATGGCCTGAGATTGGCCAGAGCAAGAGTATCCACACATGGAAATCAGCAAGCTCCGACGGTAGCACTTCTGCTCATTTCTTCCAGTGGTCAAATTCCTTAGTCTCATTCTTACTTAATTCTGTCGATGGAATTTGGTCAGTGAGCACTAGGCTAATTCGTATGGTCAAATCCTACTCTCCATAGTGGGTTGTTTTTTGAAGTTGGGAGAGTGTGATGCAAAATCAGCAGAGGAGTTGGTCCAGTGAGCTCTGACAGCCAGACACAGTGTCCAACCGTAGAGACCTTACTCATAATTAATTGCCTTTTCCCTAGAGGAAGGACTGCAGCCATCCACAGGCGGGTTCACATGTGTCTGTTGCCGAGGTCTCAGAGCGTTGTGTCGCTAAACATTGCTATTCCAGGTGACGGGCCATGATCATAATGAACATGTCTCTCGCTAGACCACGGGTCGTTAATACAGCGCTTTCTCTACTCACTAGCCTTTGTGTGCCCCTGTAGGACTGCACATGCCAGAGCGAAAGCTGACGCTGCTGACCAGGCTGCCCTGGCTGCCCGCCAGGAGTGTGACATTGCAAGAGCCGTGGCCAGAGAACTGTCGCCTGATTTCTACCAGCCAGGTAAATCGTGTTTCCTTCCTTTGCTGGGAACAGTAGGGGCATGAGCTTTCCCTTTCCTCCCCTTTATTTATGTGTGTATTTATTTATATCACTGAGAACTTCATTCATGAGCGATACCTCTACTTCACTCCTGCCCTCCCCCCAACTCCTCCTGTTTCTCCTCCAAAATTCACGACCTCTTCAATTATTATTATTGTACATGTATAAATGTGTGCTACATAGATGTACACGTGCATATTTATAACCTGTTGGGTCTGTTTGGCTTTGCTTGTTTGTTCAGGGCTGAACCACTTGGGACTGGACAACTTGTATGGGAGCTCACCCATGGAGGAAACTGATTCTCCCCAATCTCAGCAGCCATTGACCTCATATAGGTCCCTCTTCGTCTAGGTGTGGGTCCACGGGGAATGGCCCCTGTCCCTGTTAGCACGTCAACTTCTGTTGTCATCATGATGGTCTCTTTTACTATAGTTCATGGGTGCATTTCCCTTATGTATGTAGTTACGTGTCTAGGAACCACTCTCCAGCAGCGGACATCCTGGGCATCTGGTTCTTAAAACCTTTCCATATTCTCTTTTGAGATTTTTTCATCAGTTGTGTTTGGGCATCCCCAGTCACTTATTCTCTACATTTTGACCAGTTGTGGGCCTCTGTAATGGTCTCTACCTGTTTCCAAAAGGAGATGTTTTAATGAGGAGTGAGAGTTACCTTGCCTTTGGGAATACTGGTGAGGATCTGCAGCGTGGCTAGGAACTACACTAGGTTAGTGGGAGGCTAGTAGCACATTCTCTTATCCTGTCGTCTACTTTGATGAGGGGTAGACACTACACTTAGCCAGGAAAGGGTGGCCTGTGCACCAGAAGTTCAGTTGTTTTCTTGATCTTAGCTGTTCTGACTGGGAAAGATGAAATCTCAGTTTTAATTTGTATTCTTCTATTTGCTAAGGATGGGGAACGTGTGTTGAGATTCATTAGTTATTTTTATTCTCTGGGAAAACTATGTTCAGATCTGTAGCCTATGTTTTAACTGCGTTGTTTATTTTCTAGATTCATTGATTTTTTTTTTCTTTTTTTTTTTTTTTTTTCTCATGGTTTATTTTTTTTTTATATTTAAAAATTTCCATCTCCTTCCCTCCTCCTCCCCCCTCCCTCCCCTCCTTCTCCCCTTTCTCTCCCCTCCTTCTCCCCCTTCCCTCCCCTCCCCTCCACCCATACCTCCCCTCCCTCCCTCTCAAGGCCAAGGAGCCATCAGGGTTCCCCACTCTATGCTAAGACCAAGGTCCTCCCAACTCCCCCCAGGTCCAGGAAGGTGATCGACCAAGCTGAGAAGGCTCCCACAGAGCCCGTCCATGAAGAACAATCAGAGCCCAGAGCCATTGTCCTTTGCTTCTCAGTCAGCCCCCGCTGTTGGCCACACTCAGAGAGACGGGTTTGGTCGCATGATCCATCAGTCCCATTCCAACTGGAGTTGGTGATCTCCCATTAGTTCTGTCCCACCGTCTCCATGAGTGAACGCACCCCTCTCGTTCCTGACTTTCTCCCTCATGTTCTCGCTCCTTCTGCTCCTCATCGGGACCTTGGGAGCTCAGTCCAGTGCTCCAATGTGGGGCTCAGTCACCTTCCCCATCTGTCGCCAGCTGGAGGTTCCCTCACGGTCCTGACTTTCTTTCTCATGTTCTCTCTCCTTCTGCTCCTCATCAGGACCTTGGGAGCTCAGTCCGGTGCTCCAAGGTGGGGCTCTGTCATTTTCTTCATCTATCGTCAGGTGGAGGTTCTATGGTGATATGCAAGAAATTCATCAGTATGGCTATAGGAACTGGCCTTTTCAGGCTCCCTCTCCTCAGCTGCCCAAGGAACTAACTGGGGGCGTCTCCCTGGAAACCTGGGAACCCCTCTAGGGTCAAGTCTCTTGACAACCCTCAGGTAGCTCCTTAAATTCAGATATATGCTTCCCTGCTCTCATATCCACCCTTCCTATATCCCAAGCACCCCATTCCTCCGAGCTCCCCCTGCTCTCCCCTTCACACTTTTCTCTCCCCATCTTCCCTTGGCCCAGTCTTGCCCAACCCTCAAGTTCCCAATTTTGCCTGGCGATCGTGTCTACTTCCAATATCCAGGAGGATTACTATATCTTTTTTGGGAGTTCACCTTCTTATTATCTTCTCAAGGATCCCAAACTTATAGGCTCGATGTCCTTTAATCATGGCTAGAAACCGAATATGAGTGAGTACATCCCATGTTCATCTTTATGGATCTGGGTTACCTCACTCAGAATAGTGTTTTCTATTTCCATCCATTTGCCTGCAAAATTCAAGATGTCATTGTTTTTTACCGCTGAGTAATATTCTAGCATGTATATATTCCACAGTTTCTTCATCCATTCTTCCACTGAAGGGCATCTAGGCTGTCTCCAGGATCTGGCTATTACAAATAATGCTGCTATGAACATAGATGAGCATATGCTTTTGTTGTATGATTGGGCATCTCTTGGGTAGATTCCCAATAGTGGAATTGCTGGGTCCTGGGGTAGGTTGATCCCAAATTTCCTGAGAAACCGCCACACTGCTTTCCAAAGTGGTTGCACAAGTTTGCATTCCCACCAGCAATGGATGAGTGTGCCCCTTACCCCACAACCTCTCCAGCAAAGGTTATTATTGGTGTTTTGGATTTTAGCCAATCTGACAGGTGTAAGATGATATCTCAAAGTTGTTTTGATTTGCATTTCCCTGATAGCTAGGGAGGTTGAGCATGACCTTAAGTGTCTTTTGGCCATTCGAACTTCTTCTGTTGAGAATTCTCTGTTCAGTTCAGTGCCCCATTTTTTAATTGGGTTAATTGGCATTTTACCGTCTAGTCTCTTGAGTTCCTTATATATTTTAGAGATCAGACCTTTGTCAGTTGCAGGGTTGGTGAAGATCTTTTCCCAGTCAGTAGGCTGCCTTTGTGTCTTAGTGACAATGTCCTTTGCTTTACAGAAGCTGCTCAACTTCAGGAGGTCCCATTTATTCAATGTTGCCCTTAAAGTCTGTGCAGCTGGGGTTATGCATAGGAAACGGTTCCCTGTGCCCATTTGTTGTAGAGTACTTCCCACTTTCTCCTCTATCAATCTCAATGTGTTCAAATTAATATTGAGGTCTTTAATCCATTTGGACTTGAGTTTTGTGCATGGTGATAGATATGGATCTACTTTCATTCTTCTACAGGTTGACATCCAGTTATGCCAGCACCATTTGTTGAAGATGCCCTCTTTTTTCCATTGTGTACTTTTGGCTCCTTTATCAAAAATCAGGTGTTCATAGGTTTGTGGTTTAAGATCCGGGTCTTCTATACGATTCCATTGGTCAACTTCTCTGTTCTTATGCCAATACCAAGCTGTTTTCAATACTGTAGCTCTGTAATAGAGTTTGAAGTCAGGGATGGTAATGCCTCCAGAAGTACCTTTATTGTATAAGATTTTTTTGGCTATCCTGGGTTTCTTGTTTTTCCATATAAAGTTGATTATTGTCCTCTCAATCTCTGTGAAGAATTTTAATGGGACCTTGATTGGGATTGCATTGAATCTATAGATTGCTTTTGGTAGAATTGCCATTTTTACTATGTTGATCCTCCCAATCCACGAGCAGGGGAGATCCTTCCATTTTCTGGTATCCTCTTCAATTTCTTTCTTCAAAGACTTAAAGTTCTTGTCAAATAAATCCTTCACTTCCTTGGTTAGCGATACTCCCAGATATCTTATGCTATTTGTGGCTATTGTGAAAGGTGATACTTCTCTGATTTCCCTCTCTGCTTCCTTATCCTTTGTGTATAGGAGGGCGACTGATTTTTTGGAGTTGATCTTGTATCCTGCCACGTCACTGAAGGAGTTTATCAGCTGTAGGAGTTCTTTGGTGGAGTTTTTGGGGTCGCTTATGTATACTATCATATCATCTGCAAATAATGAAAGTTTAACTTCTTCCTTTCCAAATTGAATCCCCTTGATTCCCTTATGTTGTCTTATTGCTATTGCTAGAACTTCAAGCACTATATTGAAGAGATAAGGAGAGAGTGGACAGCCTTGTCGTGTTCCTGAATTTAGTGGGATAGCCTTGAGTTTCTCTCCGTTTAATTTGATGTTAGCTGTCGGCTTGCTGTAAATAGCTTTTATTATATTTAGGAATGACCCTTGTATCCCTAATCTCTCCAAGACCTTTATCATAAAAGGGTGCTGAATTTTGTCAAATGCTTTTTCAGCATCTAATGAGATGACCATATGGTTTTTTTCCTTCAGTTTGTTTATATGATGGATTACATTAATAGATTTTCGTATGTTGAACCAGCCCTGCATCTCTGGGATGAAGCCTACTTGATCGTAATGGATAATTTTTCTAATGTGTTCTTGGATTCGGTTTGCCAGTATTTTATTGAGAATTTTTGCGTCCATGTTCATGAGTGAGATTGGCCTGTAATTCTCTTTCTTGGTTGAGTCTTTGTGTGGTTTAGGTATCAGGGTAACTGTAGCTTCATAGAAGGAATTTGGCAGTGACTCTTGTGTTTCTATATTATGAAATACCTTAAGGAGTATAGGTATTAGGTCTTCTTGGAAGTTCTGGTAGAATTCCGCATTGAAACCATCTGGTCCTGGGCTCTTTTTGGTGGGGAGGTTTCTGATAACAGTTTCTAATTCTTCGCGACTAACAGGACGATTTAGAGCATTTACCTGGTCCTGGTTTAACTTTGGTATATGGTATTTATCTAAAAAACTGTCCATTTCTTTTACATTTTCCAATTTTGTGGCATACAGGCTTTTGTAGTAAGATCTAATGATTTTCTGAATTTCCTCTGTGTCTGTGGTTATGTCCCCCTTTTCATTTCTGATCTTGTTAATTTGCGTGTTCTCCCTCTGCCGTTTGATTAGTTTGGCTAAGGGTTTGTCAATCTTGTTGATTTTCTCCAAGAACCAGCTTCTTGTTTCATTGATTCTTTGGATTGTTTTCTGTGTTTCTATTTTGTTGATTTCTGCCCTCAGTTTGATTATTTCCAGTCTTCTACTTCTCCTAGGTGAGTCTGCTTCTTTTTTTTCCAGAGCTTTCAGGTGTGCTGTTAAGTCACCAATGAGTGCTTTCTCCGTTTTCTTTAAGTGGGCACTTAGTGCTATGAACTTTCCTCTTAGCACTGCTTTCATTGTGTCCCATAGGTTTGAGTATGTTGTGTCTTTGTTTTCATTAAATTCAAGAAAGACTTTAATTTCTTTCTTTATTTCTTCCTTGACCCAGGTGTGGGTCAGTAGTTGACTGTTCAGTTTCCATGAGTTTGTGGGCCTTCTGGGGGTAGCATTGTTGTTGAATTCTAATTTTAATCCATGGTGATCCGATAAGACACAGGTGGTTACTAATATTTTTTTGTAACTGTGGAAGTTTGCTTTGTTACCAAGTATATGGTCAATTTTCGAAAAGGTTCCATGAGCCGCAGAGAAGAAGGTATATTCTTTCCTATTTGGGTGGAATGTTCTATAGATGTCTGTTAAGTCCATTTGGTTCATTACCTCCATTAAGTCTTTCAATTCTCTGTTAGGTTTCTGTCTGATTGACCTGTCCATTGGTGAGAGAGGAGTGTTGAAGTCTCCAACTATTAGTGTGTGTGGTTTGATGGCTGCCTTGAGTTCTAGAAGTGTTTCTTTTACATAAGTGGGAGCTTTTATATTAGGGGCATAGATATTCAGGATTGAGACTTCATTCTGAAGGATTTTTCCTGTTATGAGTATAAAGTGTCCCTTTCCATCTCTTCTGATTGATTTTAGTTTGAAGTCAACTTTGTTGGAAATTAGTATGGCCACACCCGCTTGTTTCTTAGGGCCATTTGCTTGATAAACCTTTTCCCAACCCTTTACTCTGAGTAGGTGCCTGTCTTTGTGGTTGAGGTGTGTTTCTTGTAAACAGCAAAATGTTGGATTCTGTTTTCGTATCCAGTCTCTTAGCCTGTGCCTTTTTATAGGTGAATTGAGTCCATTGATATTAAGTGATATTAATGACCAGTGGTTGTTAACTTCAGTCATTTTTAGTAGTAGAGTTTGTGTGTTTCCCTTCTTCTAGTTGTGCTGGTGAAGGGTCGCTAGATGCCTGAGTTATTGTCGGCGTTGTTGGACTCCTTGGTTTGTGATTTTCCTTCTATTACTTTCTGCAAGGCTGGATTTGTGGCTGCGTATTGTTTAAATCTGTTTTTGTCCTGGAATATCTTGTTTTCTCCATCAATGGTGAATGCAAGCTTTGCTGGGTATAATAGTCTAGGCTTGCATCCATGTTCCCTAAGTGTCTGTAGCACATCTATCCAAGCTCTTCTGGCTTTCATGGTTTCCATTGAGAAATCAGGTGTAATTCTGTTAGGTTTCCCTTTATATGTTACTTGACCTTTTTCCTTTGCAGCTCTTAATATCTGTTCTTTATTCTGTATGTTTTGTGTTTTGATTATTATATGGCGTGGGGATGCTTTCTTTTGATCCAGTCTATTTGGTGTTCTGTAGGCTTCTTGTACCTTCATAGGAACATCCTTCTTTAGGTTGGGGAAGTTTTCTTCTATAATTTTGTTGAATATGTTTTCTGGGCCTTTGAGTTGTAATTCTTCTCCTTCTTCTACCCCAATTATTCTTAGGTTTGGTCTTTTCATGGTGTCCCAGATTTCCTGAATGTTTTGTGTTAAGAATTTGTTAGATTTGTTTAGTTCTTTAATCTGTGAGTTTATTTCCTCTATAGTATCTTCAGAGTCCGAGATTCTTTCTTCCATCTCTTGTATTCGGTTGGAAATACTTGTCTCTGAAGTTTCTGTTCTTTTACTCAGAGTTTCCATTTCCAGTCGTCCCTCAGATTGTGTTTTCTTCAATACCTCCATTTCATTTATCAGGTCTTGTACTGTTTCCCTTACCTGTTTGATTGCTTTTTCTTGTTTTTCTTGTTTTTCTTGGGTATCTTTGAGAGATTTATTTATTTCGTCTACCTTTTTGTTTGTCATCTCCATTTCTTTATGGCAGTTTTTTACCTCCTGTTTAAGGTCCTCTATTATTTTTATAAAGTACTGTTTAATGTCGGTTTCTTCTATATCTTCTGGGGTAGGGTGTTCAATTCTTGTTGTTTCGGGATGTCTGGCTTGTGGTGATGTCATGTTGCCTTTCATGTTGTTGGAGGAGCTCCTGCATTGGCGCCTGCCCATCTCTTCCTTCAAAAGGAGTGCGGAGGTGTTTGGTGTCCCCAAAGAATGATGGATCCTCCTGCAGACTGTGAGGTCCCCTTGCAGGCCAAGCAGCTCTCAGACAAAGGCCTACCTTGCTCCGGGCAGTCAAATGAAGGAGGGGACCTCCCACCGGCCTGGGTGCACTCAATTCCAGGTCCCCAGAACCCAAACAGGCTGAGCTGTGGGATTTTGTGGCCCCAAAGACGGGAGGATGAGGCAGGGGGAGGGGGGGAGGATTCTGGGTGCAAGCTGGGAAGGGACAGGAAGAGAGAGGCAGTATCCGGGGAGAATAACCCCTGCAGGAAGAGCAGGAAGTGTGCTGGTGGCAGGGGGAGTTGTGGAAAGTCGGTGGTCCCTCTCCGGGCAGCTGCCGCGGTTCGGGCACTCACTCCTCACTCACCCCAAAGAATGATGGATCCTCCTGCAGACTGTGAGGTCCCCTTGCAGGCCAAGCAGCTCTCAGACAAAGGCCTACCTTGCCCCAGGCAGTCAAATGAAGGAGGGGACCTCCCACCGGCCTGGGTGCACTCAATTCCGGGTCCCCAGAGCCCAAACAGGCTGAGCTGTGGGATTTTGTGGCCCCAAAGACGGGAGGATGAGGAAGGGGGAGGGGGGGAGGGTTCTGGGTGCAAGCTGGGAAGGGACAGGGAGAGAGAGGCAGTATCCGGGGAGAATAACCCCTGCAGGAAGAGCAGGAAGTGTGCTGGTGGCAGGGGGAGTTGTGGAGAGTCGGTGGTCCCTCTCCGGGCAGCTGCCGCGGTTCGGGCACTCACTCCTCACTCACCCCAAAGAATGATGGATCCTCCTGCAGACTGTGAGGTCCCCTTGCAGGCCAAGCAGCTCTCAGACAAAGGCCTACCTTGCCCCAGGCAGTCAAATGAAGGAGGGGACCTCCCACCGGCCTGGGTGCACTCAATTCCGGGTCCCCAGAGCCCAAACAGGCTGAGCTGTGGGATTTTGTGGCCCCAAAGACGGGAGGATGAGGAAGGGGGAGGGGGGGAGGGATTCTGGGTGCAAGCTGGGAAGGGACAGGGAGAGAGAGGCAGTATCCGGGGAGAATAACCCCTGCAGGAAGAGCAGGAAGTGTGCTGGTGGCAGGGGGAGTTGTGGAGAGTCGGTGGTCCCTCTCCGGGCTGCTGCCGCGGTTCAGGCACTCACTCCTCACTCACCCCAAAGAATGATGGATCCTCCTGCAGACTGTGAGGTCCCCTTGCAGGCCAAGCAGCTCTCAGACAAAGGCCTACCTTGCTCGGGCAGTCAAATGAAGGAGGGGACCTCCCACCGGCCTGGGTGCACTCAATTCCAGGTCCCCAGAACCCAAACAGGCTGAGCTGTGGGATTTTGTGGCCCCAAAGACGGGAGGATGAGGCAGGGGGAGGGGGGGGAGGATTCTGGGTGCAAGCTGGGAAGGGACAGGAAGAGAGAGGCAGTATCCGGGGAGAATAACCCCTGCAGGAAGAGCAGGAAGTGTGCTGGTGGCAGGGGGAGTTGTGGAGAGTCGGTGGTCCCTCTCCGGGCAGCTGCCGCGGTTCGGGCACTCACTCCTCACTCACCCCAAAGAATGATGGATCCTTCTGCAGACTGTGAGGTCCCCTTGCAGGCCAAGCAGCTCTCAGACAAAGGCCTACCTTGCTCCGGGCAGTCAAATGAAGGAGGGGACCTCCCACCGGCCTGGGTGCACTCAATTCCAGGTCCCCAGAACCCAAACAGGCTGAGCTGTGGGATTTTGTGGCCCCAAAGACGGGAGGATGAGGCAGGGGGAGGGGGGGGAGGATTCTGAGTGCAAGCTGGGAAGGGACAGGAAGAGAGAGGCAGTATCCGGGGAGAATAACCCCTGCAGGAAGAGCAGGAAGTATGCTGGTGGCAGGGGGAGTTGTGGAGAGTCGGTGGTCCCTCTCCGGGCAGCTGCCGCGGTTCGGGCACTCACTCCTCACTCACCCCAAAGAATGATGGATCCTCCTGCAGACTGTGAGGTCCCCTTGCAGGCCAAGCAGCTCTCAGACAAAGGCCTACCTTGCCCCAGGCAGTCAAATGAAGGAGGGGACCTCCCACCGGCCTGGGTGCACTCAATTCCGGGTCCCCAGAGCCCAAACAGGCTGAGCTGTGGGATTTTGTGGCCCCAAAGACGGGAGGATGAGGAAGGGGGAGGGGGGGAGGGTTCTGGGTGCAAGCTGGGAAGGGACAGGGAGAGAGAGGCAGTATCCGGGGAGAATAACCCCTGCAGGAAGAGCAGGAAGTGTGCTGGTGGCAGGGGGAGTTGTGGAGAGTCGGTGGTCCCTCTCCGGGCTGCTGCCACGGTTCAGGCACTCACTCCTCACTCACCCCAAAGAATGATGGATCCTCCTGCAGACTGTGAGGTCCCCTTGCAGGCCAAGCAGCTCTCAGACAAAGGCCTACCTTGCTCGGGCAGTCAAATGAAGGAGGGGACCTCCCACCGGCCTGGGTGCACTCAATTCCAGGTCCCCAGAACCCAAACAGGCTGAGCTGTGGGATTTTGTGGCCCCAAAGACGGGAGGATGAGGCAGGGGGAGGGGGGGAGGATTCTGGGTGCAAGCTGGGAAGGGACAGGAAGAGAGAGGCAGTATCCGGGGAGAATAACCCCTGCAGGAAGAGCAGGAAGTGTGCTGGTGGCAGGGGGAGTTGTGGAGAGTCGGTGGTCCCTCTCCGGGCAGCTGCCGCGGTTCGGGCACTCACTCCTCACTCACCCCAAAGAATGATGGATCCTTCTGCAGACTGTGAGGTCCCCTTGCAGGCCAAGCAGCTCTCAGACAAAGGCCTACCTTGCTCCGGGCAGTCAAATGAAGGAGGGGACCTCCCACCGGCCTGGGTGCACTCAATTCCAGGTCCCCAGAGCCCAAACAGGCTGAGCTGTGGGATTTTGTGGCCCCAAAGACGGGAGGATGAGGAAGGGGGAAGGGGGGAGGATTCTGGGTGCAAGCTGGGAAGGGACAGGGAGAGAGAGGCGGTATCCGGGGAGAATAACCCCTGCAGGAAGAGCAGGAAGTGTGCTGGTGGCAGGGGGGGGTTGTGGAGAGTCGGTGGTCCCTCTCCGGGCAGCTGCCGCGGTTCGGGCACTCACTCCTCACTCACCCCAAAGAACGATGGATCCTCCTGCAGACTTTCAGGTCCCCTTGCAGGCCAAGCAGCTCTCAGACAAAGGCCTACCTTGCTCCGGGCAGTCAAATGAAGGAGGGGACCTCCCACCGGCCTGGGTGCACTCAATTCCGGGTCCCCAGAGCCCAAATAGGCTGAGCCCAAAGAACGATGGATCCTCCTGCAGACTTTCAGGTCCCCTTGCATGCCAAGCAGCTCCTGATGTCTCCTTTTTATCGAGTTCTTTAGCGTCCCATTCTATACAGATTTTCACCACTGGAAGTTCTTAATTGGAGCCTAAAATAGTTCTGCTGGAGCTTTCCAGTCCTCCCAGGTGTTGTTCTGTCGCGTCGGGTCCCAAGCGAGCAAGGGAGCTGGTCCAGTCCACCATGTGTGTTGAGCAGGAGAGAGAGCTGGGGGTGGGGTAGAGGAGGGGGAGGGAGAGGGCGAGGGAGAGGGAGGAGAAGAGAAAGGAGAGTGGGGTGAAGCGGAGTAGGGAAAAGGCAGAAGCGAAGCTGCCTCTCTGAGAGGAAGATGGGAAAGAGCTCATTGATTTTTTTTTATATATTCTGGATATTCTATCAACTATGTCTTCTATCAGATGAGCAGTTGACGAAAATTCTTCCCTACTCTATGGACTTCTTTACTTGGTTGTCTCCTTTGTGGTACAAAAGAGTTTTAGTTTCACGGGGTCCCATTTTTCAATTGTTGGCCTTAAAGCCTGAGCGAATGAAGTCCTATTCAGAAAATTCCTACCCTGTGTCTTGTGGGCACTGCCTGTGATTTCTTCTAGCAGTTCGGTGTTTCAGGTTTCACACTGAGGCCTTTGATCTATTTGGAGTTGATTTTTCTGAAAGTTAATAATAGACGGGCCTGATGCATTCTTCGACATGTGGACACCCAATTTCCCTACCATCATTTTGAAGATGCTGGAGGTTTATTTTTGGTTTTTTTGTTGTTGTTTTCTTTGTATGTTTGTTTGTCGTTGTGAAATATCAAATGACTATTGCTGTGCATTCATTTGGGTTTTCTGTTTTGTTCCATTGGCCAACTTGTCTGTTTTGGTGGCATTGTCTTGCTGCTTTTATTACCATGGTTCTGTAAAATATCTTGAAATTTAGAATAATAATTCTAGCACTGTTCTTTTTGTTCTGAATCGCTCTGGCTATCTGGGGTATTTTGTTCTGTATAAATGTTAGGATAATATTTTTTTATTTTCTCTGAAGAATGTTGTGGGGATTTTTATTGGGAATCCATTGAATCTATAAATTGCTCTTGATAGAAAGAGCCTTTTCACAATATTAATTGTACCAGTCTATGAGCATGACAAATCTTTCCATTTTCTAGTATCTTTATTTGAGAGCTTTAATGAAGAGGTCTTTACCATCTTATTAGGTTTATTCTTATTTTTTTATCACAAATAAGAATATCTCTAAGGTCATCTCCTTTAACATGTTAATATATAATTTTTAAGTTAATTTTGTATCCTGCCACTTTGCTGAAATAGTTGATCATTTCTAGACATTTTCTAGTGTGATTTTTAGAATGTTTGTGTATAAAATATAATCTATAAGTAGAATTAATTTGACTTCTTTTCCTATTTGTATCCCTTAACTTGTTCTCTTACCTCATTGCTTCTGTTATTGTTTCAAGCACTGAAAAGGAGTGGGAAAGATGGACAACTGTCTTATTCCTGATTTTAATGGGATTGCTTCAAATTTTTCTGCATTTAGGATGTCATTGGGTGTGGGTTTGTCATAGATAGCCTTAATTAAGTAGAGGTATGTTCTCTCTCTCTCTCTCTCTCTCTCTCTCTCTCTCTCTCTCTCTCTCTCTTTCATCTATTGGTATAATTATATGCAGCGTTTCTTTGTTTTGTTTTGTCTTTATTGACTTATTTGCTGAAACAGCTCTGGGATAAAGCCTAGTCATGGTATGTAAATTTTTAATGTATGCCTGTATTCTGTTCCCAAGTATCTTAATAAGTAATTTTGAGTCTGTTCATCAGGGATGTTGGTCTGTAATTTTCTTGTTGTTGTTGTGTGTTTACTTGGTTTGGACATTAGAATGACACTGTTTTTGTAGAAGGAATTTGGAGTGTTCTTTCTGTTTCCAAGTTGGTTGACTCTTCTTTGAAAGTCTGGTAGAATCTGCGGTGAATCCATCTGGACCTGGTTTTGTTTTTTAGTCAGAAGGCTTTTCATCACTGTTTTGAGCTCCCAGTTTGTAATGTGTCTGTTTACATTAATGACCTCTTTTTAGTTTAACTTTGGTAGTTCAGGTGAATCTAGTAATCTGTTTCTTTTAGGTTTGCTAACTTAATATAGACCCATAATGTATTCTCTTATAGTAGTCTCAGTTTTCTTGGTGCCTGATGCAATATTTCCCTGTTCACCTCTTCTGTTATTTTGATGGGGGATTTTGTGGATTTTTGTTTTTATTTTATTTTATTTATGTATTTATTTATTTATTTATTTTTGGCTAACTGGACCAAAGATCTATTGATCTTGTTCTATCTTTTCAAAAGACCAGCTCTTGGATTTGATTTTTTTATTTTTTTGCTTTGTTTTTTATTGATTCTATTTCATTTCTGCTGTGATTTGGGTTTTTTTTTTTTCCTCTGTCTACTGGATTTGGGTTTTGTTTTTTTCTTATTTTTCCAAATTCTTGAGTTGCATCATTAAGTTATTTACTTCTTTTTTTTTTCTTAGATTGGTGGAGGAAATGGGGGTGAGGCAGGGTCTCCCTACAAAACCCTAGCTGACCTGAAACTTTAAAAAAACATTAAAACAATCTTTTTTATTTTACATACCAATCCCAGTTCCCTTTCTCCCCTCTTCCTGCTTCCCCTGCCTTCCCTCACTACACCCCCATCCACTCCTCAGAGAGGGTGAGGCCTCCCATGAGGAGTCAACAAAGTCTGTCACATCCCTTGAGGGAGGACTAAGGCCCTTCTCCCTGTATCTAGACTGAGCAAGACATCCCTCTAAAGGGAATGGGCTCCAAAAAGCCAGCTCAATCACTAGAGATAAATGCTGGTCCCACTGCCCATAAACTTCCCAAGCCACACAACTGTCTACCACATTCAGAGGGCCTAGTTCAATCCTTTGCAGGTTCCCCAGCTGTCAGTCTGGAGTCAGTGAGCTCTCACTAGCTCAAGTCAGCTGTTTCTGTGGGTTTATCGTGGTCTTGACTCCTTTGCTCATGTTATCACTCTTCCCTCTCTTCTGCTGGACTCCAGGAGCTCAGCCCAGTGCTTAGCTGTGGGTCTCTACATCTGCTTCCATAATTGACTGGATGAAGGTTCTATGATGACAGTTAAGGTAGTCGTCAATCTGCTTACAGGGCAAGGCCAGTTCAGGCACCCCCTCCACTATTGCTCAGGGTCTTAGCTGGGGTCATCCTTGTGGATTCCTTGGAATTTCCCTATTGTGACCTGGAACTTTCTGACCAGGCTGACCTCAGAGAGATCTACCTGTCTCCTGAGTGCTTGGACTAACGGCATGCGCCACCACTCCCAGCTTAGGTATGTTCTGATATCTAAATGTGGGCACTTAGCGGTATGAATTATCCTTGTAGAATTGTGTTTAATGTGTACAGATTCCTTTGCTAAGATTTATTATATTGCAGTTCAAAAGGATACATGGAATTTTTCTGAATTTTTTTTTAAGATTTGTGTTTCAGGCTGTGTAATACATTTTAGAAAAGTTTCTGTGGGCTGCTGAGTAAACTGTATATTCCTTGGTGTTTGGCAGAATATCCTGTACACTTACGTTTGGTGTATAGCATCATTCAACTCTGATGCTTCTCTGTTTATTTAGGTAACCTGTCTGTTGCTAACTGACTTAGTGTTGGTCTGGGTCTTTAACTCCAGTAGCATGCTTTTGATGAAGCTGGATTCACTGTTGTAAATGGAGACTGCATTTTCATTTCCTGGTTTCTCAGACCCAAATAATCACACAAAAACTATATTAATTACAACAGTTTGGCCAATGGCTCAGGCATATTCCTAGCTAGCTCTTCCATCTTAAATTAACCCATTTCAATTATTTTATATTTCATCATGAGGCTTATGGTTTGTTATCTCACATCTTGCTTCTTGGGCGGCTACATGGCTTCTGCCTCATTCCACCTTCTATCTCCCTGGATTCAGTTCAATTTTCCTCCTAGCTGTATTTTGCCCTGTCATAAGCCAAAGCTGCTGCTTTATTAACCAATGGTAATAAAACATTCATAACATACAGAGGGGAATCCCACATCACATACATGTTTAGGATTGTAATGTCTTCTTGGCTGATTGTTCCCTTGATTAGAATGTAGTGTCCTTCCTTCTTTATCTCTTCTAAGTAGTTTAGTTTGAAGCCGTTTGTCAGATATAAGGATGGTGACACCTGCCTGCTTCCTGGTACTGTTTGCTTGGGGTACTTCATTCTGTGTTTTCACTGTAAGGTGGTGCCTACCTTCACAGCTAAGATGAGTTTCTTGTAGGCAGCAGAAAGATGGATTTTGTTTCTTAATCCATTCAGCTGACCTGTCTTTTGATTGGGTAGTTGAAGGCATTGATATTTAAAGTGTGTGTTGGTTGCAATCATTTTGCTTGTTTGATGGGTTTGTATGTGTTCTTAGTTCTTAGTCATTTTTATTGTATTTCAGTAGTTACTAGTTCATTTGTTTTCTTTGGTCTCTTGGCTGTGCTTATTTCTCTCTTCAGTCTGATATATTGCTCCCAGTATTGTCTTTATGGCTGGTTCGATGGACATGGATTCTTTTTATCTGTTTATATCATGAAATTTTTTTCTCTCTTGGCTGTGGCTGATAGCTTTGCTTGGTACAGTAGTCTAGGTTGACAGCCTTGTTATTTTAGAACTTGGAGTAATTGCTCTATGCTCAAAGTTTATATTGAGAAACCAGCTATTGTCCTTTATATGTGTCTTGTCCTTTCTCCCTTGCAGCCTTTAGTGCTCATTCTTCGTTCTGTGTGTCTAGTTTTCTGACCATGATAAGATGTGGGGAGTTCCTTTCCTGGTCCTGATAGGTTGGTGTTCTGTGTGCTTTTTGAAAGTAACAGCATCAGCTCAGGAACCCCAGACAAAGTTCTCAGAACAGAGGGGATTTATTTGCCCCATGGGAATGAAGGGCAGGAAATAAGAGAAAAATACAGGAGATAGTAGACAAAGAGAATAGGAAGGGAACAAGGGAGAGAGGCAGGGGTATTTGTCCGGGATGGACAAAGGACTGCCTCTGGGTAGAGAGGAGGCAGACATGGCACATAAGAAAATGGCAGCTTAGCCAGCCTGGTCTACGAAAGCTAGTTCCAGGACAGGCTCCAAAGCTACAGAGAAACCCTGTCTCAATAAAAAGAAAGAAAGAAAATAACAGTTTATAAAGGCAAAATGGGAAATCTCATGTTAGGATAAAGCTTTTAATTTTAATTGGGCATGTTAATTAGGTGAGCCAAAGGGGACTCCTGGTTGCTGAATTTCAATACTTTGATAGCTGGACCTTGGTAGTCATCCTCAGAAGGAGGAAATGACCAAATAAGGGACTAGACTTTGGTGGCTAGCTTTAGGAATGTCATCTAATGGGTTTTAGCAATTAGAGGGAGGAAGGGAGAGAGAGCAAGGCCTGCCAGAGCCGTGCTCAGCTGACCAGAGTCTCTTCACTTCTTGTGTCTAGCTACATTGTCTTTCCTTGACTCCTTGATTTGGAGAGACTCTTGTCTGTGATTTTATTGAAAATCTGATCTGGGCCACTGACCTGGGATTCTTCCTCCACTCTGCCTAGAATTAGAAAGTTTGCCTTTTTCATGGTATCGCACAGTTTCTGCATGTTTCTTTCATGTGTTTTTTTTAATTTTTCATATTTCTTGCCTGTACATTCTAAATTCTCTACTTTATCCTCCCATCCCAATAATTTTTCTATTGAGCTCTTCTTCTTGGGAGTCTTTGCCTCTGAGTTTTCTAATTGGACTATTGAGCGTTTCAATCCCACCGTCATTTCAACTTGTGTTGTCATCAATATTTCTATTTCTTTATCAAATTCAATTTTTAAATCCTAGATTCTCTTTGTCATCTCATTTGGCCATGTGTTGTGATTTTAGACTTCACTCAGGCAGTTATTGGTATTCTCACTAACTTTGTTGAGCCATTTGTTTGCATCTTAAACTCCTTGAATGATTTGATGAAGTTTAAGATTGTTCTTTTAAGTTCTGTGTCTTGGGCATCGTCTGAATAATTCCCATTGGAGATCTAACCGAGTGATTGGCTTGGGGACATACACCCCATGTTGCTCTTTCAGGTTGTTTGTATATTCACGATATGACCTGGGCGTGTGGGTTTCTTTTGTTGCCTGTGAGTCTGGTGATGCATCATGCTAGGCTGCTCAGACCATGCAGCTAAAGCAAGGCCTGTGGGTTGGGAATGGTGCAGGCTGGTCATGTTACAGAGACTTAACATGCTTGACCCTTGAATAGATGTGTGACCCAGGCCTGTGCTGGATATGGTGCAGGCATACTAGTGCCTGAGGGACTCAGCAGACTGATCAGCACACAGGATGTGTGACTGGGCGGCGCTTGGCGTAGAAACATCACAGCTGTGTTGTAAGGAGGCCGCTTGTTTGTTTCTGAGCCACCTGGCAGCTCAGACCTGAAATAATCACACAGAAACTGTATTAATTAAAACACTGCTTGGCGCATTAGCTCTTGCTTCTTATTGGCTAACTCTTACATCTTAATTTAACCCATCACCTTAATCTGTGCATCACCATGAGTTTGTGACCCACCAGCAAAGTTTCAGCCCATCTGTCTCCTGTGGCAGCACCATGGCTTCTTCCTGATTCTGTCTTCTTCCTCCTAGCATTCAGTTTAGTTTTCTCCGCCTAGCTAAGTTCTGCCCTGCTATAGGTCCAAAGCAGTTTATTCATTAATGGTAATCACAGCATACAGAGGGGAATCCCACATCACAGGAGGGAGTGACCAGAATGGGTATTGGAGAGGTTTTGGGCAGGCTAGAGTTCTGAGAACTCACCAGCCTGAGAAAGGCCATGAGGTTGGGACAACTGGAGGGGAAGAGGAGGGAAGGGCAGTACAGGTTGTCTACCTCCAGATGTCACACAGCGTTCAGCACAGCATGTGTGAACACAGGGCCCCTGGGAGCAATCAGGACCAGGATGGGTGAATCCCAAAAAAAAGGAAGATGCTGCCCTACCAGAGCAACTAGAATGGAAGAGGAAGGAGCAAGGAGAGGCCCACTAGTGTGACCAGGGCTGTGCCATGTGCAGCATGCACAGGGCCCCTGGGAGCAATCGGTGCTGGATCTTTTCCTTTAAATATCGTGGGGTTTTGTTGTTGTTGTTGTTGTTTGTTTGTTTGTTTGTTTGTTTCGATCTCAGCAATACTAAAAAATAAGTGGGAGAAAACAGGAGGTTACCTGAGGCTGGCTGGCCAGCCAGTCCAGCTGAATTAACACGTTCCAGGTTCCACGAGAGACCCTGTCTCCAAAACTAAGGAGTGAAGATCAATTGAGGAAGACACCAGGATATCAGTCTCTAGTCTCAACACACATGAGCACAAATGTGCATGTACACACACCTGATCCCCACAAAGAGGAAGGGAATGACAAGGAGGGTGGGAGAGAGGAAGAAACCCAGTAAAGTGCCAGGTTTAGAATACTGTTCTGGAGAGGTGCCCCACGGGTTTGCTGAGATGTATCTTGGCAGAGTGACTTCTTCAAGAGTGATAATGGGTGTTTTCTTTTACGTGCATCTGTTTTAAAACAGTTAATATGTATGTATATTTTACTAAGAAAGGGACCTTTTTGCACATTTTGAAGTGACCGCTGATGAATAAATTCCCTCTGTCCTGGTTTCTAAGGACCTTGGTGGATTAGCTATTCCAGGGTATGAAACCCACAGGAAGAATTCAGCAAGCCATGCCACCATCTGGAGAAGCTAGACACTCAGGAGACCATGGGCTTGAACTGCTTTGCAAGCAAATAAACTCCCCATTGTTGTCTGCAGATGCTAATTCTTGGGCCTGCTGTTAATTCTGCTGCAGAGCAGGTCCCTGTAGGCTTCTCTTAGGTGTTACCAAGTGGTAAATGATACTGAAGGCCGTCTCGGTTTCCCAGACTGAATGCTTTACAAAGCCTTTGTATGATGAAAAAGCATTTGAGGGAAAAGAAGAAATATTGTGGGAAAATGTAATTCCACCCTTCTTTAGTTCAAACAGATTCATATAGGCAAGTTGTTCATCAATAATGAGTACATCCTAGTAGCCTGAGATAACAGTGAGCCTCTTTGAGACCAGAGCTAAGGGGAAACTGCAATACCCTTTGACCCACAGCCAACACTTCCTTCAGCAACTGTATAGAAGGCTTGTTCTGTGCTGGGTGTTATGGATCTTCTCAAGGGAACATAACTCATGCTTTCCAATCTGCATTTACAGGGTGATCAAATCAGATAGGCATTTGCAAAAAGACTTTTAATGCCATTTCTAAGCCTGCCCACTTAATTTACCCGTCTCAGATACACATATCACCATTGTTTGGGAGGCGTAAGTTGCAGCCCTTGGAAGAACGGTGTCTGGTAGCTTACATTTTGAATATTTTCATGGCAAATTACTTACTTTTAGGAGCTGGCAGTATTTTTAGGAGATCATTGTTAAATCTCACAGCTTCAGTTCAGAAATCTGGTATTATGTAGATCAATTAAACTGCAAGATAAACACAGGCTCGTATAGGGATACTAAATTCTCAAAGGGCTAAGTTCTATCCCCCAAATCCCCCTATTAGATGTGTGCTGCATACACATGGAGAAACCGAAATTGGAATCAGTGTGAAAAAATAGTGATTAACCTGATAAGAATTTGGGAAGAGCTTGGCCCTCTAAAGACTTAAGTTGCAAATGAGCCATAATATTGCTGAGAACAGTCAGGAGGCCTCAGTGATAGTACCGTTTTAAGGAGCTCCTTGTAACATGGCTGGGTGTATGAAAACATCTAAAGAATCAGTCAGCATAGGCAGTATAGAAGCAGATTGAGTCTCAAAGGCAAACACTGGGTTGTCCATGCAGACCCTGTCTAGAGCCTGGGCCAGAGCTTGAACTAGTGCAGCTGCTTTGACAAGGATGTTTTGATTATGGGGCAGAAGGCGGGGAACCATAGCCAAGAAGCAGGTATCTGCTCCACTGGCTTCATTGTTCTCACTGAGGGAATAGATGCATCAGGCTAGCTCACCTGATGTCACTACCTAGTTAATAGACGCATCAGGCTAGCTCACCTGATGCCACTACCTAGTTAATAGATTCATCAGGCTAGCTCACCTGATGCCACTACCTAGTTAATAGATTCATCAGGCTAGCTCACCTGATGCCACTACCTAGTTAATAGATTCATCAGGCTAGCTCACCTGATGCCACTACCTAGTTAATAGATTCATCAGGCTAGCTCACCTGATGCCACTACCTAGTTAATAGATGCATCAGGCTAGCTCACCTGATGCCACTACCTAGTTAATAGATGCATCAGGCTAGCTCACCTGATACCATTACACAGTCAATTCTCATATTTTGTATTGATAAGATTCTGTCATCTCCTATTCCTCATCCTGATTTCACAATGACTAGGAAGTCATGAAGCTCTGCCCTCAGGAGTGACATATACTGGTGGTATCAATAATATTCGCATAGCTTATGTGACTTTCATACTACCCACTATAAATGAACGAGTTGACCTTACAGTGTGGCATATCATAAAGGGAGTCAGTCAGTCTGCTCCAAGGATTCAGTGTGCTAAGAATTCAAGTTCCTAAATCAGGAGGGCTGTGCTACGACTCTTGAGGGTGATCAGGAAAAGCAGAAGAGACCAGAGAATGGGGACTGAGAAACTGTATACATGGCTCTCAGTTCCCATTATCTGAATTGCTTTAGGTTATGACTGGGGCGGGGGGGGGCATAATATGTGCATGTGTTTGTCAGCATTGGCTAGAGACTGATAGCAGATAGCTCCCCCATCACTCGCCACCTTCTTTTTTGAGACACCGGCTCTCACTGAACCCGGGACTCATAAACTTGGCAAGACTAACTGACCAGCAAACTCCGAGGATCCACCTCTCTCTTCCTTCCCAGGGCTAGGCTCACAGGCCTAAACCACCACACCCAGTTTTTATATGGGTGTTAGAGATCCGAATTCAGGTTCTTGAACTCATGTGGCAAGCCCTTGAGTCATCTCTACAGCTGCTTCCATAAATACCCTCATCTCATTTTTAATTCCAAGTCATAATAAGTAAGGCATAGATTTTTTTGCCTTCATCAGCAAGCCTGAGAAGGAGTTAAATGAATTGAAACACTGTGTTGGACTGTGGTAAATTTATGACTTGGAGCCCTCTTGGGAGCACGTCAGCCGGCTTTCCGAGGTAACGTCCTCAACAAGCTTTGTGTCCTTGTGTAGAGTGTGTGTTCACACATAGCACCCCTGATTGTTTACAATGAAAGAGAAGCCTGTGTCTAATGACTGCGTGTTACCTGTGCTTGTATTTCTCGTGACTTAGGAGTCAGCGTAGTCTTCGTTATGAAAGGCCCGCACCAGTCTCTCACATGTCACTGTTTTGGTTAAGTAAAGGGAGGCACCCAGGAATAGATGTCTGAGCAGCTCACCTTCCAAACCTTAAATCCTGAGTACTTTTTTGTTTTCCCATGAAGACGGGAAGCTGAGTAACCCGCTAGTGGATGGGCAAGGGGTGATTGCCGAGCTTTCTGGTTATCCTGACCATTCACTCCTGTGTGTTCAGTTTCCCAGACGTATCTTGAGTGACAGCCACTTGCAGGGTGTCAGGGTGGACATCCTCAGCTCATTGCTGAAAACACTGACTGTGGTCACAGCTATGTACTGTGCAGTACTGTTGTGGAGGGGGCTACAAGGTCCTTTAGGGAAAACGGTGTTCTTCCCACCGGTGATGTCAGCTCTTTAAAATCTTCCAGTATGGTCATGTTTTCCTGATTGACAGCCTTGAGAAAATGATTGGTTTCTCTTGAATGATTCCTGTTGCTGCAGCTAAGCTTTTGGCAGGGGCCTTGCCCTTGTAGACGTCTGTTTGGGGCTGGTCTTGGTGGTGCTCCTTCTACTCACAGGCAGCCCAGCAAGGCTCACTTCTAAAGTTCAAACTGGATTCCCTGCGGCCACCATCTGCCAGTGTGCCAACTGTGAGGACTTACCTTTCTGTGATGGGCACGTGAGGAATGCTGTAGACCAGGTGACTTTTTCCCTTGAATCCTCAAGGGGGTGAAAATCTCTCAGGACTCATAGATTCTGCCTATAAAAACATGACTGTCTGCCAATACCCACTGCCAGACTCTCAACATTTATTACAGTTTCCCTCCCTGGCACTAATGGCTGGTCCTGGTCGTGAGCCGCCACCACTCACCAGCTTTGTGTAGCTGGCATTACTCTGTAACGCACATCACACAGAGTGAGCAGCAGGCACAGCATGCACTTTCCAAGAGAAGAGAGTCCAGGAGACACCTCTGTCCACTGTAGTACATTTGCTGTCTTGTTTAAAATGAATTGACTCTTGCTCTGGAAAAATCTAGTTGTGTATCCTCACGTTTGGCCAGTTTTCACATGACAGTGCCATGTTGGAACCATTTCCCATTTAGATGTAGCCATGTAAGGCGGGCATGATGTAGAGGCCTGTTGGATCCCCATAATGTTTGCATGCTTTCAGTCACTTCTATCTGGTATGTAGAATCACCTGGAGCACGCAAATCCAAATGTCTACGCTCGGATTTCTGCTCTCCATTACACTGAGACCTCAGGGATGTGTCTGATAGACCACACGAGTGTAGGAATCACTGTGGGACTGCAGCGATGTGTTTCTTGAGCAGTCCTTTTCAGTGCACAGAGCTAGGAAGTTTTAAATCCGAGCATTGGTGCCCAGTGTGCTTCCACCATTCTGCTAATTCTTTGCATGCAGCAGGTTTTCAGCAACACCAGCAGCCCAGGTGATAGACACAGTTCAACATCTCCGAAAAGTTTTAGAACAGTCGCAAGGGGCCATGCTAGACACACTTTCCTAGTACTGCTGAGACAGCATTCTGAAGGAACAACAGACAGGCTTCTGAAGGGGACAGATGGGACTTGTTTGGTTTCTGGGGGTTAATTCAGGAAGTACATTCAGCGTAGTCCACATTTTGAATTTCACAGTTATTGCAACTTCCTCAACCTAACCTCCTAATAAGATTCATAGGTATCAATTCAGTATAAATGTAAAGAATGTTGCATTTTTTGTTTTTGTTTTTTAAGTGTTTATAAAAAGCATTTGAAAATATGTTCATATTCAAATGTTTTATATGTACGTGTATATGTGTGTATATATGTGGATATGTGTGTATATATATACATCCATATATTATACACACTCAAACTAAAGTATATAACTTTAAGTGTGGTCTTGGGCCAGTATTGCTAAATGGGCCAAGTTTCTTCCCCAATAAACAGTCTCTTGTAGCTGTGGATGTTGGCACCACCCCATGCTCCATGGGGAGTCATTTTGCTAGGGTGTATCAGGGAAACTCCCTTGTCTACTTCTGATCAGATCAGCTGCCCGTGATACATGAAAGTATATCAGTGGTCCCTGGGGGAAATCCAATTCATAAGATCAGCTGCCCGTGATACATGAAAGTTTATCAGTGGTCCCTGGGGGAAATCCAATTCATAAGGGCAGTGTCGTAGCCTCACATCTTCCAAACAGAGCGTGTACTTCTCCATACCTTCACTTCTCAAAGTTGAGTGACCCTTGATGTTTTCCTTCCGCTTTTAAAATGTGCAGCTGATGCTTGCCAGTTTCTCATATCTTCCACTCCTTCTTGTATGTATATTGAAGTTAAATGCTAATAGGCCTTATTATTAAAATAGGCCTTAATTTTGATATAAAGATATTGGCAAGGTTTTTTTTTTGTTGTTGTTAACATAAGTTTGTGCTTATCTGTTGGGTTGAAGTCCTAAGTACTTAGTTATTTGTATAATCCGTTCCATGTTGTGTAGATTAAATTAGAACTGTTGGCTCCAAGGATCTTGACTATTGTAATTATCTTTGCACGGTACATTCACTACGGTGCCTATAATGGTATGTTCAGGAATGCTATAAAATCGAATCGCAGTGAAGCCCAAGTGAAAACAAGTTTAGTGACATTGAGTAGAGACTGTGGGGCTGGCAAAGGGAAAGTAGGGAGGATGCAACAGTCGGGCTGGCTCACGGAGATCACAGGGAAAGTAGGGAGGATGCAACAGTCGGGCTGGCTCAGAGCGGAGATCACAGAGGAGGAGGGCCTGTAAAAATAAGGTGCAGTAGAATTATGAAGGGTTTCTCCATGCAGGACAAGTATAGGTGAGCTTATAGGGTTTTCAGAAGAGGGCCAGCATTGTGGGTATAGTTCAGCATACCGCGTGAGGCCCTGGGCTCAGTGCTCAGCAACTAAAATAAACAAATCAGGAAGCAAGGTGAGCCTGTCGATGGAGAATGGTATTGTTTGTGCCCAAGCTGCTGGTGCTCCCTGTAGGGCAACAGGAGCACCAAGGAGGAATTCGGAAACAAAGACGTGGCCTTTTGCATGGTTAGTCACCCCGTTTCCTCATTCAGTGAAATGCTTTTCTAGACCAGGAACTTGTTCCCCCTCCCACTTTTATAGGAGAATTAGAACTGCCAGGCATAATGGTGCACACCTTTGATTCCAGCACTCAGAAAGAGGGGGCAGGCAGGTCTGCATAGTGACCTCCAGGCCACCAGGGCTTCATAGTGAAACTGTCTCCAACAGAAAAGAAAAGAAGGTACTTACCAAATTCAGAAAGGAAATCTCAATTGTTGGCAAGTTTTGGGATACTTGAAGGCTGAGGGGTGGGTTTACCCTCTAGAAAATGGAAGTTGAATTGTTCTGACTGTGAAGTGTGAATTGTTCTGACTGAATCCATCCGCAAGGGTACATTCTCAGAAGGTCTCTCTAACATGTGCCCAAGCATGTCCTGAACAAGGGTGACATCAGTAGACATGCCAAACTGGATGGAGAAAGCCCAGGAGGCCTCACCCCTACACAGAGAACTACAGGCAACTGAGGAGAGCTGGTAGCAGGTCCTCCCCAGGGAAGAGCACAGCTAATGGTTGTTCAATGCCACACAGTCAGCCCTGAAACATAAACACAAGTAACATTATACAGACTTAACAGGTCTCAATCTAACCATGTTTAGAAATATATACATATGTGTATGCAATAACAATTTGTGGAAAAAAAGAGGCCACGAGTTTGAAGGAGACTAGAGACGGGTATATAGGAAGGTTCAGGGGGAAGAAAAGAAAAGCAGAAATGTTGTCATCTTATGTGCGGCATTGCGCTTTATTGTAAGCTGTGTGACCTGGTTTCTCAGCAGTCGGAGCTGTTTCCACATCAGGAGAATGGGGATAATATTTACTTCCTATGACTTGGATGAGACTTTACATTTCAAGGAAAACCAAAATAAACAAACAAAACTTTATAAAATAGATAGCAACCATATCACTATGATTTGCTAACTCAGGGAAGAACAAGTCAAAGTGTAAATGTGCGAGTGTATTTTAACGATTAAGGATAATTGGTCTTCGGCCCCTTTGTCTTTGGTTGGTTGGGAATGAGAGGGGGTTGGACCAGGGAGGGAAATGAAAGTGAAGTGTTGACAAGAGCTGGTTGACTCGCTGGGCAAACCAGGGGCTCTGGTTTCTCTCCTACTAACGTGTGAACGTGTGTCACCTCCTGCCCATTTACAAGAAGATGGCAGGTCCGCCGAGTGTGACTTTGACTTCACTTCATGAGATTTAGAATGGTAGCACATGACGTGGTTATGGGAAGGGCCAAGAACTGGCACGCTCAGAAGGAAAGCAGCACAGTTGAGAGCCGCCTGGACTCCCTAGCTGCCCCCTCTCCACACCTTCGGCATCAGTAAGCTCTTACAGCCTGTGCCATTATGCCGTGTACATGATTATTTCATGGGGTGTTCAATATAAAGAAAATGTGGAGCCGGGCGGTGGTGGTGCAGACCTTTAATCCTAGCACTCAGCAGGGAGAGGCAGGCGGTACTCTGAGGTCGAGGCCAGCCTAGTCTACAGAGTGAGGGCAGCCAAGGCTACACAGAGAAACCCTGTCTCAAAATACCAAAAGAAAAGAAAGGGGAGAGAGAGGTGGGGGAGAAAACAATAGTGGGGCTGGTTTTTTATAAAGTTTGTTTGCGTGCGTGCGTGTGTGCGTGCGTGCGTGCGTGCGTGCGTGCGTGCGTGCGTGCGTGTGTGCGTGTGTGTGTGTGTGTAGATCAGTATCATGTCATCCCTCCGGTGCCATGCACCTCCTTTTGGGACAAGGTCTTGCTAGTACCTGGGGCTCACCAGTTAGGCGAAGCCAAGCCTCGGGAGCCAGTCTGTCTATCACAGCTCTCTGGTGCTGGGACTGCAGGTTCACACAACCACACCCAGCTTTTGTGATGTTGGTTCTGATGGCTGAACCTAGGTCCTCATGTTTTCCTAGCAAACACTTTATCTGTTGAGGCATTTCTCTAGTCTCTACTTCCAAAAATAAATAATTTTGAATTGATTATTTTTTAAAAAAAATTATTATAAATGTTCCTGAAGTATATTTTACAAAATTCCACACAAAACCTGAACCCGTGGAGCCAGAGACGACCATCTTGTCATGGACACTACTGGTAACATGCCCCTGCTGTGAGTGGGCTACACGGAAGTTATTCCAGAGAATAAAGGCCGAGCTTGTTCCTGACCAGAAGGTTGCAGTCATGGTTAAAATGCCTCTCAGCAGGCTCTCCCTGCACGATGCAGATCCCTTTAAACTTCCGACCACACGAAAGGAAGCTTATTTCTTTGTTCGAGTTCATGCTGTCTGTATTTTAATTATACCACCTAACTGGGATAAACAAACTTTGTTGGTTAGAAGTCCTACCAACATGAGTTCTGCTCTACACCAAGCACCCATGCTCTCCCAGTAAGAAATGATGGCAGTATTAGAGAAGTCTAAGATGTTTTACCTCTTACGGATGTCAGTGTACTCTAAAATAGTAACGTTTTATCTTGAAAGTGCTTTTCAGCAATAATATTTTCCTTAGACAGTGAAAAGTGCTCACACCTTCTAAATATCTTTAAAAAGAGGGCCTTGATCTCCATTAGCAAAATAATAGCCATCCAGATTGCAAACCTTTACAACTTACTTTTTTTTATCGCCTTCCTTTCCTTTCTCTTCTCATTTCCAGGCCCTGATTATATCAAACAAAGATTTCAGGAGGGGGTAGATGTTAAAGAAAATCCAGAAGAAAAGGTACCAGAAAAGCCGCCATCCCCAAAGGAATCCCCGCATTTTTATCGCAAGGGTACCACACCCCCCAGGTCCCCTGAAGCAAGTCCCAAACAGAGCCACTCCCCCCAGCCTTCCTCCCCAAAACCCATGAAGAAACAAAACCCTGGCTCAGGGGCAAGACTCAGTCAAGATAAAAGGAACATGACTGAGGAGCAGGTGACAGCCATTGTCAGTAAGCCCTTGATGTCAAAGGCTCCTTCCAAGGAACTCGGAGCAACCAAGTTCTCTGGCCGCCATCACGTCCCCAACCCCAGCAACGGGGAGCTGCACTCTCAGTATCACGGCTACTATGTGAAACTGAACACGCCCCAGCATCCTCCGGAAGATGGGGAGGATGACGGTGGAGCCAGCCAGTCTTCCTCAGCATTGGTACACAGGCCGTCAGCTAACAAGTGGAGTCCCCCTAAATCTGTGACAAAATCAGTTGCCAAAGAAAGCAAAGCTGAGGCAAAAGCCAAGAAGTCTGAACTTGCTATACCAAAGAATCCAGCAAGCAGTGATTCCTGCCCTTCAGAAAAAGAAGTCAATTCAGTAAGTCTCGCCAGAACCCTTTTCTCGGGTGGTTGAGGGAGCAGTATGGGGTGGGTGGTTTTACGTCTTAACAACAGCTAAGGTGACAAAGGTCCACTGGATTGTTAGAGCAGAGTAGAAGATGTTTATAGCTCATGATAGCAGAGTTTTCTGGGCAGGAATCCTGAGCCTACTCAGCCACCCACTGTAGAGAATTCAGATTGGGCTAAGGCCTGGCCAGTCCAGGATGGTCTCAGAGTTAGCAAGCATTTATGAGCGTGTCTTGGCAAAGTTCATACTCACCTACTCAGTGGCCCCTGGAAGAGAAACATGACCACTGCCCACAGCCAGTGCCTCTCTGCGGAGCAGCTAGGAGCTCCTGAGTCTTTACTCAGGGATCATCACTCGCAGCCATTGGGAATTCTTATACATATGCAGTCTGTATTTTGCTTAATTAACCTGGCGCTGCAATAAGAATACTTTTCCTCCCAAATAAGAAATTTTTTATAACAACATAATTACTTTATAACTTATCTCTGGGTGTAGTATTCCCAGACTCAGCTGTCTGATAGATACTAGTTATTGTTGATGTGTCTTGGCCAGGTAAGATTTTTTTTTTTGACCAGTAAGATTTGTGTTATTGATAAATGTCTACTACACGTTCCTTGACATGAAATTGATTTGGTGAAGACTAAATGGAGCTGGGATTTTTTATCAAGTTCTGTAGAATTTATGGGATCTGAATTATTTTAGAGTCCTTTTTAAAGTGACTGATTTAAAATAAATTGATGTATTAGCTTAGTCCTATATGCCTCTGGGTGGTCGGGTTCACTGTGAAATACACAGGAAGTAAGACACGGCCTCTAGATGGGTGCTAGCCGTTTCAAAACCATGTATACAACAGTGTGAACTGGAATCCTCGCCGAGTAGATAGACGATAGACTAGCCCTCAGTTTCTTAGTTGTGTGTCATTTATTCATAGGGTTAAAAAATTAAAATTCACCTTTCAAATAAACTTGTGTTAATTTTTGCTAACATGTATATATGATATTGATTGTTTTTTTCATTCTTCACTTTTTCATTAGTTAAATATAATCAGATCCAACTAGACTAATAACTTCCTAAGAGTCAACTTCTATGGAAATAAATGGCATTTAAGACAGACCAGTATAAGACATTTGAGTATTTAGCAAGCATTTGTTTTTTAAAATGTTCGAACAATGATACACCTCATTATCTGATTGTATAATTCTGCCACTACTGATTCATTGCATGAAACAGTGACTTCTCAGACATGCAGCATGAATATTTATGAGTTAGGCTCCATGGATAGATACACCATTTGCCTGGTTAGCAAGGGGCAAACGGAAAAGTGTCACTTCATCAGTGCTGCATCTTTGCCTGTCCAGTAGGACATTTAATTTCTCAAATGTCACAGTGGAATCAGTCTGTGATGGGGAAAATATTGCTACTAGCTATAAACCTTTCTCTATAGCAGTGTTGTGTGTTTGTAAATGCACTACCACTGTATTTAGAAAGAGCATAGGTTTTACTGATGTGTTGAATCTACTGGTTCATGAAGTAAGCCATGCAACGTCCAACTCAGGCTCAGTGATCAAAACCCAAGCTGCACACATATGATATGGCCTTAGCAGCCCTGCGTCTCCCTTAAACTGTAGGCTGCCCTGTGAATGACCATCAGATCTGGAAGGCAGGATGGACTTGGCCCTCAGTGTGAAAATGCTGCCTTCTGAATAGCATCAGGAAGCTGCCTTTCATTTCTAGTGCCAGCCCTCGCCCCTGGAGTTAGGAAGTGGCGCATCACTATGAGAGCAGTCAGTGAATGACCACTGAACCAATGGGATGCTGCCTACTGTTCTGAGAAACCGAGAGCGCTGGACAAGTTCAAAGTTTATAATGAGCAGTTTAAAATTCACAGAAATACCCACACAAAAGTAGGCATGCAGAGTATGCCCATAATAAAGCAGCCAGTCCTCTTGGTGAGCAGCTGGGTAAATTGCTATGTTCTTAATGCAGTACTGAGCAGAGTAAATGCTCAAGGGCCATTATTATTATCATTATCAACAACATACTGGCTGAAATATAAATACTTAATAAATGGTTCAGTACATTCTGTTTCTCCATGTTCACCTTGGATGTGGATCTAGAAAATGTAGAAAATCTGGAACGTAGACTAACGCTTAGAAGGAATTAATGGCTTAACAAACATAGAAAGTAGGAGGTAGTCTCCTGCAGGAGTTGCGGCCCTCCAGGAGAAACTTGTGGCCCCTGCACAGTCAACTTGAGCCGGGTATTGTCTCATATTTTACATCCTCTGTTTTATTTTCCTAACTGCCTAAAGGTTTCTTCTGATCTGTGCTTAGCGTCTGTCCTGCTGCTCCCTGTCACACCTGTCGCAGTCAGTCCGGGCAAACAGGACTGAGCTTTTCTCCATTCTGCTATTTTAAGCCACCACTGGCCACCACAGCCGTATTTATGGGACTTCACTGTAAAGCTTTTCACCCAGTGTCCTCCCTAAGGTGTCTGGAGAAAACCAAGGTTGTGGCTTGGTAACTGCTACTTAAACACAACATGCTAAGTATTCATTCTCACCCGGCTGCCGCTGCTAGTCTCCATGGCTGGTCTGCGCTCATCTTCGCTGAGTCAGCTTTTAAAACAGCTTCCCAAGAGAAGCTCTACTGGTAGGCTAACTATGCCTGAGTATTAGTGCATACACAGGAAAAATATGTGTGTGTTCAGTAGGAAATACAAATGTATTTTTCATTCTAGATAAAGCATTTGTTCTTATTCTTTGATGCCAGATTACAAGTACAATGAGATGTGGGCCCAACTTTGAAGAAAAATAGTAAATAAGTTGCTAAATTCCATCAAAGACAGTCAGTCTACAAATGCCAAACACTAATCACTTTCAGAAGAGTTCATGGAAACGCACAGCCCCTTACCAGGGTTTGTGAACTGGGAGTTAAAGGTGCAAGCACAGCTTCAGTTTGTTTTGTTTCTCCTATTACTGGGACTGAGCATCGAGCCCAAGGCCTTCCTTGTACATACAGGCTAGGTAGGAATTCAGCCACTGCATTACACACCCAGCCCTGTCTTCAACTTTTGATGCTGGCGTCAAAGACAGTCTGATTCTGTTTGTACTGGCCCCTCTTTAGATCCTGAACTCCATACCGTTTTGTTCTAACCCCATAGACTTTTCTCCATCCTTCATGCACCCACTATCTGTGAGAGGAATTAAATGGACTCGCCCAAAATTGAAGCAATCCCAAATTGTCAGCACACTTAAGAACACAGCCTAATCAAAGCATATAGTAGCCATAACATTTCTGTATTGTTTGTGCTCAAATGGGATCCTGGAAGATTGCCTCCAGTATTTTGAGCTCTTAAGAGTGTCTCTCTCTTCAGCTTGTCCTGGTTGAGAAGTTGCATAGATTAGAACTCTTTTATTGCAGCCAGCCTCACTCCATAGCCCAGCCTAGCCTTGAACTGAAGCATTTCTCCTGTGTCAGCCTTCAGAGTGCTAGGATTTCAAGTACAAACCATCATGCCTGGCTCACCTGTTGATTGAGTAGCTGGAAGTTAGGAAGATTTTCTTCCTCTGAGAGCTATGGGGTATAGAGGGAAATGTTGCACAGAAGAACTTCATTAGAAGTTGTTTTGTAAACTAAGGCCTGAGCTTTAGCAGGGTTAGAGAAAAACAGCCTGAATCGCCCAAGTGAACAGCCTGACATTTAATTCTGGCTCTTAAGAATCCTTGGTTCATAAATAGTCTGTAAATATTCTAATACACTTATCCTCTTGAAGCCCTCTAGAATGGAACTAATAATCTCATGTGAAGAATAAATAAAAGCTAAGTGATAATCTACTTAGAGATGCTTAGTCTACGGCTTGGCATTTAACCCTGTTTTTCTTCCGTCTACTTGGGTCTTAAGAAGGGGGAGTGGCTTCTTCCTCGCAGTCCCTCCCTCACAGGGCCCTGTTTTCAGTCCCCACATCTCCCCACTTTACTAGCAATTCATTTGTTTTTTAATGCAGGGAGGTTACCTGTTTTGTCCCACATCCAGACCACCAGCACCTAGAGAGGTGCAGGGAGGTTGTGGGTTCTCCTTAAGCTCTGGCTGCATGGGTGAACTGGACACCCCAAGAGCCAGGCACTGGGAACACAGTGAGGACAAAGTCAAAGCCCTTGATACTGTGGCGTTGAGTCTAGGTAGGAAGGTAACAGTGCAAAAACAGATGGCAGCAAAATGTGACACCGGGCACCCTGACCTCCTCCAGAGAGCTGTGGCCATGAGCACATGGTAGGGATGTCCTTCAGTCAGTGATGGGTGACCTAAGCTAAGCTCTGGCCTGGAAGATGAACATTTGCCCAGACTTCCTAACTGTTCAATCCTGCCGTCAGAGAAGGCACATCTGATGCTCCTGTAACTTTCTTTCAACATAAACATATTTGCAGCTCAGAGTGTAACTGCTTCCTTTTGTGTAAACTTAAATAGAACCATTAATTTTTGACTAGACAGATGGCTCAGCAGCTCTTGCAGAAGACACAGGTTCAATTACTAGCACCCACATGGCAGCACATAACCACTTGTAACACCAGTAGATCCAGTGCCCCCTTATGGTATCTACAGGCTGAGCACCCACGTGGGCAAAGGAGGTAGCATGGAGGTCCTTGAGAACTCAGGAGTGTAAAACACACAGGGTTGTCTCTTTAGTGGAGAGGTGTACACAAGGTTTTCTGCCCAGGGACTGAGAGTGGATGCGACTGGTGCCATTTGCACTATCTTGAGTGGCTGCAGCCACACGGGATCCTCCCCCCAGACCCTTACCCTAAGCCTTTCTTCTCAATTCATCTACTGAAACCATCGTTTATGGTTGCAGAAAGAGGTTTTCAATGTGGTTAAGTCTTAGGCTTTGTTGTGCACACAAGATTGAGTTCATTATCACCAGGAAACTCTTTTTTGTATTGTACTGTGCTTAATTATTCCTAAAATAAACTAGTTAAGGTCAGACTTTCAGAATTTGAACTAACACCGGCTGCTAAATCCTATTGAACCAGACTGGAACTGATTCTAGTGATATTTATCAAGATAGGACTCTACTGTTGGGTTAAGTATACTTAGTTCTACAGTGATTTGGTTATGAGTCAAGAACAAAGAGTTAGACTTGGAAAAATAACTTCTGGAAGTTGAAGTGTTCAACTTCTCATTTGTGGTTTTAAAGGAGGGAGTAGGACCCAGAGGAGGTTCTGGAAAAAAAAATCAAGAGCTAAGAAAACTTCACTGTGGGCTGGGTCTATAACTCCTTTAGTTATTTAATTTCTGTAGCATGGCAAAGTTCTGGGTTCAGTCTCCAGCACCACATAAACCAGGCATGGTGGTACACACCTGATCCCAGCACAGTGGGATGTATAGACAGGAGGATCATCACGTCATCCTCAGCAACATGAGTTCAAGGCCAGGCTAGGATACACAAGTCCTTTAAAAAAAAAAAAACAAATACACCTCTCTTGAGTGTTTTCCTGAATTTTTCCCTGGAGGAATAAATTCTTCAGGTTTTATTATTTTCTAACTGCCTTGATAAGGGACTGCCCTTCTCTTCTGCATCTGCCGTACACACAGGACAGCTATGAATCCGTGTCGCATGAGCTCCCAGCTCTCCAGTGGCCTTTCCCAATGAGGCCACCAATCGTGTGAGATAAGTAGAGTAAGTTATTGCAGAAAAAGAAAATTTGAGATCTTTATGTATTCTAGAACTCACTTTGTAGACTAGACTGACTTCGAGCTCTGCCCCCAGAGTGCTAAGATTAAAGGTGTGTGCTACCACACCCAGCTTGAAAACGCTTTTCTAACCTAGTTCAACTCTAGATTGATTTTAAGTGGAAGCTGAACAGTAACTCGACCTAAGCATAGCATTACTGGTTTCAGCTCACACCTTTTGGAAAATAGATTGTCTTTCATGCCTAGTTCATTCATCCATGCTTAGACGCTTATATTTCTGGTACTTGGTTCTGGTAATGGGTTTGGGTAAAACAGCCATACTAACATGGAAACACTGGGCTTGTCTTGTTCTGTTTTCTCCTTCAGGGCCCTAATTCCATCATGATTGTCCTGGTCATGCTGTTGAATATCGGGCTGGCCATTCTTTTCGTTCACTTTCTGACTTGATTGGAATTAGGCAAGGTAAGCGCAAGCCTTAATTTCTATACAAAATTACAGTAACATTGTTTTCTCCAATTCCAATTTGCAGTTTTTAACAATTGTCTTTCACGTTAATGTTTACTGTGCCTGGATGTGACTCTGTGGTTATTTAATGCTGTAACTGTTTTGACCCTTCAGTGAAGGCATGACAACTAGTGGAGTTAGCCCACAGTTCTGCCGTGGTGTCCTCAGCCCTTTAGACGGCACACCCCAGTCACACTCAGGCAAGGAGGCTTGGGATGGGCTCACCAGAGATGACACTTGGAAAACTCAGCCAGAGGACCTGTTCAGTTCCCCCGGGAATGCTTTGTGTCTTTGGGGGTCCTCTGAGAGCTGAAGCCCGCAGCCATGTTGGAGAGCAAAGCTTGATACTGATTCTTTTTTAAAATCTGCTGAAGCAGCCCCATCCGGCGAAGTCCTTGGCATCGGCTACTCCATCTGTCCTAACAGAGTGTGACTAAACTGGAAATGTATGGACCTGCAAATTTTTTTTGATGGAAGTCAACAGCTGCCTTACTATTTTACCATCTGACGTTTTTAGTAGGGAGCTGGGGAGAGAAGACTGCCCAAGGAATGCGGTCTGAGGATTGTGTTGCGGTGGGCGTGGTTCCAACGTTCACTCCTATCTCATTAGAAGAAGTAGGTAGCAGCGTCACCCGGCAGGTCTTCTGCAGTGACCTGCTGCTTGAACGTCGCCTGGAATGTCCTGGGAGGGAACGTTTCATTTGCTTGTGCACGACTCTGCTCATTTTTGCTGTATTTTTTTTAAATATGTTGTATAGTCATCTTCCGCCTGCAGACCTGGCTGGACGAAAACACACAGGTTGCATCTCAAGGAAAAGCAACGAAAGACTAGTTAAAGAAAGAGAAAAAAAATAGTGTTTATTTTAATAGCAATACATCATTTTCATGTTGTTTATTCTTTCTAAACCAATACAAGGCTATTTATCTTTAAAATGTAGTGGTCTGAAGGTATTATATCTTCCAAAGAAATCATTTATTTTAAGTATTTTCAACATTGCTTAGGTGAATGGTTGACACACTCAGGAGGCGCTTCATTTTAAATGCTGAAAGACAGCAGCATACTAAGAAGTATAGTCAGAACGTTGCATGGATTGCAGTAATCAGTGGTTGAGGGTTCGGTTTCATTGCTGACGTATGTTACCACCAAATAAAATCTTGTCAGTGGCTATGTTGATTCCCATGAAAGTTAAGCAAGATGCTATTAATAGCTCTTCTTCTCTTTCTCCACCCTCCCCGCCTCAAATTTTGGCTGAATGCGTTCAGGTAGATGGTGAAGCTCTGTTAAGTCGCTGCTCCTCGATTCTCTGCCTTCAATACTTTTCAAACTTGTTATGTAGTTTTATTTTAAATATTAAAGACATAGGCGGTTTTGTTTTAAATATTTGTCTTTTGCTGTCCTGTTCTGTTCGACGTTGATTTTTTTCTGTTATATAATTTAATCAAAAGCATGCTTACCTAGAGAAATCATGTGATCTTTATTAAAAAAATTATTTAAAAAGAAATCAGGGGAGGAAGGGGATGCCTGAGTGTCTTGAAGGTGTTACGTGAGGGGGGACTCTTCCTAGATGTTAGCCATGATGTCATGGTGTCAGCTGAGTCTCTCCCTTAGCTGCCTTCTCAGTGCAGAAGAGACGGTGCGACTCCGTGTCAGCACAGGTGTGGGCTGCATGCTTCACCGCCTGCAGAGCAGTAACCCAGCGGTGGTTTTCCTTGTCTGCAGAAGTGCAATATATTAAGACTCCTGGGTGTGACCAATGTGGGTTAAATAAGGCAGAAAGAGAGCAAATGAAAATGATATTACAACTTGTATATTTATTTTTTACATTTTGCTTTGACTTTTAAATTTAGAAAGTCCGTTTTTACTCAAAAACAAACTAAGTCCCTGTGTGGGTTACCACACTCCCCCTGCTCCTTCCTTATCCCTGTAGCTCTTTATGCTGGGAAGGCTGGTTTTTTTTTTTTAAGAAAATAGAATATTTAATCTTATTAAGTGTTTATTTAAATGTGTAATGCTTTGAAACTAATGGGCAACAGAGAACTAAAGGATGTTTATAAGTGAGCATGTTAGCTCCATTTATAAATATATATATGATTTATAAGCTTTTTTAAAACAAAGCTCAGATTGTGGGTATTTTTCTAAAATGTGCACAGCTGTATTTTCCATGAAGGATCTTTCTAATAGGTTGTTATACTGTACTCTACATTTTGGACAGCACATGAAGTCTGCCAATGTACTTAATAAAACATGACTTTGTTTATTTAAAGTTTCTTGCTGTGAAGAAGAACTCCCTACTGGTGAGTTCCTTAATTTATAATCCTTGAAACCAAAATGTATAATGTACAGTTTCCACAACGGTAACTGCTCTAATAAAAATGTTGGTTATTAATAAAGTTGATTGTGTCTTTCATTTGTGAGTAAATTATTGTCTAAAGCATGTGGATTGTTAGTGGTGATGATATTAAAAGAGAGACTCAGCTGGAGAGGTGGCTTAGCAGATTAAGGTGCTTTCTACCAAGCCTGATGATCCAAGTTCAATCCCAGGCCTACGTGGTGGAAGAAGAGAACAAACGCCTGACCGTTGTCCTCTGTCTCCACACATATGGGAAAGAAATCTCATGGGAATTTACAAAAGATATGTGCTGAAAAATTAACAATAGAAGGGGCCCCAAATGTCCAACCCAGCAGTGGGCAGAAGGTAAGCACACCGCTCCACACTTTAATTTTTCTTTTTTTCCTTTTATTAAAAATATATTTTTTCTCACATAATATATCCTGATTATGGTTTCCCTTCCCTCTACTCGCCCATTTCCTCCCCTTCTCTCTCCTCCCCTTCTCTCCCCTCTCATCCAGATCCACCCCCTTTCTGTCTCTCATTAGAAAAGAACAGGCTTGTAGGAGATAATATAAAACAAAATCTATCACATCGAAGTTGGATAGGACAAAGCAACAGAAGGAAAAGATCCCAAGAAAAGGCACAAAAATCAGACACCTACTTGTTTGCACACTCAGGAATTCCATAAAAAACACTAAACTGGAAACAATAATATAAGTACCCAGGAGCTGGTACAGACCCGTGCAGGCCCTGTGCGTGCTGCCTCGGTATCTGTGAGTTCATATGAGTTTTGCCCACGTTGAGTTAGAAAGGCTTTGTTTCCTTGGTGTCCTCAATACCCTCACGCTCTTACACTCTTTCTGCTTCCTCTTCTGCAGGCTTCTCTGAGCTCTGAGGGGAAGGATTTGTTGGAGACATCCCATTTAGAGCTGTGTGTTCCAAAGTGTCTCACTCTCTGCATAATGTCTGGCTGTGGGTCTCTATTTGTTCCCATCTGCTGCAGGGGGAAGCATCTTTGATGACAGTTGAAGAAGAAACTGATCAGAGAATGTAGCAGAATACCAATAGGAGTCATTGTATCATGTTGTTGTTGTTTATTTTTTGGCCATTAGTATTTTTAGGTCCCTGGGCTAGTCTTATTCTTGATCATCCAAGTGTTAGGTACGGGTTCCAGCTAATGGAGTGGGCCTTGAGCCAAATCAGTTATCAGTTGGTTACTCCCACAGACTTTATGCCACCATTGTACTAGCAGATCTTGCAGACAGGACACCATGGTAGATCAAAGGGTGTGTGGCTGGCTTGGTATTTATATTTCATTTTTGGAAGTATGTTCCTGTACCCGGGTGAAGGCTCCATGTAGGCACCAGCCTTACTTCTTCATGTTCAATGAGTTGTACAGGTGTTGTCTTCAGCAATGGGGTCTTGCTGTCAGTTTGTTGAAAGAAACATCTTGCCAACATTCTGGGTCTTTTGGGAGTTCCCATGGTACTCCTTTGGCCAACAACTCAATTAGATATAATCCAATCCCAGTACTGGAAACTTTAATGACAAAAGATGTGACTCCATCTCCCCCATTATTTGTCAGTTTCTTTTAGATGACCTTCTTACATGTATTTTTAGGAACTTTTTACTGTATTAGTTTTCCATAGCACCCCTAAATTTTAGTTATTCCTACTTGTATTTTCTCCCTCCTTGATTGCTCTGTTCCACCCCCACCATTCATAATTATAATTATATATTACATTTTCTATTTCCCTTTTCTAACAAGATATATCTGTATCCTCTAGCCCTTTAATCTATAACTACATTCTGGGGTCCTATAAATTGTTGCTTTTGTTATCATTGACTTAAACAGCTAGTACCCACATAACAGTGAATACATACCATATTTATCCTTCTGGGTCTGGGTTGCCTCACTCAGGATAAGTTTTCTCTAGTTCCATCTATTTGCCTGCAAGTTTCATGGTGTCATTTTTTTTAATGACTGAGTAATACTCCATTTTGTAAATGTATCACCTTTACTATATCCATTTCTTCTGTTGAGGAACATCAGGATCATTTGTAATCTTCGGCCATAGAGTAGCAATGAACATGGCAGAGAAAGTGTCCCTGTGGTAGGATGAAGCAACTTTTGGGCACATCCCCAAGAGTGGCATTGATAGATCCCAAGGAAGATCAGTTCCCATCTTCCTGAGGAACTGCCACACTGATTTCTTAGTGGCTGTCTCAGGCAAACTCTGCAAAAATGTCAAGAATATTGAGCATTCAATAAAATTCATGTCTCCAGGAAAAGCAATGAAGTCCTATTTCAGGACTGTGTATGTTACATCCTTGTCATAGATGGCACACAGTAGGAAGAAAATAAATACAAGTTTCACCATCCTGTGCAGTAAAGACAAACACAATAGGAGAGGCCAAAAGTCATCTAATGTTCTCATTTCCATGGGCATTTGGGTAACTACATCTCACTAGTACAGCAAGTGCCTAGTTGGTACATGGCCTCTCCTAACATTGGTAAAAGGCCAGGACTACAGAACTACCAATGGCATTTTAAAAGCAGCTTTAGCTGCTATAACCCCACCACTCAGGAGACTGAAGTATGATGGTTGGTAGAGAATCCAGAGCCAACCTGAGCTACATAGCAAATTCATAATTTCAAAATGTTTTCCTTTTCAAAATGTAAATGCAGCCTGACATCAAATGCTTGGATCACATAAAAAGTGACTAGGGGTTAGAAACATTAAAGTCTATCAGTCATATAAAAGTATACACATACCGCTTAAGTCACACTAATCACATTTTTGCATTATGATGTGGCCACAAGCCTCTGGGGGCCAAGGAGAAGAATGTGGTGGGTTGAACGAGAATGCCCACCATAGACTCAGATATTTGAATACTCAGTCACCAGTTGGTGGAACTGTTTGGGAAGGATTAGGAAGTGTCACCTTGTTAGAGGAGAAGGTGTGTCACTAGGGGTGGGCTTTGGGGTTTCAGAAGCCTACAAACTCCCATTCTCTGCATCATGTTTGTGGATCAAGATGTGTGCTCTAAGCTACTGCCTCAGTGCCATGCATGTCTGCCTCTTGCCCATCATTATGGTCATGGACTCTAACCCTCTGAAACAAAATAAACTTTCTTCTACAAATTGCCTTGGTCATGGTGTCTTATCGCAGTAATAGAAAAGTACTAAGAGAATCTGACTTGCCATGATGCATGTGGTGTAAAGGATTTATTTATGTCTCATCATTCCTTTGTGCGCACTGTGCTTTCCTCGCTATTTCCTTACTTGTGCTTTGATTTTTTTTCTATTACATTTTTTGTAAAATGAAATATCCTCCTCTGTTTTCTGTCTATTGTTTTCTTAAGAAATAAGTGTTACTAATCTAAAATATCATAGCATGTATTGGAATTTCTGTTGGTTTGTCCAAACTATTAACAATCCACCTCTTTTTGTGTTGACAGTCTAAAGAATTCTTGTTACCAAGGAAGCACTCCAACCTTCTCAATAGCCCTCCCAACTTTTCCAGAATTTTAACCTTGCCGTGTGTTCAATACAAACCTGCAGAACCTGACTCTGCATTGTCCCTAACCATAGTGCCTTACGTGTCTCCCAAGCCAGTTACATGCTTCCACATACAACTCACCAGTGTAGTTTGACAAATAGGTCAGATAAGGAGGAAGAAGTTGGGTAGGGGAGACTACTCACTGGTTACAGTGTTTGCCACAAAAGCATGAGGACCTGCATTCAGATCCTCGGGACCTGCTTAGAAGTTAGGACTGGAGACATGTCTGTTACCCAGCTGGGAATGGGGACAGCCAGGCAGGTCCCAGAGGCTCATGGGCCACCCAATCTAGCCAAAATGCAGAGTTCTGGATTCAGCAAGAGAACTCAATTAGCTCCTAAAGAGCAAGTCTGAGGGCTTTCATACCTTTCCTTTTGTTTTGGTTTGTTGTGTTTGCCTTGTTTTGTGGTGGTAGGCACTAGGGATCGAACCCAGGATTCTCACCTGTACTAGGCAAGTGTGCTGCTATGAGCTGTCTCCAGTCCTCTATTTTGAGCCAGAACCTCATAATGTTGTCCAACTGGCCCTGGACTGGCCCTGCATCCAGAGCAGGCTTGATTTTTGTGATCCTCCTACCTCAACCTTCAGGTTGCCATTAGCCAACAACCAAGCCTGGCTTAGAAAATCTGCATTTCTAACAGTGCCCTGGGTGATGTGGCTGCGCGGCCTCAGTGGCTCTCAATCCTCCCCGTGCTGTGAGCCTTTAATACAGTTCCTCATATTGTGATGACCCTCAACCATAAAATTATTTTGTCACTACTTTATAGCTGTAATTTTGCTAATGTTATGAATGGTAATGTAAAAATTTGGGGGATAGAGGTTTGGCAAAGGGGTCGCGACCCCGAGGTTGAGAACTTCTGCTCTGACACATCCCATTACAGTGGTCTATGAGGCTGTTCTCCACAGGGCTCCTATGCACAAGTGTCAGTGAGGACCTCCATTCATGGACCTTGCTTGGCTACATAAATGACACAAGAGGAGGAAAGACTGAAAAGAAAACATATAGTAACATATAGTAACATATTACTCCATGCTTACAGTAGCTTCAGGAGCCAATAACTTTCTCCTGCTTGCCAATGAGGACACCAAGGCCCAGAAGACAAAACCTCTTTATAGAATAGCTGATAAGTTACAGACCCAAGTTTCACATCCTGGATGTACCTTACTCTGTGTCTCAGGCAGTGCCAATTCTGTTCTCTGGTCACCAGATGGTTAAAATGTGAGGCACAGAGCCCTTTTGACTGCTGTCAGACAGACTAAGCAGGAAAGTCCTTGGTGTTGATGCAACATGACATTGTTATCTGCGGTTGACAGTGGTGTGTCTTCTGTGTGCACATGAAGAGGTCGTCCTCAAACACATGGAGTAGTTCCTCTAGAGACATTTTCTCAAAGCAGATAGGATGTTGGCCCTCATCCTCTTAAGATTTGTACGCTCAGATCTTTTGCTTTTATCAGACAGTTCTCACATTCCCCAGCCTACATACAACTCCCTCTGGCCATCTGTGTAGATTTTTCTCCCTTGCTTTGGACTGCTTTTTTAAAAGAAACAAAGCATCATTAATGACGACTCTGGTGTCCGCGTGTACAAATTCCATCACATCCTGCTGACCTCCCTCAGTGACCACCGGCCTAGAAAAGGAAACGACGTTGTCAGAGAAAGGCAGACACTGACAGGAAGCGAGTCTGCTTTTGAGAAAACATCCTGACCCTTATTTTTGTCCACAGATGTGTGTAAGACTTAGGAAGTCAATCCTTTGGAGAGCAAACACAAGCTCCCCGTCTGCGTCAGGGCATTAGCTCTCAGTCCTGAGATTTTTATTCCACAGTCAGATGATAACGGGCCACATACAGAAAAGAAAATGTGTGGAATTCATAACCAGGAAGAGATGCTCATTCTGACTAGTGGCCACAGAAATATAAATGATATGATTAAGAATTGATTATATTCTTAGCTGAGAAAGAAAAGGCTCTGAATAGAGCTAGATCTGGAACAGGGCCAGGAAGCTGCAAGCTGTGGAGAATCCCTGCCTTAGAGACCCCTGGCCACTGTACCCTGTTGGCCCCCAACTCTGTGAAGCAATCATCTGATTTTCTATCTAACGGGCAGAGTATGTTCTTTGTGCCCCATTGTCTCCAACAATGCCACACACATACAGCATTAACTAACTGGTAAATGCATTAATAAAACAGTCTGCCCTTGGACATTCGGGCTACTGCAAAGTAACCATTTTTGGTAGCATGCTCTGAGGACCTCACTCTCTAGTTCTGTCTTTTCTTGTCAGTGCCCTGTGCCACGTCAAGAGGTGGGTGTTGAGGAGAAGAAAGACACCTTGAGCATTCACAAAAGTCCTGTTGAGACATCAGTCATTCCCACTTTTCAGAACTTGTGGCTGAGTGCTTTTGTATAACTAATTTGGTCAGCAACTTGTTCCTGTATCTAAGCAGGCTAGCAGACCACCCTCTGTGGCTGCAACAATGGTTGCTCGTACCCTGAAAAGACATCACATTAAAATGGTTAGATGGTGAAATCAATGCTGGGAATTTATTTCAGAGGTGAGAGATCCTGAGTCCTTATTTACTTCAGAGTGGCAACTGTGGGCTGGAGAGAAATAGGCAGACTAAAGTGACCTGGGGGAGAACTCAATCAGAGTGATGAGTGATCTGGTGTGGAGAGTGAGGGGAAAGAAAGATCCCCAAGAAGGGCATCTGGGTTTCTGGCTTGAGCAGCTGAACCTGCTGGTGCCCTTAACTTCGGGGAGTAGGAGGGGAGGAGCAGGTGTCCTCCAGTGAACCCAAGACACTGAAGTCAGCTTTAGACATGGACCTGAGGTGTCTGTGAAACACGTCAGCCAGATGGAATGCCTTTGGATATACAAGTCCACTGTTGAAGGGGACACTCTGTGATTCAGACATGTATTGTAGCGTGACAACGTATCATGAAAGCACGTATTTAAGAGCTGCTATTCGCTCTTGTTGCACATCCTTCTTCACACTCATTTAAGCAGGTCCCTTCCTGAGGCTTTGCCTGCATTTTTATGGTGGCACAGACGTGACGTCACTTTGAATTCTTTTCAAGTTGCAGTTCTGTCCCCCTGAGGATTTTCATGTTGTTCCTAGCTCTCACCGCCATCCATCCCAGTGCATTTCTTGGGTTTGTTTTCATTGCCTTTTTGCATTTTGTTTCATTTATTTGTTTGTTCATTTGAAACAGGGTCTCACTTTGTAACTCTGCCTGTCCTAGAACTCATGGTGTGGACCAAGCTGGGCTGAAACTCACAAAGATCTGCACTGCCTTCCTCTGTCTCTGAAGTGCTGTGGTAAAGGTGTATACCACCGTGCCCAGCTTTGTTGCTTTTCTTAAAAAGGAAAGATCTATAGTTCTTATTATAGACTTTTATTACTATAGAGATATTTGAAATTATTATAATAACCTATTTTTATCACTGAAGCTGCTATCCCTAATCACAACTGCACAGCTTTTCTAATTCATTTTGTAATAAGTTATTTGAATATGAAGCTGCTGTGGAGGGCTGTGGAGGGCTGGCTCCCACTGACCTGAGAAGAGTCAAGAAAGCTTTCTTGCTAAGGAGGAACACAGGCCTCAAAGGAGCACCTGCTAATCTCCATGCCCAGGCTCTGTCCCGCTCCAGATGGACTGGGGACAGTCTCCATCCTGCACTCTCAGCTTCCCATGTGGCTGAGCCTACTGCTGAAGGCAGCAGCAGTTTAATTGTGAAGTCCGTCAGTACTTTTTAGTTGTCATCTATTCAGACCCTCTAACTTAGCCACATAAAGGGGGGCAAGATAGAGGAAGGAAGTGGGAAAAGAGAATTCAATCTCCTTCAGGCTATGGGAAACCAAAAATATCAAAACTTCCTCTTCTCAAATGGCCTTTTAGTTCTTACCCCTAGAGAAGAACCACTCTCTTCATGTGCTTGAAGAAGTCCACTGATCTGCAGAGGATACCACTGGGAAGCTGCTAGAATCTCAACTGCTCAAAAATACCTCCCTACAGTAGAGAACCATCTCTGGGTAATCCTAGTCTTCCTTAGCAGGTAACTTGATTTTGCAGACTTTGAATCCAAGGGTCATGACCATGCGGTCTAATTCTGGCCAACTCAGTTGCGTCTTCTGGAAAACATTTTGTTTCTCTGCTGAGAGAAAGATGGCTATCAGAGAACCCAGTGGTGCTAAACCATCCTCATATTTGCTCTCTCTGACTCCCTCTCCTCCTTCTTTTCCTTTGCCCTCTCCCATCTTGAATGGAGAGGTGCCTTTTGCTATGACAGTTATCTTGCAACCGAGGCAACAAGTGTAAAACCAAACCTAAGAGACTGGGGAAGCAAAAAGCTGGAAAAAACCTGGGTCTTTTAATACTGGTGTGGAACTTTTCGTGCTAAGCAAACAATGTGTCACTACAGTCTAATCCCCTTTTTCAAGTCTTAGCTATTATTAAAATAGAAAGGAAAAACAAGGATTACCAGTCATATTTATGCTTCTCATTTGCACCTAACTGAAAACTAGTTTAAAACTGTTTACGGCCTAGCTCCTGTCTGTGCTGCAAGGGGCTATTCTAAAACACAGAAGACCCAAATCTGCCTCTTGAGGCCTCCCCCAACAGCATAACTAGAAATGCAGGCTTAGCTACCGCTACAACCCTGGAAGTGGTGGTAACCGCATCCTGTGAAGATAGTACCATTCCCCAAGTACTGATTTTAGGCTGGTCGATCATATATAAATGATCTGTGATGGCTGATCATTTAAGTTATCACTGCAATAAATAACTTACGGAATAACCATCACCATTCCAGGTTTTACTAATTAAAAAACACGTCAAATAGCATAGGGTGGCTTACATACCCAGTGGCACCTAGACAGGCTGTAGTAAGTAACAGCTGGAACCTGAAACCAGATTCTATTTTTGAAGCCTATCTCATAGGGTTTGTGAGAACTGGCTTCCCGGTTTAACAGCATTACCAGCACTAAACCTCCAGGCAGAGCCATTGTTCCCTCCACACATTCTGCCTCTGGTGTCTCCCACAGGCCCCTCTTTTCAGTTCCATCGCTCCTACCCTAGCTTAGCTTGTTAGATGAGGGATCTCTGACACACCCAAACTGATGTCTTTGCATTTCCTTCTGTTCCAGTCATGCAAGTACTGTCACTTTCCAGAGCCCCATGTTAAGTCTTTCAAAAACTGAACCCTGCCCAGCACTTACTCAAAGATGTGCACCTGCTTCTTTGATGCCCATGCAGTTAGAAGAAACTGGAAACTGAGCCCCACATCTGATTTTTTGTTACAAGGTGTTTGGTGCCTGAAGAATGGTCACCTGCCATGGGTGTCAGCCCCCTGCTGAGTCTTGCCTCTTCAACTGGCCAGCACTGGCCCTGGGGACTCTGCCACAGCAGCTCCAGGGAGACCTTGATCAGTCCGAAAGCTGACAGGAAACTTGAGAACAGTCACTCAGCCACAGGCCAGCCAGGCAGCCCTCAGGAATTGTCCTCCTGCATCCTGTCACTCAGACACAAGACTACTCCCTGGGGTCTCTGAGTTCAAGGGGCTGCCCAGCTCATAAGAGACCCCTGCAGACCCGAGCACCTCCCTGTTCCGGCTTTGTATGGACACGGCCAGGATGCTGTGCTTCCTCCAAGGATAGTGCTTGCAATGGCGACACTCAACTTTGCGGAGTCATTTCATACTCCGAAGTCAAACTGAAGATTAACTGTTCTCACATAATTAAAACGACAGAAAAGAAATCCCAAGGGAGTGCCCACTCTCAGGAACTGGCCTTCTGGTTCTGTACCTCCTCCATTCCCCCCACAACACTTTGGATACCCTACTTAAACCTGTTTCACTGTGTTTTGATTTAATGCATATATGAATTTGTTTCACCATAATAACCATTTCCCCATACAGAAAGATTTCATAACATCATCATGTAATATACCATAAATAAAAAATTTTAAAAAGACAATATAGAAAATACTCATGTGCATGAAAAAAAATGTCATATTTAAAAATAATATTTTCACATGCTCCATCAGACCCAGTCCAGCTGGCCTTGGTGAGTTCCCATTAGATCGGCCCCACCGTCACAGTGGGTGGGCGCACCCCTCGCAGACCTGACTTCCTTGCTCATGTTCTCTCTCCTTCTGTTCCTCATTTGGACCTTGGGAGCTCAATCCAGTGCTCCATTGTGGGTCTCTGTCTCTATCTCCATCCATCGCCAGATGTTTGGATGCTCACCTTCCTGGACCTGGATGGATGGGGGAGGACCTTGGACTTCTCACAGGGCAGGAACCCTAACTGCTCTTTGGACTGGAGAGGGAGGGGAAGGGGTAATGGGGTAAGGGGGAGGGAAATGGGAGGAGGTGAAAATTTGTAAGAAGAAGAGGAGGAGGAGAAGAAGAAGAAAAGAATCACACACGAATAAGAAGACGAGGAGGATGAGGATAGGAGAAGAAGAAGAATAATAAGAAGAAGATCGCTTCTCGCCTCTACCGCGCCAAGCTCCCACACGCCGCAGATAACGCACGACGCCTCTCCTCGAAGAAGAAGAAGAAGAAGAAGAAGAAGAAGAAGAAGATAATATTTTCATACATATTAAAGGTGGGCACAGGTGAAAGGTCTTGGATTCCATCACAAGCACTGAGGACAAAGAAGGAAGAAAGTAGACATGCATTTATCAATGAGATAACTGAAGTGTCTTTCTTGGACTCTGATTATCCTTCCTCTCAGCATGGCTCCCCTCAGTCCTGTCTTTCCCCATACTCTGTCCTCCTCCCTTTTCTCCTCAATCAGTCAATCAGTGGGCTGCCATAAAGGCATTTAGAACATAGAGGCCTGCTGCATTACAAACACACATTCTGTTTGTGTGCACACATTCACATGCACACACACACACACACACACACACACACACTCTAAACTCTCAGCTCTTGCCCACCTGCCATAATGGAGTATGCCCCATCCAAACAAGAATGTTGAAGGCTAGATGGAAGGTAAGAAACACAAGCCTTGGATTCTTTGAGAACACTAGTGAGCTCTTGGTTTCCTCTAGCCATCTGTATTTATTCGTTACCATGTAGCACCTGGGGTTGGCTGAGCTACACAGACTCAGCTTCAGTCCAGGGATAGAAACCAATATTCAGTTATCACCATTTGGGTTCTGTATTCTCCTTATTGAGACGTATGCACCTAAGACATCTACAATGGAGAGATCCTGGGCCAGCACCTGAGCAAAAGAGGGGACAGGGGCAGAATTAGGACAGGATGTCCCATGATGCAGTATACCCCATGGGGAACCAGAGCTCCTAGAGAGCCCCGGGTGAGTTCAAGCTAGGAGAGACACCAGGTCTGTGAGTAGTCCTGGGTACTGTCAGTCACTGGGGGCAGAAGGAGGTGCCGCCTTGGGTGAGACTAGTCTCTCAGCTGTGGTCCTCTCCAGGGAGCTGGTAGCACACTCCACAGCCAGGAGATAAGTACTGCATTGGGCATCTACAGTTCCCTCTCTGATTGCTCTCCTTAGCTAACTCCACTTTTTCTGGGCGTCCCCACACCACTTCCACGGACAGAACTATAGCTCCCTGGAGCCTGTCTTACATCTGAACTCTGGAGCCCTTCTTCTCTGAGGTCTAGTTTCTGATACTTAGCCAAAGCCGACTGCACACTCTCTGGAAACAGAACAAATATTATTGATGACACTGCCTCCGAGCAGCATGTGGTGGGAAAGGAAGAGGGTGAGCTTTGAACTTAAATCCCACAAGTAGCCTTACTTTCTAGGGCAGTTTGGACACAGTTTCCGCTCCAAATACCTCATCTGAGAAATGAAGACAATCTACCCATGCCTCTCTGGTTTGCTTGTTCAGACAGCCAGTGTACCTACACCAAGATGTCACAATGTCCAATAGCTCTAACTACACTATCCCAGTACCGATTAAATCTACATTGCCATTATAGATGGTCGCATAGCTGAGAGCAGTACAACAGGCCCCAAGACTAGACTACACCCTATGCCAAAGTCTAGGACTTAATGCTTCTCCACCTGAGGACCAAAACCACTTTTCATCAGCACCTCCATAACATGTCAGAACCTCAGTGCCCCCGTGAGAGCATCCTCATCTCTCAGGGTCAGCTGAAAGAGGAGCTCCTTTGTTCATGCACCCCAGACTGCTGCCTCCTCTGCGCAAAGGCTTCGTGCTTATGCTTCCTCTAAGATCCTGGCTTGCCCTCCTCTGTACCCTGTCTCCTTATTCATGTCTCTCTTCCTGAGAGAGACATTGTAAACTTCCTGAGAAAAGGGGTAGTCAGGCCCATCATCCCCCTCACCTCCCTTACAGTACTTGGCATTATGGATATTTTTATATAAAGGTAAGTATGTAAATGCACCTGATGAATGGAATTTCTTCGGGAAAAAAAGATCTCTAGCTTCCTCAGAAAGTCCTTTCAAAGCTCTGATTTTATCTCCTTAGGAGTCCTTGGGATTGTTTTGCTAAAGCCCCTTTTTGATAGAGGGAGCTTTGTTTGAAAGAGCCACCTGGGTCAGACATCCTGTTTGGGTTTGATTTTTCATGATTTTGTGTCCATGCTAGTCACATATGAGAGTGGCAAGCCAGTCATTGGACTGAGGTTCACAGAAGCAGCTCGCCCGGTGGGGTCCTGGGATCGCAGCTTGCCTAGAAGAGTCCTGGGACATGCTAGATGAAACTAGTGCCCGCTACAGTTCTCTAGCCTCAGCCTCCCTGAGGAACTGGGAAAGCTCAGCATCTATCCTGGGCCTCAAGAAAAGACATGCTCTCTCCTTTTTCTTCTGGTCCCTCAACAGCCCCTTCCTGCCAGAAACTAGGGAGATCTGATGCTTGTTCTCCTTAAGACACTGAAGGTCACAGCTGAGATGCCCTCCCAAAGCCCCAGTATCTCCCCAGAGAATGAGCAAGGAGGTAGTTAACATGCTGACTTCTCAGAATAAGGCTGCTTTGGTGAGAGAGTGGATTTGAGCTAGCTTATCTCCTGGAAGAAGATGATGCTAGGTGCTATGGGAAACACAAGAGCAACTCCCCTCTCATCAGATAGCTAAGACCCTATTCGGTGTGGAAGGTCTTTCTATCCATGTGCAGCTTTCATTGGTTAATGAATAAAGAAACTGCCCTGGCCTGTTGATAGGGTAGAATTTAGGTAGGTGGGGAAGACAGAACTGAATGCTGGGAGGAAGAAAGCAGAGTCAGGGGGATGCCATGGATCCACGGCCGGAGGTAGACGTGCTGAAACTTTTCTGGTAGGCCACGACATCATGGCGATACACAGATTCATAGAAATGGGTTAAATAAAAATGTATGAGTTAGCCAATAAGAAGCTAGAGCTAATGGGTCAAGCAGTATTAATTAATACAGTTTCTGTGTGGTTATTTCGGGGCTAAGCTAGGTGGGTGGGTGGGGCAAAAAAGCGGGCCCTCCTCCTCCACCTACTGAAGAAGACAAACATTGCTGATATAGCTCAAAAAAAAAAAAAAAAAAAAAAAAAACCTGCCTCCTGCCACAGGATGAGGCTCATGTGCACAGCAAATGTTAAAAAGCAACAATTAATGTTTGCTGGCCCATCATCTGAACAACCCCAATGCTCTAACAGTGTGCTAGTGAGGGCCACCTAGATGACACAAGCAATTCAAACTCAGATCACTCTTCCTCATTCCCAGAGAACGGACCCTTAATGCCACAAGCCACAGCTGCCCTGAGACAAAGCCACCATACTCAGTGGTGTTTTGGTATCAGGCCAGTGTTGACAGACAAAAGGAAGCATGCCAGTGATCTGCATTTCCTAGTTTAACAAGCAGTGCTTCCTCCTTCGGAGACGTCTGCTGAACCCTTGTAATAGTTTCACTAGGGAAACCATCAGGAAAGCAAATTCTTTTGCATCCATCGTATTTCAGCCCAGGCAGGAACCCACACTCAAGCAGGCAATGGGAACAAGCTGGGCAGGAAGTCAAGATTCCTGTGTTCCTTCAGGCTGGTTTGATACAAGGTTATAAGCATGTTAGGAAGAGAAGATGGACAGAAGGAGACAAACAGAAGGGAGGGAGGCATCTGATTCATGGATATGCTATATCCATGAATACTGCAAGAAATAATTTAAGTATTTACGTAGTTAAGCACTTAAAGATTTAAAGATTGGAGCGCAGCTGCAGGGTACTTACCTCACATGCACAGAGCCCTGGCTTCAATCTAGAGTTTTAAAACGGGGGGGGGGGGGGGGGAATTTGAGTTGGACTTTGAAAAAGAATATTCAGCCCTCTTTGAAGTCTGTCCCACTGTTCTATTGCTGTGAAGAGACACCATGATTACAACAACTCTTATAAAGGAAAGCATTTAATTGGGGCCTGTGTGTAGTTTCAGAGTTTTAGTCCATTATCAGCATGGTAGGGAGCATGGCAGCAGGCATGCAGGAAGACACAGTGATGGGAGAGGAGCTGAGAGTTCTACATCAGAGCAGTAGGCGTCAGGAAGAGAAACACTGCAACTGGTTTGGGCCGTTGAAACTCCCAAACCCACCCCCAATGATGCACTTCCTCCAACAAGACCACGCCTTCTCCAACAAGGCCACACCCCCTAATCCCTCTCAAGTAGTGCCACTCCCTGCTGACCAAGCATTCAGATCTATGAGCCTGTGGGGGCCATTCTTACTCAAACCACCACAAAGCCTTTCAGAACTCTGAGCCTGGTCAAAGGTAACTGGAAACATGGTAGAAGTTTGCAAACCACATTTAAGTCCCCAACAGCATGTGTCACCTTCATGTACCACACAAGTCACACCCCTGGGCCTCCATCTTCCCAAATCTAGTATCTGAGGCATTTCCTTTTCACTATCCAAAGGTAGTAAAGTCTCCTTTCCCATAAATTCTGGGTTCCCAAACATTCTTTGTTTGCCATTGTTAGAGTGCACCCGGGACTTTATGTCCCAACTGTTGTCCCAATGAACGTCCTCATTTAGTTCCCACGAGCTGTGGCTGGATTGATGCTGACATTCATCTGCAAAGCCGGTCTGAGCAAGGGCTACTCAGCTTCACTCATTGCTGTAGCTATAACACTTTTCCAGGCTGGTGTTTCTAAGGTTAGCAACTGCATTTCACACACTCAAGTATGCGGTGCTTGCTGTGGGCTACAGGACTTTCATGGTCTGCCACCCACCTTTTTCTCCATCACTCTTGCCCACCCAATAACCTTCACCTTCAATCAGTTATTATCATTGTCCATTATTCATTGAGTGACATGAGCTACTGAAAGAATAAGCTATTATGATTGTTCCCTTAGCTGCCTCAACCTGAATGAAGTGCCCACATTAGTCACTTTTCTGTTGTGATTAAAATAACATGACCAAATGCAACAGGGAAGAAAGGGTATATTTTAGCATTTTAGCTTTTGGTTCCAAACGGATATACAGAAAGCAGATAGAGAGGGAGAAAGAGAAGAGAAGAGAGGAGAGGAGAGGAGAGGAGAGGAGAGGAGAGGAGAGGAGAGGAGAGGAGAGGAGAGGAGAGGAGAGGAGAGGAGAGGAGAGGAGAGAGAGAGACAGAGACAGAGACAGAAAACAGAAAGAAGTAGGCAACACTATAAACCCTCAAAGCCCCTAACAACTATGGCTCCCAATAAGGCTCCACCTCCTAAAACTCCTATAACTTTCCCAAAAGCTCAACACTCAGTAACTGTGAGCTTCTTCGTCCCTTACTCACTCTTAACTCTCTCAGATAGAATATACTCCTTATTCTCTTAACTCTCTCAGATAGAATATACTCCTTATTTTCTTAACTCTCTCAGATAGAATATACTCCTTATTCTCTTAACACTCTCAGATAGAATATACTCCTTATTCTCTTAACACTCTCAGATAGAATATACTCCTTATTCTCTTTTGTACTATCTGCTTGAGCCCATCACAAACTAGTTGCTCAATAACTATTCATTGAGTGACATGAACTACTGAAAGAATAAGGTAAAGAGGAGAAGCATATTGCTTATATGTAATTAAAAAGAACTTCTCCTTCTTTATAGATTTTTTTAAAAAATATTTACCCCAACTACTAAAATAAAATCAGAATGAAAAATGCCTAAATGTAAAGGCTGAGATTATAAAACTTTTGAAGGAAGGCATAGGTATAAATTTTCATCATCTTAGATTAGGCAATAGTTTCTTAGATATGATACCAAGAGCAAAAACAAATAATTTTAACTCCATCAAAATTAAAAATCATTGTGCTTCTAAGAACACCAGTTAGAAAGTGAAGAGGTGCTGGGCGGTGGTGGCGCACGCCTTTAATCCCAGCACTCGGGAGGCAGAGGCAGGCGGATCTCTGTGAGTTCGAGGCCAGCCTGGTCTACAAGAGCTAGTTCCAGGACAGGCTCTAAAAAAGCTACAGAGAAACCGTGTCTCGAAAAACCAAAAAAAAAAAAGAAAAAAGAAAAAAAAAGAAAGTGAAGAGGTAAGCACAGGAGGGACAAAAGTACTGCAAAGCATGTCTTCTAAGGAATGCATAGCTGGAAAATATAAGGAACATTTATAACTCGTCAATTAAAACTTGGCAACAGTGTATAGTGGGTGAAGCCATGTATGATGGGCATGCCTGTAATCCCAGCACTTTGAAAGTGGAGGCAAGAGAATCAGGAGTTCAAGAACATCCCAACTACATACCAAGTTCCACTCCAGCCTCAGCTACATGAGACCCTGTCTCAAAAACAAAGAGGGGGCAACAGATTTGAATATACATTTCACCAAAGAAAAATATACAAATAAGTACATGAAACTATGCCCAACCTAATTTATTGTTGGGGAAGTGCAAAGAAAATCTTCTTGAAATACCATTGCATGGGCCAGGCAGGAGAGCGAATGCTGGAATGCTGGTGATTCGAGGATGGCAGGCGGATCTTGGGCATTTAAGGCGAGCCTGGCCTAGATAGTAAGACTGTCTCAAACAAATAGAAATGAGAGAGAGAGAGAGAGGGAGGGGGGAGGGAGAGGGAGAGAGGGGGGAGAGGGAGGGAGGGAGGGAGGGAGGGAGGGAGGGAGGGAGGGAGGGAGGGAGGGAGGAAGGGAGGGAGGGTGAGAGAATGTGATATAATTCTGTGTGAGAGGGACTTTAGCAGCAGGTGAGTTCAAACCACAGCGGGTGACAGCCCATGGCAGGTGAAAGACACACAAATATGCCATACAGGCATACACACAGACAGACAGACAGACAGACAGACAGACAGACAGACAGACAGATAGATATAGATAGATAGATATAGATAGATATTGGTGTTTTGAGACAGGGTTTCTCTGTGTAGCCTGGAACTTACTCCGTAGACCAGACTGGCCTCGAACTCACAGAGACCCACCTGCCTCTGCCTCCCATGTGATTAAGTGGAAAGTTTATTGAGAGAAGATGGAGTGACCAGTCTCTGGGGACAAGAGCAGTAGAAAAGAGAGGCAGACAGAGAGAAGGGGAGATGCAGAGAGAGAACCGGGAAGAAGAGAGAAGTAGACTGAGTTTTGCCTGTTAAAGAGTCAGGGTACTGCAGGCTGACACACTCTGTCAGGCCCTTAAGGGGTGGGGCCAGGTTCGTCTGGATGCTAACAGTATGCACATTTATAATTAATGATATCAGAAGCAAACAAAAACCCATTGTTTTCTTGAATAGTAATAGAATTGTGTTCTTTTTGCTAGCACATGGAACTGACTTAGGTGCTGAGGAAAACAATATGATGATCACTAAGTGAGTTCTAGATGCATGAATGTGTGCTGAGGAAATGACTCATGGGCTAGAGCATTTGCTAAACAAGAACTAGGATCTAAGTCCACATCACACACATGACATAAATCTGGGCCACACACAGCACTGTCAGGGATGTAACAGGAAGACTGCTTAGGTTTGCTGGCCAGGATTCCAATTGTGGGGGAGAAAACCTTAACAGTGAGCTCTAGGTTCAGGGAGTGACCTTGTCTCCAGGAAGAAGCTGTAGAGGGATAGAGCAGGACATTGGGCACCTTCAGGAATCTTTGTACAGAGGCACACATAGTGTGTGCATTTACATGCATGCATACCTACACATGCACGTGCGTGCACACACACACACACACACCCCACAACCAAAGAAAAAGACTTTTCTAGATGTGTAAAGTTGAGTAAAATTTAACTTCAAAGGTCAATATTGATTCTAAATTATTGTTACATATGAAATAATTCCTAATTCTGAAAAAAATAAATATTTGAGTTAGAAGAGTCACCTAGAGTTATCAGAGGGTAGAAAAGGCAATGGAGAGCACTCTATGAGTCCAAGCAAGACATCTTCCTTCAAGAATAGGGGGGAATGCATAGAGGGAGAGCATCTATGCAAGTTCAGAGTGTGTTCCCCTGAGGTTCGTGTCCTCAGTCACCTATTTGATAGCATTGAGGGTGTGTAAGTTATGAGGGCCGCCCACCTGGAGAGTATTAATGGCCTCAGATGAAAGGACAACTATGATTCTCCGATGACTACAGTACAATAGAGGGTCATTTTAAGCAGAAAACAAGCTTTCACCACACACTGAATCTGCCCTGACTTCAACTTGGATTTCCCAACCCTAGGAACTATGAACATTAAATTTCTGTTGCTCATAAATTACTTTTTTCTCTGGTGTCTTATGATAGCATCTGAAAAGACTAGAAACAAGAGACAATAAGAAGAGGAACCTAGTAACTTTAGTAAACAGCAGAAGACATTCAACAATTTGAGGGATTATATATTCTTTAATGCTTATTTTGATTCAATAACTGTTGCGGGAGCTCCTTCTGCTCCTTTAGCCAATAGCCACTGAGATACCAGCCCATTGGGGCGTGGTCTCTCTTTTTAAAAATGCGGCCACTTCCCTCCGCTCGCTCTCTGGCTTCCGGCTCCGCTTCTGACGACTAGGCTCCCTTCCTGATTGCGCAGAGGGCTGTTGTCTGGGACGGTGATCTGTAAGTTTTTTCCCCTTTAAATAAATAACCATTCTATTAATCATAATTCCAAACTGGTGTGGGATTGTTTGTGATTTACACCATCAAATAACAAATGCAAATAATTCAATTTAAGAAATGTGCAAGGGACTTGGATGGATGTTTTCTCCAAAAAATGATTGATATTTCAATGATCATTTAAACACTTAAAGATCTTCAGTATGACTTGTCATTGGAGGAACAAAAGTTGAACGCAAACTAAGATGCTTCTTCACACACATTAGTATGGCTGTTCTCATACAATCAGAAAATAACAGATGTTGATGGGAATTTGGAGAAATCAGAACCCTGATGCTTTGTTGATAATAGCAGCCACTTTGGGGAACAGTATCGTGGTTCCTAAAAAGGTAGAAACAAAATCCCTATGACTTAATTCTGTTCCTGCACACACACACACACACACACACACAAAATGAAAGCAGAGATGTAAACAGAGAACTTTCCACCAATGTTAATGAAAACATTTTCCCCATTACCCCAAAGGTTGAAACACACAAGTCCATCAACAGAATGATAGGTGTATAGTAAATACATAACATGGAATATGACTAAGCTATAAAGTTGAATGAAATACTAATATACCAGATGGGCAGAATAAGCCAAATGCCGGACAAGCATTGGATGATTGATTGTATGTATATGAGTGGGAATCAAGAGTAATCGAATTCATAGGTTCAGAAAGCAAGATGGTAACTGCCAGGAGCTGGAGGAAGAGGGGTAAGTTAGTGTTTTATCTGTGCTACAGGGAACACCCTCCCCGAGCTGTACTGTGCCTAGACCAATCTGTGAGGTATCGGGCAGTCTATTGGCACATGTGGAGCGCCACCCACCTTGTGTTTGCATCTGACCCTTCCCTATCTGCGGGTGCCCCCCCCCCCACACACACACACATTGAATCTAATTGCACAGCAGTGTTTAGCTTTTCTCCAGATCTTGTTTCCTGGGCTAAGGAAGTATGTTTGAGTATTTTTTTTCCAGTTAAAAAGAGTATCAGTTAATTTTTTTAGAAGTCAGTTGAACAGAACAAAAGCCAATAATTGGACCTATGCAAATGAACTTGGAACTATCCTAGTCTATATTTTTTTTTATTTCTTCAGTTAACCAAAACTTTAAGTACAATTCCTTTTCCTCTGTAATACAATCCAATACCTTTATTTTCCTTATGAATCTAGCAAGAGAAAAAAACACAAAGATTAAAGCACAATATATAAAAGATTTGAATTCTTAATGACAGAAACTTAAAAGGACAGAGCCCCAAATCCAAAGAGCAAGAGAATGACTGCCTAAGCTGTCCTCATCTGACTTGGTCTGGAATTTAGAGACAGTCAGAATCCTATCACCCTGGAATCTGATCTCTCAGACTGCAGACTCAAGCTAAGAGACTCCAAAGCCATGCAGTGGTTTTTACCTTAACACCAACTCTAAAATTTATTGGCAGCTATGATAAAAAGTGCAGGCGTAGAGAACCAGCTCTGGCCTAGACGACCCAAGTGAGAATCCTCATGGTGGCATTTCTCAGAAGTTAAAGGAATAGCCACACACTTATGCTTAACAAACTTCAAAGTTATTCACTTCTTGGCTACAGCAGAGAGCCAACACTGAGAGAAAGGATTATCGACCAAACACATGCACAGCCTTTGTAGGGCTGGGGCATGGAAGGCCATGACCTCCAGCTCCAAGGTTCCCATCTCGGATTCTCTATTTAAAAAAAACGAAGCACCTCTCTATTCAAGCCAGGAACACCAGCAGGAATTTGAATCAAGACACAGAGAGAAATTCATTGCTAAAACATATGCTATACCCATAGCGCAATTTCATTGTTGTCTTGTTCTCTCTGTCCCTTAGAGTCCTTCCTTGCAAAGAGAGGACATGGAAGCACCCTGTCCACATTCTCACCACTGTGCCAGGGACCAGCTGTTGAGTCTAGGCAATCACGAGCCATCCAAAATTCCAAGCATGGCTCCAACAGAAACACTGCAGGCCAATCCCTGTGTGCTGACAGGTGCCTGTCGGAGCCAGGAGGTCAGACTGCTGCTTTGACAAGTCAAGAACTTGCAGCCCATGTTCATAGCAGTATTACTATGTGAAACAGCCAGAAGACGGAAACACCCAAGTGCCCACCAGTGAATGAGTACAATAAATGTGCTACATAAATCAACGTAATTCGAATTTGAAGAGGATTTAAATTCTGGCATGTGCCACAAACTAGGTAAACCTTCTAAGACATTCAGCTAAGTGAAATAAGCCCAACAGAAAGGGAACAATATTAAATGAGTTTACCCCTATGGGGGCCTGAGAAGAGAGAGATGTATGGATGTAGAGAATAGAATAGAGTTTACCAAGTGGGTCATGATTGGTCGATAATCCTTTCTCTTAGTGTTGATTCCTGGCTGTAGCCCAAGAAGTGAATGAGTTTACTGCAATGAATCTAAAGTTTCTGTTTGGAATGATGAGCAAATTTTGGAAATGAATAATAGTGAAGGCTACATAACAAGATGACTGTACATGGTGCCACTGAATTATACTTAAAAATATTAGCAGTAAATTTTGTTATGTATTTAGCATGAATCTTTTAAGTCAGGCTACAGAAAGCATGATTTGAACAGAGATAATCTGCTTTTAAATGGTCTGTGTTGGGGTCAGGGAGATGGCTCAGTGGTTAAGACTTGCCCTGCAAGCAAGAGGACCAGAGGATCTACACAACCTACATAAATCCTGGATGGGTGTGGCAACTCACTTGTAATCCCAGTCTCTGAAGGGAGAGTGAGGGTATCCCTGGAAGAAGCTGGCCAGATAGACTAGCTGTATTGGTAAGCCTAGTTTTGTGTAAGAGACTGTGCCTCAGTAAATAGACCTGGCGGGGAGCATCCTGAGTGAAGTAACCCAGACCCAGAAAAATAAATATGGTATGTATTTGCTTATAAATGGATATTAGCCATTAACTAATTGATAACCAAGCTACAATCTGTAGAACCAGAGAGGTTAGGGAAAGTGGGGAAGTCTAGGGAGATGTATGGATCTCCCTGGGGGTGTATAGAATTAGTAGTAGTAGTAGTAGTAGTAGTAGTAGTAGTAGTATAGGAAGACCAGGGATGGGTGGGGACAGGAGTGAGGGAATCAGGTTAGTGGCAAGATGGGGTGGAGGGAGGGAATGTGGGGAGAGACAGCTAGAATTGGGGAGCACTTGGAGGTAGTGCAGAAACCTAGTGCAGTGGAAACTTCCTGGAATGTATGAAGGTGATCCTAATAATAACTCCTAATAACAAAAAATACAGAGCCTCAACTGGCTATCTCTAGCCATCAGGGGAGGCTTGCAGTGGCAGGACTGATTTGCATTTGAGTTGTTGGCCACGGGGGTCCTATGGAAATTCCCAAACAACCTATGCTATTGCTAAGAGAAATGGTTGCTCTCACAAACTGACAGTGTCCCTCATTATAGAGAACATCACCTACACAAGTCGTCATACATGGAGAAGTGGAGCCTATGCCTACCTGGAGCCCTCTTCCCTACATACTAGTCTCTTTGGTGCAGTGAAGGTACATTGTAGGCTACCAAAAGGGAAATAAATATGGACACTAATATCTGATTTGATTGAAAGCCCACTCCACAAGAAGGAACCCATGCCTGACACTGCTTGATAACCAAGAACCAGAGACTAGATTGTCCAGAGACCTAGGGTGAAACTAAACACTACAGGTCTAAAAAAAATCAATAAATGGTTTCTGCTATTCATAGATCAGTGTCTTATCCAGTCATCATCAGAGAGGCTTCCTCCAGCAGGAGACGGGAACAGATGCAGAGACACACAACCAGACGTTAAATAAAGAGAGAGTATAAATGTGGGATCTCCATCAAATCCCTCCCCCCAAAGCTCAAGGAATCCCTGGGAAGAAGAGGTGGAAAGAGTGTAAGAACCAGAGGTGATAGAGGACACCAGGAGAAATACGGCCCTCTGAATCAACAAAGCAAGGCTCATATGAGCTTCCAGGGAGTGAAGCAGCAAGCCCAGGGTCTACATGAGTCTGCACCAGCTCCTCAGCATATGGATTATAGCTATTAACTTAGTATTTTTATTGGACTGTTGACTGTGAGAGCAAGTGGGTCTCGAATGTGCCTGTTCTTGGGATTCTTCTCCAGTTGGGTTTCCATGTCCAGTTACAATATGATAGTTTTTACTTCATATTTTTATATTTTATTTTGTCATGTTTGGTTGTTATCTCTTAGAAGCCTGTTCTTTTCTAATGAAAGACAGAAAGGGAGAGTATCCAGAGAGAGTGGAAGTGAGGAGAAACTGGGAGGCATTGAGGGTGGGGAAACTATAGTCAGGATATATTATATAAAAAATCTATTTCAATAAAAGAAAAAGCTTATAAAAGAAAGAGGGTAAAAAAATAGAAATTCCTAGCAAGTAGATGTAAACCTTGATAAAAGTACTTCTTCACTTTTAAGTAAATAGCTAAAGTAACTGTAAATAGTCTTGATTAAGTAACTATTCAATTACATACTGTATCTGTATGGCATAGTTATTATTTTGCAGTAGAGTTTTCCTACATAATGTTATATTCTCTGTGTAATCTCCCTGTTAGAATGTAAGCTCTGAGAGCAAGAATCATGGCTGGCTCACCCACCATAGTACAGAAGCAATACTGGCACCTACAACCTGCTACAAACATGCAAGTCTTAGATGGAACATTGGCCTACAAATTCAGGCTTGTAGCAGATTAGACACAAGAGTATCATACATTTAGACATACTGTCCAGTTATTAATAGATAAAATAATTTAAGACTATTAAATGTGCTAATCTTGGGAGACTGTGGAAAAATATATGATAAAATATATTGCATTAAATACTTAAAGATTAATAAAAATGAAAAAGAGACCTTGCCTCAAAGCAATGGAAGGAAATTCCCAATATTCTTAAGCCTTCACATGCCTACACACACATGCAAACATTCATGCATACCACCTGAAAGGGAAAAAAACAGACTATGTCTTTAACATATATTTATTCAGTATCTTTCTTGAGTTAAATTTTGTACTAGGTTTCTCAAGACCTATGCATGGATGCAAAATCTCAGGAATTGTCAATTCCCTAAAGCATTTGTGTAAATAAAAAATCAATATGGGAAAATCAAATAACTGTACTTACCAATGCATAGTGATATTAAATAATAATTTACATGGTGTATAAGTAACCCAGGATGCTCTTATTTCATTTATTTTCAGCATTATGTGGTGCCAATACAAACTAGATGCTCTTGAAATGTCAGACTTAGACTCCATTGTGTTTGATATTCTTACTATTTTACAAGTATGAGAGCCGAATCAGAGGTGTCGGCACCTTGCCTAGCAATTATAATGTGGCAATACCAAGCTAGTCTTTCAATATCAGCAGCTGAGCCTCTCCCACTAATGTACAACCCCATCTCATGGTTCCCATCAAATGGTTCTCATAATGCATGGAGGTAGGTATCCATTCTTGCTGGGAACTTATCAGAAAGCAAGTATTGTGAAAGAGAACAGAAGCTAGAACAAAATACTGTCTACTCCCTTAGATAACTTTCTATGTGTGACCAGTCTATTTTTTAACCAACACATCATAACTGCACATATTTATGTGTCATAGTGTGATGTATTGATATGTATATAGAATATGCAATTATCAAATCAGAGCAATTAGCATATGTATCACTTAAAGTATTTATCACTCCTCTCATTTGGGTGCATGAAAATTCTCCTTCCTACATTGAAATATATAATTATCCAGGCAAATGGATAGATCCAGAAAACATCATATTGAGTGAGGTAACCCAGACCCAGAAAGACAATGATAATATGTACTCACTCATAAGGGACTTTTAAACATAAAGCAAAGAAAAGCCAGTCTACAATTCACAACCCCAGAGAACCTAGACAACAAAGATGACCCTAAGAGAGACATACATGGATCTAATCTACATGGAAGTAGGAAAAGACCAGATCTGAATAAATGGGTGTGTGAGGATCATGGGAGAGGGTAGAAAGGGAAGGGAGAGGAATAGAGGGGAGCAGAGAAAAATATATAGCTCAATTTTAAAAAAGAAGCTGGCAAGAAACAAACCAAACTAAGGTCAAGCATTCATAACTAAGAAAAATATATGTGTAATTATTATTGCTGATTGTACTATGGGACATTAGAAGTGAATTCTCCTGTAAGATGTTTGCATGGGGTCAGGAACAGACTCTTTTCAATGACGCTCTGCCATGGTAAGCATGCAGCCTCTGGTCTGTAGTCCGTGAGGACATAGCTCCTACCTTTATACCAACATTCTGACCCAAAGGAATGGTCAGAAATTAGACATTTCACATCACACAATTCAGCCTCACAACTCACATAGGCATAATAGAACTTATCACTTGTGTGCCCAGTTAAAAGCAGGGACTCTGTCTAAAGAAAGGAAGTTGTTATAAGCAGACAGTCTGCTACGCTCTCACCCCTAGGTAAATCCACAATGGGTCAGGCTTCCCTGGGTCAGGTCCAGGCTGTGCTTTGTCACTGACAAAGGAATCGGGTATCAGAAAAGCAGCCATGGGAGAATCTGCAGAGGTTTGGGATTTGCATGAGAAGAAATGAGTTATCCCATTCACAAACTGTTCGCTCAATGTATAATATTCGTCATGAGGAACGGAACATTGAGAAGTAGAAAATGTTGTAGCCTGCACACAGGTCAGAGGCAGCTCTGCCTACAAGGGCACCAGGAAATGGCATTCAGCATTCAGAACTATGCCCTTTTTACTTTTTAATCCCAACGACAAGGACAGCCCAGGACATAGAACATAACGCAAACAAACGTCGCTCGGCACTTTGCATTTCCATATACGCGGTCCAACCTTTACTAAAGCTGATGAAATAATTGTCACTGTCATCACACTTTATAGATGATGGAGCTACAGGCAGCAGGTGGAGCAGAGCTGAGGTCTGGAGTCTTTTGCGGTGGCTCTCCATTTTATTGAGACGGGGTTTCTCACTGAACTGAGATTGCCAGTTCTGACTCATTCGCCTAGTCTGCTTGCCACAGGAACTCTGTGTCTTTGTGCAGAGCATAGGATTATAGGTAGCCACGTGCCTGCTGCCCTGTGTGTGAGTGCTAAAATCAGAACTCGCCCTCTGCAACAAGCACGTTATCCACTGAGCCATCTTCCTACCCCAAATCATGTGCTTCGTCCTGCAAATTTCTTCCTTTCATATTATTGTTCCTTGTTCATTTTCCTTCAATCTATCATCCCTCCACCCACTCCTGCCCTTGATCTTTCTGTAAATTCACCCCTGCTTCGATGTCCTATATTTTTATGTATGTATTATACTCACATTTAAACCTAGGTTCTTGTATGAGAGACAACATATAGTATGTGTCCTTTTCCCTCCTATCATCTTTTCTTCCTCCCCTTCTCTTCCCCTGTATAGTCCCCACATGCATATATAGTTTTCATCTATATCCTACTCGAGAGAGGAAGCACGTGATATTTGTCTGACTATTTGTTGTTGTTCAATATGGTCTGCAATTCCGTCCATTTTCCTGTATATAACATTATTTTCCATTGTGGCTCTGCATCCCTATATGTGCCGCATGTGGGGATCTGCAGCTGGACATCTTGGCTATTGTGACCCACACGTGTCTCTGTGATGTGCTGGCTTAGATCCCTTCAGGTATATGTGTCAGGGTAGTACAGCCGGGTCCCATGGTTTTCCTATGCTGACAGCTATGGTAGTTAACACTGCCATCAGAAATACCGAGTCAAGGGTGCCTTCACCTCCACCCCACCTAGAGCATTGTCAGCATTCTCTGGGTTTTGTTTTCATTTTTTATTGAGCTGCATGTTAATCATTCTCACTAGCAAACTAGCCTTGATTTCCATCCACTGATCTCCAAGAAAACTGAACTTTTTCATAGATTTACTGGTCGTGTATGATTCCTCTTTGGAGAATAGTCTGCTGAATTCACTTATCCACTTATTATATGGATGATTTGTGGGTTTGACAATGTTTTTAGGTCTTTGTGAGCTCTGAGCGTTAACCCCGTCTGATGTTAAGACCCACTTTCCTTCTGTCCACTGTCTCTTCCCTCTGCCTTTTCCCTGACTGTTCAGAAATTTGTTTTTAGTTTCATGCGACCCCACTTGTTAATTCTTGTAATTTTTCCTGAACTATCAGAACCCTTTCCAAAAGGGCCTTGACGATGCCCATGTCTTAAAGCACTTTCCTCTTAGCAGTTTCCGTTTGAGGTCTTAAATTAAGGTCTTTGCTCTGCTTTGAATTGATTTTTGTAGAGAGTGAGTGATATGGATCTAATTTTATTCTTCTACACGTGGGTATCAAGTTTGTTTGGCCAAGACCATTTGTTAAAGAGGCTATATTTTTGTTATAAAAAAAATAGGTTTTTACTGTGTGGGCTTATTTCTAGGTCCATTCCATTGTTCTGTATGTTCATCTATATGCCTGCATATAAGCATATCTATATCTATATAGATATATATCTATATAGTGCATATGCATATAAGCATATATGGCTTTGTTGTGTAATATGTAATCAGGCATTCTATTCTGATCCTAATATCATTATTCTTTCAGATTAGGGTTGCTTTGGCTACCTGGGATCTTTTGCGCTCTTATGAAGTATAGGATTGTTGTTTCTAGCTCTGTGAGATGTCCTTGGAATAGTGAGGGACGATACTTTGAAAGTTAGATCACTTATCCATTTCACAATACTAATTCAGTCAATCCATGAACATGCGAAGGCCTCACATCTTCTAGTGACTCCTTCAATGTCGATTTCTCAGGGTCTTACAGTAGCAAAGTTCCTTTGCCTTCTGGATTGGGTTCATTCATAGACAGTTTTGAAGCTATCCTAAGTAAAATGTTTTCCTAGTTTCTTTCTCACCATGTGTTACAAGTATATTCAAGAGTTACTAACTTTTATGTTTATTGTGAATCACACTGCTTTGCTAAAAATGTATCAGATCTATAAGTTTTCTGGTCAAATCTTTAGAATATTTTAAGTAGAGAGTCAAATGGGGATAATTTTGCTTTTTCCTTTCATACTTTTCTCATTTAGTTCTTCTTACTTTATTGTTTCAGATAAGACTCTAAATACTATATTGAATAAAAATTAAGAGAGTAGACAACTTAGTCTTCTTCCTGATTTTTTTATATTGTCTCTAGATTTCCTATCTATAGCTTTTGTTGTGCTGAGGTCTGGCCCTTTTATTCCTAGTCTCTTCAGGACTTCATCATAAAGGGATGTTGGACCTTGTCAAAGAACTTCTTGTACCCATTGAAATGACCATGTGATTTCTTTTCCTGGGCCTATTTCTGTGCTATACTATACATATTGATTTGTGTCTGTTGAACCAAGCTTGTATCCCAGGATGAAGTGATATTTGTGTGATATTGTCTTAAATTACATTTATAAGTAATTTTTGCAACCGTGTTCATCAGGGAAATTCATCTACAGTTTTCCTTTGTGTGTTGACAATAACAACTCCAGAGAGATTCACTATGAAAGTGACTGCTGGGGAGGCACCAGGAAGGTACCCAGTGTTTGGCAGACTCACAATAAAGTTTAGAGAGAAGTTTATAGCTACAAACATTTACCCAGCCCTCTTGTCTCATAAATAATGAAATGGGCTCAGGGAGGCACAGTTTCAAGATGACCCAGCTAGACAGTACAGAGCCAAGGATGCTGCTGTGACTTATAAAGAGGAAGAGGTTATGGAAATCCAGAGGAGAATGTGTGTCTGAGGAGCAGATTTGGGTAGTGAAACTCTAAAGGATATTTGGGGTACATGGATGTATGCACACCACACATGTGCACATGCACACCCTTCTGCAAAGCAGCATAACTTGGAATTCTATTGCCTAATGCAGCACAGGGAACTGGTCCTAGAGTTGTCAACTACTTGTGCTTCAGAACCTTCTGACATTTGCTAGAATACTATCCATTTGCCCAGTCCTATCAACTTACTAAAAGATGTTTAGGCTTCCCCAAATTTCTCAACCATAAATCTTATACTTCCCTTGTCCCGTAGATCCTGGTTTCCCAACAATCTACCCAGCAATAGGTGTGATCTGGCTAATGGACAACGGACAGACCAGAAAGAATAAAATTCTTTGGTGGGCAGGAAATAGGTTAGGTGCCTCCTACCAAACCAAATGACCTGAGTTCAACCCCCAGACCTACATGGTTAAACGAGAAAATCAACTGGTTTAAGCTGTCTTCTGACCTGTTACACACAGGCCCTGACACTGGTGCACACACTCTTACATATATGTATGCATGCGTGTGCACATACACACACTAAAAAATATTCAAAAAATTAAATTCTCAGTTTTCTAAGTAGTTATAAAGTCGGGAAGTAATATATAGCAAATGGTTTACTGGAAATTTGCCATGGAAATTGCCACGTTTCTCCTCATACTTAGAGAGGAATATTGAGAGTGTCGCTGAGTAGACACCTGAGGAAACCCTCGGCTTCATTTGCTCCTGGTTGACTTTTAAAGCAGTCACTAATTTTGGAGGCCACCTAGGTGGACAGCGCATGTTTCATCTCTGCCCAGCCTTGCTGGAGACGGTGCCTTTGCTTTGTGGGCTATGATGACAGCAGTTGCCTAGGTTACTTTTCAGGGACTTGAAGTCCCCAAGGGCTGAAATATTGACTCCTCACTGAGTACTGCAGGTCTCCAACCGGGCCAGATGAAAAGGTTTAAATTCTGTCGTCATATTGTGTGTATTTCCCTTGCAGTCTTAACCTGGGGCTAGAGATATCTAGCAAGAGCCATGACTGGCAAAGTAGACCGCAGAAGAGGGAGAAGAGGTGGTCGGGGTCTGTGGAAGACCCCTGCCGTTTCCCAGAAGCCGGGCAGATCTATCGCCATTTTCGTTCCCTCATTTGCTGCTCGCTTTCTACGGCTATGGCACACGGGAGAAGCGGACTGCGTTGCGAGCAGAGGTCCCAGTTCTCCTTTGTCCACTCAGTTAAAGCTCTTTCTTTCCACATCAGACTGTTGGTTTGGTCACTGGCATTGCCAAGCAGCAGCAGAATCGAACTCTCTCTGCAAGGCTCTCAGGAAGATGCTCCCTGTCCTGAGAACAAGCACTTGAGGAATGTGAACCATTAGATATGGGATTCTTAAGAGTGGACGCAAATGCTGGAAAGGAAAGCTTCTATAAACTAGATGGGAATTATGTACCCAAAAGTTTAAAGTCATGGAGTAGAGAGACTGATAATCTAAAGCAGAAGCAGGCTCCATTTGATCCGCTTGCTCATCAACTAGTCCTTACTAATATAGCTAGCTGAAAGCTCTGTGCTTTCACCAGAGGAGCCATGTGCAAGGTGCAGGTCCTGCCTGCAGAGTGATTATCCTCCACTAACCATAAAATAGTCATTCGTGTAAATGCAATGGCTCACTTGGACAAACTCAGCGAAAGAGAGGCTGTGGACAGAGCACACACTGTCGGTGACTCGCTCCGGCCTCAGGAAGGCCCATGTTTTGTGGATGTGTTCAAACTCTGAGATGTGGGCACTTCATGGGTTAGCCTCTCTCCCCAACACTTTGGTCTTAAGCTAATCAGTCATGTCTGTGACTTTTCCAGAAGACAGCCTACTGGCATCTGCTCCAAAAAAAAAAAAAAAAAAAAAAAAAAATACTTGGGATTTAGCAAAAAGCAGTAACCCACAGCTGATCTCAGATGGGATTCAGAGTAAGAGTCCCAACCTTTGCCTCAAGGCATAAACTTTGAAATTCAGTTTACCCTCCAGAAGGGAGCCTTCTGAATCAAGTAGAAGCCAGGTCCACCTAAAACCACACACTGCTGCGGCTCTTCACTCCTCTCACCTTAGTGACTAGGCTCTTGTCAGTAAATAAACACTTGCTCTCCACCTCAGACTCTATTTGAGATAATGTCACATAAGGCGATTAGATTCTGAAAAGACATAATTGGGAGATTCGAGCAAGGCTTTCCTAACAAAGTGCCTGAGGCAAAATCGAGAAAGTTGTTTGGAAGACAAAGAGACAGGCTTTCAGACAGAACTGTCATGAGCAACGGGCCCTGTGGCAGAAGGACACATGGCTTCTTGGGTCACCCAAAAGCAAGTTTGTGTGCAAAAAACTGGAAAGAATGAAGGAGGCAGGCGTGATATAAGAAGGCAAGATGGGTTCAGACACAGGCCCAGTTTCAATTTACAGACGAATGTGATTCTGGAACTCAGAGAGATAGAGGCAAGAGGACCTTGAATTCAAGGGCAGCCTGGGCTACACAGCAAGGCCCCATCTCAAAAAGGAAGGTCCCAATGCTGCTCTTTTTAGAACAGCAAAATTCTTTTTTTTTTTTTTTTTTTTTTTTTTTTTTTGTTTTTCTAGACAGGGTTTCTCTGTAGCTTTGGAGCCTGTCCTGGAACTAGCTCTTGTAGACCAGGCTGGTCTCGAACTCACAGAGATCCGCCTGCCTCTGCCTCCCGAGTGCTGGGATTAAAGGCGTGTGCCACCGCCGTCCGGCTAGAACAGCAAAATTCTTAAAAGTGAAGCGACTCTGCCTGGATTGAAGTCTTACCTCTGTTACTCCATAGGGTGTGTCTTATTTGGGGTACCCTCCTAGATGTCTATTTCCTACGGGTAAAACATGAATAATGATAATATCTTCATTAGGCTACAGGGAGAATTAAATGACTGAGCTGGAAAACACTTAAAGTAGATGTCAGTAGGTATTGCACGTTATTGGTATTGTTATCAATGTAGAGTCGGGGTTTTCTAGAGTAACAGAATATATATATATATATATATATATATATATATATGTGTGTGTGTGTGTGTGTGTGTGTGTACATATGTGTATGTATGTATGTATATACACATATACATATATGACTCGGGCTGTGGTCCAGCTAATCCAACAGTGGCTGACCATGAAAAGAAAGGCCAAGAATCCAGCAGTTGCTCAGTCCGTGAGAGGCTAGATGTCTCAGCGGTCTTCAATAGACACTGGAATCCTAGAGAAGTTGGTGTCAATGCCAGTGAAGGAATGGACATGCTAGCAACGTGAAAGCAAGCAGGCAAAAAGCAAAAGCTTCCTTCTTCCATGTCTTTATGTAGGCTTCCAGCAAAAGGTGTGGCCCAGATTAAAGGTACGCTTTCCCACCTCAAAGATCCAGATTAGAAGTGGATCTTCTTACTACAAAATTTAATAAAAGGCCCTCACAGCTGTGCCCTCCATTTTTGAATTTTAGTTAATTCCAGGTGTAGTCAAGTTGACAACCAAGAAAAGTTAATCACATAGAGCCTATAATTCGTGAGCCTAGAGAAGCTAAATAAGAAAATGAACCCAAAGAAAAAGATATTGTTATCTTCCTGCATATTGGAAATGGACAAAATTGCCAGGCAGGGGTTGGGAGCACGGGGGTGGGGGTGAGGTGGGGATAAGGGAAGATGGGGGGAGTGAAGGGAGAAGGAGAGGATGGGGAGAGCTTGAAGGAATGGGATGGTTGGGATGGAGGAGGGGTGGTTGGGGGAGCAGGGAAGTATATATCTTAATTATGGGAGCCATTTTAGGGTTGGCAAGAGACTTGACTCTAGACGGGTTTCCAAGTGTCTAAGGAGATATTCCCCAGCTTGTTTATTGGGCAGCAGAGGAAAGGGTACCTGAACTGGCCTTGTCCTATAACCACACTGATGATTATCTTCCATATTACCATAGAACCTTCATCTGGTGATGGATGGAGATAGAGACAGAGACCCACATTGGTGCACTGGACTGAGCTCCCAAGATCCTAATGAGGAGCAGAAGGGGAGAGAACATGAGCAAGAAAGTTAGGACCGTGAGGGGTGCGTTCACCCACTGAGACAGTAGGACAGAACTAATGGGAGATCACCAAGACCAGTTGGAATGGGACTGATGGAACATGCAATCAAACCAGACTCTTTGAATGTGGCTGACGATGGAGGCTAACTGAGAAGCCAAGGACAATGGTGATGGGCTTTGATTCTACGGCATGGACGGGCTCTGTGTGAGCCTTGTCAGTTTGGATGCTCACCTTCCTGGACCTGGGAGGAATTGGGAGGACCTTGGACTTAACATAGTGTAGGGAACCCTGATGGCTCTTTGGCCTGGAGAGGGAGGGAGTGGGGGTATGGGTAGAGGGGAGGGGAGGGAAGTGGGAGGAGAGGAGGAGATGGAATTTTTTAACAAAAAAAAAAATGAAAAAAAAGAAGAAACAACAGTACTAGACAAACGAATGAATGAAGTCTACAAGGCCCCAACCAGCTCATGTGTGATATGTAATGGAAAGGTAGAATCTAGAGAGGAATTTTTCCACAGTACCCATGCTTCAAAAGATGAGCTAGGCCTCTGCCAATTTTCTCTTCTTAAACAAACACTAATCCTGCTATTCAGTCTGCCAACTACTATTCACTGAGGGCCAGACTACACAAAATCCTAGGGAACCAGAGGCGAAAGCATCCGTGACTTGCCAGCCTGCGGGACTGCATGAGACACAGGAAAATCAGTAGTTTACCACAGTGTGTGGTAAGTCTTAGTAGGAGAGCGCATTAGTGAGTCAGGGAACTCCCAAGGAAGGCGCTTGCCCCAGCTGGGAAAGGTCAAAAGTCAACAAAGCTTCAAAGGGAAGATGATATTGAAGCTGAGTGCTACCAGGCTTATGTGGAGGTTGCCAAGGGATGAGATGGAGAGAGAAGAGATCCAAGCAATGGGAACAGCTTGGTCAAAGGCAGGGTCTTGCAACTGCACAACATAGCAGGAGAACCTCATTTGTAGCTGGGAATGGGCCCAAGTCACAGAAAATCAAGCCTGTCATGCCAAAGTGTTTGACTCTGATCCTGAAGATGACAGGTAACTATTAAGTAATTTTATTTTTAAATAGGAATGATGGGGTCATATTTCCATGTTGCAGTTCACTCCAGAAGACTATTTAGAAGACTGAGAATAGTGTACAGCAATGCAGTCACGTGAGTGAGCGGTATTATAGACTGAATTCGTGGAATCGAGTGACATGCTTGAAGTATATTCAGCAATTAGCAATTTTAGGCTAAATTATTTGGAGTATAAATGAGGAAACAACAAAACCTGCCAGATCCAGTGACGAAGGAAAATCGCAAGGACCGCATAGGAAGTACCGAGCCGAGTTGGGACACAGAGTTGGAAAGTCAACACGACATGAGCATAGAGATGCCAGTAGGTGGTGCAGACCCCAGAGAAAGAGCTGGCATGAGACTAGAGTGTCAGATGGTTGGAAGTTGGTGACCTTCACCGAGTGTGAATGAAGTAACAGCGGAAGCACACGTAAACAGAAAAAGAGATCAAAGTTGAGAACAGATTTGACAGATAAGAGTAGTGCAAGGACTTGACAGGACAGGTAAAGAAGGATCAGCTGCAAGATAGCTGAGTGTTTCAAACACTTCCCTCAGAGGTGTGGGACTCAAAATTAGGATCCCCAGAAGTCATGTAAAGCCAGAAGCCATAGTACAAGTTTGTAATCCCAGCACTCCTGTGGTAACATCAGGGAAGAGATATGAAAAGCCAGAAGCTCTCAGGCCAGCTGGCCATGGACACAAACAAGAGATCTTGTCTCAAAACAATATAAAAGGTGAAGACTGACTCCCAAGGTGGCCCTCTGATCTCCATATGCATGCAAGCATACATATATACATACATATCATGTGCACACACAATACATATACATCATGTGCATACACACACATACATACCCAGAGATTAAACAAGAAGTGACTAGATATAGGAGGAAAAGGGAGGAGGAAGAAGATAGGAGAATAAAGGGGGAAAAAACAGTAAACAGAAGAACAAACTCAACATTCATTGAATTTTGGTCCTATTCTCAGCTCAGCCCTGTACCGAGAATTTTAAATATGTTTTCTCGGTTAATATTCCTGGAGAATTCCCATGAGTAAGGCAGTGGATTTCTGATTTAACGGTGGTCAGTAAAGGTGAACTAGCTTATGCACGATTGCACAGCTACTAAGTGGTGAAATGGGATTCAAAGACAGACCTCTCAGGCTCCATGAACCATACCTTTCCGTAGCATAAATTACATTAGAAAAGTCAAGTCAAACTGAAACTGCAGAGAACTGAATGAGTTTGAGAAGCTGTAGCCCAGCCAAAGGCAGAGTGTCATTGCCATGAATCACAAAACGAATATCAGGTGAGCAAGCGGAGACATAGAAAATACAGTAGCTTTTGTTGTTGTTTTTGAGAAAATTACCTTTACCAACAACAAACATCTCTGGTGTTGGGGGCCATATCCATGAGGCACAACAAACTGCTTAGAATATCAAGTTGTTGCTCTTGGGAGATCAAATAAGGATGATGAGAGACATACAACATATTGTCAGAAAAATGTAATTCTGTTGGCAAAGTACTTGCCTAGCGCACAGGAAGCCCTGAGCTGAGACAGCGGCACGCATCTGAAACCCCAGTACTCTCAGGATGCAGGAGGGAGAATAAAGAGTTCAAGGTCATCTTCCTGCTGCACAGCAAGCCAGATTTCCATTGTTACCTGAAAGAACACCTGAAAATTTATCCTTAAAAGAAGAAAATATTCATGCTCGTGGTCCCAGGGGATTTGGTCCATGTGTGCTTGGACTCGTTTGGGGCTTTGGCAAGACAGGGCATCATGGTGGGGAGCAGGGTGTGGAACAAAGCTGCTCACCTTATGGCACATGGGAGGAAATGGCTAGGAGCTACACATTCCCATTAAGCACGTACTCCAGTGAGCAAACATCTCTCTGTTAGGTCTCACCTCTTACAGGCTCCACCATTTCCCTGCACGCCGGTAGCTGGAGACCAAGCTCTAAATATGGGGATTTGGGAAGCATTTACTATTTAAGCGATAACAGCCAAGGGAGGGCAGAGAATGAGAGGTACAGAGTGGAAAGCAGGTAGTCTTTTAGGCAGATGCTCTCTGAGAAGACAAACTTTGAGCAAACACATAAAGCCCTTGAGTGAGAAAGGTCTGAAAACAGCCCCGGGGGGGGGGGGGGGGGCAGCAAGCCCAAAGTGCAGAATGCCACTAGTATATCAGGGACAGTTAAGGGGCTGGCATGATGGGAGAAAGACCAGAGACTACATCAATCAAGACCCTGGCAAGAAATCTGGCTTTTATTCCAAGTGATGGGAACACTTGGGAGGCCAAAAGTAACGGGGTTTAGTCTCCAGAAAACAGTGCCCCTAGTCTTCCTTCATAGGCTGGAGAGAGCCTAGTGACAGCATAACAGGTTAGCAGAACACTGGCAGGCCAGCTCAGACCCACAGCAGGCTTCTCTGGGGCCTCACCTGCCATGCTTTCCGTCATCACATCCCTTCCCTTGGTCGGGTGTGGCGTTCATAACTACACGTAGAATCACCCTCAGCATTCCTGCTTGGAAGTCTGAACCTTGGCCCAACCTCTCTGCAGAGACAGATGTACTTGTACAACAGGAACCAAAAAAGGAATGGAACTCTCGAGTACCCACAACCTTGAATAGCCTCAGAGGCATGTTATGTCCCAATGTGGCCTCCGGGACTTCAAGGCTGGGCCTGTGGTCAGAGGCAAAGGTTCAGTGGGTGTGAGCACCAATCCTGCCCATCCTGAGGCCCGCCTAATGGAGGTAGTTAATAATAGACATTGACTCCACCAAGAAGGGATTCCCAAGAGCATCCTGCGTGAGCTCTGCAGCTGACCGCAACTAACCTCTTCCTCATCCCAGGAAGGGTCCAGGTGATGGAAGCAACAGGCTACAAGTTAGCCTCAGCCAGCTGGTATGTAAGCTCTCCAAAATGTTGGGAAGCCAATCTTCCAGTAAAGGGTCATTTATCATGATTTTGCTGTCACCCTCAATCATCTTTCTTCTAAGACTATTGGCAGTGTGGAAATGTCACCTGGGGTCACAGTAGCTGCTATGGCCTCCCTTCCATAGCTTCAGGGATAAGGAAGACCCAATTGGAAAGGAAGCTTCTCCCTGGGGATTTTCACAGGGACTGTCACCTAGCAGGGGGTCTCTGCACATACTAGGAACCTGTCACCCCCAGAAGGATGGGGCCCTCAGGACTAATGTGATGTGGTCAACCAAGAGCATTGGGACTTTTGTGCTCCTTGAACTATTGGATTGGGTTTCTGATTTTATTTCCTACTCAAATCCAAGGGCGTCACTGAAGTCAGAAGGAGCTATTTCACTTTATTTCTTTGTGAAATAATAGTATACAACATTCTGCTTTTGTCTCATCCAGCATGTAACTTAAAGGAATAGTCTCAAACCATTGGTCCACATAAACAACAGGATCTCTGTCCCAGCAAATCAGAAAATGATTTCAATTATAAATTGAAATTTTAAATTTTAACCTGCTATATATGATAAGTGTTTTTAAGTTCCACTCACTCTATTTTGATAGATTTAATTGACTTCCATTTAGACAATGGCTCATATAATATGCTCCTATGGCACCTTATATTCCTCTAGCATAGCACTGATGACCTGGTCCTACACTGGCTTGACCTTATCTCCATTTAGATACCATAAAGCAGATAGCACACTTCAGTGAGCGAATGGATGGAGAGATAGAGGAACAAATTGTTACTTACACTGAAGAAGCCATGACTCTAGCAAACATGGTTTTGCCCATCCTCTTAACTAGAAAAGTCTTGTTTCTGGAAAGTTTTTTTCAACAGTTCAATGGTTAGTTCAGACATGTTTACTAACTATTCTATCAATGGAATCAAAGGCAAAGAAAGCCCAAAGACATTTTCTGCTTGAAAATTTTGACGCAAACATCAGAAGTCAGTGACGAGATGAAAAACTCACACTTCCCCAGAAAACATAGTTGATACTTTCTATCTCTGCAGAAATCATTGTGATACCATTCGTTGCACAAATTATGCATATTTGTTCTTCATATCTTTATTTTTATAATTATACAAAGATAATAACATGTGCAAGGTCAAAGCATGTATAAATACATAAATGTAATATAAATGTCTTAAGGTTTCTAGAGAGAATCATGGTTACTTTTTAATTGTTTTAATTGTGTCCAATTTTTGTTTGGCGTAAAGCATTAGTAAAACACACTTAGAAGAAATTGAAGTCATTCTAGTAACTGTCCTTCGCCCTCTAAACAAATGTCAGCTCCGTGAGGACAGGATGCAGACTGTGCCTCATTCACTGTCATGACTCCAGCACCATCATGCAGCAGGTGATCAAGAGCACATGTCTTGTGGATGCACATGGACCAGTGGGACACCCACACTGAACGACATTATCCTCGGTACTGGAGTAAATCGGCTTTCTATAGACCCTAGAAAGCAGGTGTCTGGGTAAAGCCAGTCACCCATGTTCTAGAATCAGTCTTCTCTGCCCACCTGTACACTCCACCCCTGCCTCAGATTCCCTGAGTCTACTCCAGCCATACTCCTCCCTGGGTTCGAACCCATCCCTTGGGCTCTCACACTTACTGGTAACTGCCTCCATCAGAGTACCTGCCACACCAAAAGACTGTGCTTATTTTCTTCTGTTCATTGATGGATAATCAACTTACATGGTGACAAACCAAACTATAGGTCATATCAATATTTAATCTATGAACAAATGGTAGACAAGTAGCCAGTCACACACTGAAATAGCATTATACACTGGAAGGAATCTAACTAAATGTGGCTCTTGGTGGGAATTTGAGGAATGGACCAAATAAGGTTCTGTGGGCCCTGTTATATCCCTGGAAAGCAGCTGCTTCCTTGACTGTCTGGATAACCCTCTCCCTGCTCCAATTAGACTTTAATTGGGTCATGCTTGACCCAAATCTTTGGGTATAAGAAATTTTCTTCATGTAGAGATTCCCCTTCATTGTTTAATACCCACCCCCACCCCGGGACTACTTCTTTAGTGGATAAGCAGTTCTTAACTGATCCGTCAATATTTTGAACATTTAGACACTAGAGTGTGATGCTTCCATACACATACATGCACACACACATATAATAATGTACAGTGATCAAACCTGAAGATTCAGATTATTGATGACCTCAACCATGAATAATTTATCATAAATATTCACAATCCTGTCCTCTGGCTATTTAGAGAAAAACTCACTAACAAGTCATTGCGTATTGCAGTCTTGAAGAAAGTTGCAAAACTTGTAGACTTTGGAGGTTGAGAAGGTTGAGATTACCCATATAGCACCCCAAAAGCTTTTGTTGCCTCAAATCTTCAGATCATCTAAGCCAAAACTTTAAATTCCATTCTCCAGAAAACATAGGGTTCTCCATCCACCTAAAACTTAAAGAAACCCCCACATCTCAGTCAGTTGCAAATTTTGTTTTCTTGTTGCCCCAAGAGAAGAGTTCCTGACTTTTTTCAAGCAGAGTCTTGCTGGAAACTGAGATGAATCATCAAGTTTCTGCAGCGGCAGCTACGGGGAAACCTGAGCCCAGCAGCTGAGGGCTTCTATGCAGAGGACATGCAACACCCATTTTACCCAGACAGCTCACTTATTTTCCATAGCATTTTAAAATTGAGCTTGGAACCACTATTTATAGTTTAATGTGTAACATAATATTCACTTCAGGCTTCAATTGGGATGTTTCTTATAAATGTCAGTGGATGATTTACTATGGTAAACTAATTAGTTACATAAATGCTTCCCTTTGCAGAGTGGATGGAGAGGAGACTGTTAATGCGCCTTGGATTAACCTCATGTTATTGTCATTTGAAGTTCTTTTATATTTAAGACAGTTATCTCAGGACTGCAGAACTTTGCATGGACAACCCGTCTGCCTCTTAATTGATGTAAAGAGCTGCCATTTTAACTCACGTGGTAAAACTTAACACTGGGATGCGGAAACCGTATACCTGAGTTAAAAGCGAATCCTTGTCTTACCAATTTGAACATGTAGCAAAAATAGGCATTCCATTTTCATGTTCTTGATTGATGATTTTAGCACATAATATATTTATGACACCTAAATCAAATATTCAAAAATGGCTGTAGGTGGAAGAAACTTGAACAGACAATGATTCTAAGGAAGTTTTTCAGTGGTGGACTTTGTGGGCAGTCCTTCGTGGGCTTCTCTAAAACGCAGATTCATGTGCTATTAAATGACAGGTGACATCTGTGTTTCGAGAACTATTTTCTCAAGGATTGGGAACATGCTTTCCCCAGTTATAAGAACAAAAAAAAATGTTATTATGGCTTTTTTAACTGAGCTTAAAATATAGTGAAATAATTCTTATTCAAGAGAAAAGAGTAGTTGATTTTTTTATTACTTTTAGCCACTGTCTTTCATTTTTCTGGATCCAGATTGTAAGTGGGAGATACATTTCTAAGCAAGGAAATTAAACCACAAAATTTAAGCCATCCATGAGTGTCATTCTGTCACAGATTAGAAAAGGTTTTTCTTTAACATGGGTGTTTATTTATGAATCACAAAATAACTGGCGTTTTCTCCATGCCAGACTTGGCTCCTGTGAGTAGATATCTGATCTTCACAACAACCTTAGGAAGGCAAAACTGTTCTTCTCTTCTTCAAGATAAAGGAATCCAGGTTGGGTACAAGAGCACTCTTCTTAGATGATACAGCTGGAGAGTAATAAGAAACATGTTCTCAACACATACTGCAGACCTATGCAGATGCCTGGAATCCCTGAGGGAGCCCAGGAAGTCAAACTGTTTTTGTAATAATACTGAACTGTTATTTGCCATATCTACCCATATATATTAATCGCAATATATAAGGTAGGTTTTCTTTCAGATGCTGCATGACAGTGCAGCAGACCAAATGCAGTCTTTCCCAGCCTATAAAATAAGCTCACTGTATTGGATACAATGTTACATGTGATTGCAACAGCACAATGGCATCTCTATGCTTTCAAAACCCCATGTGGAAAAAGAAAGGATGCCAATGTTGAAGGGAACGGCGGGCTGTATCCGGCCACCTGGCTAGCTTTACCCAAAATAATTACACAGAAACTGTATTCATTTAAATACTGCCCAGCCCCTGGCCCATTATCTGTAGCTTCTTATTGGTTGATTCTCATATCTTCCTTTAACCCATATTTAGTAATCCGTGTAGCACCACGAGGTGTGGCTTACCAGGAGAGAGCTTAACCTGCGTCCATCTCGGAGAGGAGAAGCATGGAGACTCACTATGGCGACTGCCTGAAGCATCTCCCCAACTCTCCCAGAATTCTGTTCTGTCTACTCCACCTACCTAATTTTCTGTCTCTTAAAGGGCCAAGGCAGTTTTCTTTATTAATTAACCAATGAAAGTAACATATACAGATAACTCTCCTCCATCATGCCAACATTTGCGAAACCTAAATATGGCACTTGACTTTGAAATTGAGGTGGGAAACTTTTTTTCTAATTTTGATTTATTAACTTTTGTATTACTTGTACTGAGTTATATATTTCTCTCTGCTCTCTTCCCTTCCTCCCCTCACCCTTTTGCCTTATCCCATGATCCCCACACTTCTAATTTACTCAGGAGATCTTGTCTTTTTTAACATCCCATGTAGATTAGATCCATATATGTCTCTTTTAGGGTCATCTTTGTTCTCTAGGTTCATTGGGATAATTGTAGGCTGGTTTTTCTTTGCTTTACATCTAAAAGCACTTATGAGTGAGTACATATGATAATAGTCTTTCAGGGTTTGGGTTACCTCACTCAATATGATGTTTTCTAGATCCATCTATTTGCCTGCAAATTTTAAGATATCATTATTTTTTTTTCCTCTGTGTAGTACTTCATTGTGTAAATGTACTGTATCTTCTTTATCCATTCTTTGGTCAAGGGGCATTTAGGGTGTTTCCAGGTTCTGGCTATGACAAACAATGGTGATCTGAACATAGTTGAGCAGAAGTCCTTATGGTACAATTAAGCATCCTTTGGGTATATACCCAAAAGTGGTATTGCTGGGTATTGAGGTAGGTTGCTTCCTAATTTTCTGAGAAATTGCCATACTGATTTCAAAGTGACTGTACCAGTTTTCACTCCCACCAGCAATGGGGGAGTTCCCTTTACCCCATATCCTCCTCAGCATAAGTTGTCATCAGTATTTTTGATCTTGCCCATTCTGACAGGTGTAAGATAAAATCTCAGAGTTGTTTTGATTTGCATTTCTCTAATGGCTAAGGATTTTGAGCATTTCCTTAAGTGTCGTTCAGCTATTTTATATTCCTTTGGTGAGAGTTCTCTATTTAGGTCTGTACCCCATTTTTAAATTGGATTATTTGTTCTTTTGGTGACCAATTTTTTGAGCTCTTTGTATATTTTGGAGATCAGCCCTCTGTCTGATGTGGGGTTGGTGAAGATCTTTTCCCATTCTGTAGGCTGCCATTTTGTCTTGTTGATTGTTTCCATTGCTTTACAGAAGTTTCTCAGTTTCAGGAGGTCCCATTTATTAATTGTTTCTCTCAGAGTCTGTGCTATTGAAGTCATAATTAGGAAGTGATCTCCTATGCTAATGCGTTCAAGTGTACTTCCCACTTTCTCTTCTATGAGGTTCAGTGTGGTTGGTTTTATGTTGAGGTCTTTGATCCATTTGGACTTGAGTTTTGTACATGGCGATAGAGGTGGATCTATTTTCATTCTTCTATATGTTGATATTCAGTTATGCCACCACCATTTGTTGAAGATGCTTTCTTTTTTTCATTTTATGGTTTTTGCTTCTTTGTCAAAAATGAGGTGTTATATTGCTATCCAGGGCATTGATTTGATTCCATTGGTACTCCTGTCTGTTCATATGCCAATACCAGGCTATTTTTTCAGTACTGTAGCTCTGTAGTAGAGTTTGAAGTCAGGGATTGTGAAGTTTCCAGAAGTTCCTTTATCATACCAGATTGTTTTGGCTATCCTGGGTTTTTTTGCTTTTCCATATGAATTTGAGTATTCTTCTTTCAAGGTCTGTGAAGAATTTTGCTGGGATTTTGATGGGCATTGCATTGAATCTGTAGATTGCTTTTGGTAAGATTGACATTTTTATTATGTTAGTTCTACATACCCAAGACCACTTTCTGGTGTCTTCTTCAATTTCTTTCTTCAAAGATTTAAAGTTCTTGTAATAAAGGTCTTCTACTTGTTTGGTTAGAACTTCTCCAAGATATTTTATGCTATTTGTGGCTATTGTGAAGGGTGATGATTCTCTAATTTCTTTCTCTGCCCATTTATCATCTCTAAAAAGGAGAGCTATTGATTTTTTTAATTAATCTTGTATCCTGCTACATTACTGAAGGTCTTCATGAGTTATAGGAGTTCCTTGGTAGAATTTTATGTAAACTATCATATCATCAGCAACTAGTAAAAATTTGACTTCTTCCTTTCCAATTTGCATCCCCTTGATCTCCTTTTGTTGTCTTATTGCTCTAGCTAGAACTTCAAGTACTCTATTGAACAGATATGGAGATATGTCTTATTCCTGATTTTAGTAGAATCGCTTTGAGTTTCTCTTCATTTAGTTTGATGTTGGCTTGCTGTATGTTGCTTTTATTATATATATATATATATATATATATATATATATATATTCCTTGTATCCATGCTCTCTCTAAGACCTTTATCATGCAGGGGTATTACATTTTGTTGAAGGCTTTTTCAGCATCTAATGAAATGATCATGTGTTTTTTTTTTCAGTTTGTTTATATGGTGGGCTACATTGGCAGATTTTTGTATGTTGATCCATCCCTGTATCTCTGGGATGAAGCCTACTTGGTCATGGTGATGATTTTTCTAATGTGTTCTTGCATTCGGTTTGCCAGTATTTTCCTGAGTATTTTTGTATCAGTGTTCATGAGTAAGATTGGTCTGTAGTTCTCTTTCTTATTCATGTCTTTGTGTGGTTTGGGGATAAAGGTAATTGTAGCCTCATAAAAAGAGTTTGGCAATGTTCTTTCTGTTTCTATTGTGTGTAACAATTTGAGGAGTATTGTTATTAGTTCTTTGAAAATCTTGTAGAATTCTGTGCTGAAACCATCTGGTCCTGGGATTTTATTGGTTGGAAGACTTTTAATGACTGTTTTTATTTCTTTAGCAGTTATGGGTCTTTTAAATTTTCTTATCTGGTCTTGGCTTAATTTTGTTAAGTGATGTTTATCTAGAAAATTGTCCATTTCCTTTAAGTTTTCCAATTTTGTGGAGTACAGGTTTCGAAATATGACATGATGAGTCTCTGTATTTCATCCATGTCTGTTGTTATATCCCCCTTTTGATTTTTGATTTTTTAAATTTGAGTTTTCTCTCTCTCTCTCTCTCTCTCTCTCTCTCTCTCTCTCTCTCTCTCTCTCTCTGCCTTTTGGTTAGTTTGGATAATGGGTTTGTCTATTTTGTTGATTTTCTTGAGGAACCAACTCTTTGTCTCATTGTTTCTTTGTATTGTTTTCTTTGGGGAAACTTGATTTACATATGTAAGCATTTCAATCATTATTTGCAAATCTATGGTTTGTAATCAAATTGCTGTTCAGTTTGTAAGGTCCTCAAAAAGCACAAGCCACATTTGCTTACCTCCTATTCCTACATACGCCCCACCTAACTGTACCCTCTACTTTCTTCTTTTCAATAGTTACCACATTTGCTGTGGTCGGAATGTTTATTCCCCCAGAGTCTCATATCACATGTAAATGGTATTTAAAGATGAGACCTCTACTGAGGGACTGTATCTCTTCCTACATTGGTTGGTTAACTCATCCATGGCTAAACATCAGTAAATTTACAACGCAGTTGTAAACACTGTTATAAAATATAAGCTTGTCTCTTGGACCATTCAGCATGGGAGGCTTTACACCACCTTGGGACTCTGAAGAGTTCTGATAAGAAGACCCTCTTCTTCAGTCTCTGCCTTGTAACCATGGGCTTCTCAGACTCAAGAGCTGTAAGGAATTAAATTCCTTCTTTATGGCCATGTGGGTAATCTCAGGTATTCAGTTATCACAGAAGAAATTGGACTAAGACAACATGGAACATGCCCACTCCGCCATCCATGAATTGTGAGCTCTGGGTGAGAATGTTTATCTCTGGTCACCAGTGTAACCTTAGTGCTCAGGATTGTCACAGAAACACAGCAATTACTTGATAAATAATTATTTGAACAAATGATTTAAGTAAAAACAATATAATTGAATAATGAGAATAAAAATAAAATAGGTGCTATAAACATAAATTATCCAGAAAAAATAGCAATTGAGCAAAATACTTGAGTCCCTGGCTATGACAGAAACAGTATACTCTGCTCTTCCTATTTCCCTTGTATGAATGAGCACTGTAACCAGCTTCCCCTGCAGCTGAGGCTAAGGGAGAAAGTCAGTGCTTCCTAAACTTGAATACAACTGTCCTAGAAATCTTGTTAAAATATAAACCTAGATTCCACAAGTCTCAGAAAATGAGTAGCTATTTGTAACCATTTGTCAAAGAACAGCACTTCTAATCTGTGGGCCACACTTGGAAGTTTACACACACCCCTTTAAAGATGACTCATATGGAAACAATAATGCCCCAAGAACAAGAAAACTCAGCAATGACTGTGTCTATCACCATTCTCCAACAGAAGGAGTCGGGAATCCTTTGAGAAATGTCTTATTTTAGTACTGGAACATAAACATTAGTCTGGAGAATTGTATTGTTAAAAAAATCAAGAGGTCCTTAAACATGCCAAAGAAACATAGCAACCAACTGGAAGAGTCCTGGTGATCAAATCTGAATAGTTCAAGTCAAAAAATAGAGACGTACTGACCTATAACTCTAAAATAAGGTATCTAAGCCCATGCTAATGTAAATAATCAATAACTAGAAATGACAAGCATGCCTTTAAAAAAGAATGTCAAATATTTGCGCATGTACCCTCCAAATGTTGTGGACTATAAACCAGGCTAGCCTCAAACTCACAGAGATCCTCTTGCCTCTGTCTCCCAAGTACTTTGATCCTCTCTCTCTTTCTCTCCCCCTCCCTCCCTCCCTCCCTCTCCCCCTCCCTTTTTCCCTCCCCCTTCTCTCTCTTTCTCTCTCCCCTATGTGGCCTTGGCTGTCCTGTAAATCATTCTGTGGACCAGCTACAGTTTGAGGCTAGCCTCAAACTCAGAGATCTTCCTTCCTCTGACTCCAGAATGCTGGGGTTAAAAGCATATACTACCACACCATGCCGGAAAGGGGTTCTCAATATAAGAATATAAAATTTTCTAGTCTGGTTGTGGGCCTGTGGGTGGGGTTATCTTGATTACATTAACTGAGGTAGGCAAACCTCACCCACTGTGCATAGCCCCATTTCCTGGTCAGGGAATCCTGGGTTATGTAAAAGTGGAGAAAGGAAATTCAGCACTAGTGCGCATGCATTGGTTCACTGTTGTCTGCTCTTGATTGGATAAAGGTGACCAGTTGTTGCAATTTCCTAAGACTTTGACTTCCCACAATAATAGGCTATAACCTAGAATTTGAAAGTCAAATAAATTCTTCCCCTCTTAGCTTGCCATTATCAGAGTGTATTATTACAGCAACAGGACATTAAGCTAAGACAGAAATCGGTAACCAACATTAGGTCATTGATGTACAACCCTGTTGCCTTTGGACAGTTAGAAACGATTTTCTGGGAGAGACTGGAACTTGGAGCTGGAAAAGCCATGTAGCACGATGGACAGAGCTTACTGGGCCACCCTGGTGAGAACTTGGAAGAGAAGAATGCGAAGAGAAACATGAACAGTGGAGGCTTGACTCGCAAGGTTTCAGTGAGAGCAGGGACCATCAGGAGCTAGTTTAGGGATCATTTGTATGACACTTTGCTATGAATCTAGCTTTGATTTCCTGAGAATCTGAGTATGGAATCTAAAGATAATAGACTGACTTCTTTGGCAGAGGAAATTTCAAGTCAGTCTTGAATTGATATAAAGCCACAGAAGCGGCAGCTTTAAATGATAAAAAAGATCAGCACCATCACAGAGAAACCTCCTGTTCAGCATGGGGTCAATGAGAAGCATCCTGTGGACAAAGTTCTCCCCTCAAAGAAGTCTCCATCTTGTGAAGATCTAAATTTATTTCAAAGCAGCTGATATAGCTGTAGCACCAAAGAGTTAGGCTACATCTTGAGCTGGTTACAGAACTTGGCAATGTCATGAGCATCGACCAAGGCACGGAAGATGCAAGATTGAGAAAGTCATGGAGAACAACTGTGGTCAGGCAATGTGTGGAGAGAAAAGGGTGCCTGCAGGGAGGATCTCTAAGACGCCACTGTGAGAAGTCGGGAAGATAGAGCCTCAGTTGCAATGTCGGCCCCAAGAAATTGGAGATGCTAGGAGTTTGGGATATCTGATAATGAAAGCCACAGATGTGGAGTGGATCTGTGTTTGATTGTTCTGAAAAGTAAAGCCTTTATATAAAAAAGCCCATGTGACCCCCCCAGCTCTCCCCAAGCCCACATGACCCCCACAATGCTTCCTTCACTTCAGCTGCAGACTTGCATGAACCTGACAGTGAGGGCCACCATTAGCACCGGGCCTGGAGAAGGTTTTTGCTTTGTCTTATTAGAATCACAGAAGATAGCTCACATGAGCCAATAGTTTAAAGTGGGAGGGAGCCATCTGAGCTGGTGAGAGAGTAAATTAAATAGTCAATGTGCTGGAGCAAGGTTATCTTCACAGACTTGTAATTGTAGCACACACCACACTACCCTGACTGACAGAGTCATCTGTACAGGAGGTTTGCAAATTACATCTCATAGATCAAATTCATCTCACAGACTCTTTTGGAAAGAAAAATTGGTTTATACCCTTTAGTGAAGAAGAGAAGGGAGGAGGTGAAGGGAGAAGGAGTAAGGAGAGGAAGAGCAAGGAGGAGAAAAGGAAAAAGAAGGGGTAAGGGGAGAAGGGGAAGGGGAGGGAGGAGGAGTTAGGAGGGAAGGGGAAGAACACATCATAGGTGGAGAAGGAGGGAAGGGAAGGAGGGAGGGGAGGAAAAGTTACTGTGAGAGTAGGTGGTAAAAACACTAACAGAAACTTTGCATTTGAGGTTGTGTAACCTGAATTCAAGTTCAAGCAATAAGAGGACTCGTTTTAGTTTGTTTGGTTTAGTAAGGTCATAGAAAGTCAGCCTTGCCCCTATATTAGATACTTGTCAATTGCTATCACATAACACCAATAAAAGAAGGCACTTAATTTGGGACTCACAGTTCCAAAGGGTTAGAGTCCATGGTCATTATGGTGGAAGCATGGTAGCAGGCAAGTAGATATGGTGCTGGAGGAGGAGCTAAGAGTTTACATCCTAATCCACAAGCAAGAAGCAAAGAGAGCTAACTAGGAATGGTATGGGCTTTTGAAACCTCAAAGCCAAGCCACAGTGGTACACCTCCTCCAAAAAAGCCATACCTAATCTTTCCCAAACAGTTCCACCAACTGGGAATCAAGTATTCAAACATATGAACCCATGGGGACCATTCTCGTTCAAACCACCACACCACCAAATCCGTCTTCCAGTCTCACCCTTGGCTTACCATCTGTCACAAGGAATTTGCTAGATGCTAAATAGATGAAACTGTCTGATCTTGAATAGTCAGCTTTCAATTTTGTAAACTAAATAACCTCCTTTTTCCCATTAGTCCCTCACAGGTATTTTGTTATAGCAAAGAATCGATATGAGACCTGAAACATAACCCAGAAGAGGGCTTTGTCTATTTTGTTTCTAGTTTAAGCTTTGTTATTACCACAATATTCAGTAAAATTTTCTGAAATTTTCTTTCTAGAAAGATGTGGTGGTGTACATATAAAATCTCTAGGTGAAAGCCAGACTGGGCATAGTGTGATAATTTCACTCAAAATATACAAAGCAACTTTTTTTCTTTCCTATTTGAACAATGAGATGTCAGGGTGTATGTAGGAGTAGACTAGTTAAGTGATCCTTAAGTCAGTCAGTCACTGACCATGCTACATACCGTCTCAGGCCCACTATGCATCTACTAGTTCTTTCCGTTCTCGCTTTGAGTGCCTCAAGAGCACAGCAGCCTCTAGGTGTGACTTGCGTCTGGCTCAACTGGGTAGCTACCAACGGAATATGTTCAAACATCTACTTTATATTGAACTATAGCAATAATAAAATCACAGGCTACATGGTCAATAAATCCTCTCCACTCACTCATCTCTGGGAGAAAATTCTGCTTGAACATATATCTTATCACCCATAATTACCTCGAATTGTGCCCTTGAAACAGAGGGATTCTGGTAAACAATAGTTTGCTCTCCTCCAAAACATACACTTGTCAGAAGGAAAAAAAAACCTACAGCAGCAACTACATTGTAATATCAAGAATGCTTTGACAGAGAGAACTTTGATTTTTAACTATGTATCTGTGAAAAACAGAACCTTTTACATCTAATTACAAACATCTGATGTAGGAAGAAGTTTCTGTAGAGTAACTTCTGGCTCAGCTTCAAGCCTCATTTCCCTCTGTAGCCAGATGTTGCCTTGGTCGGCATGACAGCAGTCACTGGTGAGTAGACCCCGTGGGCATGATGTACAATCGCCACTCTGACGTAAGTATTTACAACGCCGGTAGGTTAGCCGCTGCGACGAGCCATAAAGGCATGTACCACTAAAACCAAGAGCATTCCCAGCTTGTTCTCTATTCTTCCAGATCCTCAGATGCCTACAGTTCTTTCCAAAACAGCATAGAAAATTCTGTCAGTAAATCAAAATACACAGAGAGAACAGCCATAAGAAGTTGCAGTTTAAATGTCTTTTTATAAATTTTATAGAAACATATGATCATATGAGTACAGAACCTTGGGAAGGGACTTAAGCTTCATGGCAGATGCACTTCTAGGTAGAGGTCACCCCCAGCATCAGACACTGTACAGAAAGCCTGGACTCAAGAGCCAAACTGCACAAGGTTAGCGTCTTCAGTCTGCAGCTTAGTAGCTGTGAAATCTTGGACAACTTTTAAATATGAAATAAATTATGGGGGGCATTATTTTTTCTTTCTTGAGGTAACATATTAATGTAGCCCAGGCTAAACTCCAACTTGCTATGAAATTCCTGAACCTCCTATTCCCACCTCCCAAGAAGTGGGATGGCCCACATATGCCATCATGCCTGAAGCAATAAACTGAACTCTGTGATGAAATAGGGGCTTCATTATGTTTATGTATTTATTATATTTAACTGGTACAAAATTGTATATATTTATGAGATAAAATACAATTCTATACATGTACATATGTGTGGGGGTAGTAATCAAATGGGGGTAATTAACACTTCTATACCCTTGTGTATATCATATTGAAAGCATTCAGCTGCCTCTTTTCTGTCTTTTTTAAAGTAATTGATTGTTGTAAACTATAGTCACCCTGCAATACTGGTAGTATACTAGGGCTTTTTTATTCCATCAGATTATATTTGGATGCCTAGTATGTAGCCTGCCTCCACCAATTTCTCCATTTCCCACCCTCCAATTCTATTCTCCTCTTTTTTGTGATCAACTCTTTTTTATTTTAATTTTTATTAATTTATCAGTCAATTAATTTTTCCAGCCCAATCACAGTTTCCACTCCCTCCTTCCTCTCCTTCCATTCTCTCCCTCCAGTTACCCCGTTCCCCTCTCCCTTCCCTTCAGAAAACATTCATGTATATCATTCTTTTTAAGAAAGTATCCACATATGGATGTGAGCATACAGAATGTGTTTTGTTTTGTTACTTAACACGCTGTCCTCTAGTTCCACCCATTCATCCACTTTATTGAACAAATTTCTTAATCTCTCTAGCTTTATTTGCTCATCCATAAAATAAACCCCCTGAGAGCACCTGCTTGATGGCACTGATGGAGACCCAGGCACAATGAGAGGATATTAAATGTCAGTTATGCTCCCTTTTCTCAGCAACGGGACCACACAGGACAACAGCTGCCTTGTGTAGAGCATGCTCAAGCATGTACACTTTACGTGCAGAGATTAAAGGTCTCTCTGGAGCCTCTTCAAACCCTTCATCTTGACCTGACATTGAAATCAAAGATCCAGTTTCAATGACAGGATGTACATTAGCCCTTCTGGCTGTGAAAGCCTTTCGGTGATCCCCTCCTCAATGTATTTCTCAAAGGGAGAGTCTTCTCTACCTTCCTGGAACAGAGAAAAGAACACAATTAGCTTTAAACATAATAAACCTTCCTAGTTCTTTAAATTCTTCCTCCTTAAAAATATTTTAGCACATCAGTTTTACTTGATGTGAGCTACTGTTAAAGCCAGCTTTTCTTCCCTTCAGATTAATCAAACTAAAAATTAGTCTGATTCTCAACTGCCAAAAGTAGACTGATACCAGGAGAGATGTTAAGCCCGTCTTTGTCAACAAATTGTCTGAACAAAAGTTAGATTCCTCACTTGGTTGGGAAGCAACCATGAGAATTTATATCCTCGTCTACTTTCCACAATGTGCTGGTCTAAGTGAACTGACGTCTGCATTCCTGCCCTGAGCTGAGGATGTATAAATTCGCATCTACCATCCTGTCTTTTTAGGTTTTCTATTGTTGTTTCCCTTTTTATCTCGCCCACTAACCTTGAATTTCTTATGCTTCACACTGCATTTCCTTTGAAGAAATGTAGGGACACTTACCCCAAAATGTGGCGTTTTGGTTTTCTGATTATTTTCAAAAATTCTTAGAAAGTGGCAGATAGGAGAAACAACTCAGTATAACTCCCCATGCTCCACCCACAGACCACACCTCCCAAGAAACGCTTACCCTTGGTCCCTTCTTTGACTTACTATCAACTGAGTTCCTATCTGCAGGAAGGATGGTTAAAAATTTACCATACCTGTACAGATGGTAAATGATGATAAATCATAAATGATGGTTCATGTCCATGCCCTTCTGATTCCCAAAGAGAATCACACTAACTTTTCTCTAAGCACTAGGTGCATTCATTCATCATAGTCAGTTAGTGCTCCTAAATTGTCACATCCTCTCTCCATTGTCCCCACCCCATGAAAAGGGTCTTTGTCCAGACTTCATCCCTGCAATATGGGAGTGTCCACACATCTGAGCATGTATTTTTCTCCTGTTTAATCTGTTCATTGTCCGTGCACTCCAGCAACACCTCAGAGAGCAAAGAAGAGGTCTCTCTCCTCCCTGCACTTCAGCGGGCACATCCTCTTAGGTGGCCATGAGCAGTTGTCACTTTGTGTCAAGGATTGTCACAGCCCTTAGGTAACACTAATGGAGTTTCACAGCTCTACCCCAGTGGTGGCTTTTCTCCCTCTCCCTGGGGATCTATAGCTAGACTTCCTTTATGAGCCACCAATTGCCAAATAACAACACAGAGACTTATTATTATGAAAGCTTGGCCTTAGCTTAGGCTCGTTCACAACTAGCTCATAATATAACTTAACCCGTTTCTATTTATCTACATTTTCCCATATGGCTCTTTACCTCTCCTCAGTACCATGCCTCCAACTTGGTCTGTGCCTTGCTAGCTTCTCCCCACACCTAGATCCATCTCCTAAGTTTGTCTCTCTGTTGAAAGTTCCACCTAACTTCTCCTGCCCAGCTATGGCCGTTCAGCTATTAAACCAATCACAACAACACATCTTCACACAGTGTACAAACATCCCGCAACAGGGATCTGTTGTCTCTCGCTTCCTAACTCTTGTAGCAAAGTTCTTGATTTCAAATAAAATGCATATAGATACACACACACACACACACACACACACACACACACACATTCATTACAGTTTCACTTATTTATAGAACTACATTTTCCTATATTGATTAAGAAAACATGATCACAAAATACAAATTCCAGGTTTCTGATGCCTCATTTGGGTTGCTTAAGTTCACCAAGTCAAATGTCCAAAGTTGAAAAGAGAAAATCAATTTCCCACCTGAAGAAAGTTGTCTCAGGGCTGGTTTGGCTCATACTTGTTATTCCAGCACTGGAAAGGTATTTGCCATCCTTGGCTACACAGTGAGTGTGAGGTCAGCCTACAAAGCATGAGACTGTGTCAGGGAAGAAAGGGATGCCTCAAGGAAAACATGACAATGGTGTCATCTTGGATTTTTTATTTGTGGTAAATCTCTGAGACTTCTCCTTGCTAACAGTTTCCTTGTCTATCTCACTGTCTCCTCCTCTTCTAATGAATTATGAAAAAATACATACAGATGCTGATATGCAAATACATACAGATGCTGATATGCAAATACATACAGATGCTGATATGCAAATACATACAGATGCTAATGTGCAAATGCATACACATGCTAATATGCAAATACATACAGATGCTAATATGCATTTATTGTCCTCACATGCAAGCATGACTTCTGCTCCAAACTACTATTACTCTAAATGTGATCCCTGAACCCAAGTGTTTAGATTCCCAGTAAAGTTCCCTTCTCAATTATTTTCATGTCTAAAGTTCTCAAGAACGACCAGAGTCCTCTCTACTTCCCTCTCACATGGCACTGTGCCATCTGCCATATGGTGTGAGTTGTGGGGTCAGACATGAGGAGGTCCCTCTGTGGGGACCATGCTCCTGTTGTAGGTACCTGTTGACCTATTGTCAATGTTGCTGGTATGTCAGGTAAGCCTTTATAGCAAGTCAGAACAGCATGGACTCTGGAGCTGCTGCCCTAAGGAGAAATGGGTTGGTGTCTTCCATGCCAAGGCCACCATTCTATTCTATCTAAAGCCTTCCACCTGCCTCTTGCTGATGACAAGGCCTCTTCTCATCCAATCTTCTCTCCTCATCTACTTTCTACAGTTTCCACTGCAGAGGGAATTGGCTATGCAGCCAGCCAAGCTGAAGATACTACTGACACGCAGGAGCCACTAAAGTGCCACCCCCCCCCTCTCCACACAGGTCACTGTGAATGTCCTCAGGGTCACAGGGTTCCACTGTCCCCATTTTGTGTTGTTCTGTGGCATGTCTCTCAGAACAACGCTGCCTTATACTCCCATTATTTCAAAAGCAGACTGGAAAACAGTTCTTTCTTTTGTTATACAGTCTTCCCGCCCACAGGAATTGAGACACAGTCCTTTGGGTGAGGGGATGTCGCTGATCTGCTCAAAATCTCCCTTTCCTTCCAGTACCTGAGACACTAGTGTCTGCCCAGTAGCCTGGAGACTACTTGAACCTCCCCTACTTTAGACAAATTTTCTTTAGCTTGGTTCTTTAGTTCCTCAAACACACATCATCAGACTTTCTCTGGGACTTCTCAATCCAGAGCCTTGATTATCCTCTCTGCCTCCCCATGTGTACATCCCTGGGCAAGAAAAGAGTTCAAAAGAAACGTCCTGTAAAGATGGAGTGGTGTGAGTTTATTCTCCAGGTGAGCCTCGGCTGAGCTGAGAAGTCAGGAGAGCCTAATGCTGCCACCCGAGAAAAACAGCATCGTGAACTGGGAAAGAGCTGGCCCTTGGATTTAGGAACATAATCAGGCTTGGCGCTCAGAATCTGCTTTTTATCTGCGGCTGCTTGTTTGGAAGACTTTCAGCAAGAGTGGGGTAAAACAAAAGGATGGCAAGTTTCTCCAGTCTGGAGGAAGTGGGGGCGAAGAGTGATCGCCATTCAGTCCCAGACCTTTGTAGTCCTTAACAGTAAAAGGACATCAGCATTCCAGTTCAGCACAGGTGAAGCCCACCCAGAAAGATACTTAAGATGGAGACCACTGTTCTAACAGTCACAGGAAGAATGAAGATCTTCTCCTTGCTGTTTTCCTTTTCCCCAACATAGTATTTTTTATCAATTGTTTGGGAATTTTATGCAACAAACCCCAATCACACTTGCTTCCCATTCCTCCCACCCTTGCGCCCTTCACCCCCATCTCCCAAATACACCAAGTCCAATTTGTGTTGCCCATATACTTGGAGCATGGAATGAAGATTCTAAAGAGGCTTTTCTTTCCCCCTCTTTGGCTGTTGGACTTGAAACAATGGCCCCCCAAATTGTTTGGTTAAGCATGCTTCTTGTCCTCTATTTAAATTGGAACCTCATGTCAGAACCCTGAAGATGAGCTTGGAGGAGCTGTGGGACCTCTATTTGTTCCTCTTCCCAAAGTGGGCACATTGAGTACACCCCCTTTCTCTGCTTGTCACTAACACTTTATCTCTTCATGTCTATAGAGGATCGGTGACTCAGTCTAGCCTGTTGGGGTTGCCTGGGCCCAGGCTCACCTCACAATTCTGGGAAAGAGCCAGAGTGGGCAGAACTAGGCTCTGACCATCACAGAAGCCTAGGTAACAGCAAACTAACAAGAGACCTCTCTGGTTATAAAGCTACAGCAGCGCATGGGCACTGTACTAGAGCAGGGGCAGCTGTCCCCCTCACACAAGCTTGCGGGGGCAGAGGGCGAATTGTGCATTTCTGCTCCTCAACCTTTGGGAGCAGCCATGGTCTGGAAGAGACAAAAAGATTCTGCAAGCAGAACAGTGGCTCCCCCATTCAACTACAAGATACCGAGTTCAAAAAAGAAATGAAGAGATTAGTGTGCCCTGAGTTTGAGTCGCTGGAAATAACTAAGAAGCTATCAAATCTTCACTATATCCAAGTTTTTTAAATAATTTTGCTACAAAAAAATAATAATTTTGCTACAAGGGAAAAACAGTGATGAGCAAAACAACCCACTGTACCCCAAGTCTCTGCTGCCAACATTCCATCTCTAAAAGACACGCAAATCTAAACTCTCCTTTCCTCTCCTTTTCAGGACTTGAAGCTGATGTGCAAGACAGGCTCACAGAAAATAACAGTAAACTTCATGGGTTTCCATTTTACGCTTTCTTTACAAGCTCTGAATTAATCTGATCACATTTTCTGCCCTACGCAAAGACAGTAGGGTATTTCTGCGTTGGCCCTCATCCTCTCTCTAGGCCCGTATTCTAGTCTCATTTCTGCTGTGTTAAAATAACCAGCCAAAAGCAACACGAGGAGAAAGGGCTTGTTCCGCTTCCAGCTCCGGGTTAAAGTCCATCATGGAGAGGAAGTGAAAGCTGTGTGTGACAGCTTTGCCTGCATGTGTGTAAATTCACTGCCTGTGTGTCTGGTGCTCACAGCAAAGAGACAAAGGCAGGGGGTCCCCCAGAACTGGAGTTGCCATGTGGGTGCTGGAGACTGAGACTACGTCCTATGGAAAAGCGTCCAGTGTTCTTACTCACTGAGTCACCTCTCCAGTCTGTAGTTAGCGTGTTTCTACACACGACCTCCCCCTCTAGACCTTGACCCCAGCCTGTTTCCTTGTGTTGGTTTCGAAGCCTCTTGTCTCCCAGAACGTTGTAGAAGTGCTTGAGAGCAGGAATCATTTGCTACCTGTCTTTATATTCCCCACTCCTGTCCAAGGGCTGGATGCAGTGTTTTCAGTAGTAATGACTCAACAAATACTTGGGGAAATGAGTGAACAGAAGTCCACAGTGAAAGGTTGTAGACACACACACGAGCACACACCTACACACACACACACACACACACACACACACACTTACACACTCATAGACTTGTGGACATGTGTGGACATGTCAATAGCAGAAAACACTTTCTCATTGGGGTGCCTTGACTATTTCTAATAAAGCCTTTTAAGTATACTAGTAATTATCTAAATGATGCCCAACATATATCTGTTTTCAAATTTCAATTCTCAAACTCTACAGGCTATTTTAACTGCCCCCACCACAAGAATCTCTCTTGAAATTTAAAACTCAAACCAGAAGGCTGACCATGATCCAAACATGAATATGGTGGCTCTGTCTCTGGCTCCTAAAATAGGAGCAGAGAAATGACTCTCCCAGCAGTATTTTTAGCAGCATGAGGGAAGGAGCTCCCTGTGCTGTTTCTTGGCAGGCTCACAGTCTGTCACTCCTGAGCCTGTCCCTTGAATCCTTCCAGCTTCTCCATCAGTCAGCATCCTCACTTCTGCCTGTGGTCCATGGAGCTTACCTGCATTCTTCTGTCCAGGATGAGACATTTAAAACAGAAGAGTTGAGCCGGACATGGTGGCACACACCCTTAATCCCAGCACTGGCGAGGCAGAAGCAGGCAGGTCTCTAAGAGTTTCAGGCCAGGTTTGCCTATATAGCAAGTTCTAGGCATACCAGGTGTACATAGAGAAACCCTGTATCAACCAAAAACAGCAGAGTTCAACAGGAAGGGAGAAAACAATCCACTAGAACTCAGTGTAGAGCCAGGCGGTGGTGGCTCACGCCTTTAATCCCAGCACTCGGGAGGTAGAGGCAGGTGGATCTCTGAGTTCGAGGCCAGCCTGGTCTACAAGAGCTAGTTCCAGGACAGGCTCTAGAAACTACAGGGAAACCCTGTCTTGAAAAACCAAAAAAAAAATATATAGACTGTATAGAACTCAGTGTAGTAACATTACAGAAACGCTGTTTGATAAAGAACCAAGTCAAATTGGTGCACACCAAATATTCTCGGTATTTAATCAACTCTTGGAAGAAGCAGATATAGCACACTCTTACTATGAATAAGGAAATGGGATGCCTAAAAAAAAAAACTTCCCCACCGCTCCCTGATGTTAACTAGGAAAACCATACTTAAGTCACAGCCAGCATGTACTTATGCTCCTCTTATTGACTCTCACAAGAAACCCAAAATCTGGACTGAAAACTTGTCCCCATCTACCCATTCCACAAAATGGAGAGCCAAGCCGGCTCTCCCAGTTTGCACAGCAGGAAGAGAAGGAGAAATAGGGTTGAGTCTATTATTGGTGGGGTGGGACATGTGCCTGCTGGGCCTCACACTTAAACAATGTAGTCAGAGTGAATACTATTCCTCCGCAGTACATGTTCAAGAGGGGACCTGTCCAGGCCAGGACACCCTAGTGAGAAGGTCAGAACAATGACACCTCAGATGGCATATCTCTACTAAGTGGATCCTAGATCACTCTCAGCGAAGTGGGGAGGAAATCCATTGATAATGCACAGGGCACTGGTTTATAGAAACTTCTTCCTTACTAAATACATATCGGGACGCTAAATGACCATATGCCCCATTTCCCCTGGGGTGTCATAAACCAGACAGCTGCCTGGTGTGACTAATCCTAGTGTTCTCTCTTTCCCTCTCAGAAGCCTGCCAGTTTGCCTAAAAGTCATACGGTTACCCTTCATATAGAAATCTGATTCCGGATTTGTTTTGAGATGGGATCTCATGTAGCTAGATTGACCTCAAACTCATTATGCACTTGAGGATGACCTTGAACTCCTGATCTTCCTGACTCTCCATCTCAAGTGCAGGGATTTTAGTCCTGCTCCATCAAGCCTGATTTGTATGTGTGATGTGATTTTCTAAAGAAACACTCCTTCTATCACCTCCTTCTCCTCTCTGAAACAACCAAGACACCAACATTGCTCAAGCAAGAGCATCCATGATCATGGGCTGAGGCAAGACTTGATGAAGCAAGTCACATGGAGTTTACACTTTCTCGGCATCTCAGGTTGAGAACCAAACAGATGGCTGTGTTTTTCCTCAGTACACTTACACTGAGTTTCTCTAGTTTTCTCCAGACAATGCCATCACTGGAGGACAGAAGAAACTGGTGACGGCTGAACTCCTGTGAGGCTATCGTAAGGACACTTCTTTGAAGCCCCATAATAAACTTTTTTTGAAATATCAATTTTTTAATTTTATATTCCAACCCCAGTATCCTCTCCCTCCTCTCTTCCCAGTCCTCCCCCAATCTTCCCTCTGCCTCTTCCCTAATCCACTCCTCTATTTCTATTAAGAAAAGGGCAAGCCTCCCGTTGACATTGACAAACGATGGCATATCAAGTTGTAGTAAGACTAAGCACTTTGCTTTGTATTAAGACTGGGCAAGGCCACCCAGTATGAGGAATAAGCTCCCAAAAGCCAGCCAAAACAGTAGAGACACCCCTTGCTACCATTGTTAGGAGTCCCACAAGAAGATCAGTCTTCAAAACTGTTACATATGAGCAGGGCCCAGGTTAGTTACATATATGTGGGCCCAGGTTAGTTGTTTCCATGGGTTTTCTTGTGGTTTTCTTGACCCCTCTGGCTCCCACAAACCTTCCTCCATCTCTTCAGCAGGTTTCCCCAAACTCTGCCTAATGTTTGGCTGTGGGTCTGCACTGTTTTCATTGGTTGCTGAATGAAGCCTCCCTGATGACTATTGGGCTAGACACCAATCTATTAATATAGCAGAATATTGTTAAGCATCATTACATTGACATTTTTTCTCCAGTCATGTTTGGTTCTATGCTAGGTCTCTGGGGCATTCAGCCTCTGGGGCCTGGCACTCCAGGTAGTGTCAAGAGTGGACTCACTCTCGTGGCATGGGTCTCAGGCTTGATCAGTCATTTGTTGGACATTCCCATAATCTCTGTACCACCCTTCCCCAGCACATTCCATAGGAAAGAAAGACTGTCTGAAGGTTACAAGGCTGGGTTGGTCTCCACTGGAAATCTTGCCTGGTCACAGGATATCTCACTTCAGGCTACCTATCCCCTCTTGCTAGGAGTGTTATCCGGGGTCATCCTTGTAGATTCTTGGGAATTTTCCTTGCACCAGGTTTCTACCTGACCCCAAAATGCCCTCATTTCCACTCAGCTCTGTCAGTGCTCTCCCCCACCTGATTCTTCATGTTTCCATCTCCATTCACCCCCAGTATGCCCACAAAATCTCTTCTATTTCCCCTTCCCGGGGAGATCTGGGGAACCTCTGGGTCTGTGGACTGTAGCATGGCTGTCCTTTACTTTACAGCTAATATCCACTTATAAGTAAGTGCATACATGTTTGTCTTTCTGGGTCTAAGTTAGCTCATTCAGGACGGTTATTTGCAGTTCCATCCATTTGCCTTTGAATTTCATGATGTCATTGTTTTAAATATCTGAGTAATATTCCATTGTGAAAATGTGCCATATTTTCCTTATCCATTCTTCAGTTAAGGGACATCTAGGTTGTTTCCAGGATCTCGTTACTATGAATAAAGCTGTCATGAGCATAGTCGAGCAAGTGTCCTTGTGGTATGATTGAGCATCCTTTGGGCATATGCCCAAGAGTGGTATAGCTGAATCTTGAGGTAGATCAAGTCCCAATTTTCAGAGAAACTGCCATACTTTTTTAAAAGCTGCTGTACAAGTTTTCACTCCCACCAGCAATGGAGAAGTGTTCCTCTTGCTCCACAGCCTCTCCAGTATAATCTGTCATTTGTATTTTGATCATAACCATTCTGACAGGTGTAAGATGGTATCTCAGGGTTTTTTGTATTTGCATTTCCCTGATGGCTAAGGCTGTTGAACATTTCTTTTAGTGTTTTTCAGCCATTTGAGAGTCTTCTGTTGAGAATTCTCTGTTTAAATCTGTATACCAATTTTAATTGGATTATTTTGTATTTTGATGTCTATGTTTCTTTCTATATTTTGGAAATCAGCCCTCTGGCGGATATGGGGATGGTAAATATCTCTTCCCATTCTAAAAGACAGTGTCTTTTGCCTTACAGAAGCTTTTGAGTTTCATGAGATCCCATTTGCCAATTGTCAATCTTAGTGTCTGTGCTATTGGTATCCTGTTCAGAAGGTTCCTGTTGCTTCATGTGCGAATGCATTCAAGGCTATTTTACACCTTCTCTCCTGTCAGGTTCAGTGTATCTGAATTTATGTTGAGGTCTTTAACCTACGTGGACATGAGTTTTGTGCAAAGTGATAGATAGTAGATTTATTTGCATTCTTCTACATACTAATATTCAGTTAGACCAGCAACATTTGTTGAAGATGCTTTCTTCTTATATATATATTTTTTAAAACAATCATTTTTAATTTACATACTGATCCCAGTTCCTCCTCCCTTTCTTCCTCCTACTCCCCTACCTTCTCCCCACCCCAGCCCCGTCCACTCCTCAGAAAGGGTAAGGCCTCCCATGGGGGGTCAACAAAGTTTGTCACATCATACTGAGGTAGGACAAAGGCCTTTCCCCATATATCTAGGCTGAGCAAGGTATCCCATCATAGGGAATGGGCTCCAAAAAGCCAGTTCATTCACTAGAGATAAATCTAATCCAAAGGTCACACAACTGTCACCCTTATTCAGAGTGCCTACTTCGGTTCAGTTCTACTGTCACCTTTATTCAGAGTGCCTACTTTGGTTCAGTTCTATGTAGGTTCCTCAGCTGTCAGTTTGGAATCATTATTTTTTTTCTGCTGTTTAGTATTTCATTGTGTACCACATTTAGTACTCCAATGTGTACCACATTTTCTTTATCCATTCTTCAGTTGAGAGGCATCTAGGTTGTTTCCAGGTTCTGACTATGACAAACACTGCTGCTATGAACATAGCTGAGCACATGTCCTTGAGGCATGATTGAGCATCCTTTGGATATATACCCAAAAGTGGTATTGCTGGGTCTTAAAGTAGGTTGTTTCCTAATTTTCTGAGAAATCATCACACTGACATCCAAAGGGGCTGTACCAGCTTGCACTCCCACCAGCAATGGATGAGTGTTCCCTTTACCCCACAACCTCTCCAGCATAAGTTGTCATCAGTGTTTTTGATCTTGGCCATTCTTACAAGTGTAAGATGGAATCTCAGAATTGTTTTGATTTGCATTTCTCTGATGACTAAAGATATTGAACATTTCCTTCAGTGTCTTTCAGCCATTTTAGATTTCTCTGTTGAAAGTTCTCTATTTAGGTTTGTACACCATTTTTATTGGATTATGTGTTCTTTTGATGACCAATTTCTTGAGCTCTTTGTATATTTTGGAGATCAGGCCTCTATCCAATGTGGAGTTGGTGTCTTTGAGGTGTGTTTCTTGTATGTAGCAGAAGGATATATCTTGTTTTCATAGTGATTGTTTTAGCCTGCACTTTTTTATTGGCAAATTGAGTCTATTGATATTGAGAACTATTAATGACCAGTGATTGCCTATTTGTTATTATATTTTTACTAGTAGTCATGGTGTGTGTGTTTATGTGTGTATGCTTCCCTTCTTTTGGTTTTGTTGGTATGAGATTATCTACTTCCTGTGTTTTTGTAAGTGTAGTTAACTTCCTCAGGTTGGAATTTTCTTTCTAGTACCTTCTGTAGGATTGGATTTGTAGATACATATTGTTTAAATTTGACATTGCCATGAAATATCTTGTGATTGAAAGTTTTGCTTGGTATATTAGTCTGGGCTGGCATCCGTGGTCTTAGAACCTGTAAGACATCTATCCAGGCCCTTCTGGCTTTTACAGCCTCCATTGAGAAGTCAGGTGTAATTCTTATAGGTCTACCTTTATGTTTTACTTGGCCGTTTTCTCTTACAGCTTCTAATATTCTTTCTTTGTTCTGTGTTTTGATTGCAATGTAATGTGGGGAATTTTTTTCTGATCCAATCTGTTTGGTGTTCTGAAACCTTCTTGTACTTTTATAGGCATGTCCTTCTTTAGATTAAGGAAATAATTTTCTTTTATGATTTTGTTTATGTATTTTCTGTGTTTTGAGCTGGTTTTCTTCTCCTTCTTCTGATCCTTGTTGTAGTGGGATGGCTAGAATCTGGTGGTGATATATTCTTAGGTTTGGTCTTTTCATGGTGCCCCAGATTTCCTGGATGTTTTGTGTTGGGAGGTTTTTGACTCTAACATAGTCTTTGACTGATGAATCTACTTCTTTTATTGTTTCTTCGTTTCCTGATATTCTCTCTTCCACCTCTGAATTCTGTTGGTGATGCTTGCATTCATAGTTCTTGTTCACTTATTCAGATTTTCCATTTCCAGAATTCATTCCACTTGTGCTTTCTTTGTTGCTGTATTTTGATTTTCATATTTTGAACAGTTTCCTTCACCTGTCTGTTTTTTCTTAGCTTTCTTGACATTCTTTAAGGGAGTTGTTGATTTCCTCTTATTTTTTGGTTGTCTTTTCCTCAGTTTCTTTAAGGGAGTTTTTCCAACTCCTCTTTAAGGACCTCTATCATCATTATCAAGTTGATTTTAAGTGCCTTTCTTGTGCTTCCATTGTGTTGGAGTATTCAGGGCTTGCTGTGGTGGGATGGCTAGGCTCTGGTGGTGACATATTACCCTGACTGTTGTCGTTTGTGCTCTTACACTTTTGTTTAGGTATCTGAATTTGGAGAGATTATAGGTCTAGGTGCCAATTTGTGGATTTGTCTTTGTTGGCTAGATATTATCTTTTTTTCATCTCTGGTTTTCTGGATCCCATGGTCTGTGGTTGAGTAGAGGGTTTTCAACCATGTTGGTGGCTGGACCACTGTTGGTCTGATTGGTTCTGGTCTAGCAGGGGGTTGTTTCCCAAGTTTGGAGCTGACGTTCTGTCTATGTATGTGCTCAGCCTCTGATCTGGCTGAGGGTTCCCTGTAGTTCAGATGTTGGCCTGGTTTCTGGTAGGGTAGGAGGCTTCTGCCTGGTTTCCAGAGAGTTGACCTGGTCTCTGGGGTTCAGGATGCTGGTCTGGCCTCTGGGTATCAGGATTCTATCCTGGACTCTGATAGGGCAGAAGGCTACTGCCAGAGGTGTGGGCAGGGATACGGTAATGAGGAGGGGCAAGTGGAGTTATGCTTGGCAAGCGAGTGAACTAGCATGGGCAATCTGGGGGGCAGTATTCCCTAGGAGTCAGGATGCTGGCCTGGCCTCTGAAGGAAAAGGAGGCTTCTTCCAGAGATGTGGTCCCTGGGTTCATGTGGAAAGGAGATGACAGGCACCTGATGCTATGCTAGGCAGAGCAAGTTGGTACTAGGTGGGATGGTTGGTGGCTTATCTGCTTTTCAGGATCCTGGCCTGGCCTCTGATGGGCTGGAAAACTTCTGCCAGGGCTCCAAAACTCAACTTTTAGGAAAATAAGTTCTTATGATTAAGGCATATTTTTGAACAACACATTAAGTTTTTTAATAAAAATTAAAAACAAAGCACCATCCTTTTGTCCTAGCACTCAGCAGAGGAAGAACAAGCTGATAGAAGGTGTCTGACTACTTTCAGACGTGTCAGCTGTTTTAAAAGTGGCTCATGAGCTTATAGTTTCCTAAGAGCTTTTCTCTCCCCTAATTGACTTTAAAAGGAACAACAGTAAAAGCCAGGAGGGTTTCCAAAGCCCTGGGCTCCACCCCAGCACCCAGCAGCCGTACTTTCTTGCATCAGCAGATCAAGTTACAGGTGTGCATGAAGGCCCCTTACAGACCTGCTCCTGTGGCTTCCAACCATGTGGGGGACGGCTCCCTCCCGCTTCTCACTTGCTGGCTTCATATATTACTTCTGTGTCATCAAGACTGAGCTCGCTCTTAGGAGAGCAGCATGAATCCTTAGCCAGTTGCAGAGCTTCTCTTTCACTGAGCTGCTCAGGTCATTCATCCCATCTGTAAAGTGGGAATAACACTGATGCAAAATGCAAGCGAGATCTTTTGGCACATCTCTTAGCTCCAGGCCTGGGACAGATAAGGGAATAGTCGTGAGTTCAAAACCAGCCCAGGCTATGTAATAAGACCCTGTATCAGAACTTAAAATAATAATAATAATAATAACAATAACAATAATGGCTTATAACTGAAAGCATTTGTGTGGGGGCTCAACTGGTGTGAAATAGGGAAACTACAAAACACAACGACTAGAGCATCATATGTGCTCAAAAACATTCTTATTTCTAGAACTGAACATGGCCTAAAATCTCAACTCAATACCAAATGTAAGAAAGATAAATTTTTGGTGGATGAAAGAATTTGTCAACAGAAAACCTCAATAACAGTCCAAATTTACCCTCCATTAACTCTCATGGCTTTTGCTGTATTTCTTATTCCCCTATGCAGTAAAATGAGTAATAGAGACATCCGAGGGTTGAAGAGAAGATGCAATGAGAGAGCATAAGGAAAATTGTTTTATAAATGCAGCAAATATCAATTTTTAATATTAATCAAAGCAGACTAAGAACATACTACACAAACCTAAAGGCTGGCTTCTGCCTAAGGTGCCCGGAACCAAGATACAGCCACATGCACCAGTGTGAGGACCAGGTTAGGGGGTCAGAGGGCTAGAGGGGCCCCCGGAATGCCATGGGCTACACTGGCTGCTGCTTGCTATGCTGCATTCTATTCTAGCAGCTTTGAACATGGGAGAGGTCTCCTCTCACAACACGTGATCTTCTGCTACATCCCCTAGAAGGAAAATGGTGAGGAGCTATGGTAACTTGTGTAACATGGACCTTGATGCCCATAAATCCAAACAAAAGAATTATAGATACTCACTTGTCTGAAGAAACACCTTTGGCAGAATAGAGAAACAGGACCAGGCTGGGACCACAGTGAATACAGTGAAAACACAAATGATTGAATGAAATACTGAACATAATTCAAGATGTGAAAGCAGGTTTTAATGATGAGATAGGTCTCCAAAATGAATTAAAACGTGAAATAAAAAAATTCAGGACAGCAAACAAGACACTAGAGGAAAGGCTCACCTGTAGACTGTGCCACGTCAAGGAGAGAATATCAGGTGGAGGAAAAGGCAGAGGAAGTGGATCACTCACAAAAGAAATTATCAAATCTAAACCTACCGACAGAATATGCAGGAACTCTAGAACACCAGAAGAAAACTCCCTAATCTGAGGAATTGGATCGCTAGTAATCTAAGAGGAATACAAAACACCAAATACACAGGACAAGAAATGAAGTTCTCCACAGCATATTTAGTCAAGACACTAAATGCAACAATGGTATTGGAAGCTGCAAGACAGAAAGATCTAGTCATATATAAAGGGCAGGCCTGTCAACCAAACAGTCAGTTTTTCAGGGGAGACTATATGCTGAACAATTAAGCATCTCATATAATAAAAGAAGACCTACTAGATTTAGAACCACAAATTGACCCCAACACAGGGATGTTGGGTGATTTCAATATGCTACTCTCACCAATAGACAAATCATCTGAAAACCACTAAATAGGTAGTTAAATGACACCATCAATCAAATGGATCAGCATATATCTACAGAGCATCCCATCAAAATACTAAAGAATACACATATTTCTCAATATCTTACAGAATTTTTTTTCAAAATTCACCACGTATTAAGACACAAATATCAAAAAATATAGAAAATTGAACTCATCTTTTGCATTCTTTCTGACTAAAATGGAATAAAGCTGAGTCTCAATAGAAACCACAAAAAAGCACACAAACTCTTGGAAACTAAAAAAAATTACTGCAAGGCAATCGGGTGAAGAAAGAAATCTAGAAGGAAGTTTTTCTTAATTTTTAAGATTGAACGAAAATCAAAATACAACATACCCCAATCTATGGGACACAATGAAGGCAGACCTAAGAGGAAACTTGATGACCCTGTGCCAGTTAGGATTTTTATAACACCATGATCAAAAGCAGCTTGAAGAGTAACGCATTTATTTCAACCTACAGATCAATATCACAGCTCTTCATACCATTCCAGATATGTCACTGAGAAGTCAGGACAGGAACTCAGGCAGAACAGGAAGCTGGAGGTAGGAACTGAAGCAGAGGACATGGAGGAGAACTACTTATTCGATTGCTTTCCCATGGCTACTTCATCCAGATTTCCTATAAACCCCATCTGCCCAGAGGTGGCACTGCCCACTGTGAATGGGCCCTCTACATCAACACAAATCAAGAACAGAATCCACAGGCTTGCTTACAGTTTTATGGAGGCATTTCCTCAAATGCGGTCTCTTCTTCTCAGATAACTCTAGCATGAGTCAAGTTGAAGAAAACAGACAAGTACCATGGACATACATCAAAAAACTGGGAGATGGCAAATGAATAATTTATAATACACTAAAAGGTCTCAGGGAAAAACAACACTTTTTTAAAAAGTAGATGGAATGAGACAATCAAAATTGGGACTGAAATTAATGAAACAGAATTTTTAAAAGTACAATGTGTTAAGTTGGGAGCATAACCCCAGCCCCTGGCATCCATCCCAGCCCCCTGGCCTGAGAGTTACATTGTTCTGGACTCCAAATCCCAGCATGCCAGTTCCTGTTATCTCCCTAGTGGGGGTGGGGGGTGGATCAGGATCACTCCCACAGGAGTGAGCTCCCATAGGAGAAACACGTGGTTCAGGGTTTGCCTGTGCTCCCTGCTTTCCTGTCTCCCCGCCATGCACTTGGCCACCTGAGAGCACCATATTCAATAAAATGATGGGCATTTTAATCTGGTTTGATCTGACTTAATTGGATTTCTTTGCACCAGTGGAGCCACCCATTTTAAGATTTTTTTCCTAACACAATAAATCAATGAAGCAAAGCATAGATTCTTTGGAAAGATTAACAAGACTGACAAACCTTTAACCAAATTAACAGCAACAACAAAAGAGAGTGAGAGAATTCAAATTAATCAAATTAGAGATAAAAAGGCGCCATACAACAGATACTGAAGAAATATGGAAATTCATAAAGACATACTTTAAAAACTATATTCTATCAAACTAGAAATTCCAAAGAAAATTGATTAAAATCCAAATATATAAGATCTAGCAAAGTTGAATAAAGATGAAGTAAATAATTTAAGTAAATCTGTAATACCCAATGAAATAGAAGTGTTTATTTAAAAGCTCCCAATTAAAACAATCCCAGGGCCAGACTATAGAGTCCAGAATTCTGCCAGACCTTCTGAGAACTCCCACCCATTGTCCTCAAACTATTCTACAAAATAAAAAAGAAGGAACATTTCCAAATTCCTTTCATGAAGCTAGTTTTACCCTGATAACAAAAATTAAAGAACGACAAAAAGAACATTATAGGTTAATATCTCTGAAAAACCCAGATGCAAAAATTCTCATACTTAGAACCCAAATTCAAGAGCATATCAAAAGATTATCCACATGAACAAGCTGACTTCATACTAGAGATGCAGAGAGTTTAACACATGGAAATCAATACCTGTAATCCACCATGAAACAGACTACAGAACAGAAACAACATGATCATCTCATTAGATGAAGAAAAGGCCTTTGACAAATCCATTATCCATTCATGATAACTGTTCTGGAGTATCTAGGGATGCAAGGGACATACTTCAACATAATAAAGGCAATATACAGAAAACTCGTAGGTGATATCATTCTAAACAGAGATTTAGAAATCCAAAGATTTTCACTAAAACCAGGATGTCCATTTTTCATACTCTGTTCAACATATACTGAAGTCTTAGCTAGAAAAATGAGATGAGTGAAGAAAATAAAATATAAATAAGAAAGGGGAAAAATCAATGTATCCTTATTTCTACACATGAAAGACTCTAGTCCCTACCAGATTACTTCACCTAATCATCAAAGTAATAGGAAACAAAATCGACACACAAAATGCTTAGTTTTTCTATACACAAAAGAGAAGAAACAATGTCATTCGCAATAATCTCAAAAATATTTTGTTCTAACAAAGGAAGTGAAAGGCTTGCACAATTAAAATTTTAACATTGAAAAAGAAAGTTGAAAATACCATAAGACAGACAAATCTTCCACATTCATGCACTGACAGGGTTAATATCACATCAAAAAAATTTAAAAATTAAATGCAATTGCCATTAAAATTCCAGTGCACTTCTTCATAGAAATTAAAAAAATAATTTTAAATTTTATATGGAAACACAAAAGATCCAGGATACTCAAAACAATAAAAGAATAACTGGAAACATCACCATCTAAGATTTCAAATTATCCTGCAGAGCTATAGTAATAAATATAGCGTGGCACTGTTATAAAAATCAACCCATTGATCAATGAAATAGAACTGAGGACCCACACCTTCTACAGCCACCTCATTCCTTTGTAAAGAGGCCAACAATAACACAATAGCAAATGGCAGCATCGGTCAACAAATGGTGCTGGACAAACTGTTTAGCCACATTTATAAGATTTAAGCTAGATCCTTATCTCTCACTCTGCATAAAAGTCTACTCCAAATCCATCATAAACCTCAACTTAAAATCTGATTCCTTGAATCTGATGGAGGAAACAATAGGGAATAAATTTGAATTTATGGGCACAGAAAAAAAAAAGACTCTGACTAGGACCCCAACAATACAAGTATTAAGACCAATAATTACTAAATGGAACCACATGAAGCTAAAGAGCTTCTCTACAACAAAAGATGCCACCACTCAAGTGAAAGGCAGCCTACAAAATGGGGGGGAAGGGTGTATCAGCTATACATTTGATAGAGGGTTAGCATCCAAAATATACATAGAACACAAAATAATTAAGCATCAGGAAGCCAATAGGGCAAGGAACTAAGCAGTGTTCTCAAAACATTAAATATAAATGTCTGAGAAATAATTTTCAAGGCATTCAACATCCTTAGCCATCAGGTAAATGCAAATTAAAAACTGCTTTCATCTTACCCCAATCAGAATGGGGGGAAAGTAGCATGGTTGTGATAGGAGGAGAAACGCTCTTTCACTGCTGGTATGAGCACGAACTGGTACATTTAGGAGATCGGTGTGAAGGTTCTCACAACGTTGCTAACAGATGGCCTTAGCATGAAACACCATGACAAAAGCAACCTGGGGAGCAAAGGGTTTGTTTGGCTTACACTTCTGCACTGCTGTTCTTCCCCAAGGGAAGTCAGGACAGGACAGCAGGGAAGGAACCTGGAGGCAGGAGCTGAGGCAGATGCCATGGAGGGGTGCTGATTACTGACTTGCTCCCCATGGCTTGCTCAGCCTGCTTTATTTGTTTCTTTTTTAACATAATTTTTATTGATTCTTTGTAAATTCACATTATGCACCCTAATCCCGTTCATTTCCCAGTCCCTTCATATCTGCCCTTCACCCATGTAGTACCCTCCCCAAAAGAAAATGGAAAAAGAAATAAAAATAAAATACAAAGAAAAATACTAACTAGAAACAAACAACAACCTCAAAACAAAGCAAAACAAACAAAACAAAAACCCTTTTCACTCCTCATCTTTCCCACCTCTCCATTGCCTCCGTTTGTCTTAGTGGCATTGGGAGCTGTGTGTGTCATGCAGTAGACCCTTTTGTCCAAACAGCTTTCCTTGCAAATGTTCGTTGGTCAAGTTCAAGGGCTCTGGTACCATCAATACTGGACCCTCACTGACTCTTCTCTCGGATTTCTGCTGTTGCCCCCAGCCATGGAGATTCAGCTGGTCACAGAAGGGGTAGATGTTGGGGGATGCCAACTGAAAGTCCTGGCTGAGAAGCCAATGATAATGTGGCACTGGGATTTGTCTTTACTGTATGTACTGGCTTTTTGGGATCCCTTCCTAGGCCTGAATGGAGGAGGGAGGGCCTTGGACTTCCCACAGGGCACGGTACCCTGCCCTCTCTTAGGACTGGAAGGAGAGGGGGGAGAAAGAGTGGGGGAGCAGAAGTAAAGTGGGAGGAGAGGAGGAAGTGGAAATTTTGATTCCTATTATTTATAAAGTAATAAAAAAGAAAAAGACATAAAGAAACATTACTGTATGGCGTATGGGTGAGGGAGAGATGCCCTCCCCCATCAATGCCTGAGGCAGGTGAGAGAAGCCTTAAGGTCAGAAGGGCAGGTGAGCTGTACATCCCTACCACCAACTGCAATACTTGGAAGAGCAGGCCCTGCACCTCTCCTGGGCAGCGCAATAGAACCAATACTGTTGGCGGAGGTGTGGGTGAGTCAGCCCTGAAGTTGTGAGCATGAGGGAGCTGTTCCCATTACTCATCTGTCATGTGGTGGCACAGGCAGGGGAGAGAGTCCCCTCAATACCCATCAATGCCTGAGGCATGTGGGAGAGCTGGCCCTGAGGTCATTAAGAGTGTGATTAAGGCCCTGTCCCTCATCAGCTGCAGCACTCAGGAGAGTGGCCCCTACACCATGCCTGGACAACATAGTAAAGCTGACCCTGAAATTGTAGGTGTGGGAGATCCAACCCTGAGGACCTGAAAGCAGCAGAACTGGCCATCCCTACAAGAGGTGAACAAGCCAGGGCAATGCAGGAGACCTCACCCTGGTGATGAGGATAAGGGAGAGCTGGTGGGCTGATCAACCCTGCAACCACCCAGATCCAGAACCAGCTTTATATGCTGGCCCACACCAACATTCACCCCATCCATTCTCTGCTGGAGTAAGTGAAGAGACTGGTCCTGCAGATCCAAAGCTGCAGGATTTCCATAACACAGGGCAACAGCAGGATAACCAAGAGGAGTTCCAGCAAGGACCCAGAATCAATAGTGTAGAGCAGAAACCAGAGGCTTTGAGCCAGACCAATGACTCTGCAATGAACACTTGCAAGTAAAGATATACGAATAAAAGGATTTACTGTGTGACTCACTGTGTCACACTACAGCTTTCCATGATGAGATTGATTTTTTTTCCTTCTCCTTTTTTTTCCTCTCAAATTTTACTTTATTTTATTTGCTGGAGAAGATGGTTACAAGGGCAGAGTGTGGGCATGAAGGGATGGAGATGCATGATGTGAAAGACAAAGAATAAATAAAAAGAAGAGAAAGAAACATTAGTATAGAAGCTTCCACAAATAATAGACTTACACAGACATAAAAAAGAATTCAAATGCAGTTAGCCTATAACAGGGCATCACAGGCTAACAAACCCAGTACCAGGAATAGATGGCCTCTTTGATGTAGATCACTGAGATCTGATAGCCCACAAACATGACAAGCTATTGCAAATGATCCTGACTGCTTACCAGAACTTGATGGTAAAGCCCTGCTGCTGAAGACCTCACATACTTGAGCCACAGAACATACAAAAAACAAGCACTGCTACTGACCCAGATGTTTTATCCCTGCTGGCTAGCTCTCATAGTGCTGGAAGGTGCTATGCATGGTACAGGAGAAGAAAAGCAATCACCAGTCTTACCCAGCTATGATCCCTGCCAGCCATAGTAATGGCTGGCCTGGCAAGACACACCCAATGATGTAACAGTGATAAAAAAAAATCATGGAAGTAACAAACCATTTCTTATTGCATTTAAATCTTGCTCCATAAGATGAAATCCATACCCATACCAACATTATCAGGCCAAGAACATGTAGCTTAACAACCTTAAGGAACAATCTACTATTATCACTTTGATAAATGGCTGTACAATTAAATCAACTCCTAATAACTTATTATACCCATAGATTATGTATTTCTCAATGCTCATCAAAGACACTTCTATTTGTAGTAGTGGTGATTAGTACAGAGACCTACAATTTCCCAAGATGCATGGGATAAGAGACTGTGGAGGGCTCATCCCTAAATGGGACATCTATAAAACACACACATACACACACACACACACAAACACACTCACAAGGCTCAGGGGTCATTTCAGAAACAGAGATAGAAAGATTGTAAGAGGTGGTGGATGAAAACAAAGAAATAGCAGCATCTTCAAGTCAAAGCATGTCAGCTGCACCTATGAACTCACCGTGGATATTACAGATTATGACAACATGCACAAAACTAATATAAGCTCAAACCAGATGAAACCACAGTATGGAGAGGGGAGGTGGCATGAAACACTTGCTTTCCCTCATCAAAGAGCTATCAGCATTTGAAAGCTGCTAGAAGAACAAGAGTCACTTTTCTTAAGAGTGTATCTCCCAACCCCACCCCCACTGAGTCCGTCAGTAGAAGGCCATATGCTAAAGAACACATGAGCAGCATAAGCTGTGCTTGATGGGTTCAGAGAAAAAAAAGAGGAGCAAGTTGGCTAAGTCTGGAAGTTGGGTAGATCTGAAAGGAGATTGAGAGCCATGACTATTATCAAAGCACACTGCAGAAAATCCTCAAAGGAATAACAAAAACAACCCTAAGAGAGAAACTATTTTGGCTCAGAGAATTATATTAACTTCAGAGATTTATATTGGTGGCCTTTTGATTCTATTGCTTTGGGCCTCGTGGTAGTATAGGACATCTTGGCAGGAGTGCATGTGGAAGGTACCTCAGGGGACCAGGAAGCAAAACATGAAGTCAGATGCCAGATCCCCTTGAAGACCATTACTTTCTCCGAAGCTCTAACATTTCTACCACCTTACAATAGTACCAGAGGATGGAGACTAACCTTTGGAGGACCCTTCAGATCCAAACCTTAGCAGGGATCTTCCTCGGGCTCTAAGAGGAGCTATCAACCCAAGCCCTTCTAAGACCCGTAGTGGCTTGTCCTCTACTCTTCATCTCACTATCTTCTTTTTTTAAAAAAATATTTATTTATTTATTTATTTATTATGTATACAATATTCTGTCTGTGTGTATACCTGCAGGCCAGAAGAGGGCACCAGACCCCATTACAGATGGTTGTGAGCCACCATGTGGTTGCTGGGAATTGAACTCGGGACCTTAGGGAATGAAAATAAAATGTGGTAATTTAACATAGGTGATAAGTTCCAAGACCTCAATCGATGACAGAAACGATACGTAGTATATAGAACAGAACCCTGTGTCATTGAATAATAGGGACCTGTTCTGAGAAATTCATCATGGTGGTCTTCAGTGTCATGTGAACGTCACAGATACTGAGCACAAATTAAGATGGCTATGATGGGCCGTGAGATGCCTTATGCAAACCTAGCGAACTGAGCTTGATTCTCAGGACCTACATTAAGGCAGATATAGAAAACCAACTCTACAAAGTTGTTTTCTGACCTCCACCATGTGCTATGCACATGATAGCATGCACACAAGCACATGTACTTGCACACACATAATAACAATAATAATTTTAAGAAATTGCTCTAACAACACTAGATGAATATTTTATATGTTGGATACATGGTCTGTAATTGACTGAACTGTCATTAAGGTGGAGCATAGCTATAGTATTCTTTTCCTATACAGACATACCCATGATAAGCATAGTAGATTAAATAATAACAATGACAAAGAAAAATTTCAAGCCATGGGTGAGAATGCGCCCATAGAGTCCAGCTTCTCAAGAGGCGGAGGAAGATATATTGAGCCCTCAAGTTTGAAGCCAGCAGAGTCTACACAGACTACATCTAGCAAAAATTATTACTACAGCAATATGTTGCACTAAAGATCATACTGAATTTCAAAACATCTTAATGTACCTGACTCATGCATCTTCTTAATCTTGGAAAATAAAGCCAATGGTTGATTAAGAAGATTACTATAATACTTTATGCTGGTAAACCAATCACTTTAAACTATTATATACTCTCATCTATTGCCATAACTTCTAATATGGCTTGACTTCCCCCTTTCTTCTCCTTTTGAATAATAACCAAAATCCTCAGGATGTTTTTCCAGACACTCTGGGCCTTCCCACTAATTCGGTAAAGCCCCTCCCTGTCACTTCCGCCAAGTAGCTGCTCGCTTACTCCTACTCCTGAGTCTCCCTGCTGTCTTGGACCCTAACTCTACAGGCGTGATTTGCTATCTTCTCCATCTTTTTCCTCGCAGTCACCGCCAGACTGACAGCTCACCTGCCTGTTGTTCTTCTCTTAAATTCCAATAAAATTGTTCTTAAGCTTTCCATTGAGTGTATTTTTAAATTCTTTTATTTATGAGAATGAGGTTCTTTGTGAGCCTAAGTAGAGAACCCTTCATTTTCCCAGTAACATAAGTATACTTTGAGACACAGGAACAATGACAAAATGACTTAATGACATGTGTCTTAGAACATACACCCATCATTAGGCAATGTATAACTGAACCAAATTAAGTGTAGTAGCAAGTGTATGATAAACATTCAATAACTGTTGACTGTTTCTGTTTGTGTGAATGTGATGCTACCCACAAGCACAGTGAGTCAGATCCCACTATTGTCATCAACAATGATAACAAGGTGGTATTTTCTTCCTCATAGCCTAATGTCACATCCACAAGTTCAACAGGACAGTTTTTGAGGCAACTTGTCTAGCCTGCATCTTCCTAATCCAATCATGTACAGCTATCATAAACTCCAATCACATACAGCTAACATAAATCAAAGCTGATGAAAAGAATTTGTGTTCAATGTTAATTGAGCTAACAACCATATGTGTGCCCATGGATGTGTTCTCATGTGCCCATACCTGAGAAACGCTGCAGGAGTCAGTTGCTGTGGTTTCTTGGCACATCACCTGCTCTGGACCCTCTCAGGCATGCCCCCAAAAGCTCTTCAGGTAACACCACCCTGCAATACTGTTAGAAGCCTCAGGGAGTGATCCCCAAAAGGCAGCTGGAATGGGTGTGACATCTAGAACAGGGAAGAACTAAACAAGGAGGTGTCAGAGCTAGCAGTGTCACCCCAAATTCTCTAAGTATCACAGAAAATAGACAAGGCGATAACACCCATTGGTTTCACGAGGAAGATCCTTGGAAGAAAATGAGCTGAACTTGCAGTCAGGATTTGAGAGTTTTGTATTTGTTTTTCCCAGCTCCAAACACAATAGATCCCATCCCCGAATTGCTATGTATTGCTTCAAGTACAAGAAACACAGTATGAGCCGGGCGGTGGTGGCGCACGCCTTTAATCCCAGCACTCGGGAGGCAGAGGCAGGCGGATCTCTGTGAGTTCGAGGCCAGCCTGGTCTACAAGAGCTAGTTCCAGGACAGGCTCCAAAAAAGCTGCAGAGAAACCCTGTCTCGAAAAACCAAAAAAAGAAAAAAAGAAAAAAAAAAGAAACACAGTATGTTCTGGTTTTATGGTAATTGATGGTCTTGTTAAGAAAATGCAAACCTCCAGTTGCTGAAGCAATTGTTCAGTTGAGCTGTCCCAGGGTCTCCCATCTGGGCGGCTCAGCTGTGTCAGCGCGGCAGCATCTCTTGCGCTCGCGGTAGGGGCTTGTCTTTGCTGCCAGGACAATTGCCTCCCACGCTGTGCCTGAAGATTGCATGTCATCGCTGAAGGGGGGAAAATGATTTGGGGCTCATTTATTTCTGCAGAATAGTATTCTCTGCAGTGAATTACAAATCCACCACTTAATAGAGATTGGGATATAATTAAGTTTGTAATAAGTGCATCTGCATATGTGATAAAAAGCTAAGCAGCTGCTTTCAAGCCAGGGTTTGAGTAAGCTGAAAGGCATTTGACAATGCAGAGAAATGTGTGCATGCAAAGTGGGATTTGATTGACAGATCTCTCGACAAGAGTATTTAGTAGGAATCTGTGGTACACAAGTGGACACAGCTCTCCTGACTGCGAGGTGATAGGCAGCTAAAGAACTTGGCTACATTCTTCTCAGACTTGAAACCTACAAAGTGTGACGATCTCAGACCCAGAACACAGATTTTACCCAAACCCTAGCAGGGGTGAGGGGAACAGAATGCAGCATCCATGAAAATATCTTTAAGTAATACACAGCTCTAAGTGTGATGTGACCTAGGTATTAACTCCAATCTTTCATGCTAATGATGTCAGGAAAACTTGAATGAAATATAGAGAAACTTATCTCTGAGCAGTTTCCTGTATCTTAAGTCTTATTCTTAAATTTTTAATCATTTATTAATTTAGTATATGTGTGTGCATGTGTGTCTGTATGTAAGAATATCTGCATGTGTGCATAGGCACTACAGACCCAAGGATGAAGCTTGTGTTGTTAAGCCTGTACACAAACACCTCTAACCACTGAGCCATCAGTCCAGCCATAGGCTGTTTTGTTCTCCATTCATTAGGTGAACACATCACAGTCCTAAACTCTTTGTTTTATGATCCTTTTTCCCCACGTGAGTTATGCTGAAGCACAGTACCAGTTATTGGTCTAAACACGGTGAGTGGCAGCCGACTTTGAGCAATGTGTCATTCTGTGGGCCCTAATCCAATATGACTTGTGTCTTTATGGGAAAAGAAGATCGACAGGACAGAAGACAGAAGCCATGTGACAAGAGGAGCAAAGCACAGAGAGGTACATATGACAAGCCAGGGAGCACAGTACCCAGAGGCTGGGTGTGGGACAGGAAGAAATCCTTCTCCGAGGACACCTGAGTCCCAGACTCTGCCTCCTCTGCTGTTTGAAGCTGCACACTTTGTGGAAACATGTCAGTGCAGCCCTGGGAGAGGACACCCTGGTCAGTAGAACATGACCATCCCTGTCTCTATGTCGAGGCATCCCGAAGTTCACACCTAAATGTGCACACTCTGGATCTCAAGGGTCCTCCCTTCCCCTTTTTCTGAACAGGGGACTTTCTAGACTTGTTGGGTTCACATCTTCTGTCACCATCATTCAACCAGATCTTCTCCCTGACTCTCCGCATGGGCTGCCTTATTGCTGAGGGAGGTGGGGCCTGAGGCCTCATCAAAGGCCTTCTAGTTCTCACGCTATGCCTGGAGCTGAGCGTTGACTTGTCAGAATAAAGTCATCTTCATTTAAGATGTCTGTCGCCATTGACAGCAGTCAACTACATCTACAACTTGTTAATCACCATTTCCCACCTCCTTCAACACTATGACTGCCACATAAGCTGATGTCTCCCCTTCCTCCAGCACCCCTGGTGACAGTTCTAAAAAAATGTGTTATCAACACACATATTGCCCTCTTCCCAACTTCAGGATACTATCCAAAGGTCTTGTCACCATGAGCCATTCCTGACACCAAGTGTTAGCCTGGGATGAGACAATGGCTGAACAGGGAGTTCATAGGAAGCAATCACAGTGATCAGGAGGCAACACAAGACAGTAGCCGATGTCAGTGTGTCTCTGAGCTGATTTCTTCCTGTGTGCTTCCATTTTGAAACCCTAGCAAGAAAGATCTGGAAGGACTTGGGGAGGGAAAGAATATGATCAAAATATATTTAAAATTTAAAACTGTTTTAAATAATAAAATAATCAAGACTAATATAAAAGAAGATGAAAGTCTGTGGGGGCTGGAGAGATGGCTCAGCTGCTAAAAACTAGGCTCACAACCAAAAATACAAGAAAGTCTAGAAGAGTTCATAGACTCACCCCAGGATATTTCTGTCCAAGAGCCAAAGAAGCTGTGAAATTAGCTACCAGCTCCCCCTCTGTCACTACAGAAGGGCTGGTCCTAGGTACATGATCTTCCTAATACTTTTGGTAGCTTATGCATGGGTCAAGATTCCCCCTGTAGATACAGAAGCACCACCACAGATTTCTTCAGGTGATGGCAATATGAAGTATTTGCTCCTCAGACACACTAAACAGAGGTAGACCTAAGCCATCAAATAAGAGACTATGTAGCAGTTAAAACGCAGGGCAAAAGTGTGACCTGGATGAAGCACAGAAGGCTATGGCCACCATTCCTTCTGTATATACAACAGAATGCCAATTCTTTCAACAGTGAAGATGCTCTGAATACATTAGGTTGAGCTACAGATTACTACAGAGCTGAAATTTTCATGTTGTCTAAAGTAAAACTCAAATATGAGCTTCCTTAGATTCAGTACACACATTAAAAATAATTAATGACAACTGCAATCAAGACCATCTTTAAAGACTTATGAGACACTTGTAGTTTTACAATATCATAAAGTTGACATTGTTCCTGTCCTCTTTTGAAAAACCACCCAAAACAAAGGAAAGAGGTAACAAAAATCAAACTACATCACTGATGAAATCAGAACACGTGTATCAGTTTCCAAATGTAGACTATGAGGATGAACTGACAAATGGGCACAAGGGGCTGCTGAAAAGAGGTGCTTAAGGCTACAGATGTCAGAGGTCCTGCAACACAGACAGGACATCCAGGAGACAAACACCAGTAACTCCTGATTAAGAACAAGATAACTGGATTAGGAATGGTTCTGGGATGGTTGCTTGTCAACTTGGCATAACACAGAATTGCCTGGAAAGGGAGGCCCAGGAGACTGTCTGGATGAGGTTGGTCTTTGGGTATGCCTGTGAGGGATTTTTCTCAGTTGTGTTAATGCATTGCCCTGAATATAGGTGGCACTATTTCAAGGACATTTGCTTGACTGTGTTCATAGCAGCATTCATAATAGCCAGAACCTAGAAGCAATCTAGATGCTCCTCAGCCAAAGAATGGATAAGGAAAATTGTAGTGATGAGTCGAGCAGGCCTGCTTTTCATCCCGCCCAGATCCCTTTATACCTGAAATAACAACACACAAATTGTATTCATTTAAACACTGCCTGGCCCATTAGTTTCAGCCTCTTATTAGCTAATTCTCACATCTTGATTAATCCATATTTAGTAATCTGTTACTGGGAAGATTCTAGCCTGCATCCATCTCGGAGAGGAGAGTCATGGCGACTGCTCAGAGAGGAGAGGCATGACGATTGCCAGAGGCATCTGCCTCACTCACAGCATCCTGTTCTGTCTACTCCACCCACTTATGTTCTGACCTATCAGGCCAAGCAGTTTCTTTATTAATTAACCAATGAAATCATCAGATAGATAGAAGACACATCTACATCAGAAAATGTGGTACTACTCAGCAGTAAAAAATGATACATGAAATTTTCAGGCAAATAGATGGAACTAGAAAAAAAACATATTGAGTGTTGCAACCCAGACCCAGAAAGAGAAATATAATATGTACTCACTCATAAGCAGATATTAGACATAAAGCAAAGGATAACCAGCCTACAATTCACAATCCCAGAGAACCTAGACAACAAAGAGAACCCTAGGAGAGACATACATGGAACCACCTAGGAAAAAGAAAAAGACAAGATCTCTTGAGTAAATTGGGATCTTAGGGGGCAGGGAGGAGGGTGGAAGGGAAAAGGAGAGGAAGGAAGGAAAGTGAGAAAAATGTATAATTCGATAAAAACAATAAAAATAGAATAGAAGTCTACCAGAGTCTGCTCTCAGAGCCCTCCTTGTAGCCACTACCGCTGTCAATTACAATCAGTCTAACTCCATGTGTGATATCAAGGATGGTCAGGTTGTTGGTATTGGACAGCAGTTGCAGATACACTGTACACTGTACAAGCCTTGCAGGCGGTAAAGCAAACTCTTGGTGACTTTGGTACCATCCATGAATGCTTTTCATAAAGTTTAAAACTGGGTCGAAGACAATGGAGATCTTCGATGCCATTGGTCACTATGTGACCAGCGTTGTCATGCCCTGGTGAAGTGGAAAGCTCTTTTCTTTTTTTTTTTTTTTTTCTCATGGTTTATTTTTTTTATATTTAAAAATTTCCATCTCCTTCCCTCCTCCTCCCCTCTCCCTCCCCTCCTCCTCCCCCTTCCCTCCCCTCCTTCTCCCCCTTCCCTCCCCTCCCCTCCACCCATACCTCCCCTCCCTCCCTCTCAAGGCCAAGGAGCCATCAGGGTTCCCCACTCTATGCTAAGTCCAAGGTCCTCCCAACTCCCCCCAGGTCCAGGAAGGTGATCGACCAAGCTGAGAAGGCTCCCACAGAGCCCGTCCATGCAGAAGAATCAGAGCCCAGAGCCATTGTCCTTTGCTTCTCAGTCAGCCCCCGCTGTTGGCCACATTCAGAGAGACGGGTTTGGTCACATGATCCATCAGTCCCATTCCAACTGGAGTTGGTGATCTCCCATTAGTTCTGTCCCACCATCTCCATGAGAGAACGCACCCCTCTCGTTCCTGACTTTCTCCCTCATGTTCTCGCTCCTTCTGCTCCTCATCAGGACCTTGGGAGCTCAGTCCAGTGCTCCAATGTGGGGCTCAGTCACCTTCCCCATCTGTTGCCAGATGGAGGTTCCCTCATGGTCCTGACTTTCTTTCTCATGTTCTCTCTCCTTCTGCTCCTCATCAGGACCTTGGGAGCTCAGTCCGGTGCTCCAATGTGGGGCTCTGTCATTTTCTTCATCTATCGTCAGGTGGAGGTTCTATGGTGATATGCAAGAAATTCATCAGTATGGCTATAGGAACTGGCCTTTTCAGGCTCCCTCTCCTCAGCTGCCCAAGGAACTAACTGGGGGCGTCTCCCTGGAAACCTGGGAACCCCTCTAGGGTCAAGTCTCTTGACAACCCTCAGGTAGCTCCTTAAATTAAGATATATGCTTCCCTGCTCCCATATCCACCCTTCCTATATCCCAAGCACCCCATTCCTCCGAGCTCCCCCCGTTCTCTCCTTCACACTTTTCTCTCCCCATCTTCCCTTGGCCCAGTCTTGCCCAACCCTCAAGTTCCCAATTTTGCCTGGCGATCGTGTCTACTTCCAATATCCAGGAGGATTACTATATCTTTTTTTGGGAGTTCACCTTCTTATTATCTTCTCAAGGATCCCAAATTTATAGGCTCGATGTCCTTTAATTATGGCTAGAAACCGAATATGAGTGAGTACATCCCATGTTCATCTTTTTGGGTCTGGGTTACCTCACTCAGAATAGTGTTTTCTATTTCCATCCATTTGCCTGCAAAATTCAAGATGTCATTGTTTTTTACCGCTGAGTAGTATTCTAGCATGTATATATTCTACAGTTTCTTCATCCATTCTTCCACTGGAGGGCATCTAGGTTGTTTCCAGGATCTGGCTATTACAAATAATGCTGCTATGAACATAGATGAGCATATGCTTTTGTTGTATGATTGGGCATCTCTTGGGTAGATTCCCAATAGTGGAATTGCTGGGTCCTGGGGTAGGTTGATCCCAAATTTCCTGAGAAACCGCCACACTGCTTTCCAAAGTGGTTGCACAAGTTTGCATTCCCACCAGCAATGGATGAGTGTACCCCTTACCCCACAACCTCTCCAGCAAAGGTTATTATTGGTGTTTTGGATTTTAGCCAATCTGACAGGTGTAAGATGATATCTCAAAGTTGTTTTGATTTGCATTTCCCTGATAGCTAGGGAGGTTGAGCATGACCTTAAGTGTCTTTTGGCCATTCGAACTTCTTCTGTTGAGAATTCTCTGTTCAGTTCAGCGCCCCATTTTTTAATTGGGTTAATTGGCATTTTGCCGTCTAGTCTCTTGAGTTCCTTATATATTTTAGAGATCAGACCTTTGTCAGTTGCAGGGTTGGTGAAGATCTTTTCCCAGTCAGTAGGCTGCCTTTGTGTCTTAGTGACAATGTCCTTTGCTTTACAGAAGCTGCTCAACTTCAGGAGGTCCCATTTATTCAATGTTGCCCTTAAAGTCTGTGCAGCTGGGGTTATGTGTAGGAAACGGTTCCCTGTGCCCATTTGTTGTAGAGTACTTCCCACTTTCTCCTCTATCAAGCTCAATGTGTTCAAATTAATATTGAGGTCTTTAATCCATTTGGACTTGAGTTTTGTGCATGGTGATAGATATGGATCTACTTTCATTCTTCTACAGGTTGACATCCAGTTATGCCAGCACCATTTGTTGAAGATGCCCTCTTTCTTCCATTGTGTACTTTTGGCTCCTTTATCAAAAATCAGGTGTTCATAGGTTTGTGGTTTAAGATCCGGGTCTTCTATACGATTCCATTGGTCAACTTCTCTGTTTTTATGCCAATACCAAGCTGTTTTCAATACTGTAGCTTTGTAATAGAGTTTGAAGTCAGGGATGGTAATGCCTCCAGAAGTACCTTTATTGTATAAGATTTTTTTGGCTATCCTGGGTTTCTTGTTTTTCCATATAAAGTTGATTATTGTCCTCTCAATCTCTGTGAAGAATTTTAATGGGGCCTTGATTGGGATTGCATTGAATCTATAGATTGCTTTTGGTAGAATTGCCATTTTTACTTTGTTGATCCTCCCAATCCACGAGCAGGGGAGATCCTTCCATTTTCTGGTATCCTCTTCAATTTCTTTCTTCAAAGACTTAAAGTTCTTGTCAAATAAATCCTTCACTTCCTTGGTTAGAGATACTCCCAGATATCTTATGCTATTTGTGGCTATGGTGAAAGGTGATACTTCTCTGATTTCCCTCTCTGCTTCCTTATCTTTTGTGTATAAAAGGGCGACTGATTTTTTGGAGTTGATCTTGTAACCTGCCACATTACTGAAGGAGTTTATCAGCTGTAGGAGTTCTTTGGTGGAGTTTTTGGGGTCGCTTATGTATACTATCATCTCATCTGCAAATAATGAAAGTTTAACTTCTTCCTTTCCAAATTGAATCCCCTTGATTCCCTTATGTTGTCTTATTGCTATTGCTAGAACTTCAAGCACTATATTGAAGAGATAAGGAGAGAGTGGACAGCCTTGTCGTGTTCCTGAATTTAGTGGGATAGCCTTGAGTTTCTCTCCGTTTAATTTGATGTTAGCTGTCGGCTTGCTGTAAATAGCTTTTATTATATTTAGGAATGACCCTTGTATCCCTAATCTCTCCAAGACCTTTATCATAAAAGGGTGCTGAATTTTGTCAAATGCTTTTTCAGCATCTAATGAGATGACCATATGGTTTTTTTCCTTCAGTTTATTTATATGATGGATTACATTGATAGATTTTCGTATGTTGAACCAGCCCTGCATCTCTGGGATGAAGCCTACTTGATCGTAATGGATAATTTTTCTAATGTGTTCTTGGATTCGGTTTGCCAGTATTTTATTGAGAATTTTTGCATCAATGTTCATGAGTGAGATTGGCCTGTAATTCTCTTTCTTGGTTGAGTCTTTGTGTGGTTTAGGTATCAGGGTTACTGTAGCTTCATAGAAGGAATTTGGCAGTGACTCTTGTGTTTCTATATTATGAAATACCTTAAGGAGTATAGGTATTAGGTCTTCTTGGAAGTTCTGGTAGAATTCCGCATTGAAACCACCTGGTCCTGGGCTCTTTTTGGTAGGGAGGTTTCTGATAACAGTTTCTAATTCTTCGCGACTAACAGGACGATTTAGAGCATTTACCTGGTCCTGGTTTAACTTTGGTATATGGTATTTATCTAAAAAACTGTCCATTTCTTTTACATTTTCCAATTTTGTGGCATACAGGCTTTTGTAGTAAGATCTAATGATTCTCTGAATTTCCTCTGTGTCTGTGGTTATGTCCCCCTTTTCATTTCTGATCTTATTAATTTGCGTGTTCTCCCTCTGCCGTTTGATTAGTTTGGCTAAGGGTTTGTCAATCTTGTTGATTTTCTCCAAGAACCAACTTCTTGTTTCATTGATTCTTTGGATTGTTTTCTGTGTTTCTATTTTGTTGATTTCTGCCCTCAATTTGATTATTTCCAGTCTTCTACTTCTCCTAGGTGAGTCTGCTTCTTTTTTTTCCAGAGCTTTCAGGTGTGCTGTTAAGTCACCAATGAGTGCTTTCTCCGTTTTATTTAAGTGGGCACTTAGTGCTATGAACTTTCCTCTTAGCACTGCTTTCATTGTGTCCCATAGGTTTGAGTATGTTGTGTCTTTGTTTTCATTAAATTCAAGAAAGACTTTAATTTCTTTCTTTATTTCTTCCTTGACCCAGGTGTGGGTCAGTAGTTGACTGTTCAGTTTCCATGAGTTTGTGGGCTTTCTGGGGGTAGCATTGTTGTTGAATTCTAATTTTAATCCATGGTGATCCGATAAGACACAGGTGGTTACTAATATTTTTTTGTAACTGTGGAAGTTTGCTTTGTTACCAAGTATATGGTCAATTTTCGAAAAGGTTCCATGAGCCGCAGAGAAGAAGGTATATTCTTTCCTATTTGGGTGGAATGTTCTATAGATGTCTGTTAAGTCCATTTGGTTCATTACCTCCATTAAGTCTTTCAATTCTCTGTTAGGTTTCTGTCTGATTGACCTGTCCATTGGTGAGAGAGGAGTGTTGAAGTCTCCAACTATTAGTGTGTGTGGTTTGATGGCTGCCTTGAGTTCTAGAAGTGTTTCTTTTACATAAGTGGGAGCTTTTATATTAGGGGCATAGATATTCAGGATTGAGACTTCATTCTGAAGGATTTTTCCTGTTATGAGTATAAAGTGTCCCTTTCCATCTCTTCTGATTGATTTTAGTTTGAAGTCAACTTTGTTGGAAATTAGTATGGCCACACCCGCTTGTTTCTTAGGGCCATTTGCTTGATAAACCTTTTCCCAACCCTTTACTCTGAGTAGGTGTCTGTCTTTGTGGTTGAGGTGTGTTTCTTGTAAACAGCAAAATGTTGGATTCTGTTTTCGTATCCAGTCTCTTAGCCTGTGCCTTTTTATAGGTGAATTGAGTCCATTGATATTAAGTGATATTAATGACCAGTGGTTGTTAACTTCAGTCATTTTTAGTAGTAGAGTTTGTGTGTTTCCCTTCTTCTAGTTGTGCTGGTGAAGGGTCGCTAGATGCCTGAGTTATTGTGGGCATTGTTGGACTCCTTGGTTTGTGATTTTCCTTCTATTACTTTCTGCAAGGCTGGATTTGTGGCTGCGTATTGTTTAAATCTGTTTTTGTCCTGGAATATCTTGTTTTCTCCATCAATGGTGAATGCAAGCTTTGCTGGGTATAATAGTCTAGGCTTGCATCCATGTTCCCTTAGTGTCTGTAGCACATCTATCCAAGCTCTTCTGGCTTTCATGGTTTCCATTGAGAAATCAGGTGTAATTCTGATAGGTTTCCCTTTATATGTTACTTGACCTTTTTCCTTTGCAGCTCTTAATATCTGTTCTTTATTCTGTATGTTTTGTGTTTTGATTATTATATGGCGTGGGGATGCTTTCTTTTGATCCAGTCTATTTGGTGTTCTGTAGGCTTCTTGTACCTTCATAGGAACATCCTTCTTTAGGTTGGGGAAGTTTTCTTCTATAATTTTGTTGAATATGTTTTCTGGACCTTTGAGTTGTAATTCTTCTCCTTCTTCTACCCCAATTATTCTTAGGTTTGGTCTTTTCATGGTGTCCCAGATTTCCTGAATGTTTTGTGTTAAGAATTTGTTAGATTTGTTTAGTTCTTTAATCTGTGAGTTTATTTCCTCTATAGTATCTTCAGAGTCCGAGATTCTTTCTTCCATCTCTTGTATTAGGTTGGAAATACTTGTCTCTGAAGTTTCTGTTCATTTACTCAGAGTTTCCATTTCCAGTCGTCCCTCAGATTGTGTTTTCTTCAATACCTCCATTTCATTTATCAGGTCTTTTACTGTTTCCCTTACCTGTTTGATTGCTTTTTCTTGTTTTTCTTGATTTTCTTGGGTATCTTTGAGAGATTTATTTCGTCTACCTTTTTGTTTGTCATCTCCATTTCTTTATGGCAGTTTTTTACCTCCTGTTTAAGGTCCTCTATTATTTTCATAAAGTACTGTTTAAGGTCGGTTTCTTCTATATCTTCTGGGGTAGGGTGTTCAATTCTTGTTGTTTCGGGATGTCTGGCTTGTGGTGATGTCATGTTGCCTTTCATGTTGTTGGAGGAGCTCCTGCATTGGCGCCTGCCCATCTCTTCCTTCAAAAGGAGCCCGGAGGCGTTTGGTGTCCTAGACCAATCTTTGCTGTGACTGAAACTGGTTGGATCTCCCCAGTGCCAGAGGAGGACCTATTCCTTGCGTCACAATCTGAAGAAGCCCACACTCCCTTGCAGGAATCCTCAGACCTGCCTGGAGGCCAGAGTCTGACTCCTCTGGGTGGATGGCCTTAGAACAGGAGCAGGACACCTGAGAACACTAGGGCAAGCTTGGGAGACACACAGGGAAGGGAGAAACCGACACAAGCCTGCAGAAGGAAGTGGGGGTAGGGGTCTGTGCTCTCTTCCAGGGCAGGTTGCCCCAGGGTCTGCATTCACTCACCAGTTCAGATGAAATGTCAGGGCACAGGATCAGGGATTCCAGGCAGCCCAGGGTCGCAGCCCAAACAAAAGGGCCAAGGTGGGGGCAGGGCGGGATGGAATACCACACAGCGAACCTGGCAGCAAAATCTGAAGAAGCCCGCACTCCCTTGCAGGAATCCTCAGACCTGCCTGGAGGCCAGAGTCTGACTCCTCCGGGTGGATGGCCTTAGAACAGGAGCAGGACACCTGAGAACACTAGGGAAAGCCTGGAAAGCTCTTTTCAAGGAAGCCTGTGAGTTGCTCTCTGAGCAGAGGAGAAGGAGTGAGTCAATAAGCTGAGAGACATTTCTACCAGTTCCGATGCCTTCTTTCCTTTTACGAACAATGCAGCCAAAGCTAAGAGGAGCGGTGTGGCCTGCATGTCACTCCATGTGGATCTGTTCCTGCAAAGGCTATGGCTGAGGCATGGCATGCCGGGGTTCTCTTGGCTCACATGGATCTTTGATTCTCTCACCACTGATTGCAGTCTACATCATTTCCTGTTTGCTTATGTGCAGTGGATAATCATGTGTGAGATTTAAAAAACACCTCTTTAAAAATGAATCATAATAATTTTATCTTAATAATTGGGTCTGTGCCCTAAGAGACACATACATGGATCTAATCTACATAGGAAGTAGAAAAAGACAAGATCTCCTGAGTAAATTGGGAGCATGGGAGAGAGCTGAAGGGGAAGGGAAAAGAAGGGAGGGGAGCAGAGAAAAATGTTTAGCTCAAAAAAAAATTCAATAAAAAACATAATAAAAACAACCCAGAATAATTAGGGTGAAGAATAAAAGAGCCTCTGCATTTGAAAAAATTAATTGGGCCTATAGTTTTAGTTTTTTAAAAGAGGAGTCTACCACAATCATGGCAGAACTATATGGTAGCAGCCAAGAGCTTATATCTTGAACCATAAACAGGAAACAGAAAGAGAGCCCTGAAATGTGATGTATGGGTTTTTTTCCAATGTTTTTATTTAAAAATTTATTTTTCATTTTAAATACCAACACCAGTTTCTCCTCCCTTCCCTTTTCCCACCCCCCATCTTCACCTCTTCTCATCCCTCATCCACTCCTCAGAGGGGGTAGAGCCTTCTTTGGGGAGTCAAAAAGGTCTGGGATACCAACTTGAGGCAGGACCAAGCCTCTCCCCACCACATCAAGGCTGAGCAAGGTATGCCACCATAAGGAATGGGCTCCAAAAAGCTTGTTCATGCACCTAGTGCAACTGCCAGGGCCCCCACAACAGATCAATCCACATATTATCAGCCACGTTAAGAGGGTCTAGTTCAGTTCCACACAGGTTCCCCAGCTGTCAGTCCATAGTCCCTGAGCTCCCACTAGCTCAAGTCAGCTGTCTCTGTGGTTTTCCCCATCATGATCTTGACCCCCCCATCATATGATCCCTCCTCCTTCTCTTCAGCTGAACTCCAGGAGCTCAGCCCAGTGCTTGGCTGTGGGCCACTGCATCTGCCTCCATCAATTACTGGATGTAGGATCTATGATGACAATTAAGGTAGTCACTAATCTGAATAAAAGGGAAAGCCCTTTCAGGCACCCTCTCCATTATAGATAAGAGTCTTAGCTGGGGTCATCCTTGTGGATTCCTGAGAATTTCTCTAGCACAAGGTTTCTCCCTAACCCCATAATGGCTCCCTCTACCAAGTTATCTTTTTCATTGCTCTCCCCCTCCATTCCTTCCCCAATTCCATCTTCTTGATTTCCATCCCCTCATCTCCTCCTTTCTGCCCCCTCCCAGTTTACCCAGGAGATCTTAACTTTCCTACCTGGGGTCCTCCATGTGTGTTCCTCTTAGGGTCCTCCTTTTTACCTAGCTCCTCTGAGACAGTGAATTGGAGCTTGGTTATGCTTTGCTTTACATCTAAGATCCACTTATGAGTGAATGCAAGCCGTGTTTGTTTTTCTGGACCTGGGTTACCTCACTCAGAATGGTTTTTTTCTAGTTACACCCATTTGCCTGCAGATTTCACGATGTCATTGTTTTTTATCACTGAATTGTATTCCATTGTGTAAATGAACCACATTTTCTTTAGCCATTTTTTAGTTAACGGATATCTAGGTTGATTCCAGGTTTTAACTATTACAAATAATGCTGCTATGAACATAGTCAAGTAAATGTCCTTGTAGTATGATTGTATCCTTTGGGTATATGCCCAAGAGTGGTATTGCTGGGTATTGAAGTAGATTGATTCATAATTTTCTGAGAAACAACCATACTGATTTCCAAAGCAACTGTACAAGTTTGCACTCCCACTAGCAATGGAGGAGTGTTCCCCTACTCCATATCCACATCTCCAACATGAGCTGTCATCAATGTTTTTTATCTTGGTCACTCTGATTGGTATAAGATCGTATCTCAGAGTTGTTTTGATTTGGATTTCCCTGATGGCTAAGGATGTTAAGCAATTTCTTAAATGTAATTCTGCCATTTGAGTTTCTTCTGTTGAGAATTCTGTTTATATCTGTACCTCATTTTTTAATTCAATCATTTGGTATTTTGTAGCCTAGTTTCTAGTTCTGAGATAAGTCTTGTGTTAGATGTGGGCTGGTAGAGATCTTTTCCCATTCTGTAGGCTGACATTCTATCTCATTGGCCATATCCTTTGCCTTACAGAAGCTTTTTGGTTTCAGGAGGTTCCATTTATTGATTGCTGTTCTCAGAGTCTGTGTTACTGGTGTTATATTTAGGAAGTGGTCTTCTGTGCCAATGTGTTCAAGGCTGCTTCCCACTTTCTCTTCTGGTAGGTTTGTGTAACTGGATTTATGCTGAGGTCTTTGATTCACTTGGACTTGAGTTTTGTGCATGGTGGTAGATATGGATCTATTTGAATTCTTCTACATGCTGACATCCTGTTATGCAAGTCATACATGGTTTTTAAACTTCAGGCCTTTCCTGAGTGACATACTTACTCCACAAAGTCACACCTCTGCAAAACAGTGCCACCAACTTGGGGGCAAGACTATGGGGCATCTCATTCAAGCCACACAATGTGTATCCTTGAGTTGAAAATGGACATAAATAATTCCTAGGATGTCTAAATAACAGATCTCTACACAACCAAAAAAAGAATGAGGTAGTTCTGCTTATATTAACATAGAGCCATCTTTAAATCAATCAAAATAGCCAAAATTGTTCTCCAGTAACAAACAGTTCCATCAAACAGTATCTCACCAATAAAACTTTATTTTTAAGTATGCATGTATTCATGGAACAGAATACACCCACATCATATCATCCTCATGCAGGGGCCTGGGCTCATTCAGAGCTTCAACTAGAAAAAGGAACTGAGACTTTAGTCAAGGTGCTTAAATCCTTCAACCCAGAAATGGAACAAGCTGTTTCTTACCATATTTTGTTAGTTGAAGGAACTCATATGGTCACAGATCTACAAAGGGTTAGAAGTCCTACTGCCCTAACCAAAAGGAAATGTAGAGGTGTTAGTTGGACTTAATAATGATTAACATCATCTTTAAGGTGGTGGTGGTACAGGCCTCTAATACCAGCAGTTGGGAGGCAGAGGCAGTCAGATCTCTGTGAGTTTGAGGCCAGCCTGGTCTACAGAGCACTCTACAGGACAACCAGGACTTATTCACAGAGAAACCCTGTCTCAAACAACAACAACATCAAAAAAAAATCATCTCTAAGGAGTCTATGAAGTCGGCCGAAAGAGCCTAGCTTGGTCTTCATAATAAAAACATATTATAGGACTGGGGAGATGGCTCTGTAGTTGAGAACACTTGTTGATCTTCCAGAGGACCTAGATTTGGTTCCCAGCACTCACACTGAGCAGATCACAACTATCTATAACTTCAGTACCTAGGAATCCAATGTCTTCTTCTGGCATCTCCAGACACCTGTACATGTACATTCATACACACAACAAGCACATTATTAAAGTATGCATATTACATATACTTTTTACATTCTTGACGTACACTGAATAGCTCTAGAAAAATGGATTAGTGATAATTCCAAATAAGCTTAGAGGAGATTAAAAGGTTATTTTTCATTGATTAGACATTTTATATTAAATGCATATATAATCATTTCAAATATATTGAAATCAAAAATAAAAGATATATATTTTTAAAAAGGATATATCAGAAAATACAATACAAAGACTGTCTCAATTTGCCTGTTCGTAAATGAAATTCTATAAGAGTTCCCTACAAGGAATGTACATTAGCCTGGAAGACTCTTTTTCTATCTCCTTATTTTATAAAAGTTTACTATGGCTTCTGACATTTCCAGTTAGGAGACAGTTTTAAACTCAGAGACAAAGAAAATTGTTTTGACTAATGACTATGAAAAAGACAACCAGGTCACCACATAACCAATCTGCTCACTCTCAACCCAAATAGAGAAAGGCTTAGGTTTAAATGACAGATAGACAGATAATTTGTACATGATCAAATTTGTGTACTACCAAAGAAACCCCAGCTACTTTCAAAAAAGCAGTGGAGACTACGTCATGGGTTCAGGGATGTTCTTTCTTATATAAACTGCATGTCTAGTAAATTTCCCCAGCCCAGGATCATTTTTAATGTAAATGTCATCTTGTTACAGAACGCCTTGCCCTTTCAATGTTCCTTTAATCGCTAATTAGCCATGTCACATTAATAGTAATTTCTAGGCTCTCTATCTTTCCATAGTTACTGATAGTCTTGATGGGGTGGAACAGAAGCCAGAGAAGCCTCACTTCCATTCCAGGAAGACAAGAGCTCACAACTGAAATGACCACAGCCTGTGCCTCGGCTTGGAACTGTGACTTTTAGAAGAATGAGACAGTGTCTCTCACAGGTGGGATTCACCTCTCCCTCTTGACAAGGGTTGGCACAGAGCTTGTGTGTATGCATGTGTGTGCATACGTGTGTGTGCATGGGTGTGCGTGGGTTTGCGTGTGTGTATGTGTGGAGGGTGTGCTTGTGTGTATGGGTATGTACGTACATGTGTGTGAGAGATAGAGAGAGAGACACATAGAGAGAAATAGACAGACAGAAAGGAAAGAAGAGAGGAAGGGAGGGAGGGAGGGAGGGAGGGAGGGAGGGAGGGAGGGAGGGAGGGAGGGAGGGAGACAGGTAGAAAGGCAGGAAGACAGGCAGGCAGACAGGCAGACACAGATACACAGAGAGACACAGTGGCAGAGAGACAGAGACCAACTGACCACAGCAGGTTTATCAGAGGACAACCTCATGCATTCATCTTGACCCTCTAGCTTGTTTGGGCCAGGGTCCAGAAAGTTCACTTCTATGTACAACAGGCTAGCTGCCCTGTGAACTTCTGGGGCTTCTTCTGTCTTGACCTCCCATCTCTGTAGAAGTGCTGGAGACACAGACATATGCCACTGTGTGTTCTTGAGTTCTAGAGATCCAAACTGATTATCTACTGAGCTGCCATTGAGCCCAAAGTATAGTTAATGTAACCTCAAGTCTTGGTTTCCTTTTTTCCCGAGACTTGGGTTCCATTAAAGTATGAACAATACCAGCACAGTGCTGTTTACTTTGGAAGTTTCACTGTATCTTTCTAATGAAATCTTAATTCTTATGACTAATATTAGAAAGTATTGAAAAGTTTCTGGACCCTGATAAACCTCTCCACTGATGCCATAATCCGAATCAGACCAAATCAAACCGAATTAGAAAAAGGCAAGGTTTAATGGATGCTAGCACTCCCAGATGGCTTTCCAGGCCCCCAGAGAAGAGCTTGGGAGGGAAGGCTGGAAACCACATGTTTGTTCTCTGGGGTGCTGTTTAAATACCCTGTGGGAGTGATCTTGAGCATCTCGGGTAGGGAGGGGAGTCATCGTTTGGCGGGCTTTCTTGGGGGTGGAGTCTGAACTGAGGTAACTATCAGGGGAGGTAGCCTGGGATGGAACTTCCACCTGTACATTCCAGACTCTTTGGATATATGGACGCCAAGGGCTGTGGTGTGGCCTTAACCCCAACAAGTATGTGTAGCAAAGATATCTGGGCTTATCATAAAAATTCCATATTACAGGGAGATTTTTATCTGATTTGAATGTTAGGTGGTGAAGCCAGTCACTGGTACTGCTGACCTCTGGGACACAGACACATACTGCACACCCACTCGACTAAAGGGAGATGAGTTCTTGAAGGGACGTAGACTGCTGTCCTCTAGGCATGAGTCACTCAGCATGGACCATGGCACCGCTCAAGAGGTACCTCAGAAAGTGAAATCAGCAAGCCCTGCAGAGACAAACGCTGCACAGCCTCACCTGTCAGCAGATAACTGGACAAGTTGATCGCATAAAAGTAGACAGTGGAATAGTGAGGTTGTTCCCAAGGCTGGTGGAAGGCCGAGATGGGAGGGACAAAGAGACACTCTGGTCAACAAGTACAAACATAGGAAGAACAGGCTGAAGTATTCTATTGCACAGTAGACTGAGTTCAGCCAGTAAAAGTTTATACCTTTATTTTTAACACATAATATTTATGTATTTTCTTCATTATATTTTTTACTATTTAGAAAATTTTTAAATTTAGATATATTTTGGTTACGTTCTTCTTCTCCCCCAAGTTCTTCCAGGTCCGTTACCCACCCAACTTGAAGTTTTTTAGAAAAAAAAAAAAAAAAAAACAAACAAAATCCCACTATAATAACAACCCCCCTAAAATAACAAAAAATAAAACAATACCTCAAAAGAAAAACAAACAACAAAAATACCAACCAAACTATAACCAAATAAAAGCCCATAAAAAATGGTGGAGTCTGTTATATGTTGGCCAACTACTTCTGAACATGAGGCCTGGCTTGGAGCAGTTGATATACCCAGTGTCTGTTGAAGAAAAGGGATTTTCCATCTCTCAACAGTGGGACAATTCAGTTGTTAACCTTTACCCTAGTTATCAGTCATCATTTTTAAAATATAACAAAATAAAATAAAACAAAAACTATCACATAAAAACTGGACAAGACAAACCAACAGAAGGAAAAGAGCACAAGAGAAAGCACAAGAGTCAGGCACTCACTTGCTCACATATTTAAGAAGTCCATGCAAACACTAAACTGGAAACCACAATATATACTCAGAGGACCTGGTGCAGAGCCAGGCAGGCCCTGCATGCAGCTTCCGTCTCTGTGAGTTCATATGAGCTTTGATCAAAGTGATTTAGTGGGCCTTGTTTTCTCTGTGTCCTCCATTCCCTCCAGCTCTTACACTCTTTCTGCTTCCTCTTCCTCAGTGTTCCCTGAGCTCTGAGGGAAAGGAGTTGATGGAGACATCCCATTTAGGGCTGAGTGTTCCAGGATCTTTATCATTCTCTGTAGGCCTCTGTATTTGTTCCCATCTGCACAGGAGGGAGATTTTCTGAAGATTGGTGCTAGGCCTCATTAGTCTCCTTATTCTCCAGGGAAAGGTGAGTGTGCTATCTGCCCCTTCTGCAGCCCCACTACGCAGGGCAATCAGATGTGATAGGGAGTCAATCAAAGCAGGAACTCGGTTTATTACTGTGAGCATCAGCTTATATAGGTTAAGTGGCATCGTGTTATATGGGGGTACCTCCAGCCAATGTGAGACAGCCAAGCCTTCCCCCTGGCTGGAGGGGTGTCTACCTAATTTTGCTGTCTCATCCTCACTGGGTAGCTTTGAGACTCCCTCAAACTCGAGCCAGCCTTTTCTCTGTCCTAAAGGCTTCGAGATACAAGCCCTGAGATAATTTTGGTCCAACAGATTGGTGAACAAGGCACTGATTTATGTGTATGGCAGAATGTCATTAGGAGTCATTTTATTGCAATATTTTTTTAAGACCAGAAATATTGTCTTTTACCCTAGGTCTCTGGGCTATCGAGTCTCTGGTTCTTGGTCGCCCAAGCACTGTTGGGCATAGGTTCCATCTACTGGATTGGGCCTTAAGCCAAAAATAAATCTGTTATTGGTTGGTTACTCCCACAAGCTTTGTGCCACCACTATCCTAGTATATCATGTAAATAGTATAGCATTGTAGATTAAGGGTTTGTGACTGTCTTGGTGTCTACATTTCTCTTTTGATTGTTGATTAAGGGTTTGTGACTGTCTTGGTGTCTACATTTCTCTTTTGATTGTTGATTAAGGGTTTGTGACTGTCTTGGTGTCTACATTTCTCTTTTGATTGTAGATTAAGGGTTTGTGACTCTCTTGGTGTCTCCATTTCTCTTTTGATTGTTGATTAAGGGTTTGTGACTGTCTTGGTACCTTCCTGTACCAAAGATCCTGGAATATAAGGGTAAAGACTCCATGTAGGCACCAGCTTGACCTCTCCATGTTCAGTGAGTCATGTAGGTGTTGTCTTCAGTAATGGGGCCTTGTTATAAGTTTGTGGAAAGCAACCTACAATTTTGGCAACAGCCTTGGTTGTTTGAGGATACCCATGGGGCCCCTTTGACCAAAACTCAATTAGATGTCATTCAGTCCTGGTACTGAAAAGTTTCATTTGGGGACAAGAGAAGGAATATTGCTCAGTTTGTCTTAGGCGGCCACAGTTACCCTGATACCCAAACCAGAAAAAGGCACAACAAAGAAAGAGAATTACAAATTTCCCTTATATAAGAACATATATTCTAAAATACTCAATAAAATACTGGCAAACCAAATCCAAGAGCACATCAAAAAGATCATCCACCATGATCAAGTAGGCTTCATCCCAGAGATGCAGGGATGGTTCAACATATGAAAATCAATAAATTCAATTAATCACACAAAAAAAAACAGACAAAAATCACATGGTCACCTCATTTGATACAGAAAAGGCCTTTGACAAGATCCAACACCCCTTCATGATAAATGTCCTAGAGAGATTAGGCATACAGGGACATACTTCAACAAAATAAAGGCAGTTTGCAGCAAGCTCAGCAACTTAAGTGGGGAGAAAGTCAGAGTACTTTCACTGAAATGAGGATCAAATTTATATATGTCAAAATAGCTGAAAGAGACAGTTTTAATGTTTATATCACAAAGAAATGATAAGTGATTGTAATGATTATCTTAGTTACTTTCCTATTACTGTGATAGAACACCAGGCCTTACTCAGGGCTCTATTGCTGTGAAGAGACACCATAATTATGGCAACTCCTATAAAAGAAAACAATTAATTCAGGCTTGCTTACAGTTTCAGAGGTTTAGTCTGTTATCATCAGGATGGGGAGCATAAAGGCATACAGGCAGACATAGTACTAGAGAAGCAGCTTCAAGTTCTACATCAGGATCCACAGGGATTAGAAAAGGAGAGCACCTCTGGGCCTGGCTTGGACCCTTAAAACCTCGAAGCCTACCCACAGTGACATACTTCCTCTAAGAAGACCACACCTACTTCAACAAGGCCACACCTCCTAATCCTTTCAAATAGTGCCACTATATGAACCTGTAGTGGCCACTCTCCTTCAAACCACCACACACTGTGATCAAAATCAATCTGGGACTAAAGGGTTTATTTTATTTAACAGCTTATAGGCCATCACTGAGGAAAGTCAGGGCAGGAACATGGAGGCAGGAACTGAAATGGAAGTTATGGGGGAATGCTACTTACTAGCTTCCTCAAGGCTTGCTCAGCATGCTTTCTTATATACTCCAGGCCAACCTACCCAAGGATGTAACCACCCACAGTGGGTGGGGCCCTTCCACATCAATCATTAGTCAAGAAAAGCCTTACAGACTAACCTACAGGCCAATGTGATGAAGGGATTTTCTTCACCAGATATGTCTAGGCTTGTGTCAAGTTGACAAAAAAAATGTAATTAGGAGAGTGATGGATGTGCTGATCACAATGATTACAAATATGTGTCAAAATATCACATTGTACTCCATAAACATTTAAAGCTATATATCAATTAAAAATGCAGTTAAAACTGAAAAAGAAAGTCATTATCCCAGCGGTTTGGAAGTTTATCAATTAGACGTATAATAAATAACTCAAAACCAGTGACATCAATCAGACTGCTTGGCATATCATAGGAATTAAGTATTTGTTAAGAAATAGTTTTAATGTTATGAATAATAGAGACTTGTTTAAGAAGAGAGAGGGGTGGTGAAATGCCTGTGCCTGAGCTGGGTTTCCAATAGTTTATGCCTGAGCTGGGTTTCCAATAGTCCCAAGGAGTGGTATGTGAACTAAGAGCCCATGGTGCCATCCAGCATTAATGCATTCTATTTTCTAAGGGCACGTTCCTTAGTATTTTTAATTCCATGTGTAAAAAGCAGCACATCAGAGTCTTTTAACTGCCTTTGTAAACAATGAAAATTTTCCAGGGAAATGAGAAAAGTGGAAGCAAGACATGAGACAAAAGCAAATGTGTTTGTGACTAAGGATAGATCAAGACTTGGCAGGGATCTGGCAAAAGAGAAGGCTGGAAATTAGGGAAAACACAAATCTCCCCCAATCTGTCTCTCTTTGTAACACACACAATACACAAACATGACACACCTAACCCCACACACCCCACAACACACACACACAGTACACAACATACATCACAATACACAACACACACAGCCTAAGGAGGTTAGTTCTGCTGGCAGCAATGATCTAGATGGGACATCACTTGAGTAACAGTATGATCAGAGTCTGGAAAACTCTCTGTAGCCAACATCTGGAAAAGGAAGTTGAGCTCAAGGGTGAGCGTGGGCGCTGGGGTATGTGAGCATGTAGCACAGTGGTAGAATGTTTGCCTGGCATTTGTTTGAATCTCAGCCCTGCATACACAAAAGAGTCGACACAAGAGTGAGAGAGAGGCAGCCAAAGTAAAGAAAGGAGGGAAGAGGGTTTAAGAAATGCTTCCAGAGACAGAATCAACAAGACAGGTGTGGTGAGAACCCCAGAATCCATGAAGTAAAATAGAAAGGGCAAAAAAGATGGCTCAAAAGATAGCAGGTGGGAGACTTTAATAAATACAAGTCTGATTTGGTAGGTGGTAAGTCTAAAGAGCCTAGGATGGGACAATGAGAGCTTAAAAAAAGTTTTGTTTATTGTTTGTTTGTTTTTAAAATGTTGACTATGGGTTACTTGGAACCTGATAAGAAAATCCAGTAGGTTGTGAGAATTAGTTATGAGGTCAGATGAGCCAGATTAATATTTGAGGGTCACAGTCACCAACATCAGGACCTTCAGATAATCTGGAAATAGTTATAGTAAGCAACAAATTTGACTGCAAGTGACATACCTGGCATTGTGCTCTGTGTACCACACACATCACATTCAATTCTTATAACTCCTTAAATAGAATTACTAGTCTCACGTTGAGAGTGCATGAATCCTTTCCTAATTTATTTTTAAGTCTTTAATGGTCCAAATCCACTTCAGTGTCCTGCTAGCTCTTTGTACCCTAAGAGAGAAACACCATGATGCTAACCCCCTCCCTAACATGCCTCTCCACTGCCCTGAGTGTTCTGGGAATGAGCGTTGAGTGGAGACAAGAAAAGCCATCAGTTTTGACAGCATCCAGGGAAAGCTGTTTGGTAGGAACTGAGACTCTGGTTAGCATCAGCTTGACATAATCAAGCACACAGACCTTCAGGAATAGCAGTCACTGGCCTTCCATTTTCTAATGCTATTGTTGGAAGTTCTGCCCTTCAAGAAAAATTGGAGAATTAGGAAGGGGGGAAAAACCTATAAGAATTCCAAGATGACACCATTGATGATCATGTAAATGGGAACTTACAGAGAAGCAAATAAGAGTTATTAATAATTCTATCAGGCCAGAAGTTATAACTAGACTCCTGAGGAAGCCAGCAAGCAGACCTTCTGCAGGAAGCTGGCCTATTGCATCTATCTCCACTTTCCTTTTTTTTCTTTTTTTTTCTTTTTTTTTTTTTTTTTTGGTTTTTCGAGACAGGGTTTCCCTGCAGCTTTTTTAGAGCCTGTCCTGGAACTAGCTCTTGTAGACCAGGCTGGTCTCGAACTCACAGAGATCTGCCTGCCTCTGCCTCCCGAGTGCTGGGATTAAAGGCGTGTGCCACCACCGCCCGGCTCTATCTCCACTTTCTATGTGAGTCACTGAGACACTGCAAGAGCACAGCATTTGTTTCAAGTCCTTAGCCACAGCGCCTAGTAAACCATGCTGGAAGTAAGATGTTGCCTTCTCTCTAGAGCAGAGTGCATTTAAATAGGACACTACATCCAGAGTTCTTCAGAAATGTGTTCTGCTAGACCTACACAGTATATCTATGACTAAAATTGGAACAACTTTGGCCATTGTCTATAGGTGCAAGTTTCTGTACTGCCTGGTCCTAGAGCCATTCTGTCCCAAAGAAATACACAGAGGCTTATATTAATTATAAACTGTTTGGCCTATTAGCTCAGGCTTATTATTAAGTAGCTCTTACAACTTAAATTAACCCAAATTCTTGTCTATGTTGAGTCACGTGGCATGATACCTTTTCTCAGTAAGGCATTCTCACCTTGCTTCCTCTGCATCCAGCTAGTAACTGTCTCTCTGCCTTTTCTCTTCCCAGAATTCTCTTATACTTTCTGCCTGGCTACTGGCCAATCAGCATTTTTTTAACTAATACAAGTGACAAATCTTTAAAGTGTACAAGAGCATTATCCCACAGCATTTGCCTGTATCCATCTTCAAGTTCACTAGTCTCCCCAGAAGGCTACCTACATTCTGTAAAGGACATTAATGAATAAGCAAACTTTCTGACCATGAAGCTACTTGCTCCAGATATCTGTAAACTCCTTTAGAGTTTGTCCAAGCTAAAGAATTGCCTGTCCCAAGGCTACACCCACCAGAGGCAGTCCATGTCTATTGACAGGGGAAGGAGGAGTTAAAGGAAAAGGAACATAAAGGCTCCACCTGCTAAGTTCAACAGTCAATACTTGCAAGCTATTCCAACTTCAGAGATGTGTGGAGGTTGGTCAAGGCCTTGAGGAATGCATTGCAACTCAATTTCCGCCCTGTCCCACTTCCATTTGGTTATTCTCCAGGGGACTTCACAATAAGCATTCATACTGTACTCCATCATAAAGCCTGCTTCCTGAAGAACTATCTATGTTATGGTTTCTCTGGTTGTGATAAAACATCATGACCATAAACAACTTGGGAGGGAGAGGGTTTATTTCACTTCCACTTCCATATACAGCTGATCATAGAAGGAAGTCAGGGCAGGGACCAATGCAGAGGCCATGGAGGAGTACTGCTTGCTGGCATGGTTCTCATGAGTTACTCATCCTGATTTATATATCTCAGGACCACTTACCCAGGAGTGGGAGCAACCTGAGATATATATGGTCCAAGCCACCCACACCAGTCATTAATTAAGAACATACACAATGGACTTGCCCACACAACAGTCTGATGGAGGCATTTTCTTAGCTGAGGTTGTCCTCCCAAATGAGTCTGGTTTATGTCAAGTTGGCTAACAGTAGCCAGGACAGGAACCCAGCCTGTGATACATGCCTGCCTGTGCCTTGAGTACACTTCATTTAAATATCTACAAAAAGACAAAGCATTGGTCTATGGTTTTTCAAATCTGGAGATTTATAGGGCCTTACTAGGTAAACAAGATAAGTTTGATGGGGTTCAGCTCTCAGGGAACACACAATGACCCAGGTTCCTGTCCAGACAACAAAATCCACTAGGAATCCAACTGAGGATTATGCCAAATTTCACTTTTTCTGTTTTTATTTTTTAATGTCTGCTATGCTATATGAATTGTAAAGCATGTACCCAACATCTGAGCCTAGTCCCAGCCTGCAGGCTAATTGATGTGGGATTTCCCTCTATATGCTGTGAGTATCATTCGTTAATAAAGAAACTGCTTTAGACCTATAGCAAGGCAGAACTTAGCTAGGCAGGGAAAACTAAACTGAATGCTGAAAAAAAGGAGGCAGAGTTAAGAGAGAAGCCACATAGTCCCACCAGAGACAGATGTCAGAACTTTAACCGGTAAGCTACAGCCTCATGGCAATACACAGATTAATGCAGATGGGTTAAATTAATATGTAAGAGCTAGCCAATATGAAGCTAGAACTAATAGGCCAAGCAGTGGTTTAAATAATACAGTTTCTGTGTGCTTATGTTGGGGCTAAGTGGACAGGAACTAACTAGCAGCCTCCTAACAACAACTAATAGTTTTAATTTACTAAAAATAAACAAAAAAATACCCTCTGGCTATTGAGTAAGCTCATTTCTCCCAAAAGGAAGAGTCTATGGCACATGGAAGAGAAAACATACTCTAATGGTTTGCATTCAGTTTTTAGGTTAGAACTTTACTGCCTCTAAACTCCTGGTAAAGTTACATGTAGTATATCCATCTGTTCTTGACAAAATGCATTGATAAAAAGATGAGAAGGATTCCAACCAAAATTCAAACAATGATTTCCCTTCCCCATATAATGGCTGGTTTTTTCTTCTTTTTCTACACAAGTATTTTCCAAAAGGGCTGAGGTACTTTTACAGGAACAAAACAATGAGACCAAACAAGCTTGTAGTTCCTGTACACAAACCTGTAGCTCTGTAGTGTGGAGCTGCGGGCTGGCTTCCCGCCGCCCGACTCCCGCACGGCTAGCTTATAACCCGAAATAACAACACACAAATTGTATTCTTTTAAACACTGCCTGGCCCATTATTTTCAGCCTCTTACTCACATCTTGATTAACCCATATCTAATAATCTGTGTAGCACCGCGAAGTGGTGCCTTACCGTTTAGTTTCTAGCATACGTCCATCTTGGGCTGGAACTTCGTTGCATGTGGCTTCTCTCTGAGGAGAGGCACGGCAGTCTGACTAACTTAGGAGAGGCGTGGCATCTGACTGAGCCATCTACCTCACTTCCTTCTTCCTGTTCTGTCTACTCCGCCCACCTAAGAGCTGGCCAATCAAATGGGCCAGGCAGTTTCTTTATTAGCCAATGGGAATCCTCCATCATTTCCCCTTTTTCTGTTTAAAAAAAAAGAAAGGCTTTAACTTTAACATAGTAAAATTACATATAACAAAACAGTTATCAAGTAAGAATTAGTTATAATATTTATATCTACTTTATATTTTATCATAACTAAGGAAAACTATAACTATCTATCTATTCTTCAACTCCATCAAAGACTCCAAAAGGATATAATATTACCTAAGTAAACAAGAAATAAGCAACTTCCAAACTCTAGAAATGACAGAGACATCTCGCTGCCTGGACAGTCACCCAAAGTTCTTTTGTACTGTTGGGGCATCCATCTTCGGCCTACAGGCCCATAAATATCCATCAGACATTTCTATGCAGCAGGAAATTTCGAAGGCAGTTCATTCACTATCTGCTGTGTCCTTCAGAATGTCTCGCAGACTCTTTCTTGAATCAGGAACCCCAAAAGATCATCTCATATTTAGTCCTCTCTCTGTGGGTTCTTCATGTCCAGTTTATGCCAACAGTCCAGGCAAGAGCAGTTTCTTGCCCAAGTGGCTATCAAACTCCATAAGGATCCTCTTCGATGCCCATCTTCCTCTTGAAGTAGATTGGTGCTGCCAGGAGCTGATGTGTCTCATTGTCATGAAAAGCCTTAAGTTATTAAAACATATTTAAAATGCGATATTCTGTAGTCTTTGAAAGATATGATGAATGCCTATGTAACTTAAATAAATCTCTATATAGCTAGAAAATCTAACTAACATAACTACAAGTTTTACTAATATTGATAACTATCCATTAACAACCTATATACATTACATTTTTAAATGAACTACACAATCACAATACATTAATCAGTATCAGAAATACATATACATATAACAAAATTGACCTTAAATTTAAATCACTAAAGCCAAATCCATATCAATGCAAATTACTCATCTCCATATTATATCCCCCTTTAAATGTAAAAGAACATTTATAAACAATATTTGGGAAAATGGGCGCAGTTATTTCTCTCCAAACTGCTTCCTGCTGAATGGGGACGCTGTTAATCAGATCTTTCATAATGTAACCTGTGTGCCAGGTTCATCTTAGTCATCAGTTGGGTGAAGTAATTTTCTGAAGTTGTTCACAGCAACCTTTCAGGAGGGCGTGGTCTATCATACCATATTGGGATGATAGCAATCCAATGGGTCTCACTTTCTGTAAAAATAAAAGAAAAATCTCTTTTCCAAAGTATCATATCCTTAGATCCAAATTCTAAAGTCAAGGTATTTTCAAGATATCTTTCTTGGATTAGTTCAGCAGCATTTACAAACAAATATCTTTTAGCAGCTGTTTCTCCTTCCTCAGCATTCAAACAATTCAAAGAGAGCATAATAGTATACAGTATCAAGATTCTCTGTATATTTTCCATCTTTGTGCAGCTTTGTTTTAACCTCTATTTCGTTTATTTTTACTTTTACTTTTTTGAGACAGGTTCTCTATATATCTTTGGCCTGGGATAACTCTTTAGACCAGGCTGTCCTTGAACTCTCAGAGATCCACTGTCTCTGCTTCCCAAGTGCTGGGATTAAAGGTGTGTGTTACAACACCTTGAACTCACAGAGATCTGTCTGTCTCTGCCTCCCAGGCATTCGGATTAAAGGTGTGTGCTACCACACCTTGAAGTCACAGAGGTCAATCTCTGTCTCCCAAGTGTTGGGATTAAAGGTGTGTACCACCACAAAAAACTACTTCCTTCTTTTTAATTTTAAGAACTGTCACCTTTAGCCTGCATATATTTTCAACACATTGTAAACCATTTTGATGTTTTCTTCGACTTTGAATCTTTCTTTTACTGTATATCTCTCTTTTTGTGACCACATGAGTCTTTAATTTACCAAACAATATCGGTAAGACTGAAGCCGTGGCTTTGACAGCTAGATCCAGCCCATTCCTTAGCTTTCCAGCCTCATGGCAGAGGTACCGGCTGTAGCCATGTTTACGGCCACAACTCTATGGCGTTTCATAGTTCCTGCCAGCAAGCAAGCTGCAAAAGTATGTCCACAGACAACACTCAAGTCCTCTCTCTGTAGCCGGCCCTCCTGCCTCAAAGAGTCAGAGTTTGCACTGGCAGGACAGCCCAGAAAGCCGGCATTTTTAAACAGCATAGCTTTTTTTTTTTGGCTATGGCTGAAAACCGAAAAACAAACGTTCAGACCTGAGAAATTGCTGCTACCAAGAAGCCATGCTTTACTCTATTCTTTCCCAAGCTTTCTCAAGCTTTCTGTGGATTCAGTTATCCACGTTGGGTGCCATTCTGTAGTGATGAGCTGTGGGCCGGATTCCCGCCGCCCAGCTTTCTGCCTCCTGGCTAGCTTAACACGCGAAATAACATCACACAAATTGTATTCTTTTAAACACTGCCTGGCCCATTATTTTCAGCCTCTTACTCACATCTTGATTAACCCATATCTAATAATCTGTGTAGCACCGCGAAGTGGTGCCTTACCGTTTAGTTTCTAGCATACGTCCATCTTGGGCTGGAACTTCGTTGCATGTGGCTTCTCTCTGAGGAGAGGCACGGCAGTCTGACTAACTTAGGAGAGGCGTGGCATCTGACTGAGCCATCTACCTCACTTCCTTCTTCCTGTTCTGTCTACTCCGCCCACCTAAGAGCTGGCCAATCAAATGGGCCAGGCAGTTTCTTTATTAGCCAATGGGAATCCTCCATCATAGCTCTTGTACACAAGCCTGACGTTCCTGTACACAAGCCTGTAGTTTGGGTACACAAGCCTGTAGTTCCTGTATACAAGCCTGTAGCTCCTGTACACAAGCCCCTAGTTCCTGTACACAAGCCCGTAGTTTCTGTACACAAGCCTGTAGTTCTTGTACACAAGCCCATAGTTTCTGTACACAAGCCTGTAGTTCCTGTATACAAGCCTGTAGCTCCTGTACACAAGCCCGTAGTTCCTGTACACAAGCCTGTCGTTCCTGTACACAAGCCTGTAGTACCTATGCACAAGCCTATAGCTCCTGTTCAAAAGCCTGTCGTTTCTGTACACAAGCCTGTAGTTTCTGTACACAAGCCCGTAGCTCCTGTGCACAAGCCTGTAGCTCCTTGCACAAGCCTGTAGTTCCCAACATTTGGGGAGGCGAAGGCAGAAAGACAGTGAATTTGAGATCAAACTGGTCTACATAGCAAGATACTGCCTAAAATAAAATTAAAGAATGTAATTATTTTTGGAAATAACCTTGGGAACAGAAGCACATTAAGCTAAGAGCTTGAGAGAAGGGACTAATATCTTCCATTAATCATTCAGAAAGACATCCAGCTGCTATCAGAGCCCTGAGGAAATGGAACATTTGATAAGTGGGGACATGGTGGAATAGTTCTCCATGAGATGAAACCAGCTAAAGCATAGGCCACAATTATATTCGTGTAACCCAAAGTCAACTAGAAAGGGGAGGCTTTGCACAAATGTCCCAGAGACACTGCTACTTGCCTCGTCCACAGCTCTGTCAGCCTCATCCTTCACCAACCATCCTTTTGGTTCGGATTCCATTGCTGTGATAAACACCATCACCAAAAGCAACTTGGAGAATATACTTCAGCGTACACTCCCAGGCAATGGTCCATCACTGAGGGAAGTCAGAGCGGAAACTGAAGCAGAAACCACAGAGGAATAAAGAAACACTGCTTACTGGCTCACTCTTGGATAGCTTTATTGTGTATCCCAGACCTGACTGCCTGAGCAATAGCTGCCCACAGTAGGCCTTTTTATATCAATCAGGAATCGAGATAATCCCCCACAGTCATGGCCACGGGTTAATCTGATTTGGGAAATTACTCGACTCTGTTAAAGGTTCCTTTTCCCAGGTAACTCTAGCTTGTGTCGCATTGACAATAAAAGCTGACCAGTACCACCATCCTGGTCTCATCTCTTTTATCAGCCCTCAAACCAGGCAGGAAAGGGAGCATACGGCAAGATGCGTGGTCAGTTTGGTCCCTCCTGTGATTTTTAAGGTGTATTTTATCTCTTGGCCTTGAATTCAAAGACAAGCATTTATTTCCTTGACTTCCATCCTCTAGACTTTGCCCAACTCCTTCATGTTCTTGAGAACAGAACACTTTTAAGATTTGGGTGGCCTTGGATTTGAACTTGACACCTTTGCTGAGTTCAACAGTATAAAGTTTAATCATAGCTACTGAACACTGGTTGACTGCAGAGGCCCCGGAGCCTGGTCACTAAAAAATCAAATCTGTAAACAATTAGACAGGTAAGCTGAAGCCACTTTTAAGGTTCTCTACTTCTCTCTCTTCTTTTTCTATCGATACTGTCTGATAGTGTTTTGGCTGGAGTTCTCAGAACTGCTTGGGTTCTGTTGGGTACTGCCCAATTTGCAAATCATTGTTTGTTTGGCTTAGCCCAAATAAAATTTACCAAATTTAATTAGTTAAGGAATATTTCCTTTTAAGAGAGGCTTCCCAACAGAAGGCAATAAACAAAGACAAGAAGAGAAGCAGGCCTCCAGCTTGCCTTTGCATAGTCTAGTAACACTGCCCATAAACATCCCACAAACAGCCACTAGGACCTGACCTTATGACCTTAAATCTTCCCTGGCCAACAGGTTGCTTTCTCATCCTTGGGTCTCACAGCGGACACAGTGAAACGTACCTGAGATCCACAGACTCCATATTGACCCTCGATCTAGTGCAATGTACGGGTGTTGCACATCTTTGCTTCCACACAAAAGATGAACATGGCTCAGAAGTGACTCAGAACTCAGTCTCCACCTGATGACCCTGTCCCTACACCTGTGTTGAGCTTCTCCTGGATTAAGTTTGGTTTGCAGCCCCACCCTGTGTTTTCCTCATATTTAGATGCTGTTAGAGCCCCGCCCCATCCACTCTCGACTGGAAAGGCAGGGAGAAAATGGAGAAGCCTAGGCACCATCTTTCTCTTATTCTCCGTGCTTTGCACAGGTCTTCTTCATCCCCTTTTGAGGGAGCTCTGACTTTCCCAGGGTTTTGCCTTTAATATATAACATGGAAGGATTTTTTTATCTACTAACAGATAGTATTGTTGCATCAGTGAAGACTGGAAGTTTTGGGGGCTTTGTGGCCCCAAAGTCTTCCTCTTCTTTACAGTCCTTAACCAATGGCTACAGGGACTGGAAAATGCAAGCTTAGGACAACTCTGAGCCACAACCTGTAATAGGCCCTCAAACCTTAGCACAACTGACTCCATTTTCATGGGCCATAAAACTCAGCATGTAGACAGCACTATCTGGCAAAATGAAAACCAAACCCTAATCCATCAAAGTCCATAGTTCTGGGGAAATCTCTAAATGTATTCTACCTTCTGTAATTATGCTTCTGGCTAGCTATTCTTGTTATCTGAAGTATGTCAAGGCAAGATATGGATTTTGTGCTTAAAAGCTCACCCTGAGAAAGGCTTGGGGATGGCTAATAAAGTCTCTAGTTGGCTAATAAGGATTTGCTATTGGCTTAAACCTGAGTCCAAGGAGTCTTCTCTGGTGGATACTCCACAACAAACTCACTCTGCAGAGATCTCAAAAGGGTCAGAGTGAGGCTGGCCCTGGACTCTCCCATCTGCTTCTCTCTCACTCCCATTCACGAATTCCCTTGGTTACCATGGTGATTACATCATTTGCACAGAGTCCACATCTGGGGAATGCCTCTTAAATAACTCGCCTTATTCCTTTCTTCTTCATCAATGTGGTAAGTTCAAACACTTGTCTACGTTCTTCCTCTGCCCCACTTATTGTGGTAGAAAGTACCCACTTTTGAATGTCTGTCCAAATAAATGGGCTAGCAGTCTTCTTTTTGTTTGGTTGGTTTGGTTGATTGATTGATTGATTGATTGATTGATTGATTGCTTATTTGTTTGAGACAGGGTCTTTCTATGTAGTTCTGGTTGGACTGGAACTCAATATGTAGACTTTTCTATGTAGACCAGGCTGGTCTGGAATTCAGGGATCCTCCTGTCTCTGTCCTCTGGGTGCTGGGATTAAAGTCCTGGATCGCCATGCCAAGCTAGCACAGTTTTCTTTTAACAAGACAAACATGAGGTCTAGAAAAAACAAAACCCAGGTAGGTACCTTCATGGACTTAGTGGGAAAAGAGAGCTGGAAAAAGTCTTCAACTAAATTAATTTACTTAAAATTTTTAGACATAGAATAGCCCTGACCCCTTTATTGCATTCCATGTCAAACTTGCTCAATTATTTTCAACCAAATTACAAGTTATCCTCCAGATGCTGAATCTGACCTGCTTTTTTAAAATGGGTTAAAGACATTCCGTGTGCTGCCTCTGACATCGTTCCATAATTAACATTAAGTTACAAATCTTAGCCAGCTAGCTGCCTTTGCAACAAACTGCCAATACAATGTAGAGGGGATCTCACTGAGTTTACTCCAGGTTGGCTCTGAATGTTTTTAACACGACACAGAAGAGCTCAACCTTGAGCCGCCTCCTGCTTCTGGGCGATGCTGGTACGTGGCAGACATAACACAGAAAACCCTGAGGTTAACCCATTTGAAAACAAAACCTGTTCTGTTGATCAGAGACAGAGGCCACAGCTCAGAAGAAAGCAGAATTCTAGTTTGGTCATTTTATGATTTAGTAGCAGAGTTGGTCCAAACAACGCCAGCTGTCCCCTCAGACTTATGTTTATCTGCCCGTGGATTCCAGCACATTCTACAAACTAATAGTAAAGCAGACAGTCATTACCAAAAATCATAGGTAATTTTGAAATTTGAAGCTATAACTAACCACAAACAAGATTTGCTAATGAATTGCTCACACACCTCTGTTTTATACGTGTGTGTGTGTGTGTGTGTGTGTGTGTGTGTGTGTGTGTGTAATAACCAGCCCTCACGTAGCAAGCAGTGCCCTGGAAGCAAGACAATGTATATGATATAAAATGGGCCAGTCAAATAGTAGCTCTGCTTTCCAGCATTTAGTCCATCTGTCTGTCACTTCCCCTCACTGTAACAATAATAAGTTCATGGTTTGGGGGGTTTTAGCTCATCCATCATCTGACTGTCATTTTAAGGCCTGCAGCAAAACAGAACATCATGGTGGGGACTGTGGGGAGGAGCAGGTTTCCCACCACAGCTGAGAACCAAAGAGAGAAAGAGGAGGTGAGGGTCTGATTATTCTCTTCAAGGGCATACTCCATGCCCAGAAGACCGTCCACTACCAGGTGTCCTGTCTGCTGGCTCTGGGCTTCAGACAGCCCAACACATTTGTAAATGACAGCTTCGTGTCACAGAGTTAAAAGATTTATCACCCCTAGACTTTCTTCTTAGAGACGTTACCACCTCCCAACAGCACTATGGACTGGGGACCAAGCTTGTAACACATGGCACTTCCAAGAATAGTTATCCAAAGCACAGCGCTGCTTGCCAAGAACGACTTCAAAGGTTTTTCTACATTCAGCCAATGTGACCTCCTGACAATTCAGAGGGAGGGGTACCATTATTATCCCCACTTTCTAGAGGTGAACACTTGGGCATCAACTTACAAATGGCAGTGTCCAGATTCAGAAACAGCGTTCCTGCAATGCCTGAACCGAGACCAGCACCACTCACCCCTCCCGTGGCCCCAGGGATGCTGAACTACTCAGGACAGACAGCATTCCCAGACTCTACAGTGCAGATGGGATTGTGCGGGAATGTGAAACCATGGAACACAGCAGCTAGAAGTCAGTGAAGCGCCAGACAGACTTTAGGTGAGAATAAGGTCCACAGAAAAAGGAGGAAGCAATGTCTGGGCCATTAAGCAGTTGCTCAAAGGCCGTGGGCAACTGGTATTAAAAATAAGCCCCACCCTCAAATGAAGCTGGGTTCATTCTTGGGTTACTCAGAATGTTTGCAGATTATAGATTAGCACTTAAATGGGTCCCAAATCCCTAAATCCTTACTAGCTCCTCTCTAAAAAATACCCACGGGGATTCAATGGAGAAGAGCCGCGACTGCCTTCCCAGCATCCTTTGCTCCCAGCCCTGCTTGATTCTCTCCTCTCAGCAGTCTGGGATGTAAATTCTTCTCTGGCTTTGTATGTATCTTTCTCTACCCTGTCTGTCAGATTGGAGAGAAGTCTCCGCAGGTAAGAGCAGTTGCTGCTCTTCCAGAGAACCTGCTAGGTTCCTGGTGCCCATGGTTGGCATTTCTCAACTGCAATTGCAGATCCAGTGATATGCGGCCCTTTTCTAGCCTCAGCAGGCATGCAGGCACACACACACACACACACACACACACACACTAAATCATCTCTACTGCCTTGAGTCACAACATTTTCAAATGTGCTTCAGTACTAGATCTACAAAGCGCCAGGAACCCACAGGGAGGAGTGTTGTTTCTTATCTAAAAAACAACTGAGCCTCTAGCATCAATAAAAACAAGATGAGTGTGCTGAAAAAGACTGAACTGATTTTTCTTTTGACAGGAGGTTACCAGTTGCCTCTTGAGTAGGGGTGAGACCCTGTGTCCCCTTCCCCTTCAGGATTGAAACCCAGTCTGGCTTGAATCTATGGAGGTCTCACGTGAGCTGCTACAGTCTGGGAGTTCGTACATATAACACCCTGCTTTTTCTGGAAGACACGGTTTCCTTGGAGTCATCCATCACCTCTGGCTCTTGCAATCTTTCCATCTCCAGAAGAAAGCATGATCAAAGCATATTATATGAGAAAAAACTTAATATAAGAAAGAATAAGTGGCAAAAAAATTATGCTTAGTTCAGCTTATATGTTGTCAACAGTCAGGAAGAAGAGATGGCATAAGGAAAGGGACAGAAAGTTGCAGGGGTAGCAGATAGAGGATACAGCATTAGCAACCAAAGCAAGAAACAAAATCATCAGGAACAAAAGTTCTCATGACAGTGGGCATGAGAACCCAACACACACACACACACACACACACACACACACACACACACACACACCACAATTAGAGGAGCAGAACAGCTTAAAAGCAAACAGAATCTTAATAGCTCATTAAGCACCTATTTTAGCCAATGTTCTATTACTGTGAAAAGACACCATGACCACAGCAGCTCTCATAAAAGAAATCATTTAAATTGGGACTTACAGTTTCAAAGGTTTGCTCCGTTATTGTCATGGCAGGAAGCATAGCAGCATGCAGTCATGCACGGTGCTGGAGAAGTAGCAGAGAATTCTATATCCAGACCCACAGGCCGCAGGAAGAGAGCACACTGGGACTGGGTTAGACTCTTGAAATCTAAAATCCCACCCTCACTGACACACTTCTTCCAACAAGGTCACACCTACTCCAATAAGACCACACCTCTTAATCCCTCTCAAGTAGTGCCACTCTCTGAAGACCAAGCATTCAAACATATGAGCCTACAGGGCCATTCTCCTTCAAACCACCACATTCTACCTCCTGACCCCCATAAGCTTGTAGCTACATCGTAATGCAAAATGCATTTAGTCCAACTTTTAAAAGTTCATAGTCTATGACAGTATAGTACTGTTTAAAAGTTCAAAGTCTCCTGAGACTCATGGCAACCTCTTAACTGTAAACCCTATAAAACCAAAATAGAAAAGCAGGTCACATGCTTTCAACATACGGTGTCACAGAACATACATTACCATTCCAGAGGGGTGGGGTGGGAACATAGTGAAGAAATGCTTGACCACAGCAAGATCAAACACTGGATGGGCAAACTCCAAACACTGCCTTTCCATGTCTGATGTCAAAGAGCTCTTCAGATCTCTGACTCCTTTCATCTTTGTTGACTGCAACACAATTCTCTCTCTTGGGCTTGTTCCAATGTTTGTATGTAGCTTTCCTTGGGGGAAATCCCATCTTAGTTAGAGCTTCTATTCTTGTAAATAGACACCATGATCGCAGAAACTCTTATAAAGGAAAGCATTTAACTGGGATGGCTTGTTTACAATTTAGAGGTTCAATCCATTATCATCCATGTGGGACATGGTGTTGTGCAAGCAGACATGGTGCTGGAGAAAGCAGCTGAGAGTCCTACATCTTGCAGCCAATGGGAAGTGGTCTGAGACACCGGGCAGTATTTTGAGCATATCTGAGACCTCCAAGTCTGCCTCTATAGCAACACACTTCCTCCAACAAGACCATGACTCCTCCAAAAGAGGCCACACCTTCTAATAGTGCCTCTCCCTCTGGACAAACTTCAAACTCTGCATCTCTATGATGTCAAAATGCTCTTCAGAGCTCCAATTCCTTTCAGCTCTGTTGACTAAAATACACTTCTTTCTCTTGGGCAGCATACTTCCACTCCCTGTTAGCAGTTCTTGGTAGTTATGGCTCTGGTATCTCTAACATTTGGGGGTCTCCAAGGCAATCCAGGCTTCAACTTCACAGCTTCAGGCAACGGCCTCTCTGGGCCTCCATTCAGGGTCACCCCTGACACAGGACTGGCCTCAGTGTGTTTAGACGTGGAGGCAGATTGCATAGTGTTATGTCAAAATTGCAGAGTCCCCCAAAGACCACCAAGAAGTCCAAGTCCATATGTAAAAGTGAAGAGCTTTTATTCAAGCTCAAGTGTGGACCCTCCATGTGTCTGACATAATGATATAAGATCAGAGAGTCTCATCCTCAATTGGGGTGGGGATTTTACTATAACAGAGTTTGGGGTGAGGGGATTTCTAAGGTTCAGTAGCCCTGATTGGCTGACATTTTTCTAGGGGTGTCTTAGTAAAAGGGAATGGATATATGCTGGGCTAAGGGACATCTGGTGATCCTATGGACAATAGTTGGAATGTTAGGTATCTCCTTTGGTGTATTAGGTATTTTCCCCTTGCATGGTGATTGGTCCATTTCTGGGTGGTTTCGCAGAGTTAGGTGTTGCCTTAGAGTGAACCAAGACTGAGGCCTGCTTTCTGCTAGTCTCTACTGAGCCTGTAGCCAAGCTGCTCTGGGCCCCACACATAGTCCCTTTCTTCTATCCTGAACTCCAGTGCCGTGTGACTGAAGCTGCCAAGTTCTGCTGTTTGCTGTGTGGCCTCCTCATTCAATTACATCTTCACCAGCTTTGTCATTCACTGCCCAAGTTTGGATGTTCTGAAACTGAATCTGTAGGTCATACTGGCATCCAACACAGAGGCCCACCAGCCTCTGCCTTCCCAGTGTTAGGATAAAAGGTGTGCATCACCACACCCAGCTTTAAGCTTTGTCTTAATTTCTTTTAACAAGTTGGAAATTTGTAATATTAACTTGGAGGCATCACCCCAGCCCCTGGCAGTCAACCTTGGGGCACCAATGGAGTACCAATGGAGTGGAAAGCTCCATCTCAGGCCCCCTCCCCCTGGGAGTTGCCTTGAGCTGGACTTGACCTCCAGGAAAGCCCACCAAATGCTGACCCCTCCCCAGGGAGGGTCAGGACCACTCCCACAGGCTATTAGGCTCACACACATAGTTCGGGGTTTTACGTGTGCTCTCCTTCTCTGTCTCCCACTCTCATCCCGCCTATCCTACCCCACCCCACCCCGCCATGCTCCTGGTCACCCAAGAGCACTGCATTCATTAAACATGGGCATTTTTGATTTGGTCTAATCTGGTCTAATTGGAGTTACTTTGTATTGGCAGAGAAGCTCATCTTAGAATTTTTCCTAACAAAATTTAGCTGGGTGGGATCTTGCCCTAAGGTTACTACTCCCTTTATTCCAGTTCTTAATCTGTTTATCTCCTTGGATAAGATTTAGCTCCATTCTACTTTCTGGTGTTCTTTTTCTCCTCAAATATTATATTTGGTAATTTAGCCTACTCATTTTACCCTTTTCATTATAAATTTTCATTACAGTTACCACTAATAACCTTATAATAGTCTATGTTTTGAGATTTCCTCTGCCAACAGAATCAATCCTAAACTCTTCACTTTAGCCTAAGGCACACTCTTTGGACAAGGGCAAAAAGCCACCACATTTTTCATCAAAATAACATAAGAATGATCTCTAAGCCACATATTAATATTCTTATCCTCTGCAACCTCTTGTGCTAGCCCCCAACAGTTCATCAAATCATACTCAGCACCACTGTCTTCCTTGCTCCCATTAGGATGGCCCATTAAGCAGCACTTAAAGTATTCAACTGTTTTTCTAATTCACAATCCTAAAGTACACATTCCTTCAAACAAACCATGGCCAGGCCTATCACAGCAATATTCCAGTCCCTGGTACCAACTTTTGTCTTATACAGGGTTTCCAATGCTATGAAGAGACACCCTGGCAACTCTTACAAAAGAAATCATTTGATTGGGGCTTAACATTAAAGTTCAGAGGTTCAGTCCCTTAGCATCAATGTGGGATATAATGGCATGCAAGCAGACAGGGTACTCCAGGAGTAGCTAAGAACATCTTGAAGGCAACAGGAAGTGGTCTGAGACTCTGGGCAGTATCTTGAGCATATATGAGACCTCAAACCCTGCCTCCACACTGACACACTTCCTCCAACAAGATCACAACTACTCCAACAAGGCCACACCTCCTAACAGTACCATTCCCTTTGGGTGCCATTTTCTTTCAGACCACCACGTATCCCATGGCTCTGGCATCTCCAACATCTTAGAGTCTTCAGGGCAATCCAGGCTTCACCTTCATGGTTTCACATAATAACTTCTCTTGGTCTCCATGTAGGGACAACCCAGACACATGACTGGCCTCGGTGACTTTCCCGAGTAACAAAGGAAGATTTTATGACCCTTTCCTTGAATCCTTAACTGTAAAGGAAGATCCACATGGCCTAAGCTTTCAAGTTTTTCTGCTTGCTGAGGCTAGAACTTGGCCCACTAGTTCAATCACATTTTTATCAGCTTTCTGTTTTTGATGACTTCCTTGACAGCTTAAACATTTTTAAAATTCCTTTTCACAAGTTGGAAGCTTAGTTGGATGGAATCTTGCCATGAGGTCACCACTCCCTTTATTCCCTTTAGCACTGAGCTTTCTTTAATCTGTTTATCTCCTTGAGCACAGGACTTAGCTCCATTATACTTCCTGATGTCCCTTTTTCTCCTTAAACTGGATATTTTGTGGTTTTCCTTGCTCATCTTACTCTTTTCCATTATATATGTACATAAAAGTGACCACTAAAAACCACACAACACAGTCAATATTAGACTGTCTTGAAATCTCCTCTGACAATACCATTAACCCCAAACTCCTCAATATAGCCTTGGATAGATTTTTTTGACAAGGGCAAAAATCAAGTCATATTCTTTGCCAAAATATCAAACTAATTGTCTTTTGGCTACTCACTAATATTCTTCTTCTCTGAAACCTCTTGAACTGGACCATCATAATCTACATAGCTCTACTCCTGCTCCTATTAGTATGACCCATTGAGCCCTGCTTAAAGCATTCAACTGCTTTCCTCCTCCAAAGTCCCAAAGTCCACATTCTGCCAATAAGCAGCATGGCCAGGCCTGTCACAGTATCTTTGTTAAGTTTTTATTGCTGTGAAGAGACACCATGACCATGGCAACTCTTATAAAAGAAACATTTGATTGTGGTGACTTGCTTACAATTCAGAGATTCAGTTCATGTGTAGCAGAGAGAATGGTGGCATCCAGACAGGCATGGTGCTAGAGAAATAGCCTAGAATCCGACATTTTGCAGGCAACAAGAAGTCAACTGTCTTCCTGGGCAGTATCCTGAGTATATGAAACCTCAAAGCCCACCCCACAGTGATACATTTTCTCCAACAAAGCCATTCACACTCCATCAAGCCACACCTCTTAATAATGTCACTCCCTATGAGATTATGGGGTTATGGGAGCCAATTACATTCAAACTACCACACACAACAAGACCCCACTCCCTGGTAACAACTTCTATCTTAGTCAGTGTGCTATTGCTATAAAGAAACACCATAATCATGGCAACTCTTATAAAAGAAATTATTTAATTGGGACTTGCTTATAGTTTCAGAGGTTTAGTCCATTATCATCATGGTAGGAATCATAGTGGCATTCCATTTAATTGTGCTATTCTAGTTTCTCCATTATCCCTTTATAACACTATATTCCCTTTCCCCTTACATGAGAGAAGTCTAACACTTTCTGTTCCTTCACTACCTACCTAACCTCTGTGCATATGTTAAATTAAGCACACATATTTAAAGATACAAAGCTAACATACACAAATGACAGGAAACATGCACTGTTTCTCTTTAAGGGTCTGGATGGCCTCACTCCAGATGGTTGTTTCTAGGTCCAACGATTATGTGAAATATTCATAAATTTCATTTTTCTTAAGAGCTGAATAATATTATACTGTGTAAATGTACCTCAAAGCCAGCCCCACAGTGACATTCTTCCTCCAATAACACCACATGGGGCCACTCCCTCTGGGCCAAAAATTCAACCACATGAGTCTATGGGGGCCATACCTATTCCATCCATTACAGGTAGTATAGCCACTTTCACTATATAATGCCTACTGATCCATGAGCAAGAGATAGTTTATTCATCTTCTAATGTCTTCTTAAAGTTCTTTCTTCAATGTCTTAAGGTTTTTATTACACATGTGTTTCCTTGGCTTAGTTAGAGTTATTCTCAAGTTCTTTCTTCAGTGTCTTAAGGGTTTTTTTTTGTTTTGTTTTGTTTTTTTGGTTTTTCGAGACAGGGTTTCTCTGCAGCTTTTTTAGAGCCTGTCCTGGAACTAGCTCTTGTAGACCAGGCTGGCCTCAAACTCACAGAGATCCGCCTGCCTCTGCCTCCCGAGTGCTGGGATTAAAGGCGTGCGCCACCACTGCCCGGCTTGTGTCTTAAGGTTTTTATTACACATGTGTTTCATTTGCTTAGAGTTATTAAAAGTTTTTTTGAGACTATTGTGAAAGATGTTGTTTTCCTAATTTCTTTCTCAGTCTGTTTGTCATTTGGATATAGAAAGATGACTGGCTGCTCTTCCTGCAGGGGTTATTCTCCCCGGATACCGCCTCTCTCTCCCTGTCCCTTCCCAGCTTGCACCCAGAATCCTCCCCCCATCCCCCTTCCTCATCCTCCCGTCTTTGGGGCCACAAAATCCCACAGCTCAGCCTGTTTGGGCTCTGGGGACCTGGAATTGAGTGCACCCAGGCCGGTGGGAGGTCCCCTCCTTCATTTGACTGCCCGGAGCAAGGTAGGCCTTTGTCTGAGAGCTGCTTGGCCTGCAAGGGGACCTGAAAGTCTGCAGGAGGATCCATCGTTCTTTGGGGTGAGTGAGGAGTGAGTGCCCGAACCGCGGCAGCTGCCCGGAGAGGGACCACCGACTCTCCACAACTCCCCCTGCCACCAGCACACTTCCTGCTCTTCCTGCAGGGGTTATTCTCCCCGGATACCGCCTCTCTCTTCCTGTCCCTTCCCAGCTTGCACCCAGAATCCTCCCCCCTCCCCCTTCCTCATCCTCCCGTCTTTGGGGCCACAAAATCCCACAGCTCAGCCTGTTTGGGCTCTGGGGACCCGGAATTGAGTGCACCCAGGCCGGTGGGAGGTCCCCTCCTTCATTTGACTGCCCGGAGCAAGGTAGGCCTTTGTCTGAGAGCTGCTTGGCCTGCAAGGGGACCTCACAGTCTGCAGAAGGATCCATCATTCTTTGGGGTGAGTGAGGAGTGAGTGCCCGAACCGCGGCAGCTGCCCGGAGAGGGACCACCGACTCTCCACAACTCCCCCTGCCACCAGCACACTTCCTGCTCTTCCTGCAGGGGTTATTCTCCCCGGATACTGCCTCTCTCTTCCTGTCCCTTCCCAGCTTGCACCCAGAATCCTCCCCCCCTCCCCCTGCCTCATCCTCCCGTCTTTGGGGCCACAAAATCCCACAGCTCAGCCTGTTTGGGCTCTGGGGACCTGGAATTGAGTGCACCCAGGCCGGTGGGAGATCCCCTCCTTCATTTGACTGCCCGGAGCAAGGTAGGCCTTTGTCTGAGAGCTGCTTGGCCTGCAAGGGGACCTGAAAGTCTGCAGGAGGATCCATCGTTCTTTGGGGTGAGTGAGGAGTGAGTGCCCGAACCGCGGCAGCTGCCCGGAGAGGGACCACCGACTCTCCACAACTCCCCCTGCCACCAGCACACTTCCTGCTCTTCCTGCAGGGGTTATTCTCCCCGGATACTGCCTCTCTCTTCCTGTCCCTTCCCAGCTTGCACCCAGAATCCTCGCCCCCTCCCCCTGCCTCATCCTCCCGTCTTTGGGGCCACAAAATCCCACAGCTCAGCCTGTTTGGGCTCTGGGGACCTGGAACTGAGTGCACCCAGGCCGGTGGGAGGTCCCCTCGTTCATTTGACTGCCCGGAGCAAGGTAGGCCTTTGTCTGAGAGCTGCTTGGCCTGCAAGGGGACCTCACAGTCTGCAGGAGGATCCATCATTCTTTGGGGACACCAAACACCTCCGCGCTCCTTTTGAAGGAAGAGATGGGCAGGCGCCAATGCAGGAGCTCCTCCAACAACATGAAAGGCAACATGACATCACCACAAGCCAGACATCCCGAAACAACAAGAATTGAACACCCTACCCCAGAAGATATAGAAGAAACCGACATTAAACAGTACTTTATAAAAATAATAGAGGACCTTAAACAGGAGGTAAAAAACTGCCATAAAGAAATGGAGATGACAAACAAAAAGGTAGACGAAATAAATAAATCTCTCAAAGATACCCAAGAAAAACAAGAAAAACAAGAAAAAGCAATCAAACAGGTAAGGGAAACAGTACAAGACCTGATAAATGAAATGGAGGTATTGAAGAAAACACAATCTGAGGGACGACTGGAAATGGAAACTCTGAGTAAACGAACAGAAACTTCAGAGACAAGTATTTCCAACCGAATACAAGAGATGGAAGAAAGAATCTTGGACTCTGAAGATACTATAGAGGAAATAAACTCACAGATTAAAGAACTAAACAAATCTAACAAATTCTTAACACAAAACATTCAGGAAATCTGGGACACCATGAAAAGACCAAACCTAAGAATAATTGGGGTAGAAGAAGGAGAAGAATTACAACTCAAAGGCCCAGAAAACATATTCAACAAAATTATAGAAGAAAACTTCCCCAACCTAAAGAAGGATGTTCCTATGAAGGTACAAGAAGCCTACAGAACACCAAATAGACTGGATCAAAAGAAAGCATCCCCACGCCATATAATAATCAAAACACAAAACATACAGAATAAAGAACAGATATTAAGAGCTGCAAAGGAAAAAGGTCAAGTAACATATAAAGGGAAACCTATCAGAATTACACCTGATTTCTCAATGGAAACCATGAAAGCCAGAAGAGCTTGGATAGATGTGCTACAGACACTTAGGGAACATAGATGCAAGCCTAGACTATTATACCCAGCAAAGCTTGCATTCACCATTGATGGAGAAAACAAGATATTCCAGGACAAAAACAGATTTAAACAATACGCAGCCACAAATCCAGCCTTGCAGAAAGTAATAGAAGGAAAATCACAAACCAAGGAGTCCAACAACGCCAACAATAACTCAGGCATCTAGCGACCCTTCACCAGCACAACTAGAAGAAGGGAAACACACAAACTCTACTACTAAAAATGACTGAAGTTAACAACCACTGGTCATTAATATCACTTAATATCAATGGACTCAATTCACCTATAAAAAGGCACAGGCTAAGAGACTGGATACGAAAACAGAATCCAACATTTTGCTGTTTACAAGAAACACACCTCAACCACAAAGACAGGCACCTACTCAGAGTAAAGGGTTGGGAAAAGGTTTATCAAACAAATGGCCCTAAGAAACAAGCGGGTGTGGCCATACTAATTTCCAACAAAGTTGACTTCAAACTAAAATCAATCAGAAGAGATGGAAAGGGACACTTTATACTCATAACAGGAAAAATCCTTCAGAATGAAGTCTCAATCCTGAATATCTATGCCCCTAATATAAAAGCTCCCACTTATGTAAAAGAAACACTTCTAGAACTCAAGGCAGCCATCAAACCACACACACTAATAGTTGGAGACTTCAACACTCCTCTCTCACCAATGGACAGGTCAATCAGACAGAAACCTAACAGAGAATTGAAAGACTTAATGGAGGTAATGAACCAAATGGACTTAACAGACATCTATAGAACATTCCACCCAAATAGGAAAGAATATACCTTCTTCTCTGCGGCTCATGGAACCTTTTCGAAAATTGACCATATACTTGGTAACAAAGCAAACTTCCACAGTTACAAAAAAATATTAGTAACCACCTGTGTCTTATCGGATCACCATGGATTAAAATTAGAATTCAACAACAATGCTACCCCCAGAAGGCCCACAAACTCATGGAAACTGAACAGTCAACTACTGACCCACACCTGGGTCAAGGAAGAAATAAAGAAAGAAATTAAAGTCTTTCTTGAATTTAATGAAAACAAAGACACAACATACTCAAACCTATGGGACACAATGAAAGCAGTGCTAAGAGGAAAGTTCATAGCACTAAGTGCCCACTTAAATAAAACGGAGAAAGCACTCATTGGTGACTTAACAGCACACCTGAAAGCTCTGGAAAAAAAAGAAGCAGACTCACCTAGGAGAAGTAGAAGACTGGAAATAATCAAACTGAGGGCAGAAATCAACAAAATAGAAACACAGAAAACAATCCAAAGAATCAATGAAACAAGAAGCTGGTTCTTGGAGAAAATCAACAAGATTGACAAACCCTTAGCCAAACTAATCAAACGGCAGAGGGAGAACACGCAAATTAACAAGATCAGAAATGAAAAGGGGGACATAACCACAGACACAGAGGAAATTCAGAAAATCATTAGATCTTACTACAAAAGCCTGTATGCCACAAAATTGGAAAATGTAAAAGAAATGGACAGTTTTTTAGATAAATACCATATACCAAAGTTAAACCAGGACCAGGTAAATGCTCTAAATCGTCCTGTTAGTCGCGAAGAATTAGAAACTGTTATCAGAAACCTCCCTACCAAAAAGAGCCCAGGACCAGATGGTTTCAATGCGGAATTCTACCAGAACTTCCAAGAAGACCTAATACCTATACTCCTTAAGGTATTTCATAATATAGAAACACAAGAGTCACTGCCAAATTCCTTCTATGAAGCTACAGTTACCCTGATACCTAAACCACACAAAGACTCAACCAAGAAAGAGAATTACAGGCCAATCTCACTCATGAACATGGACGCAAAAATTCTCAATAAAATACTGGCAAACCGAATCCAAGAACACATTAGAAAAATTATCCATTACGATCAAGTAGGCTTCATCCCAGAGATGCAGGGCTGGTTCAACATACGAAAATCTATTAATGTAATCCATCATATAAACAAACTGAAGGAAAAAAAACCATATGGTCATCTCATTAGATGCTGAAAAAGCATTTGACAAAATTCAGCACCCTTTTATGATAAAGGTCTTGGAGAGATTAGGGATACAAGGGTCATTCCTAAATATAATAAAAGCTATTTACAGCAAGCCGACAGCTAACATCAAATTAAACGGAGAGAAACTCAAGGCTATCCCACTAAATTCAGGAACACGACAAGGCTGTCCACTCTCTCCTTATCTCTTCAATATAGTGCTTGAAGTTCTAGCAATAGCAATAAGACAACATAAGGGAATCAAGGGGATTCAATTTGGAAAGGAAGAAGTTAAACTTTCATTATTTGCAGATGATATGATAGTATACATAAGCGACCCCAAAAACTCCACCAAAGAACTCCTACAGCTGATAAACTCCTTCAGTAACGTGGCAGGATACAAGATCAACTCCAAAAATCAGTTGCCCTCCTATACACAAAGGATAAGGAAGCAGAGAGGGAAATCAGAGAAGTATCACCTTTCACAATAGCCACAAATAGCATAAGATATCTGGGAGTATCGCTAACCAAGGAAGTGAAGGATTTATTTGACAAGAACTTTAAGTCTTTGAAGAAAGAAATTGAAGAGGATACCAGAAAATGGAAGGATCTCCCCCTGCTCGTGGATTGGGAGGATCAACATAGTAAAAATGGCAATTCTACCAAAAGCAATCTATAGATTCAATGCAATCCCAATCAAGGTCCCATTAAAATTCTTCACAGAGATTGAGAGGACAATAATCAACTTTATATGGAAAAACAAGAAACCCAGGATAGCCAAAAAAAATCTTATACAATAAAGGTACTTCTGGAGGCATTACCATCCCTGACTTCAAACTCTATTACAGAGCTACAGTATTGAAAACGGCTTGGTATTGGCATAAGAACAGAGAAGTTGACCAATGGAATCGTATAGAAGACCCGGATCTTAAACCACAAACCTATGAACACCTGATTTTTGATAAAGGAGCCAAAAGTACACAATGGAAAAAAGAGGGCATCTTCAACAAATGGTGCTGGCATAACTGGATGTCAACCTGTAGAAGAATGAAAGTAGATCCATATCTATCACCATGCACAAAACTCAAGTCCAAATGGATTAAAGACCTCAATATTAATTTGAACACATTGAGATTGATAGAGGAGAAAGTGGGAAGTACTCTACAACAAATGGGCACAGGGAACCGTTTCCTATGCATAACCCCAGCTGCACAGACTTTAAGGGCAACATTGAATAAATGGGACCTCCTGAAGTTGAGCAGCTTCTGTAAAGCAAAGGACATTGTCACTAAGACACAAAGGCAGCCTACTGACTGGGAAAAGATCTTCACCAACCCTGCAACTCTCAAAGGTCTGATCTCTAAAATATATAAGGAACTCAAGAGACTAGACGGTAAAATGCCAATTAACCCAATTAAAAAATGGGGCGATGAACTGAACAGAGAATTCTCAACAGAAGAAGTTCGAATGGCCAAAAGACACTTAAGGTCATGCTCAACCTCCCTAGCTATCAGGGAAATGCAAATCAAAACAACTTTGAGATATCATCTTACACCTGTCAGATTGGCTAAAATCCAAAACACCAATAATAACCTTTGCTGGAGAGGTTGTGGGGTAAGGGGCACACTCATCCATTGCTGGTGGGAATGCAAACTTGTGCAACCACTTTGGAAAGCAGTGTGGCGGTTTCTCAGGAAATTCGGGATCAACCTACCCCAGGACCCAGCAATTCCACTATTGGGAATCTACCCAAGAGATGCCCAATCATACAACAAAAGCATATGCTCATCTATGTTCATAGCAGCATTATTTGTAATAGCCAGATCCTGGAGACAGCCTAGATGCCCTTCAGTGGAAGAATGGATGAAGAAACTGTGGAATATATACATGCTAGAATACTACTCAGCGGTAAAAAACAATGACATCTTGAATTTTGCAGGCAAATGGATGGAAATAGAAAACACTATTCTGAGTGAGGTAACCCAGACCCATAAAGATGAACATGGGATGTACTCACTCATATTCGGTTTCTAGCCATGATTAAAGGACATCGAGCCTATAAGTTTGGGATCCTTGAGAAGATAATAAGAAGGTGAACTCCCAAAAAAGATATAGTAATCCTCCTGGATATTGGAAGTAGACACGATCGCCAGGCAAAATTGGGAACTTGAGGGTTGGGCAAGACTGGGCCAAGGGAAGATGGGGAGAGAAAAGTGTGAAGGGGAGAGCTGGGGCAGCTCGGAGGAATGGGGTGCTTGGGATATAGGAGGGGTGGATATGAGAGCAGGGAAGCATATATCTGAATTTAAGGAGCTACCTGAGGGTTGTCAAGAGACTTGACCCTAGAGGGGTTCCCAGGTTTCCAGGGAGACGCCCCCAGTTAGTTCCTTGGGCAGCTGAGGAGAGGGAGCCTGAAAAGGCCAGGTCCTATAGCCATACTGATGAATTTCTTGCATATCACCATAGAACCTCCACCTGACGATAGATGAAGAAAATGACAGAGCCCCACCTTGGAGCACCGGACTGAGCTCCCAAGGTCCTGATGAGGAGCAGAAGGAGAGAGAACATGAGAAAGAAAGTCAGGACCGTGAGGGAACCTCCAGCTGGCGACAGATGGGGAAGGTGACTGAGCCCCACATTGGAGCACTGGACTGAGCTCCCAAGGTCCCGATGAAGAGCAGAAGGAGCGAGAACATGAGGGAGAAAGTCAGGAACGAGAGGGGTGCGTTCACTCATGGAGACGGTGGGACAGAACTAATGGGAGATCACCATCTCCAGTTGGAATGGGACTGATGGATCATGCGACCAAACCCGTCTCTCTGAGTGTGGCCAACAGCGGGGGCTGACTGAGAAGCAAAGGACAATGGCTCTGGGCTCTGATTGTTCTTCATGGACGGGCTCTGTGGGAGCCTTCTCAGCTTGGTCGATCACCTTCCTGGACCTGGGGGGAGTTGGGAGGACCTTGGACTTAGCATAGAGTGGGGAACCCTGATGGCTCCTTGGCCTTGAGAGGGAGGGAGGGGAGGTATGGGTGGAGGGGAGGGGAGGGAAGGGGGAGAAGGAGGGGAGGGAGGGGGGAGGAGGAGGGAAGGAGATGGAAATTTTTAAATATAAAAAAAAATAAACCATGAGAGAAAAAAAAAAAAAATAAAAGAAAGATGACTGGTTTGTGTGTTAATTTTGTATCCTGCTATTTTTCTGAAGCTTTGATGGAGGAGGGTCAATTTTGTTATATGTATATGTATTTCTGATATTGATTAAGGTATTGTGATTGTGTAGTTCATTTAAGAATGTAATGTATAATTAGGAAATATAGGTTGTTAATGGATAATCATCAATAATAGTCAAGCTTGTAGTCATGTTAGATTTTCTAGATGTGCATAGATATATTTCAGATAGGCATTCTTCATATCTTTCAAAGACCACAGAATATGGCATTTAATGTTTTAATAACTTAGGGCTTTTCATGACAATGAGACACGTCTGCTCCTTGCAACATCAATCTACTTCAAGAGGAAGATGGGCATTGAAGAGGTTCCTTATGGAGTTTGACAGCCATTTGGGCAAGAAACTGCTCTTGCCTGGACTGTTGCATAAACTAGACACACAGAACCTGCAGAGAGAGGACTGCTGAACTTGCCTAAAGGTGAGATGGTCTTTCAGGGTTCCTGATTCATGAAAGAGTCTGTGAGACATTCTGCAGGACACAGCAGAAAGTGACTGAACTGCCTTTGGAATTTCCTGCTTCATGGAAATGTCTGCTGGATACTATGGGCCTATAGGCCGAAGATAGATGCCACAACGGTTCAGAGGAACTTTGGGTGACTGTCCAGGCAGTGAGTTGTCTCTGTCATTTCTAGAGTTTGGAAGTTGCTTATTTCTTGTTTGCTTAGGTAATATTATATCCTTCTGGAGTCTTTGATGGAGTTAAAGAATGGTTAGTTATAGTTTTCCTTATATATGATAAAAGGTAAAATAGATCTAAATATTGTAACTGTAATTCTTGCTTGATAACTGTTTTGTTATATGTAATTTTACTATGTTAAAGTTAAAGTCTGTCTTTTTGTTTAAACAGAAAAAGGGGAAATGATGGAGGAGGGTCATCTGTCATGTGTTACTTTCATTGCTTAATAAAGAAACTGCCTTGGCCCTTTAATAGGACAGAAAATTAGGTAGGTAGAGTAGACAGAACAGAATTGTGGGAGAAAGAAAACAGAGTCAGGCAGATGTCTCAGGCAGACGCCATAGCTCTCCACGATGGACGCAGGCTAAGATCCTTCCCAGTAAGCCACCACCTCGTGGTGCTACACATATTACTAAATATGGGTTAAAGCAAGATATGAGAATTAGCCAATAAGAGGCTAAAACTAATGGGCCAGGCAGTGTTTAAATGAATACAGTTTCCATGTAATTATTTCGGGCATGCAGGAACCAGGCGGGACAAAAAGCAGGCCTGCCTGCCATTCCTTCAACAAAACTTTTTTTTATCAGTTATAGAAATATCCAGGAAATAAAGATACTTTGACACCCTCCTTCCTTACTGGTATCTCCCAATCTCTTTTAGTTGTCTTGTTGTTCTAAATAAGACAAATAGTCCTATATTGAACAGATACTGAGAGATTGAACACCCTTGTTTTATTCATGATTTTAGTGGAAATGCTTTGATTTTCTCTCTACTTAGGATGATGCTGGCTGTGGGCTTACTATGAATTACTTTTATTTTGTTGAGAGAAGTCCATCATATCCTTTGTCCCTCCCAAGCTTTCATCATGAAGGGGATTTTTGTTAAAGGTCTTTACTTCATCTAATGAGATGATCATGTGGTTTCTGTCCTTCAGTCTGTATGATAATTGCTTTTACTGATTTACATACATTTAACCATCCCTGCATCTCTGGGATGAAGTCTACTTGATCATGATGGATAATCTTCTTGATGTGTTCTTCAATCTGGTTTGCAAATATTTTATTGAGATTTTTTTCACCTATGTCTGTAATAGAAACTGGCCTATAATTTTCTTTTTTGTTCAGTCTTTGTGTTTTGAGTATCAGCCTAATAGTAACTTTACGAAAAGAACTTAGAAATGTTCCTTTGGTTTATATTTTTTAAAATAAATTAGGAAGTATTGGTGTTATGTATTCTTTGAAGAAAAAAAAAATTAATCTAGAAGACCTGTTGTCTGGATACAGAACATAAGACTGGAAATCTAGTTCTTGAAATGGTTCAGTAATGACATTAAAACCTAAGAAGTTTGATGATTTCCTTCTGACAGAAAAGTGGAAATGGGTGATGGTTTTAGGCAGAGGAGAGGCATAACTTATGTTCTCTGGGCAAAAATCAAGATGATGAGCCTAGAGCAGGGAGATCTATTTAAAACCTTTCCAAGAGTCAGAGCAGAAAATGACAAAGGTGTGAACTGAGCTCAGGATGCCAGAGATGGAGAAGATAACCCCAAGAAAAATCTGGGTATAGAGTTCCTCACTCAAGAGTGATAAGGTAACTGTGGGGGCACATGAATGTGCATAATTCCAGCACTTGTGGGCTGTAGGAACATGTCACTCCCCATATTCCCTTATCCCTTCCCTCCTCCTCCCCACTTTACCAATTGTGAACAATTGGTAAAAGTTTTTTCTCATTCAAAGCCTGTCTGAATGATGATATCCTTTGCCATAAAGAAACATTTAAGTTTCATGAGGTTCCATTTATTAATTGTTGTTCTAAACAGAGAGTTTTCAGAAGATGAAACATAAATGGCTGAAAAACGGTTAAAGAAATGTTCAACACCCTTATTCATCATAGAAATACAAATCAAAACTACTTTGAGATTTCATCTTTCACCAGTAAGAATGGCCAAGATCAACAAAACAAATGATAAATCATGCTGACAAGGATGTAGGGTGTCAGGGACCAGCCCAGACATAAATCATTTCATATACCAGAGTGGAGGTGTGGGAATAAATGAGGTGCAATTCACACCAAAGTATTGGGAGGGAGTTTCAGCGATCATTCAAATCCTTGAAATCACATCCTGAAATCACCCACATTTATTTTCCAAACAGCTTTTATAACAAGGTAAACTGAGGGGGACAGGTAACACAAACTTCATTTGCATTCTACTTCCTAGGTAGGGGGGGGACTTAGATGACATCTTTGTTTATGCCTAGTTTGTCACAGAGACTGAAAAACACCTCTTCCCCAGGTGACCACCTAATTTACAACAGAAAAAGCAGAACGACATTAGCATATCCTGGCCACTTGTTAGGATGGTGTCAGGTTATTTTACTATCAAAGAGCTAGGGGACCACCTCCTGTGTTTCCAAGGTACAAATTGCACCTTGACAGTAGCTCAGCATTGTCAGACCTCCAGACCATGTGGAATATGGGCCTGCATAATTCAGCCACACAGTAGGGTAAGGGGAACACTAATTCATTGTTGGCTGTAGTGCAAACTTCTACAATCACTACGGAAATCAGTGTGGTGTTTCCTTAGGAAACTGGGAATAGAGCTACCTCAAGTCCCAGCTATACCACTATTGGGCATATAACCATAGGACTCTACTTCCTATTGTAGAGGCACTTGCTCAACCATATTTATTCCTGTTCTATTCATAAGAGCCAGAAATTGGAAACAAACCAGAAGTCTGTAACAGAAGGTTGGATAAAGAAAATGTGGTACATTTACATAATGAAATATTATTCAGCTTTTTTGAAATCATGAAATTCATAGGTAAATGGATGGAGCTAGAAAAAAATCGTGAGTGAGATAACCCAGACACAAAAAGATAAATGTGGTATTTATTCATTGTTATGGGTGTTAGCTATGAAGACTTAAATAAGCTGGCTGCAATCTGTATAACCACAGAGGTTAGGGATAGAGTAAGGGACTAGTGGGTAAGGATGGATGTCCCTAAGAAGGGGAAACAGAATATAGTTACGGATGGACAGGGATGGAGGAAGTGGAACAGAAGGATAAAAGAAAGTGAAGGGGAAAGAGAGATACAGGATAGAATATGTGGAGGGACAAATAAAACTAAAGGCCATTCGAGGGGTTGTATGGAGGTCTAATGTAGTAGAAGTGTCTTCAAATATATACATACGTGAAAGAAATATAAATTAAACTGCCAAATAGCAGGGGAAGCAAAACCCCAACTAGACATCTCTCACTACCAAATGAAACCTCCTGCACTGGACCTGCGAGGACCCTAAGGGAGACATACATGGATCTAAACTACATGGGAAATAGAAAAAGACAAGATCTCCTGAGTAAATTGGGAGCATGGGGACCATGGGGGAGGGGAGAAGGGGAGAAGAAAGAAAGAGAAGGGAGCAGAGAAAAATATATAACTCAATGAAACAATAAAATAAAATAAAATAATGACATGAAATCTGCAGGCAAATGGATAAAAAAATAATCATCATGAGTTAGATAACCCAGACCCAGAAAGATAAATGTGGTATTACTCACTTACATGTATGGTGTAGAAGGTTTTTCTGTCTATGTGTTGTTCTTATTGGTTAATGAATAAAGAAACTGCCTTGAACCTGTAGCAGAGCAGGGCAGAACAGAGCTAGGCTCGGAAAACTAAACTGAGTGCTAGGGAAAAAAAGACAGAGTCAGAGAGAAGCCATGTAGCCTTACCAGAAACAAACAAGCCAGAACCTTGCCAGTAAGCCACTGCCACATAGCAATACACCGATTAATGGAAATGGGTTAAATTAATATGTAAGAGTTAGCCAATAAGAAGCTAGAGCTAATGGACCAAGCAGTGATTTAATTAATAGAGTTTCTGTGTGGTTATTTCGGGAGTCTGGGCAGCCGGGAAACGAACAAGCAGCCTCCTACAACACATATAGATATTATTCATTAAATAAATTATATCCAAGTTGCAGTCTATAGACCCAGAGTTGTTAGGTATAGAGAAAGTAACTAGGGAAGAAACATGGATCTCACTGGGAGGGGGAAATAGAATAGATTTTATGGGTGGACTTGGGTGGGAAGAGAGGAGCAGGAGGATCAGTTGGCGGGGAAAGGGAGATTGAGGGATGGAATACAAGGGAGACAGCTAGAATTGAGGAAAATTTGAGGGATGGTTTGGAAATACAGTGCAGGGGAAACTTCCTAAAATGTGAAGAAGACCTGTGGTGGTTTGAATGGAATTGACCCCCATAATCTCATAGGGAGTTGCACTATTAGGAGATGTGACGTGTTGGAATGGGTAAGGCTTTGTTGGAAGAATGGTGTCACTGTGGGGGTGAGTTTTGAAGTCTTTTATTTAAGCTTCACTCAGTGTCAGTTGACTTTCTCTTGCCTCTAAGATGTAGGAGTCTCAGCTATCCCTTCAACACGACATCTGTCTGTGTGATGCCATGATCTCTGCCATAAGGACAAAGGACTGAATGTTTAAAACTGTAAGTGAGCCCCCCTCAATTAAATGTTTTCCTTTTAAGAGTTGCCGTGGTCATGCCATCTCTTCAGAGCAATGAAAACCCTAAGACATGATCCTAATGAAGTCTCCAAATAATGAGGGACACAGAGTCCCATCTGACCATCTCTTATCACCAAACAAAGATTTCAGTACTGAGATGGGTTACATCCAATTGATTTATTTGCCAAGGGAACCCAATGACTATCCCTCAAACAACCAGGCTATTGTCAATAGAGTACGTTGCTCTCCATGAACTGACAGCAAGACCCCATTCCTGAAGATAATACCTATACAACTCACTGAACATGGAGAAGTCAGCTAGTACCTACATAGAGCCTTTACCCCTGCGGTCTAAGTGTTTTGGTTTGGAAAGGTGTTCTACAGGCTATCAAAAGAGAAACAAAAACACCAACCTTTCATCTATAATCTTCCTGCCTGAAAAATATACTAGGGCAATGATGGCATGAAGCTTGTGTGAGTAACAAGCCAATGTCTGATTGGACTTAAGGCCCACTCTATGAGGTAGAACCCATACCCAATACTGATTGTGTAACCAAGAACCAGAAAGTAGATATTCCAGAGACCTGGGGTAAATCAAATACTAGTGTTCTTTAAAAAAAAGTAACAATAAAATTACTTCTAATAATATTTTACTATATTCATAAATGAGTGCCTTATTCAGCTATTATCAAAGGAGCTTTCCTCAGTAGCAGATAAGAACAAATCAGCAGAAATCAGAGGCACATTACAGTTATCATTCAGACATGATAGAGATGAGATTCCTCTGAAACAGCCAAGTTGTCGTTGGTTGCTAAGAGAAATATCTGAGCCATAATGCCTGCTGTAATTCCGAGACAGAAGAAACAAGACAGTATTCACATGTGGAAATAATAAAGAAATGAGACCGCTTTTATATACTAGTTTGCCTTAACAGGGTAAGCATGGATTTAGAGTCCAGAGACTGAGAACTATGCTAGTTGGCAGATATGATGGAAAGGGAACCTGGCCTTGGAGGATGGGCAGAATCTAAACAAGCAGAAGAGGAGTCTTTAGGGTCAGAACATGTAGAACAACAGAATGAGGAGGTTAGGTGGCCTCATTACAGTGAAGAGACCTGATAGGGTGGAACATGGAGAACATACATCAGAGGAGAGATGTAGTGACATAAAAATAAAGAAAAGATATAATGAGGGGTGCTTGAAATACCATCTGATTGCAGTGGAGAGCAGAGGCCTTATACATACTGAAGATTAGAACGTCATGAAGGAAATGTCCAACCACTCAATCATAATGTAGGCCTTAAGACACCTTGTGGGTGATTTCTGCTGTTGACCACTCCTCTTACACTGTGTTCCAACCCTGAATGTCCTGTCTTTGCTAAAGCCCTAATGGCAAAAATTTTAAAAAGAAACATTCATGCAAGTTATGCCAGAACATAACAGCTATATTTGGCAATGCCAAACATCATTACAATAAAGAATTCTAGCAAATATTTCCATGTTCCTTCAGATGGCCCATTACAGACCTACAGAGCGGTCTGTAACATGTCTTCTATAATAGCAGTTCCTACTTAATGAAATTACCAGGCACGAGTGAGAAGGAAACACGGGACACACAACAAACCCACTTAGGAGTTTATTAAGGGGGGGCGTGTACAGGCCTGGTGAGGTCGGTGTGGAGAGAGAAAGAGAGAGCGAGCGAGCGCGAAGAGAGGAGAGCGCTGAGATGAGGAGAGAGAGAGGGAGAGAAGTGAGCAGAAGGAGAAAGAGAGGAGAGAGGAGGGAAAGAGATGAGAAGAGAAGAGAGAGAGAGAGAGAGAGGAGAGAGAGGAAGAGGAGAGTCCGAAGATTGGCACGTCTAGCTTTTAAGGGCCTGCCTCGCGCATGCACACAGGGGGATGACTTGTGGCTGTGTCATAGTGCAGATTGATGGTGATGGAGGGACCTTTTATGGTTAATTAATAACGACACTGTTTGGTCCAATAAGCCAAGCCCTTAGGTGGGTGGAGTAGACAGACACCGGAAGAAGGCAAGTGAGGCAAAGTGCTTCAGGGAGTCACCATAGTGAGTCGCCATGCCTCTCCTCTCCGAGATGGACGCAGGCTAAGATCTCTCCTGGTAAGCAACCACCTCGTGGTGCTACACGGATTACTAAATATGGGTTAAAGAAAGATGTGAGAACTAGCCAAGAAGAGGCTAAAACTAATGGGCCAGGCAATGTTTAAAAGAATACAGTTTCCGTATAATTATTTTGGATGTAAAGCTAGCCGGGTGGCAGGATGTAGCCCCGCCACTCCATCTACATGATGGACCTCACACATGTATGCAAAGGCTCACACAGCTGCATCATACATAGATGATGCAACCATGCTGCAGGTGGGTCATGCAGGGTTCTTTAAGATTACCAGGGCCATTAGGCACTTCTGCCTGAGGGCTTGTCCGCACATGTGTGGCCCCGGAACCTGGAAGTGTCAGCCACGTTGTGTGGCTGAATGATTATACTTGTTTTCCTTTACCCCTGACCACCTAACTCCAAAAAGTTTGTGAACTACTAAAGATTGTAGAGAATTATAGAATTACAAGAACAGGAAGGAACCCCTTTTTTAACTTAAAATTTGGTCAGTGGTAGGGGTGTTATAGGAGTATAGCTCAGTAATAGAACATTTGTCTGGCACACAAAAGGCTCTAGGTTTGGTCTTAGCACTACATAAAGGAAGAGGAAAGGGGAGGAAATAGAAAGGAGACGAAGACAGGTGAACAGGGAAATCTAGGGAAGAAAGGAGGCAGCAAGGATCTTATAAAGAATTTTCAATTTTTTTCAAGTTCTGAGAGCTAGCTTAGGAGATGCACATTAGCGAAGACCTAACTCACATCCTCTCAGGACACTGATGCCTTTACCTGTTACCATGGCTACCATCTCCAGGTAGACATGTGAGTGTGAATGGTCACTGAGAATGGCTCAGAAATGGATATATAACCTGAGTAATCCAATTAGACTTTAATACACATATATGGGCACTTAACCCAATAACTAACCTTTTTTCCCTAAAAAATTGAACTTTATTTTTTAAGTTTTTGAGGGGTATGTGCAACATGCATAATCACATACCTACACACAAGAAATAAATATTAATAAGTCTAAAGCTAAAGATCTGTGCAGGTTAGAAACAGACCAGATGATCAAAGGAATCAAATCAAAGACACAAATGTAAATCCACACACCTAGGGTTATCTGATTTTTTATAAAGAAGTCAGAAACACACAATGGCAAAAAGAGAGCATCTTCAACAAATAGTGCTGATTTATCTGGATGTCAGCATGCAAGAAGAATGCAAATACAATCAAAACTACCATCCTGCACAAAACTCAAGTTCAAGTGGATCAAAGAACTCAACATAAAATAAGACATGCTTAACCTGATAGAAAAGGAAGTGGAGAATAGCCTTGAACACATTGGCACAGGAGACAGCATCCTTGAACAGAACAGCAATAGCACAGGCACTAAGATCAACAATTAATAAACCTCATGAAACTGAAAAGCTTTTTTAAGGCAAAGGACACTGTCAATAGGACAAAATGGCAGCCCACAAAATGAGAAAAGATTTTCACCAACTCCACATCTGACAGGAAGCTAATATCCAAGATATATAAAGAACTCAAGAAATTAGATATCAACAAACTAAATACAATTACAGTCCAAACCAAAAACAAAATGTTGTACAGATCTAAACAGAGAACTCTCAACAGAGGACTATCAAATGACTGAGAAACACTTAAAGAAACATTCGGCATCCTTAACCATCAAGAAAATGCAAATTAAAACAACTTTGGGATTCCATCTTACATCTGTCAGAATGGCTAAGATCAAAAACACAAGTAACAGCTCTTGCTGAAGAGAATGTGGAGAAAGGGGAACACTCCTCCATTGCTGGTGGGAGTGCAAACATGAACAGTCACTTTGGAATTCAATATGGCAGTTTCTCAGAAATTTGGGGATCAATCTACCTCAATACCCAGCTATATCTCTCCTCAACATATATCCAAAGGACATTTCATTATATCACAAGGACATTTAGTAACTATGTTCACAGCAGCTTTATTCAAAATAGCCAGGCCTAGAGACACCTAGATGTCCCTAAACCAAAGAGTGGATAAATAAAATGTTGTACATTTACACAATGGAGTATTACTCAGCTGTTAAAAACAGTGACATCATGAAATTTACAGGCAAATGGGTGGAATTAGAAAAAATCATCCTGAGTGAGGTAACCCAGATTGAGAAAGACAAACATGGCATGTACTCATAAGTGGATATTAACTGTAAAGTATAACCAAACTACATTCCCCAGACCTAAAGAGGCTAAGTAACAAGGAGGCTTAAGGAAGGATGCAAGGATCTCCCTGGAAAGGGGAAATAGAATAGATTTTTCAAACTAGCTGGGGGCAGATGAGGTTGGAAACAGGAGGGATCAGGTAGGGAGAAGGGAGAAAATACTGGGAGAAACAACTGGAAATGGGGGCATTTCGGGGATGAAGTGGAAACCTAGTGCAATGGAATCCATGGAATCAAGGAAAGAAATCCTAGCAAAGACTCCTAGCCATGCAGGACAGGCAGCCTGAACTGGCCACCTTCTATAATCAGGCCTCAAGTGGAGGGACTGAGACACCTACCCAGCCACAAAACCTTTGGCCTACAGTTTGTCCTGCCTACAGAGTGTTCTGGGCCTGGAACCTAGCAGAATTGTCACCAAAGAGACCAGAGAGACTTCATCCAGCAACTGATGGAGTGTCCCATAACCAGGAATTAGAAGAAGCTCAGGGAGTCCTGTGGAGGAGGAGAGGAAGGATAGGAGGTACCAAGAGGGTCAAGGACACCTTGAGAACATAGTCCACGGAATCAACTGGCCGGGGGTCGGGAGATCTTGCTGAGAACAGGGAGCCAGTAGGGGTTTGACCTAGGTCCTCTGCATATATGTTATGGCTGAGTAGTTTGGTGTTCCTGTGGGATTCCTGGGGCTGTCTCTGACTCTTGCCTGATTGTGGGACCCTTTTCTTCCTGCTGAGTTGCCTCACCCAGTCTTTATGTGGCGGTATATGCCTGGTCTTATTGTAGCTATTTATGTTTTGTTTGATTGATATTCTTGGGAGACCTACTCTTTTTGGAGGGGAGGCAGAGCTGGGTGGATCTGAGGGAGAGGGGAGGTGGAGGATGGAAGAAACTGGAGGTAGGGGAAGGAGGGGAAATTGTAGTTTGGACATAATATATGAGAGAAGAATAAAAATAAATTTAAAAAAGAGCTATGTAGGTAATTGTATCCCCTCCCCCCCCCTTGAAAAGCATTTTAATCCCAAGACTATAATACAGCTCTGACATGTGAGATAGAAAAAGGTCTATATGGCCACTTCTGGAGAGTTTTCTTGCATACTCAAGAGAAGACACCATTTCGGACACTGTCTTAAAACGTGATGCTTGGTACTGCAACTGAGAGATAACTCTGGGATGCACAGAGCAGCTGACCAGTGTATTAGCTATTTTTCTGTTGCTCTGATAAAATTCCATGACCAAAAGCAGCTTAAGAATGTTTGTTTTGACTTTCGTTTTCAGAGAGCTAGAATCCATAGGGGAAAGCACAGAGTGCTGGCAGGAGCAGGAAGCTAGCGGTCCACACTTTGAGCTGCACTGGAAGCAGAGAGAGCAGGCATGACATGGGGTGGAGATATAAAGGCTCAAAGCCCAGCCACAGTGATGTACCTCCTCCCACAAAGCTTCAGAGACCACCCTATGGGAACCAAGTGTTCAGTACATGAATCTACAGGAGACATTTCTCATTCAAACACTATCATCCTTAATCTCTTGAATTAATGAACACTAGAGTTGTCCTTGCCTCTGGGTGTCCTGCTTTATGGGAAAAATAAGCCTCTTTAATCCAATATTTGTGTTTCTTGTAGCCAAAACCATCTTACCAGGCTCAGGCTCAAACATGTGGATGTTGTTCTCATTCTTGGGATGAAGGTACTCTTCTATTCACGTCCGTCTGATAGAAAATGACCCGGGAGATCTCAGCCGCTTCCACAGTGAGGTAACACCAAAAAACTGAAACCAGCGAGGTAAACAGTGTCAGGATGAAAACACAAGTTCTCAAGAATCTTGTCTAAGTAGTTCATGCTTTGGCGATACAGGCCTGTAATCTTAGCACTAGAGAGATAGAGACAGAGGATCGTAAGTTCAAAGTCAACCTCAGCTGCATAGAAAGCTCAATGACTATGATATGTGAGACCTTATCCTCCCACACCCAAAAGCTATTCCTTGGACAGCAAGATGGTTTAGCTGATAAAGGCAACCATCACCAGCTCTCATGATCTGAAAAGGAGCTCCACCACCCACTTGGTAGTAAGAGAGTACTGACTCCTACAAGCGGTCCTCTGATCTCCACACACATACCATGGCACATACACACATAATAAGTAAATGTAAAAATATTTTAAACAGAATCTTATTTAAAAATATGAACCTTGACAGTCCTTGGGATCATGCTAATTGATTTCTGCCTCTTCGTTTGCAATTCAAAGTCCTGTACACAGCCAGGGAGGAAGAGAGGTTTGGGTTGAAACAATGTTAAGAAAATTTGTGGCCTACTTTCTGATGGGCTGCAGGCAGTCAACAAAGACTATGAAACCTAAATTTGTTTTCTATACCTCTTTTAGCCTCAGACAAATCATTATTAATATTAAATGAGTATCAGTGTTCTCTAACCCTGGCCACATCTCCGTATCAAATGATATACACCTATACATACATACATATACATACATGGTAAACAAAGCAAGAAAGCAATTGTACTGCGGTGGTGTTGGCCAACTTTAATCCCAACACTTGGGAAGCAGAAGTAGGCAGATCTCTATGAGGCCAACTCTTCTGCATAGTGAGCTTCAGGCCAGGGAGTCAGCCAGTAACATGGACTTTCCTTATTTCCCTACCTATTTTGAAGAAAGTTCTGAGCAGCTGAGCATGGCAGAGCATGCTAATAATCTCAGCACTTGCACGGCCCGGGTGGTGCAATCATGAGTTTGAGGCTCAATCTGGGTTATATAGTGAGATCCTGTCTCAAAATAGAAAGGAAAGGAAGACAAAGAAAATTCCTTTCATATGTCAAGTCATTTTAATATAAATTATCCATAGCTGTCTCAGCCCCAAGTCCTGTCAGCTGTCCAGGAATGCCTGCCAGCATTTTGTCAATTATAATCACACTCAGAGGTCAAACCCGGTCCATCCCTCTGCACAGCACATTTAGTTCACTTGCTGATGCTTGCCTATTTCAAGTCTCTGGAGACAGGAATCATCTTTATCTATTCCTCGGATCCTTAGGGCAGTTTTTGCACATTGAAGACACCTGGTAATATCTGGTGACTGGGTAGGTGGATTAATTTAGCCTTGAATTCTCTATTAATTTACATTAATAGAGAAGAAATAGAAGGCTCTCTTTAAAGAGGAACCATGCCTAAGAGCTCAACCATAGCAGATTATTTATCTACCAAGGGTAGGCAGTGGAAACTTGGGGTGTAGCTATATAGTATAAGTTCAGGGACTCAGTCCTGAGCACTGAAACAAAGGCGTGGGGAGGGAGCTCTCATTTCTTTCAATTGTAGACAACAGTAAAGTTGTAGAAGTAAAGTAGCTAATTAACTGGAAACATGCCTTCATGAAAAGATACTGGGATGCTCGTAAATTTCGTGGAAGACTAGAGACCAGATACCAAGCTTCCTCTTGAAAAGCAAAGCCCAGTTTGTAATCACACAGCTAGCCAGATGAGGAAAGCCTCACCTCACCCACCACACATTCAAGAAAACGTTGGCACGGCCAACATAGCCTTCCAATGTGGAAGCTCTATTCCCAGCACGTTTTCTCGTGGTCTGCAAGACTGAAGTGCAGATTTGCATAGAAATATGTAAGACACAGTATCCGGTCACGTACTTGTGTCCTAGTTGCACACGGGTTTGGAATTAGAGGGCTTCTTCAGCAGGGAGAAAACGTCTATCATAGGAAAGGTTTCTCAGAATATACCTAAGGTACCTGGCAGTCAGAGCTACCACTTAGAACTTGGAATTTTGCCCACAAAGTCATCTGGATGAGGTAGGGAGGCAGCTACATAGCACAGTTAGAGCCCCTTCCTAGCCCGTGTGAAGCCATGTGCTCAATTCCAAGTACTGTAAGAAGTAAACAACAAGAGTGACATCTGCATGAATGATTCTTATGTCACCCGACCCAGAGCAGCCCCTCTGAGTTGGATCTTCGTGCTGTTTTCCCCTGGTCTGCTGCCTGGCATTGGCCACCTGCACTGACTTGAGTTGAGGGCGACTACAAATGGGTTTGAGAAAGGCAGTCGGGTTTCCTGCCTGTCAGACACTTAACTCAAACAATGGTTTACCAGACGAGAACATCAAACCATTTGGTGTTACCTTAAAACCTTGCGAGGCAGGTGGTACCGCACCCTGCACTATGACAAGGAATGGAGAAGCAGGTGTTCAGCCTGTGATGGACAGGTGATGGAAAAGCAGGTGTTCAGCCTGTGACAGACAGGTGATGGAGAAGCAGGTGTTCAGCCTGTGACAGACAGGTGATGGAGAAGCAGGGTATTCAGCCTGTGACAGACAGGTGATGGAGAAACAGGTGTTCAGCCTGTGACGGACAGGTGATGGAGAAGCAGGTGTTCAGCCTGTGACGGACAGGTGATGGAGAAGCAGGTGTTCAGCCTGTGATAGACAGGTGATGGAGAAGCAGGGTATTCAGCCTGTGACAGACAGGTGATGGAGAAACAGGTGTTCAGCCTGTGAAGTGCAATGCATATGTCTCTGATTTATGATGGTTTGACTTCAGATTTTTGCTATTTTTATGACAATACAAGCAACCTGCTGTGTTTTATAATTGATAATAACTTTGGTTTAAAAGAATAAGGACTATGTTCTGCTTTTCACCTTGATACATCATTCAGTAAATCACACAAGATAGATCTTCAATACTTTATTATGAAGTACACTTTGTGTTACATGCTTTTGTTCAACCATGGGCTAATGTAAGTGTTCAAAGTATATTTAAAGGAGGCCAAGTAAAACTATGGTGTTTGCAGTTTTGGCATGGCCAATGAATTTGACTCATGATATTTAAAGTTACAATGGGTTTATCAGGTTGCTACCCCAATATATATCTCAGACATCCACATCATGATACGGGGCTTCTGTGGCACACTGAACTCCGCACTGTCCAGCTTCTTTAAAAGATCTCAATGCATCTGACATTTCTAGAATTTATGTGTTTAAAGGTTCTCAACTAAATTCAAAATATTTGTATTTCTGTATCCCTCTTTCAGTTTCCCAACTGTTTATTTTAGTAGATTTTCCAAAAAATGGTTCTTACACAAAAGATATGGATTTTTCAACAGCTTAAACCATCTCTACTCTATGCATTTGCTGACCTTGAATCCCACATACCATAATTGCTGGGAAATATTTTTGTAAGGAACTCTCACAAACAATCGCAGCATGCCACATACTGTATGTGATTCTCTCTAACCAGCGGCAACATTCACCTTCAGAGCACTTGATTTTGATAATTACTGCTTATATCAAAATCTCAGCTGAAAGCTACAAGGAAAATCAATTCAAAACAGAACCTGCAACTTGCCAACACTATGGAATGTTTACCAATATGTACGTTCCATTTATGCATACAGCCCACTGGAAAAAAATGCGCGAACACTTCACAAATTGCTCTTAAAATAAACCCTATTGACAAGGCAATAAAATGAGATTGGAAACCCCAGTCAGATCAATGATTTGTTGCCAACTTATCCATCTTAATCAGTAGTTACTGATTTCATTATTTGCTGGGAATGCTGAATATATTTTGTCGATATCCCACAGTGAAGACATTACTCATTATTGTTACCTTATGTGGTTTAACGAAAGACAGCTGCTGTCATGGTTAAGACAGCGATATGGAGCCTGGCTGTCTCTTGCTATTTGTTAGACTAAGGTAAACAACCTCTGAGTTTCTATTTTCCCATCTTACAAGTTGTATATCGCAGGCCTTGAAGGGTCTCGCTAAAGCACAACCCAGCGCAGTAGCCTGGATGTTGCTATGGATTAGCATCCATTCATAGAAAAAAATTCCACTTGCATCAATGACTGGAAAAAACAGATGAACTGAGGTTCTTCCTTTAAACTATTTGAATGTGCTTTATAGCAGATAATTAGGAGGAGAAATCAGGTCTGCAAGCTAAAATCACCCATCTCAAATTTCCATAAATAATAAGACAAAAAAAACACATTTTTTGAAATAGCAATTGAAATTAAGGCTTGATGCCCTCAATACCAGATATTCCAGAAATATGTTAAAAATTGAAAGGCAAGTGGTGTTATTTTGAAAGAAGAAGAAGAAGAAGAAGAAGAAGAAGAAGAAGAAGAAGAAGAAGAAGAAGAAGAAGAAGAAGAAGAAAACTCAGATGTAAGAGAGGACTGATACAGAGGATAAGATGCTTTGGGCTCCAGGCTCGGAGATAAGAAGGGGAAGAACAAGAGAGGACCTAGACCGGCCAGTTCAAGGGAGAGGCATGGAGAATGTTGAGCCCTTTGTCCCTCCCCTTCTGGTATGACAACAGATCCAGTAGAGGCTTGTGCCCCAAGACAGAACAATGCACAACCCTTGTGGGTCCTGAATTCAGAACTTAAGACAACACTGACTGGTGTCCAGGTGAAGGGAAAACTTCTCTCTCCAGAAAGATGACAGACCACAGCACAGCCTGAAAGTCTGGAAGCAGAGCAGGTAATCAGATGGAGTAGAGACAACTCAGGTTCCAGGCAAGCACATAGCCAAACTCAGCAAAAAGTAAGTTGAAATGAGGCCTGGGAAAAGGTGGTGTCCTCCCCACATGCATACACTAGCCGTACTAGGGACGTTTCCTGCTGCCGTGAAGACAAACCTGACAAGACAAAGATGAAGGGTTTGCTTTTGACACGATATGGGGATGTGGTCCATCCTGCAAGGAAGGTAGGAATGGTGGCAAAAGCAAAGGAAAGCTGGTCACATTGCAGCTGCAGCCAGGAATCACATAGAAAACTGGAAGTGTGGCCAGACTACCAAAGCCCAGTATCCACCGTCATCCCACAAGCCTCCATCCGCTAAAGACTCCACACATTTTCCAAACTGAACCACTGTTTGGAAACCTAGTGTTCAATACCGTGAGCCTGGGGAGGATGTTTCCCATTCACACCACAACGCAGTCAATGGAAGAATCAAATGGAATGGAACAAATGGTATTTTAAGCCACACTTGATGCATATAGTTACCCTCAGAGGACTAAGAAAGGATAATGGTTCCTTTAATTAAAACAAGTTATTAAGAAAAACAACTGGCGTTCATGCCAGCAGATCTTCAGTCGCTGAAAAAATGTAGTAAGAGTGTTGATTAACAACAACAACAAAAAATGACTGAGGGATAATTCCTTATTTGGATGTCATGCCTGAAGGATTCTCCTGAGACACAGCTCAAAAATCACAAATACAAAAATATTTTAATGATTTTAAAGATCCTATGTCTACCCTGTAGTGATTACAAAAGGAGACATATGTACACAGAAAGGAGGAGGAGAAAGAAAACGAGGCAGTAGAGTATAAACATCCAGGAAAAAAAATAAGCATCACAATGGGTTCAACACATGTTCAGTATGATGAAAACAGATTCCTCAAAATACCAAGATGAAGTTCAGCATCTGGGAATAAAAACAAATGAAAATCAAATCTCATTCATACTTTCGTGGGTAATTATAGATTCTAAATTAAATAAAGCAGTAGTGACAATGATTTTTAAATCCCATAGTCATTCACAGTGTAGTTAAGAAATAAAGACATTTCAGACACACAAAAGCTTAAAGCATTTTCTGCTCTGACTTCGGAATAAAACGCGCCCTGACCAAACTGAATAAAAACAAACAAAAATTTAATTAAAGAAAAAGAAAAACTAGCTGAGCTTTGGTGGCACACGACTTTAATCCCAGCATTCGGGAAGCAGAGGCGGGCAGATCTCTGCGAGTTTGAGGACAGCCTGATCAACAGAGTGAGTTCCAGGAGAGCCAAGACTGTTTCACAAAGACAAAACACTATTTTGATAAAACCAAAAAAAGAAAAAGAGAGAAAAGTAGTCTGGTATGGCATCTCTGACCAGGACCTTCTGGCCTTCATTGCTTCCATTGAAACATCGGATGTAATTCTCATAGGTCTGTCTTTATGTTACTTGGCCTTTTTCCTTTGCAGCTCTTAATATTCTTTCTTTATTCTGTATGTTTAGTGTTTTGATTATTATGTGGTGAGGGGAATTTTTTTTGGTCCAGTCTATTTCGTGTTCTGTATGCTTCTTGTGTCTTCATATGCATATCTTTCTTTAGGTTGGGAAAGTTTTCTTCTATGATTTTGTTGAATATATTCTCTGTGCTTTTGAGTTGGACTTCTTTTTATCCCTACTATTCTTAGGTTTGGTCTTTTCATGGTATCCCATATTTTCTGGATATTTTGTGTTAAGATTTTGTTATATGTAATGTTTTCTTTGACTAATGAGTCTATTTCCTCTATAGTATCTTCAATGCTTGAGATTCTCCCTTCCATCTCTTGTATTCTGTGTTTATGCTTGCATTTGTGATTCCTGATCATTTTCTCATATTTTCTGTTTCTTGAATTCCCTCAGTTTGTGTTTTCTTTATTGTCTCTATTTTGGTTTTCAAGTCTTGAATCATTTCTTTCACCTGTTTGATTGCTTTTTCTTGGTTTTCTTTAAGGAACTTAATGATTTCTTCCAATCTTTTGCTTGTCTTTTCCTCCATTTCTTTGAAGGAATTTTTTATTTCCTCTTTAAGGGCCTCAAACATTCTCCTAAAGTTATTCTTTAGGTCATTTTCTTTTGTTTCATCTGTATTGGGGTGTTCAAGACTTGCTGTTTTAGAGCCACTAGTTTTTGTTGGTGTCATGTTGCTCTTTGTGGTGTTGAGTGTGTTCTTACCTTGTCTACCCATGTTTTCCTCTTATTGTCTCCCAGGTGCCAGTGAATCCAAGGCTCAGATGGTTGGTCTTTGAGGAGGAGTCAGTTCCAGTCACCCTGGAGGTCACTCAGTGTTCCAGGAGGTGGCTCTGCACTCCCAGAGTTCTCTCTGCAATCCCACAGGTTGCTCTGCAATTTCAGAGATCCTTTGGGCCTGCTCCCACGGACGTTGCTTGCTCAGGCCTGCTCCAGCAAAGGTTGCTGGCTCAACCATTCTCCAGCAGAAGTCACTGGCTCAAGCCTGGTCAGGTGAAGGTGGTTGACTTGGGCCTGCTCCCAAAGATGTCTCCAGCTCAGGCCTGCTCCAGCAAAGGTTGCTGCCTTGGGCCTGATACCACAGAAGTCACTGGCTCAGGCCTGGTCCGGCTGAGGTTGCTTGCTCAGGCCTACTCTGGCAGAGGTTCCTGGCTCAGGCCTCACAGAGACTATTTTTTAAGGCAAAATAAATACTTTATTGTCTTAATGGGTTTTTTATCTTTTAGAGATCAGCCTTTATGTGATATTTCAAATATTTATAAACCTTTTAGTCTTACCAGTGAGTGGAAGGTGATGGGAACTGTAGGAAGAACAGGCATGGAGTTGCAACCGTACATTCAAACACACTTGCACACACATTTAAAAACCAAACAATAACCATAATTTTTTAAAAAAATAATTTCTGTCTTCTTACTTCTAAAATGCTTAAAAGTACCTGAAGTTGTCATAAAAAGGCTTTTTTTTAAGACTCTGAGCTGGGCATAGTAGTGTACTCTGTGATCCCAATAATCTGGAAGCAGAGGTACAAGGTCCAGGTGCTCAAAGCTAGCCTGAACTTTGTATCAAGACCTATTCTACACTTCTGAGTTACCACACACACACACACACACACACACACACACACACACACACACACACACGAGAATCTGAAATGTATTCAGCATCTGGAAGCTATAGATAATGGCAAGGTTCCCTTTGTTCTTCCTTGCCTAAAGTCCTGACAATTTACATTCCATTGTTTTTCTAACATTATTTCTTTATTGATTATTTGGGAATTTTACATCATACACTCCAATTCCATTCCATTTCCCAATCCCTCCATATTTGCCCTTCACCCTGGCAGCACTCACCCCCCCCAAAATAAAATTTTTTAAAAAGTTAAAAAACAAATAAACAAAACACTTTGCTGCTCTGTCTTTCTCGTCTCTCTAACACCTCTTCATTTGTCGTAGTGGCACTGGGAGCCTCTGTGTGTCACACAGTGTACCCTTTGGTCTTACCCACTTTACTTGCAAATGACCATTTCTATGAATCAAGGATCTTGTTCAAGGCCTCTGGTTTCTGGTGCACCATTATCACTGGACCTAGTCATAAACATCCTACCAGGATCATTCCACAGGACCAGTCCCTTCTCATGTTTCAGTAGGTCATAGATAAGGTAGACGTTAGGGTGGACCAACCCAAGACCTGGATGAGGGCCTGGGTAACAGTTGAACTGCTCAGCCCTGGACACTGGGGCCACCCATCTCAGGCATGGTGTGGAACCAGCTGTCCTATACCTGTGTCATCAGGGCCAGCTCTCCCTTGCCTGTAGTAAGGGGTGGGGCCAGCTCTCCCTTGCAAGTGCAGGAAACCAGCTCTCCTGTGAGGATTGCGGCCAGCTCGCTATTACAGTGTACAGCGAGGGCCAGGGCCAGCGACGGGCAGGTCTGGTTCAGCCTGGCCCTCGGATTTCATCATGCATGATTTTTATGCCCCCCTGAGGTAACAAGGGCTGCAGATCCCAGCTATACCAGGATCATGAACCCACACATGGCCTCTAGCAGCAGGTAGAGCCTGGACGATACCATTGCCCTGGGTGGCAGTACAGACTATACACATCAGCATGGCTCCTGCAGCAGCGAGGCTCCTAAACACCAACAAGGCCACGGGTTGCAACCCAGACCCTAGGCATTCGAATGCCCTTTGAAGGCAACAGGAACCACGGATATCAACATAGACCCTGGCAGCTGCAGGGCCATGGACCCAGACATGGCCCTCAGCTGCAGCTTGGGTCTGGAATGTCACCATGGCCCTAGGTGGAAGCACAGGCCACCCAGATCAACCTGATCTCAGCGACAGCATGACCATCGATACCGACATGGACTCAGATGGCTGACCTGATCACTAGTAGCCACATGAGCTTCAGTGGCAACTGACCCCTGTAGGGACCCTGACCCAGACATGGCCCTTAGCAGCAACTCAGGCGCAGACATCATCATGGCCCCAGGTGGCAGCGTAGGCCACCCAGACCTGCATGGCCCCAGCAGTGGCAGGTCCCTCAGATACCAACACGGCCTGAGGAGGTGGGCCAGACCCCAGGCATCCCCATGGCCTTTGGTGGTAACAGGAATCAAGGACATCAACTCAGACTCTGACTGAAATAGGGTCACGGATACACTCAGTTATTTAACTTTTCTTTGCATCTAAACCTTATGAGCAGACTTGTAGGCACCTAAAATACAACCTTTCGATTTGGTTGCAGTTGCCTACTGATCTACAGAGCTCCAAACCTAGATAGACAGAGCATTAATATGGTGGCCAAAAAATTAAAGCCTTTCTACTTAGTAAAACAAAAATAATAGCACAGCCAGTAGATAACAATGATGAATCCTGGTTTTTCCTTAACAGGGATATTAGGGCAGAAGATTATTTTCCTCTTCTTCCCTTTCCTAGTCTCTGAGTGAGCTGTTGGTTACAAGTCTAGATAGTCCATCAGATGCTAAGAGAGCTGGCCTAGCTGCCCAGATACTCCCTTGCCCAGCATATATTTTGAAGTTGATAATTTAAGCTTACTCAGTATTTCTAGATGCTGCCTGAAGAACACGATGCATGCTTAACCATCGCTCCATTTAGTTTTGAAAACAGAGCCCCTGACTCACGGTCCTGAGAACTCTCTCATCCTCTTAGACTAACATCTTGTTTCTAAAGTAAAGTATGCTCATTACAGTTATATTGTGAGAATGAATGACGTTTGGGCAGCCTTAGGAGAGCTGGTCAGCTTTGCAGCTTGCAGCCGTGCAGTTCCATGGAGTGTAAGCGTAAGATGGAGGTGAACAGAAAAATAACTCATCCTTCTCCTCTCTTATGCAGATAATATAACAAGCCCTCAGCACTGAGGGGCTCAAACTCATTCCTACTCCATGATTGAACATCCCTTGCATTTTCTCAGAGTGTTTATGTGGGGATTCCAGTGTCATGGTCAGTTTTCTTCTGAAACTCAATCACCTTTCCTTCTCCTCTGGTGACCCGGCGTTCCTCTGTGCACCCCCAGGCACTGTCATCGTGTTCTGCCTTCTACAAACAGATCCAGGCACGGAACAGTCTTTGAAATCAAAAGAACATCATCCTGATCCAAACTCTTGATCTGCCATTTGTTCTGCCTTCCCCTCTCTCTGGGATCCTGGCCCAGATGGCACTTTTGTTTGGTAGCATGCCCTGCTCCTGTCGGGGAACAAAACTTTTCATTTCTAAACATGGATGCAAGGGCTCACAGCGGATGCTGCTTCACTATGTAAGATAATCTCATTTTCACACTGTTTCAGATTTGGCTCTGTTGATACCATCTGACCATTCTTCAAGTTTGTGGATGTTGACTAAACTGTAAATATTTTAACAACTGAATCACCCATGTTTTAAAGACACTGTGCACTGAGAAAAACACAAGGCTCATTATCTATGGAATATATCATGTAACTTAGGCAAGATACCTTCATATGTACAAAGGAAAATAGAAATGTTAACAGATGGGAGATGTCTGCATTAATATCTCACTCAAAGAACCGAGGAGGTATGACAACATTTCTTAGGAAGTTACTTGACAAAGAATCTAAATAGGTTCAAAATTAGAATGACGAAAATCAAATAGCCAAACGAAAGCCAATTCTCACTTCAGGGCCTCCGGGCACTCAAGGAACAGCAGAGAGAAAGAATAACCTAAATGTACAGAGAGAATACCCTGTCTAAAAAAGACAATTTTCCTAGAGATGGCAAATTGGAGGGGTGATAGAAAAAAATGATGACCCTACTAAGAGAAATGATACAATATGTAACTAATTATATTTTCAATTAAAATTCTAACTTAAAAATGTATATAAAATTCTATGGTGAAGGACTAAACATGAACCCAAAAGACACCCAAGTGTATTTCCTTAGAGACACACGACAACTCCTCCCCCCAGAGGTAATCAGTCACTTCCTCTGAGATGAAGGCCAACATAGTCACCTCGTAACCCATCACACCGAGCTGCTCAGTCCCCTGCTTCCACTCTGCATCTCCTTGATCTTGTTGGTCCATGACTTGCCTGTCTGACTGCTCATCTGCCAAAGCCTGTCTCTGTTCTCACCTATTCTAGAGAGAAATCTGCAGATGAGAACATCCAGTCCATTCCACCAATGAGCCTCCAACAAACCACACCTTCTTCCAGTTGAAATCTAGCTTCTGGCTTGTTCCTTAGCCCTGGTAAACAAAACATGTGTCATCATATGACTTCAGCCTTATGTGCCTGGCATCAATTGGATCTTGAAAATAAGTAGTTGATATTTTAATGAATAATATTCACTTGGTGTTCCATAAGATACAAAAAAATCTTTAAATTAATTGTGCACTCTAAGTGAAAATGGTCTACACAGGTGAGCCAAGCATATTCTGAAGGGACAGATGGGCTTGGTCCACACAGGTGAGCTGAGCATGTTCTGAAGGGATGGAAGGGCTTGGTCCACACAGGTGAGCCAAGCATGTTCTGAAGGGACAGATGGGCTTGGTCCACACAGGTGAGCCAAGCATGTTCTGAAGGGACGGATGGGCTTGCAGTCCCACAGTACCCGCTCATGTTTTGCTGTCTCTTCCTTGATCCATCCATGATGTCTTACAGAATCCTGGTTACCAGGTAAGAGAAAAGGAAAATGGCTGGGCCTGGCAAAAGCTGGGGCTGTACTGTGTTTGCTTGAGCCTCCCAGGAAAGCATTAGTTGATGAAAATCTCCCTTGAAGGCAGAACTTTGAGAAGTACATCTGATCATTCACTTGACAAGAAAAGGAAAATAATTGAGTTCTAGATCTATGCTAATCACGGTCAGGAGCTAACAGCATGCGGGCTTGTGAGGGAAAAGCCAGGAACAAAATCAGAATCTTGGTGGAAAAGTTGAATAGACAGGGCTTATACTGCAGTGTGGACATAAAGAGAGAAGACACCCCCAGAAGGATCAGTACTGAGGGGACTCTCAGCAGTCAGAAGGATACATGACTCTTCACCCAGTGTTTGCTTAATGGGTTCAGGTAAGTGCTGCCATGAAAGTCACACTGCCCCCCAAAGCCTACTGATGCCCAACTCATGAGTGAGCAACCAGTCAGCAGTAAGAGCCAACACCAACTCCCTGATATGACACAGTTCTCCAGGGGTTCAGCTGGTCTCCAAAGGCAGGTAAGTTACAACAGATCCCTTTCATGTCAGGAAATGTTTCCATGTATCCCTTTTAGTTAGGTCCATTCTGGGTATCAGGTTGCCTTCCCTGCCCAGAGAATTTACAAGATGCTTTTGTTACTGCCCGTGATTTCCTGTAGAAGGAATCTCTTAAACAAAGAAGATAATACATTTGTGCTGTTTACCAGTCTTAGCTTCCCAAACCAACCAGCTTGATAGAAATGTAGGATGACCACTAAGAGATCAGCTACTGCAGATAGCTGGGAAACTGCACGAAAGTGAGGCCGGAGCCAGCCGACTGGGCTCAGCATGTATCTCAAACCGTGGTGTGGTCCTATCTCCTCCCCAGCCAGGGTGTGTAGGTCCAGGGACAGAGGCTTAAGAGCTGCCAGCATTTCCTCTCATCATTCTACTTGGTGATTTATTTTTTTTTAAATCTTGTGTACACAACCCACAGGGATTCTATATTCTGCCCACATGTCTCTGACCTCAGTAATAGGTCTGGAAACCTTAGTGCCAAAGGACGTGCACTTCTACCAGGAAATACGGTCATCATTCTGATGAATTCTGAAGTTGTTCTCTGGCCCTTCTGAAAGGCTCATGCTGTGGATTAACAGACAGAGCAAGAAGGTCATTCTGCTGTCCAGGATGATTGAGCTCAATTACCAGGAGGAAATTAGATTGTGCTACACAATTGGAACAGAACCGACTATGCCTGAAAGACAGGCGTTCACTAGAACCCTCTAAAACCCTCCTGACCGGGTCAAAAGAACATTGCAACCTAATTAGAACAAAACACCCAATACCAGATCCCACCAAAAAAGAATTTTGGAGCACTCCCAGGTAAAGGATTCTGTCCATGTGTATAGCTCAGTTCCAGCTGCTCTAATGAGCACCGGAGCCAAAATGGCTCAGAAGCTGAACTGCATTTCTCGGAGTTCTAGAAGCTGGAGGTCTGATGTATATACTCATGTTCTAGAGAGAGTCCTGTTCCAGAAAGACAGATAACTTTTAGTTGCATCATCATGTAGCAGAAAGCACAGAGCTAAAATACACTCTCCCATCATTCTTGAAATGACAATAATACCATTCACGAAATGCCACGCCAGAACCTCACCTAATCCTAACTACTTCCCAGAGGCTCCACTTCCTGATCTCATCACATGGCAGACGGGATTCAACATGCAATCTTGAGGGGAGACACAATCATTTGATCCAAACCATCAGGGGAGATGCCAGCAGAAGCTGAGGCAAATGACTGCTGAATAAAAGCAATTATGATTATTTGGAAAGTCTTGTGAAGATCCATCAAGGAGAAAATATAGTGGCTACATTTTATGGTAATACTTTCTCCTTCCTCCTTCCTACCCTCATCACCTTAAATGAAGAATAATGGCATAATGATTGACAGCCCAGCATATAGCTGGGAGCGTGGTGAAATTGGTAGCATCAACAATACAGTGACTGCCAGAGAGCTGTATCTTCCTGGTATTAGGGCACAGACTTGGCTGCATTAAGTATGGAAGCAGATATAGAGGCAAGGGGAATGGACCCCGTTTAACCAGACTCTTCTCCCCTTTATCTTCTGCTCCCTAAAGGCTGGCCTCCAAAGGCCAGATCAGTGGCTCTCGTCTCCTGGCCTCTGGTAGTCTTTGGACAGTGAAAACCATCTTTGAACGATGGAGATCAGAGGGCGGTAGAGTGGGATGGGTGTTTCTTCCCATATCCCCCATTTTATATTCATCCCATCTCTACCTATGCCCCTCAATATAAGATGTTAGTTCTGCTTTACCCAGCTCTCTCGCCATCTATTCCAAAAATATTCTCCTCTCATCCATCCTTCTGAAGCCTAACTTTCAAGCTCCTAGCTTCGTCTTTTTCCATTGAAAGTTATACTCTACCCTGTGTATAATTTTATTATTACGTTCTCTTCCATGTTTCCTATGTCCGTGCCATCAGCCTGCTGCTGAGATACCAGTGAGCATCCATCCATGGCCCCCACTAAAGCACGAGTTCCCTGAAGGCTCATCTCTTCAGGAAAGCGATTTTAAGGCTATAAATATGTGGAGACTTCTACTGTGGACAGTTTCTGCATACAATGTCAACATCACACTTGGTTCTCACCTCCCCACTGCTCCCCTCCCCCTGCCCTAGGAAGACTCTGCCATCCCTCTTCCACAGCCTGAAGCTTTGGGGTCCTTCACGTGGTCACTGCCGCATCTGCAGCACACATTCACTCAGGACTACTCACTCAGGGATTCCTCTGATTCTTACGATATTCTGTAGTATTAAGGCCTAACTACTTTGGCTAGTAAGATTTACTGCAAAATGGGTTTTATTGACATTAGGAGAATAAAGAAAAATTCTAATAATTAGAAGTCTTGTGATAAATACAACACTACTCAATTATTTACTACACTGCTTTTATAATTTTTAATAGGTGATAAAGATATAGTGACATTTTAGCTTACATGACCTCAGATAAACCAAAACAGAATTATTTTCAGCCTCAGGTTAGCCAGTTGAGGGCTTAATCTATATACACCTAAGCCTAAGCCTCCAAATGCTTACCACATTATATATACATATATATATATATGTGTGTGTGTGTGTGTGTGTGTGTGACACCATATATATATATATATATATATATATATATATATATGTATATATATATATATATATATAGTGACAACCTAACCAAAGTTTTCAAAAATTCTGACTTAGCCACAAGTATATAAAGACTTGCACAGAACTTGAACCCTCTCTATTAAAAAAAAAAAAAGAAAAGGAAAATCAAGAACAGTAAATCTTTTTTCAGTTTACAAAAGCAACATACTAATACCAGTGTGTAACATTTTGCTCAACAACAAACAATGTATCAGTTTTTTTCTCATCAATGTGACAAAATGTCTGACAAAGGTGACTTGAAGGAGGAGGGATTATTGCTTCCAAATCATTCAGGAAGGCTAGTAAATCGGCCACCCTTCATGGTAAGCAGGTATGGTGGTATGGACATGAGATGGCTGGTCATAGTGTATCCACTCTGGATGCAGAGAGAAGAGAAAGCTGGTACCCAACTGACTTCCTCCTTGTAGGCAGCCAGAATCCCACCTCATGAGATGGTGCCGTCTGTGCTCAGGATGGATCTTTCTTAATTAATACTCTCTGGAAACATCCCCATCGACACACCCAGAGGTGTCTGCTGGGTGATTCCAAATCCTGTCTAGCTGACAATCAAGATTTCAACTGGCCCAGACCTTGTACAAAAGAAAGATCATATAAAATCATATCACCTAGTGATGAAGTTGCCATCTTCTTTTAAAGACAGGATTTTATTATGCAACCCTGGCTGGCCTGAATGAACCTAGGAACTCGCTATTGCAGACAAGGTTTACTCAAAAATCACAGCCATCCCACCTGCCTTCGCCTCTTATGTGCTAGGATTAAAGTACCACCATGTCTGGCTTGCTATTTTATTTTGAAGTTATACTCTTAAGATAACCCCACAGTGACAAATCATAGCAAGACCTTTCTCTAAATATTTTCCCATCAAGTGACACATTATCATATGAGATAAACAACTAAACACATGCTTCGATCTCATCTGATATCCTTAAATAATACTACAGATAAATTATGCCAAAACTCAACAGAGACGGCTGTCAGTAAACTAGATCACAGATGGATTAACTCCACCAGAATATTTTTCTATTTGGTAAGTCTGGTTTCATTGCAATTACTGACAGGAAATACTGAAAAATACTTTTTGTGATAATTTAAACACAGCATTTGTGAGACTCTTGGGTACCTAGTTTAAAAAGAGACTTACCAAGACTTCCCATAACAAAAAGAGTTTATTTGGGGTTGGAGAGACAGGTCAGCAGTTAAGAGCACCTTGCTAGTCTTGCAGAGGACACGGATTCAATTCCCATCACCAACATGATGGCTCACAACCATCTGTAACTCCAGCTCCAAGGGATCTGACATCCCCTTCAGACCTACATGGACACCAGGCACAATCATGGTGCACATACATGCAGCCAAAGCACTCATACACATAAAAATGACATAGATCTTTTTTATAAGAAATTTATTTTAAAGTTTCCATGGCAAAAGAAATTTTCTCAGCAGAGAAGTTACACAATGAAAATAGACAAATCTGATCGCCCTTTGGGCAATGAATAAGGAGCCTTTTGTCACCAAGCCCTGATGGCCTCATTTAAACCACACCTGTTTGGAGCAGTGTTACAGGATTTCTGCAAGTTATGACCTGCATCTCTACATGTAGAGTTAATTGTAATGTAATGTAATCAACATTACATTTGTCTCAGGCTTCAGACCCATCCCAAGAGGACAAAATAAGTCTGTCATGCTTTTACCTGATCGTGGATAATCGACCTGCACCCCTCCCCCTGTGCCCATGTATTGGAAAGAATGTTATTCTGAATCATAGTAACTGAAATTCAAATTCCATCATTTTTTTCAGACACAGACCCTGAGATCCATTATCTCTATTTATTAAATTGGACGATGAATAACCACTCTACAGAGCCATTATCAGCTATCAAAAGTGCACATTACCTATTTAGCTACCAGATGTTTAACAAGTGACAGCCAAAGCAGTAATCATTGTCCTTGCTGTTGCTATGATGATCACACCTATCCAGACATCCAAGATTCTACTTTACTTTCAGAGAACATTCAGTGGTTAAAAAGTTAAATTATTCAAAATTATTCAGGAAGACAGGGTGAATCACTAGTGTATTGGCTGTGGCTTTTTCAATGATATATGCTCTACTGAAACAGACTTCTTGAGGCCATTTTACTGTGGAAAACATATTTATGATTGAGTGGACAGGATTCTAGCTCAGTTGGAATCAGAGAACCAGGGCAGGTCAGAATGTAGGTAAAGTCAGATATTGTGGCCCATGCCTGCAATCCCAGCACTTGGGAGGCTGAACCAAGACTTTAACAAGTTAAAAACCAGTTCGGGCTACAGAGTTTTAGGAAGGGACACATTGAATGTGGTTTGTGATTACTAGGGATGTAGAACAGAAGTCAATTACTTGCTCAATGTGTGTGAGGCCCTGTCTTTACTTGCAATATCACCAAACCAAGCAAAGCAAAAACAGTAGAATAGAGCACAGGTAAGGCCTGTCTGTGATAAACCCAAAATGCTCATGGGGCACTGAGAAATGAATGTTTCTCATTTTTTAGTATGATCCAGGCTTAATGTCCTCTACAAAGCAACTGACTGCTTTCAATATTGTCAAACACCAAAATCTTTATCCTGTGATTCTTGCTGGGTTTTGTTGCTTGTTAACTGTTGTTCATTTAATCATTTATGCTTCTTCTGTCACATAAGCGAGTGTCACATAAATGAAAACAAAATATCCAAACCACTTGAGACACCTAGCCATGCACATCTTGTATAAACACGATGACAGCAGAGAGGGCTCAGTGGACCTATCTGATAAAACCATAAACCCCTGAGTCCAGTCATATGATAATAATATTATTGGCACAGGAATTAGAAACACTTTTACAGAGTAGTTAATATATCATATTACCTAATAGCTTCCTTTCCTCCCCCTCCTTTTTCAGACAGTCTATCTATGAGTCAATAATTTGGCTCATTCTTTCAAGATATCAAACATCAATTTTCTTTATTTGAATAGTTCAGTACAAGAATGGTTTGAGGAAGGATTAAGAACATCGAGTTTTACAACAAGCCACAGCGGTAGCGGGTTTTGATGGATGAACTGGTTTGCTGTCTTGTTGTTGATTATTTTTCTGATAGCAAAGAAGTCTATCAATAAACATACTAAGCACCAGCAGCTGCCCAGAGCTAACTTTGTTTGGATCTATTTTTAAAAAGCTAAGTTTAATAACAAACCCCAGCCAACGTTTTTCTACTGCTACTGCTTTTCTATCTCCCTGCAATTCATGTCGTAAGCCGATCTGAAATCCCCAGATTCTTAAACCGTGTCACAAACCCCTGAAAGAAAACCACTTCGAGCTTGCACCACATTCCCAGTTAACATGCTGCTTCCTGGGCTCTCTGCATTCCCCTTTAGCAGCTTCCTTTAAATCTAGACAGCCTTAGCTCTGGCTAGCAAAGAAGTGAATGAAGTACTTCTCGGGAGCCAGTGCAGCTGGACCCAAGGGCTCAGGTGCCTGCCGCCCGCCTGCTTGCCAATGGCATGTGTTTTGACTTGGGGTTATCAGGATGGACATTTGCTGTCCCTATGGAACCTCATGGCAGTCTGGCCAGTTGGCATTCTTCTCATGCTACAATTAAACACCCACTTAGGTGTTGTGCCAGCTCTGACTTTCTGGTGTCTGCGTTCAGCGTAGCCTTTCCTTTCTCAAATACAGAAGTCCTGTTTGGATTAAAAGGGGACTTAAAACAGTACAGAGACTGTGTTTGGAGGTTTGCCCTTTTTTATATCTGTATATCCAAGCAGAGAAACCCCTAATGAGCTACCTAGAGTCAAAGTCTACATGTGCTCCAACACCAAGAGAGCAGGTGTCAAACGAAGAGCCAGAGCTCCAAATGACCTAGACTTGACTTCTGGGAAGACTGGAATGACATACCTGCCAGTACATCATCTTAACCTCTCTGAGAAGATGGAGACACAGTAATTTGTACCTCAGAAGTGAGTACTTGCTATGAATATTTAACATAAGTATGTATGATCCATGAAGTCGGGCTCATAATAAATTCTGTCCCCCCTCAAATGCCTTTGTTGAACAAGGCAACCCAAACTTGCTTTGTCTTCAGTGATCACAGGGAACACAACAACAGACAACAAAACAAACATGCCTTCTCTCTCATGGTACCCTGGTACATGACTGGGGCAGCTGGTGTTGCCCTGCTTTTCAGAGGAACAAACCAAAGTGAAAATGAATAAAGTCATTTTTCAATAGCCCCCCAAAAGAAAGAGAGAGAGAGAGAGAGAGAGAGAAGGAGGGTGGGAGGGAGGGAGGGAGGGAGGGAGGGAGAGAGGGAGGGAAGGAAGGAAGGAAGGAAGGAAGGAAGGAAGGAAGGAAGGAAGGAAGGAAAAAAGACAAACAAGAGCCCAAACTGTATCTGGTTCAACTGACCCCACACCCTGTTCTTTTATTTCAATTCTATCATTTGACTTGGAATTAATACTCTAAATTACTCCAAATCGTCCTCTCTATTTTAGCAAACTTGATAAATAAAGGGCACCATCACAGAAAATTGTAAAACCAGGGCTATGCCTATTCTAGCTCAGTGTCTGTTCCTGACAGTAACAATCAAGATCCCATCTCTGGGAGAATAGGGGTGCCTCTGTGTGGATAAACCTCAGAAGCTAGATACTAAAACCAGAGAGGACCAAGAAGAGTAAATGATGGCCAAAGGCCAAGGTCAAGATGTGATGAGCTTGATGCTGACATTTTGAGGTTGAAAAGACAATGGGACAGCTGTCCAGCTGACAAGCAATGGACCCCTGGCTGCTATGCCCTCATCTAAGGACTTGTCTGTCACACCCAGTCTGTGGCTACCCTGGTATACCCCATGCAGATGCACAATCTGATATTCTTTCAAACCTGAACCCCAAAGTCCTGAAATATAACTCTTTTCTATGTGGTCTCCAAGAAAGCTGTATGTCTGTGCAAACACATCTTAGCTTTATAATTGGAAGGAGATTTTGCTTCAGTTGGCGCTGTTCCACTAAGTCATCAAAATCACACTGTACAGTAGACAACTGGTATTTCATTCATGAGGAGTTTGAGGACTAGAGATGTCAGCGAGTAAGAGGTGACACCTGACTGGGAACCCAGGCATCTAACTGTACATCTCAAGTCCTTTGTATCAGACCCTGGCCACTGTGGTAGCCATGGGAACCCAGTCGCTCCGCCTCCCAGTCTCCTGCTACGATGCATAAAAGGAAATCTGTAAATGATTGCTGAATGGGCTCAAAAGGGACAAGGAGCTACATATTCCTTTTTTTTATCATCAATCTACCTCTCTCTTGTATTCTGAATGAAGTGCCAGGACACTAATCCAAAAGAATCAACTCACTCTCCTCTCTTCATAGTGTGTCATGTTGCCACAAGCCAAAGCAGTAACTGAACCAGCTCAAGACTCCAATAATGCACTCTAGAAAGATACTCCACGGGGAGGGTCCCATGAAGCAGTGGAAAACAGCAGAGGAAGAAGCAAGCTCCATCTTTGCCTGGTAGACACAAGAATGTGTCAATATGCTATGCTGTAAGAGCCTGACCCATGTTTCACAGTGTGGGTGGATTGGAGACCGATGCTTAGCCCACTGAGCTGCTGGACTTCTCATTGCATACTCTGAGTCTCTTCAAGTTCTTTATATGCTTTAAATTGAATTTTGGTAGGTTATATGGCTTGGGGGATTCATTCATTTTTGTCTAGATATTCTGGTTGGTTTGTTTTTTAAGAAGTTTTTTAAGTATTCAAGAATATTTCTCTGGATTTCACTGGAATCTGCTTTAATTTTCCCCTCTGTCTCTTATTTTATTAATTTGAATCTTACTTCTCCTTCTGTTGGTTAATTAGTCTAGGATTTCATCAGTCTTATGTTTTCAAAGAAATACTTTTTCACTTGATCCTTTGTTCTTCTAGTCTCCATTTCATTCATTTCTGCCCCTATCCTGGTTACATCTTACTCTCTACTGCTCTTAGGGTTGCTTTCCTAAAATCTTGACCTGTATCACCAGGCTAAGGATGTTTGAACGCAAGCACTCAGAGGCATAAATCCTTCTCTCAGAACTGCTATGCTGGGGATATGACTTAACAGTTAAAGCTATCTTCTGAATCCCCTTCCTACTTTTGCAGTGGCCTACTATTAGCTCAACACTGTGTCATTCAGTCCCCAAGTACTGTGTGCTCTCTGTGGTTTCTCTTCCCACTGGTCTCTATTTTTATGCCACTATAATCTGATAAGATATAAGAAATAATTTGAACTCTTGTGTTTGTTTTAAGACTTGATTTGGGAAAACATACAAACAAGTAACATGATAAGGACTCAACAGTTTATATTTAGGAATACACACACGTGTGCTCTAGCACACACGCATCCAATATCAATTGTTGCAAAAAGAGGCCATGAATTTGACAAGAGTAGGGATGAGTATATGGGAGGGCTGGAGGGAGGAGAAGAAAGGGAGAAATGTTGTAATTAAAACACAATCTCAAAAATAGACAAAAAAAACTTGATTTGAGGCAGAATCTCACTAGGACGCCTAAGCTGGCCTCAAACTGCCAAATTCAGGCAGTCCTCCTGCCTCAACCTCTAGAATAGCTTGGATTACAAGTGCACCGCATTGCACAGAGCAGAAACATTCTTGCTTATTCTCCACAGCTGGACTGCTGGACACCAAAGCACTTATTGATAATACTTCCTACTTCTTTGTGATGAGATGCAATTTCCCAATGTATATTCTTACTATGTGACCACATTTCTGTTGCAGATCTGACTTAGGAATCTTATAAAACAAAACCCTCCCTGGTGAAACTTGGTGTCTCCAACTGAGAGAGGAGGCTGTCATGGGTCAGGAGCCTCAGTTACCCAACATCTTAGTCTTACCTGGGGAACATTAATCATTTTTATTTTTTAAAGACTTTTCTTAATATTCGTGTTTTGTGAAAGTGCTTTGTATGGATGTATGTGTATCACACACATGGCTTGGAAGAAGGAAGAAGACATCAGATTCCCTGGAACTGGAGTTGTAGAGAGCTGTGATTTGTCATGTGGATGCTGGGAACTAAGTACGAATCCTCTGGGAGGTCAGCACACTTTACCACTGAGTGATCTCTCCTTCTTCAGAGGGCATTAATCTTGGCTCTTCCTCCCACAGAATGTAACTGTGGTGAACCACACCCTTTGACAATGCTCTCCTGTCAGGAGGCTAACATTTGCTCTTTGCCCCCCCCCCCCACACACACACACAACAATACAAGCCATTGTCATTGTTCTTGATTACTGTGATGTTTGACATTATCAGTGTGACAGAATGGTCACCCAGGAGACAAGTTTCTAAGAATGTATAGAAGGGATGATCTTTATTAGTTCACTGAGGTGAAAGACCCACCCTAAGATTGAGGGGGGCAGTCCCTAAGTTTGGGTCCTGTGCTACATAAGAAGGGACAGGATAACTGAGCCTGAACACCCATCACTTTCAGCTTCTTGATCACAGATGCCATGTGACCAGCTACCTCATGCTCTCGCCATGATGATCCCTAGAACTGTGGATCAAAATTAACTCTTCCTTCCCTAAGTTACTTTACCAGGTATTTTGTCATAGCAAGGAAAGATACAGTGACCCACCAGAACTAGGTGGTAAGAGTCTGCTGCTAAAGACACCACACCTGCTGGTTGCTGAGCATAAAGAAATCAGTCTGGAACTGAACTAAGGAGTTTCTCCATGGTACCTAGCTTTTATAGTGCCAGAAAGTGGTATACAGTCAGCTGAGGGAGAAAAGTCACCAGAAGTCTTGCAGCTGTGGATCCTATATACTACAATACTGACTTGCCAGGCAAGATGTTCCCAGTAGTGGTTTGAGTAACCAATCCCTTACTAATTGGTGTGCTGGCTAGTTTTGGGTCAACTTGATACAATGTAGAGTCATTTTGGAAGAAGAGACCTCAATTAAGAAAATTATCTTACCAGGTGAGACTGTGGGCATGTGTGATCGTTTGAATGTAATTGGCCCCCACTCAGAGTTAGTGGTAATGTTAGGAGGTATGGCTTCTTTGGAGTAGGTGTGACCTTGTTGGAGAAAGTGTGTTACTGTGAGGTGGGCTTTGAGGTCTCATATGCTCAAGCCACTCTCAGTGTTTCAGTTCACTTCCTGTTGCCTGTGGATGGAGATATAGAATTTTCAGTTCCTTCTCCAGCACCATGTATGCCGGCATGCCACATGTCCCACCATGATGGTAATGGACAGAACCTCTGAACTGTAAGCCAACCAATTAAATGTTTTTCTTTGTAAGAATTGCCAAGGTCATGGTGTCGCTTCACAGCAATAGAAACCCTAACTTAGCATGCTTGCAATGCAGTGTGTTTTCATGATGGAGGATTGATGTGGAGAGGTTCAGAGCATTGTGGGCACTACCCTCCCTAGGCTGGTGGATCTAAGGGCTATGAGAAAGCAAGCTAAACATTCCAGGAGGAAGAATCCAGTAAAGCAACACTCCTCCATGGCCTGTGCATCATTTCCTGCCTCGATTTCCTTCAGTAATGGATTATGATCTGTAAGGTGAAGTAAACTCTCTTCTCCCTGTCTTAGTTATGGTTAACTATTGCTATGAGGAGACGCCACGGCAACTCTTAAAAAGAAAACATTTGATTGAGGGGGCTTGCTTACAGTTTGAGGTTCAGTCCATCATGACCATGAAGGGGAGCACAGCAGCTTGCAAGCAGATGGGAGTGCTGGAGCTAACAGTGCTAAGTCTTGCAGGCAACAGGAAGTCAAGACCTCAAAGCCCGCCCCCACAGTGACACATTTCCTCCTCCAACTAGGTCACACTTCCTAATAGTGCCATTCCCTTTGGGGGACATTTTCTTTTAAACCACCATAGTCCCCAGGTTGTTTTAGATCTTAGTGTTTGTCACAGCAATAGAAACACTAACTAAGCCAGTTGGATTTGATGCCTCCACCACAGGAGGGAATTCATACCTATCACTGCAAACCTGGTGAAGTCAGAAGCCCTGTTTGATGTGGGGGTGCAATACCTGCTACTGTTGTTTTGCTAAAAGGACATAGTGTCAAGCTGCCTTCTAAATATTCAAACCTCTGTGCAAATCCATGGCACACATGTTCCCTGATCATCATGCACCAACACACACACACACACACACACGCACACACAAGTAAATAGATGCAATTGTAAAAATTTTAAAAAATTAAAACTTTAAAAAAATAAATAAAATCTTGTTGCTTGCTGTAGTTTCAATAATTTTATACCACAAAATGAAGTAACTGATAAATTTATAGAGAAAATTCATAACAAATTTATTAATGTATAACAACACAGGAGCTATACACAAAGTGGGATTCAAAAGGCATCTGGAAATTGATGTTTATGTAGAGTAAAGCAAAGAAGCAGGAGCTTGAGAAGGCTACAGAATGTTGTCTTGTTACACAGATGATGTTTCCTAGGTAACAGCCACCTGCAGTCATCTCTGGGTCAAGTATAAGACCCCAATCTTTTCTTCCTCTGAAAAGATCTTTGCAAGTCAGAAAGGTCTGTAAAAAATAGAAATTCTTGCTTACATCTTACTGGATATTTATCTCACTAACAAAAGCATCTCTTATAGATATAATTTTTTTAACAAAATGACTTTCAGAGTCATCCTGTGTCCTTAGAGGGCTGCAGTTTCTCCAAATATGCCTAGGAGATCAGGGTTTGGTGGCACATGGCTGGAATCTAGTCCTCGGGAAAACTAGGAGACAGCCAGCCAGACAGACCGACAGTCAGACAGGCAAGCAGACAGACAGATACATGCCAGAGACATGTACCTGGGGTTCAGGTATTTCATTTTCCCAAACCCCTATTCCTCAACTCAATGCACTACCGAAGCCTTGTGTGCCCAAGATTGATTTAGATGAATTAATGGGAGCTCACCAAGGCCAGCTGGACTGGAACTGAAAAAGCATGGGATAAAACCAGACTCCCAGAACATGGTGGACAATGAGGGCTGCCTGAGAAGCCAAGGACAATGGCACTGAGTTTTGATGCTACTGCATGTACTGGCTTTGGAAGGCCTAGCCTATGTGGATGCTCAGCTTCCTAGACCTGGATGGAGGGGGAAGGACCATGGACTTCCCACAGGGCAGGGAACCCTTACTGGTCTTTGGGCTGGAGAAGGAGGGGGAGGGGGTGGGGGGAGAGGAAGGGAAATGGGAGGCAGGGAGGAGGCAAAAATTTTTAATAAAAAATAAATAAATAAATAAATAAATAAATAAATAAATAAAAAGTTAAAAAATAAAGGGGCATAAGACGAACAGACAAGGAACTAAGCAATTACCTAGGAACAAGCAGATGTTACTGCTACTGCCATTGCTGTTGCTATTACTGGGACAAGCTGAGGCAGCAGGAATGAGCAGGCGTCTGTACTCGTGAGAAAACTTAGAAAGGTGTTTCTAGCCAGTGTTACCACATCCGGGGCTTTATGACATCTGTAGAAGTTATTTTATCATCTAAATAACTGGAGGATGTCAAATTCATTTACTGGGTCAGACTAGGGACATCAGATATCAGCTTGAAATGAGCAGGCTGGCACTGTGTGCAGGTTAGGTTTCTGTCAACTTGACACGAGCTAGGGTCATCTGGGAAGAGAGAATGTCAATCGAAAATATATGTGCATCATATTGACCTGTAGGCAGGCATGTGTGGCATTTTCCTGATTAGGGATTGTTATTGAAGAACCCAGGTCACCGTGGGCAGTGCCACCCTTAGGCAAGTGGTCCTGGGTGTATAAAAGAACAAATTGAGGGAGTCATGGAGAATCCTCCATGGTCTCTGCTTCAGTACCTGCCTCCAGGTTCCTGCCTTGAGTTACTGCCCAGACTTCTCCCAATGATGGAGTGTGACCTGAGAGTCATGAACCGGAATAAACACTTTGCTCCCTCAAGTTGCTCTTGGTTGTGGAGTTTTATCATAGCAATAGAAACCTAATAGAGATATGCTGTATTACAAAGAGTTATCCGTGACTTGAGGGTATGTCAAATCTTCTCGGCATTCACACGGATTAAGCCCTATTTATAATCATCCAAATTTTATATAGCTTTGATTTAAATTTTAAAAATCTCTGGTTTGATTTTGGGGACGAGGTCTTCCTGTGTAGCTCAAACTCATGGATTTGTTCAGTTAACTGTTTTGTTTGTCCATTTGTTTGTTCCAGGGTCTCACTGGGGTTTGAGTGTTCACCATCTTGCCCAGCACCCTCATGGTTCCCTTGCCTCAGCCTCCCAAGTGGTAGGATTACACGAAATTACTCTTATAGCTGGATTTAATAATCCTTGCACTATTCTAATGTATGCCAGCATTTCAGAATTGCCAATTTAGGGTACACTTGGAAAACACTAAGCTTACATGTTCTGGAGTTCCAGAATTAAAAAGAAGTTGAGAAAATATTTTGGACTACTTTGTTACAAATTTTACCAAAAGCTGTTAATTATTTTCAAAAGTGATGTTACCAGCCTCACAACACTGTGAGCATCAGTAGGTCCCCTGTGCATGCACAGAGGAGGGGCAAAGGAAGTGGGGGCATCTGCAGGAAAGGAGACAGACACAAAGCATGAGCTTGCACGCCCTGTTCACTGGGGATGAGGAAGAGGAAGTGCAGCCCTTTCTAAGTGGATGGCTAGTTATTTCTATGGGAACTCAATGGACTTGGAGAACATACAACAGCCTGGGTGAATTCTGTTTGACCTTCAGACAGACAACTATGATTCTCTGTAGAACACTGGATGGAAACAAAATAGAAGGCAATGGTGTAACGTGAGTCCTCCCTGGTGTGTTCCATGTGTGTTGATGGACTCTTTCTTCCTGTCATGTGAGCTTGGTCTTCTCTGATTAATGAAATTTCAGTTATATTTCTTTTCCACTGAAAAGAAACTTTGCAGAAGGAGAAGACAAGAGAAATTCAAGGACCTTGATCCTGAGGTGGCTCTGAGGCCACTGAGCAAGTCAAAGCAGCCTCCTCTGGAGCGTCATTTTATGACCCTCAGCCATAGCTATCTACCACAGTGGCGTGGCACATGTAGGCCCAATGTGGGCATTTGTTCTTCAGACTGGGTCTCATGTAGCCCAGACTGGTCGCAACTGTGCTACGTAGCTGTGTATGACTACAAACTTCAGCTCTTCCATCTTCCACCTTTCAAAGGCTAGGAAGACAGTTGATAGATGACTGAGGACCAGAGTCAGGGTTCTGTGCATGCTGTGCAGGCACTCCAGCAGCTGAGAGGCATCCCCAGTCCTCATTGGCTGTCCTTGTCAAGAAATGCCAAGAAGCTGACATACTGAAATACATAGCACATTTAACTATAAATCACTGTAGGCTCGTTTATCCTTCAGGTTATAGATGAAGATATATGCGGTTAGGTTTTTACCATCTATAAAGTATTTTGCAGAACAGTAAAGAGAACACAGCAGACTGTCATCTGTGAAACAGAGTTCTGGTTTTCTAGCCCCAGCGTGTCCTTTACCTTTATTGCTTGGTGTGATGGAGTGAATTATTATCAGTGCACACTAAGAAATCTGTGAAGTTTAGATGACGAATAGGATATTTTCATAATTGTAAGGTATTCCTACCCAAAATGTGTTCTAATTGCAAACAGAAAAGTACTGCACAGTAGAAAACTCTTAATCAAGTCAATAATATTTTATGATTTTATATAATAATACAACGTAATGTGAAAATGTTATTTTATGTATGTATTGAGAGAGACAGGAGCAAAATAAAAATGGGATTAAAAATTGAAGCTTGGGCTGGAGAGATGGCTCATTTCTTTTTTTTTTTTTTTTTTGTTTTTGTTTTTCAAGACAGGGTTTCTCTGCAGCTTTTTTAGAGCCTGTCCTGGACCTAGCTCTTGTAGACCAGGCTGGCCTCGAACTCACAGAGATCTGCCTGCCTCTGCCTCCCGAGTGCTGGGATTAAAGGTGTGCGCCACCGCCACCTGGCTGAGAGATGGCTCATTTCTTAAAAGTTAGCCTCACAACCAAAATCAAAGAAAAACTGAAGTTGATGTGGTGGCAAAAGCCTGTAAGCCCAGCACTTGCAAGGGAGAGAGAAGGGAGTTATGTGTTCAAGGCCAGGGCTATGTGATGAGTTCTAAGCCAACCAGGGCTGCCGTAGCAAGGAAGTGTCTCAAAAAAAATCAAAAGAAAAATTTGAAAAACCTGATATGATAACTTTTAAACCATCCCCAAGCTATGCCAGTTATAAGGTTTTGTAAGTCCATGATATAAAACAATACAGGACTCTGACTTTGATTTCACCTTCCACTATTTCATTTACTTATATTTAATAATGGTCCGAAAGCACTAAGTAGAAAGATTGTAGGAATCATCAGATCATACATCTTAAACTGCATGTTGCTCTGAGAAGTGCGATGAAATCCTTGCCAACTTGCCTGGGATACAAGTTACCTCACCTAGCTCAGCCACACCACTTAAACTACCACCTGCTAAGGTGACAAGGGGGGCCCTCTTGATTATCACATCAAGCACTGCAGTACTGCCATGCTTGGGCCTAGGCAGCCCTAAGACTTTCTATCACCCCAGAGGAGCAGGAACCGCAATACTGATCATTTAGATATGCCCAAAGAGAGACTCTAAACTGTTTCCTGGGAGCGAAGACTGAGAGTTTGCTACAGGTATGTATGTATGTATTTATGTGCCTATGTATGAGTGTATGTATGTGTGTATGTGTGTATGTATGTGTGTATGTGTTTATGTATGTGTGTATGTGTGTATGTATGTGTGTATGTATGTGTGTATATATGTATGCGTGTAATTGTGTGTATGTATGTATTTTGTGTATGTATGTGTATATATGTATGTGTGTGCATGTATGTATATGTGCATGTATTGTGTGTGTGTGTGTGTATGTGTACAAGGCTCATAGGTTTTGATGTTATCTGAGGCTTCAGGCCTGTTAGACTCCTTGGTTTATACCCCATGGTTAAGGAGAAAACACTGGATTCTTAAATTCTCATTTCATAGATGTAGATGGACCCATGGAAATGTCTAAAAAGATAAGAACAGTAGGAGATGATATTATGAAAGAGAAAAGAACACAGGTTCAATTTGTTTAAAGTACAGATGACCAAGTCCAGGGCCTCATACTTGTGGACCTCTATTACCAGGCTACATCTCCAACCCTAAAGTCAAGATAGTTTAAAAAAGATGTGCTTCTAAGCATAGACTAATCTAGAAGCCTTACTCTGGTTTACAAATCTTTCCCTTTAAAACCCCAATGAGAGGCCTGAGCATCAGAGAATAAGATAGGATTTTCATTCCAAATTATAAACAAAACCAAAAGCAACTCCTCTATTTTAATAAAGCCCTAAAGAAAGTTACCTCCTGCTCTTCACATTCCCTGAGGGAGCTTCTACCTAGATTATATTCCGTCTCTCACCACAGCCTGGAAAATCTTCCCCCTCAGAAAGATCAGAGCATGCTCGGTCCTCACCATCAGGGTCTCTCAAGTACAAAATGTTAAGTATGTGATTGAGTGACCAAAGAAGAATTTAGAAGACAGAAAGACAGACAGAATACAGCCTAATCTTTAAAAAATAAAAATAAATATAAATATAAAAACTGAGCCTGATCACATTCCAAAACGAGAGGCACGAGCCAGCCATTCCCCTGCCAGTGAACACAGAGACGGCACAGACCCCAGGGCTCCAAGAGGAGGACCCTGAGGCTGTGGAGAAAACACGAAAGGCTCTTCCTTCTGCAGCAGCTGTCATTTTCCTGGCAAACATGCCAGGTGCCAGAAACTTTACCCAGACTAGCAGAGACACGGATTAGGGAAGGCGGGAGAAGAGGACAAGGAAGAAAACAGACTCAGGAGAAAGAGTGAAATACGAAGACAATTCCAGAGACGTTCTATGTTTTTCAAAGCTCCTAACAAGCCCCTCAAATCTCAGGAAAGGAATAACCCAGCGTGGACACCCAGTGGACCTGGAAGTGTTCCCACCACAAACCAGAAGAGAGGTCTCACTCAGAATCACTAGTGTATGCATGGCCACATGAGCACCACGACCACTGCCATCTGGGTTCCTCTTTCCTCAACAGACAAGGCATGTAGAGTGCCCAGAAAACCCCAGAGGCCCCTTGCCTGCCTGCTTCCCAAGGCTTCGGGATGCCTAGTTTCCATGACACTTGCCTCTTCCTATTTACCTGTTTATTCCTTGTCTGAAGCCTGAACAACACACATACCGCCGTAAACCCCTCCATTAACCTTTATTTTATCCTGCAGCTATCAGGAAAACACAAAGTCATCTGGGGCCATCCAGTCAAGGTTGAGAAGCCTGAGCCACCCACCTGTTCCTGCTCATCAAAATAAAATCTGCCAAGCGCTGAGGTGCTTGAAAATGTCCCATTAAGTCATTTAAAGACATAGCTCTTCTGTGTCTAGTTCAGTATAATCTTAAGGGCATATCCTTTGCCACAATCACAGAGCCTCTTCACAGATCATTTTTGCTATAAAATGGAACAAGCTCACATCTGAAACCCTTTTCAGCAGAGTTCCTATCCCTGTTTCCTTTGCGAACAGAGCAATCTTACACACGTGTGGCCCTCCTCACAGTGAAATGTATCTTAAAGTTAACAAGTCCCTTGCACCTTGTCACTTGGGCAGTCGCTGAGGGAACTAGAGCAGGCATATTAACAGCCTCTGGTCCAAGGTGTCAATCTTGCCATCACATCATCGATGCATTCCTGCTCTTCCTGCTGAGCTGAAGAATCTACTTGCCTTAAAAGTCAACATCTCTGACCTAAGGCAGAATATATAATCCCCTAACTCAAGTCCAAAGAAAGGTCATAAGGTTCTTACTAAAGGCCATGATTGCTAATGTAACACAGTTTTTAGAATAGAGCACAAAGACTCATTCTGTGGGTTTGACGTGATCGACTACATTGTCCTTGGGTTTGTCTGAACAGGTCAGGTCTTATTCTACCTTCTGTCACTGAGCTCCGTCTGAGTGTCTGTCTTAGCTAGGGTTTTTGTTGCTGAGAAGAGACACCATGACCACAGCAACTCTTATAAGGGAAAACATTTAACTGGATGGCTTACATTCTCAGAGGATTAGTCCATTGTCACCATGGCAGGACATGGTGGCGTACAGGCTGACATGGTACTAGAGAAGAAGCTAAGAATTCTATATCTTGCATGCAACAGGAAGTGAACTGAGACACTAAGTTGCTGCTTGAGCATATGTGAGACCTCAAAGCCTGCCTCTGTAGTGAGGAGCAGATGGGCTGCGTTCCTGCGGCCCAGTTCCTGGCCTCCTGACTAGCTTAGCCCCAGAAATAACATCACAAACTGTATTCATTTAAATACTGCCTGGCCCATTAATTCCAGCCTCTTTCTCACATCTTGACTAACCCATATCTAATAATCTTTGTAACACCACGAATGGTATCTTACCGGGAAAGATTCAGCACATCTGACCTGGTGGCTGGCTTCATCGCATCTCTCTCCCTGAGGAGAGGCATGGCAGTCTGCCTCAGAGAGCAGAGGCATGACAATTTATCTCACTTAGGAGAGGCGTGGCATCTGACTGAGCCATCTACCTCACTTCCTTCTTCCTATTCTGTCTACTCCACCCACCTAAGGGCTGGCCAAGGCAGTTTGTTTATTAGCCAATGAGAATCCTCCATCATGCCTCCACAGTGACACACTTCCTCAAACAAGGCCACACCCACTCTGACAAAGCCACACCTGCTAATAGAGCCACTCCCTTTGGGGACCATTTTCTCCCAAACCACCAGTGTCTCAGCTCAGTGCAGAAGAGCTCATGGACTCCAAAAATGGACTTCCTTGAGTTCATCTTGTCACCCTGTCCTTCAGCCTCAGCTGTCTCCTGTTAAGCTTATCACCCAGCTCCCAAAGGCCTCTAGGCATTGAAACCCTAGAACTCAGATCTGGAATGCCTGCCAATGACCCATGTCATAAAGGCCTACCCAAAACTAATAAGTTTAAGCAGTAGGTCCCAGTGAGGGGTCTAACAGCTGCTAGGGCATGCCTCTGAAGGTGAGAGTGGAACTCTAGACCTCCTTTTCAACTTATTTCACATCACAGCTATAGAAGCTAGCATGGAGTTTGTGTTTGTCCTAGGTTTGATCCCCAGTACCACAAAATATTTGGAAAGTACAAAAACACATCCCACTAATGAGATGAGCAATGTTTCCACAAACTGTTGGCATTATATGTCATCTCACCACTGGCCCCCCAAAGCAATGGACTGAAACCTCCAACACTGTGAGCCATAATAAGCCTTTCTCTGTAAGTGGGTTACTTCATGTATTTGCTGTAGTAGCAGGAGCTGACTAGCACAAGCTCTGTGGGTATGTCTGTGACTCCTGTGATAATGGCTAGCCTGTGTCATAGTCTGACTGCTGATGCAACTTCCAGAACCATCTTTTATAGCCACCTTATAGAAGTCCCATAATATACCTATGAGAGAGGTAGTTCTTGAGGTTTTACCCTCATTATTCTAACAATAACACTGAGTTTCAGAAAGAGATTTCTTCAACTAAGCACAGATAGTACCAAGAAGAACCTTGACTCAAACCCCAACCAAGATGACTGTTTTTATATAATATCATTTCTCATAAAATTCAAAAAAAAATCACTAAATTGATGGCATGATAAATTCTCACATGCTATGGCTTGTTTCCACATATATTAAACTAGAAAAATCACATGCACACCATGGCTTGCAATGAGTCTTACTCTGTTCCTCAAGCTAGCTCCCAAATAACAACATGAAGACTTCTTATCAATTATTAAAGTTTGGCCTTAATTTAGGCTTGCTTAAAACTAGCTCTTATAACTTAAATTGACCCATTTCTATTCATCTACACTGTCACATACTGCTTCCTCCATGTCTCCTGGCACCTCTCTAACTCTTCTGGATACTCTCTGATGTTCTATGATTACTTTCTGTCAACTAGTTTCTAACTCAGCCTCCTAACCCAAGGTTAATTCTATTTCATTAATGCAAATGAATTTTCAGGGTTCACAGAGTTAGGGATTGCAGGGAGCCGATTTGCCGGCCACCATCACAAGATGGCGCTGAGCCCCTGCAGGGCCAAGTAAACAACTCCATATTAGGCAAGGCTCTAGACAGAACCTCCCTCAGGCATGACCCGTGTCCACTCTCCCTATATAAACAGCTGCCGTTTAGTGCTCGGGGCCCTTCGCTTCCTGCTCTCCCAACAACCAAGAGGCTCCAATAAAGCGTGATAGGAGAAGAATCCTTGACTCGGTGGTCGTTCTTCCCTGCTGGCCAGGGGGGTTCGCCGCAACTGGTGCCGAAACCCGGGACGCCGGGACATCTTTCGGTCACCGGGCGAGGGGCCAAAAAGGATCCAGAACTCCACACGCGGGGCGGCGACGTCGGTAAGCAAGTCTCAAAAAAAAAAAAAAAAAAAAAAAAAAAAAAAAAAAAAAAAAAAAAAATGATGATTGCTGGAGTTGATCCTAAAGTGTTCTGCCTAGCTTTTATGGTAATTATGATCTGTGTGTTCCTGTGTTGTTTTTGATTGAGCTGCCAGAAGCTTGGTCAACAGAGTGCCTTTGTTATTGCGACAGCGCCTAGTCAAAATCAAAAGTAAGTCCGTTGTAGATAAAACGGCTTTTCTCTGAGGGGGAAGTAAGACTGCCATAAATTAAGCGGCTCCCCGGTAGGGCGCCCGTGCATAAGTGCACATTAAGAAAGATTGATAACGGTCGTAAAGGACATTGACCAGAACGCACCGTGGTTCGCGGTCTCTGGGGATTTCACCTTGCCTTCATGGAAAAAATTAGGACAGGACTTGGAAAGAGCTAAATATGAAAAAAGAATAGGCAACTGCTTACGGGAGGGTGATAATGCAGATCTTGTTAGAAAAGGTAGAGAGGCATTAATGACACACCAGGACAACTTATCAAAATCGGAATCAAAAGGGGGAGACTTGGATAGGCCTAAAAGAAAAAAAAGAAGAGGAAAAAGAAAAAAAAAAGGAAAAAAAAAAAGGATCCAAAAGTTAAGTCCAAAAAAATGGGCCAAAGAGAGCCCTTGGACAGAGAAAAATAAAATATAATAAAATATAATAAAATAAAATATAAAATATAATATAATATAATAAAATAAAATAATATAATATAATAAAATATATAAAATAAATATAAATATAATATATATAATATAAAAAATATAATCCCCAAGGCCAAAAGATTATTAAAAGGGCTAACAAAAGCCTCAAAGATATTCTAACAAAACAAAAAGGGGGAATAGCAGAAACAGCATCCCCCAGGGATAGAATTGCCTTCTGCATCCCCCAGGGATAGAATTGCCTTGACATTTTTTACATTTAATTTTTTAATTTTTGATGGTCAAGGCCAAACAGCGGCTGATAGACATGCTAACATGACCCCCGAAGATAAGGGAGTATCTGTTATGTGGAAAGATGTGTTGGATAATAAATGGTATGGACCGGATCCAGTCATTGCGGGATCCGGGGGAGCTGTTTGTGTTTTCCCACAGAGTCAAGAAGTCCCTCATTGGGTACCGACACGGCTGACAAGGAGCCTGAGACCAACAGCTGAAGATGCGGGCTGCAACGACATGGATGCTGATCCTGGCAATGGAGACAGCCCTGCTGAACACGAGTCCAATGACATTATGGGTGGTAACGAAGGCCTGGCCCATGCCAATGCCTGTTCATGCTAATTCCTCCATATTGCCCATACTGTTTTCCACCTCCTGCGATCTGGAGGCATCCTGTCTGCCTAACTCAGACGCTAAACAGGAGTTGTTTAATGCTACAAAGATAGCCCTAAATGGGACTATGTGCTTCTCCCTTGAGGGGAAGGGATCCTGCATAAGGCTTTTACGCAAGAACTTGACCAATTAGATGGATCCCCTGATGCAGAGTAAAGTTAGGATAGGGTCCCTGGGCGCAGCATTAGCCCAGGTGACTCAGGGTGCCACCTCAGGGTGAGGAGGGCCCAATAATGCTACATCTAGCAATGCTACCACCTTGGCCATGAGAATGGAGTCCATGGTACCGTTGGGAGGTGCATCCACTCCTAAAAATGCCACTCGTTTTAGGGCGTCACCAATACCTTTATAATCAGTCTAATCAAGATTCTACTATTGGATCAGGATGGTCCTGGTATCAATGGTTGCTCTCTAATGAAGTAGGAGCCACGGTGGACATCTCAGCCCTGGCGATGCTACAATTAACTAAGACTTGGCTCCTTAATGTTTCTGGTAGCACATCAGAGTCACGGGGCTGGAGAGATGGCTCAGCCGTTAAAGGCTAGGCTCACAACCAAAAATATAAGAGTTCATAGCCATGGTTAATCAGGTACAAACGGCGACCACAATTAACGATGTGGTTTCAAAAACAGCTGATGCATTAGAAACCCAAAATAAAATCAACAATCGTATCCTTTCTGACATAATAGCTGCCAATCAGAGCATAGATTATATGCAGACTCGGGTGGATAAATTGACCCGTCTGGTCCAGATCGAATGTGTCTCCTATCAGAAACATATGTGCATTACTTCTCTTATCTTTAACAATTCCAGGAATGAGTCATGAAGAATTGGGGGACTGGTCGCGAAAAGCAGAGCTGTTTCTCCAGAATCAATTGTTCCAGATCACTATCCTAAATAATACTCGTGTCCAGCCCATCACCCTTAAACTGATTGGCTATACTTCCGCTTTCTCCTTTTTTAAGGAATGGATGGTGGTTGGGATATTTCTGGCATGCTGTCTGGGAGGATGCATGGTCTGCTTGTGGCTGATTTGCCGTCTTCGAGCCCAAACGAATAGAGATAAGGTTGCTGTCCTACAGGCCTTAGCTGCCTTGGAGTGTGGTGACTCTCCCCAAATATGGTTATCGGTTCTTAAGAACCAGTAGGCATTTGTCCTGCATAGCCTTTGCACCCCTGTAGGGCTTGTTCCCATTGCACCAGGAAAGGTATGCTGAGACAACGCTTGAGGTACTGCCTTTGCACCTCCTAGGGGTTTGTCCCATTGCACAGGAGAAGGAGTACCACGAGCCTGGGCCTCCCTTGATCGGCCCCCACATCATGAGGTGGGAGCCAGAACGGGAATAAGACCCCTTGTTGCCTACTTTGCTATAAAAACTAAAAGGGGGAACTGCAGGGAGCCGATTTGCCGGCCACCATCACAAGATGGCGCTGAGCCCCTGCAGGGCCAAGTAAACAACTCCATATTAGGCAAGGCTCTAGACAGAACCTCCCTCAGGCATGACCCGTGTCCACTCTCCCTATATAAACAGCTGCCGTTTAGTGCTCGGGGCCCTTCGCTTCCTGCTCTCCCAACAACCAAGAGGCTCCAATAAAGCGTGATAGGAGAAGAATCCTTGACTCGGTGGTCGTTCTTCCCTGCTGGCCAGGGGGGTTCGCCGCAAGGGATCAAATGTCTCCCAACAGTGGCTTCAGCATTTTCATCCCAAGAAAAGTGAGTATTATTTTCCTTGAGAAATTGGGTGGTCCAGAACTAACTGTTCACCACTTAAGATCCATCTGAGGACTGTGAATGAACATCACATCACATCGTCCAAGACTCTGTGAAAAGTACTTTGTTGACTCCATGATTCTTCTTCCTCCAAGGTCATGGTCTTAATGAAAGGACAAGCTGTACTGAGGAGTGTTAGTGGGCAGAAAGCCCAGGGTAGAAGCACAGGGTCCCCTGTGAATTTGCCCCAGTAGAGTCAAAGACTACCTACTACCTTCCTGGCACTCCCTTGACAAGGTATCACAACCTTATTTGGTTTAGAACCACAGGAATTTCTTCTTACAAAATTCTGGATGCCTAGAGGTGAAAATCAGCAACAGCAGAGCCAAAGTCCTTCCCAAGGCTCTAGAGAAGAAACCCTTTGTGCTTCTTTCAGATGCTGATAGCTTCTGCTATTCGTTGTCGTGATCGCTGTTGCTTCAATCTATGCTTCTGTCTTGGCATGGCCACCTTCCCTAGGGTGCTTCATTCTCTCCTTCTCATGAGGCCACTGCCCTGAGACTCTGTTTCCAAATAAGGCCACACTCTGAAATTCAAGTTTGGAGGAACACTTCAGCACACTACAGAAATCTTCTGAATCAGTCAACATTCTCAACAAACTGAGCTGAAGAAGGAAAAGACAAGATCTCCAGGGTAAATTGGGGGCATAGGGGTCACAGGAGAGAGTAGAAGGGGAGGGGGAGGAAATATATAGCTCAATAAAAACAATAAAAATAATAATGGAAACCAAAAAAAGATTAAATAGGGGCTGGAAAGATGGCTCAGTGGTTAAGAGCATTGCCTGCTCTTCCAAAGGTCCTGAGTTCAATTCCCAGCAACCACATGATGGTGGCTCACAACCATCTGTAATGAGGTCTGGTGCCCTCTTCTGGCCTGCAGACATACACACAGACAGAATATTGTATACATAATAAATAAATATTTTTTTAAAAAATTAAATAAAATCCCTTTATTTAAAGGAATGAAAAAATATTAAAATTTGTGTACATATATATGTGTGTATATGTGTGTTCAAGAGAGATATATGTGTGTGAAAGAGTTGTATGTGTGAGAGAGAGAAAATGTGTGTGTAATTGTGAACAAGAGTAAGTGTGTGAGAGAAAGTATGTGTTTGTGTGTATAACAAAGTATGTGTGAGAGAGACAGAAAGTGTGTGTGTGTGTGCATGTGCGCACACGAGTGTATTTACTAGAAGAGATAATGTATGCACCCATGTATTTACTAGAAGTGATTTATCAGAAGGGTAACGTGGCCATAAGCTGAGAAGTCTTAAATGACCATTTGTAGTATAGAAAACCAGGAACATGGAAGCTTCTCAGAAGTCTCAGAACAAGAGTCAGGCCAACAACTGGGTCCCAGTTCAAGATCAAAGGCCCCACTGGGGAGACAGAGCTCAAAGGCTGAAGAACCTGGAGTCTGATGTCCTTCGACAGCAGTCTGTTCCGGGAAGGGAGCACTCCTCTGAGCAGGAGCACCAGGCTCTTCCTTCTGCTTTCCTCCCTGGGCCAACCTGTCAGATGATCATGCCACCCACATGCAGAACAGGCATCTGCACTCAGTTCCCTGGCCCAGTTGCTAGTCTTTCCTGCAGAACCCTCAGAGGCACCCAAAAGTGTGCTTTCCCAATTCTCTGGGTGTTCCTCTGTCACACTGATTCTCAAGATCCACCATTACCCATCTGTCATTTTATGCCAACAGTTAGCTAGGTGATAACGTTATTTTCTTTCCTCCTGAAGAGCTGGATTAGATAGAGCAGCTTCCTGGGGGGTCCTGGGGGCCTACTAGTCCTCACACGGTGCCACCATATGTACGATTCAGCAGAAGAAAGTGTACTTGTAAAATTCTTTTATTTGTATCCTACAGTTCTGGCCTAGTTGGTTTTTATCTCAAGGGATGTTCATGGACTTTCTTTTAAGACCTTATTCTTCTCTAGTTTCTAAAAGAAATTCTGACCGTTTTGAATACCTTGCTGGTAACACATGAGCTGATGAATATTGAATCCCAGAGAGCCAGCAGCAGCAGGACACTTCTGAGATTACTCAGACAAGCACACTGAAGGTCAGAGGTGTGCAGTAGTTGGCCTAAGGTCCCAGTGTTACTTGCTGGAAAAGATTGTCTGATACAAACAAGAAATAAGCTTTAGTGGTCTGGGACCAGCTGAATAGGACCCGCTCTGGAAATTAAGCCCAGTCTTCAGGATTTGGCATTTCCCAGGCACTGCTTGAAATCAGTTTCTTAGACATGAATGCATGTGAGGCACACCTAAGAATCTTGTCAAAATGCACAGGTCCTCCAGAAGTGCTCTTAACCGCTGCACCATCTCTCCAATCCCTGTACCGAGGGTCTTGAAAGTAATCAATGACAATCTCCATGCTTACACGTATCCACTTCTATGCCAAGTCATTAAGATTGTGTTTCAAGTATGCTGTCATCAAAACAGTGACTGTGAAACTATTTATTAAATTAGAAGTTTTGTCATGATATAACATTAAGTTAAAAAATAAAAACATAACACAGATGTGGACTATGCAGCTCAGCAGAGAGCTTACCCAGCAGCCGTGAAGCCTGATTCCATCCCTGCACATTCACGTCCAAAAACAGAGAAAATTCAAAATTAGTCAGGCGAGACACTTCGATTGCCTAACTGTATGTCTAAAGCGGGATCCCACCCACTCTCTCTAGAACAGCCGGGAATCTTCCTGTTCTTTTCCTTTCCAGAAATCACCCCAGAGGAATCCTCACTCTCCTGCCTCAGCATCCAAGACCTTTTAAAGTGAGGTGTTGGGCTGGGTAGTAGCTCAGAGGGCCATAATACTTGCTCTGAAAGCATGACGACATGAATTTGGATCCCCAGCACCATGTAAAATCTGGGCATAGTCACACACGCGTGGAACCCTGCACTGTGGGTTGGAACACATGAGTGGAGTCAGGAGGCTCACTTGCATATTCTATGATCACATTTGCCTGGAACCCTGCTCTGTGGGTTGGAACTCAGAGGTGGAGTCAGGAGGCTCACTTGCATGTTCGGGCCTGTCAATCTAGCTCTTGCTCAGTGAGAAGACTTTGTCTCAAAGTGGACAGCAACAGAAACACTGATACCCTCCTCTGGACTCCATACGCATGCACACATGAGTGCACACACATGCATAGCCCATGCATACACTATGCATGGGGGTGGTCAGGAGTCAGGAGAAGAAAATGAGGAGGAAGATGACGAAGAAGAAGGAACATGAGGCCTTAACTAAACAGAGGCCTGGGGGAAAACAAACGGTAGCCCATAGGAGCAAGGCAGCTGGCCACCCACATTGACTCATCAGCAGACGTTCACTGAGGGCTCGCTGTGTGCCACACACCACACTAAGTGCTGAGTTGCACAACAGACAAAATTCCGTACCCCCTTGAAGGTTATAACCCAGTACAGAGAGGCTAACATATACAAAATTAAACTGAATACATTGCAGTGTCTTACTAGATGATAAATGTCACTGAAAAATAATAGAACAGGGTAGGGGAGTCAGGTACGCAAGGCTGAGAGGGGATTGCAGTGCCAGTGAGGGTCATCAATGTGGCCATGACGAAAAGTTGACATTGGGTAAAGGGCTTATGTGAGGGGATTAACTAATACTCATGTATGGGGGGAGGGGGTAGAACATTCCAGGCAGACAAAACACCAGGTGCGAAGGCTCTAAAATGGAAACATGTCTGGAATCTTTAGGAACAGCAAAGAGGTCATTATATCTATAGTGATGGGAGAAAAAGTCAGTGATCACAGGAGAGGGACAGCTCATGCAGTTTTTACATTAACATTATGGTTTAAAACCGAGAGTCATCAACAATCAAACACAGAGCTCAGGGAATCCTGCTAAGGAGAGGGAGGAAGGATTATAGGGGCCAGAGAGGTCACCACAAGAAAACCCACAGAATCAACTAACCTGGGCTCATACAGATTCATAGAGCTCACAGAGACTGAACCAACAACTAGGGAGCCTTGCATGGATCTGACTGAGGCACTGTGCGTATATGTTATGGTTGTAGAGCTTGGACTTTTTGTGCGACGCCTAACACAGGGAGCAGGGGCTGTCTCTGACTCTTTTGTATGCTTTTGGAACCCTTTTCCTCCCACTGGATTGCCTCACCCAGCCTAAAAATGAAGGGAGTCTTGTTGAAACTTGCCTTGTTTGGTTGATATCCCTAGGAGGTCTGCCCTTTTCCGAAGGAAAATGAAAGAGGAGCAGATGGTGGATGATGGGAAGTGGGGGGGGGTTAGAAGGGAAGGAGGGAGGAGAGAAAAGAAGGGAAATTTCAGTTGGGATGTAATATATAACAGAAGAATAAATTTAAAAATAGAATCATTGGAGAGTTTCGAATTGAAAAGTAGACTGATTTGGCTGATGTGTCAAAGAGTCAAGTATCTTGGACTGAGGATGTGGCTTGGTGGTAGAATGCTTACCTATGCCTGGGGCCCTGGACTCAATCCCATGCCCCTTAAAGGGGGAGAGGGAGGATGACGATGAATGAGAATCACTACTATCTATCCGGCCCCAAATGTGGAAAACAAGGATAGAAACTTAGAAACCAACTAAAGGCAACTGTAATAAAATCCATGTCAGGAAGATGGTGAACCACACTAAAGGTAATAACAACAGAAACAGCAAGAAATCATGTGACTAAAAACCAGGAATTTTTTAATGCACATGCTGTTCTATCTGCATATACACCATTATGCCAGAAGAGGGCATCAGATCCCATTATAGATGGCTGTGAGCCATCATGTGGTTGCTGGGAATTGAACTCAGGACCTCTGGAAGAGTTGTCAATGCTTTTAACCACTGAGCCATCTCTCCAGCCCATCAGGGGATTTGATTTGAAGGAATCAATGTGGGATATGAGAGAGGAGGAGGAGGATATGTTTGGCTACAGCACTTAGAAAAATTAAGCCATCTTTAGCCAACATGCGAAAGAATATAAGGAAAGCCAACTTGGAGAAAAGACCCAAGTTCATCTTTGGCTGTGTGATGAGAAAAACCCAATGACTGGTTGGACTTGAATACCAGGAGCGGTCATCATGGTAGCCAGGAGGGCAGAGGAGATTTCCAAAGGAGGAATCAGGGAGAGACACAGACTCACCCCAAGGGCTGAGATCTGGGTGTGTCATGGAAAAAGAAAGAGGCAGAAAGTGTCTGGGAAGATGAGAGAGAGAGAGAGAGAGAGAGAGAGAGAGAGAGAGAGAGAGAGAGAGAGAGAGAGAGAGAGAGAGAGAGAGAGAACCAGGAAAGCTGGTGACTTGGCAAGCAGGAGAAACCCAGTGTTTGGGGGCAAAGAACCAACAACAGCGCCAGCTACTGGTGGGAGGTCTTAAAGGTGAAAGTTAGAGGCAAGATTTGGATAAAGCCAGGCAGAGGCCAGGGTTAACCTTCAGGAAGGATAGATCAATAATAGAAAGAGAAAAAGAGTCCTGTGCCTGGGATTAAAACTTCAGGAAGGAAAGAGGTGATGGTGCTTTGGGCCTTTAAGGACAGACTTGTGCACTCCTGGCTGAGACATCTCTGTGTACTCCTAAATCTATGTTCTCGTGACTCAGCAGACGATGTTGCTGACTTACTGACTCTTTGTTCTCAAGCGCTGCCCTGAACCAAACCTAATCTTTTAAGAAACCTGGGCTCAATCTGTGACGTGAAAGGGGCACTTGCCACATTCTTCTCCGGCCTGTGAGGCATTGCTCCAGCCATGGATCTGTGTGTTTAATAGGGTTGCCCCAGCTTAGGAACAATGTTGAGAAATGTACACTGTCCCTTTCTCAGTGTCCAGCCCAAGGAGACCAGACGTCTGAGGTCAAAGCCAAGGGTGTGGGTTGCCCCAGCTTAGGAACAATGTTGAGAAATGCACACTGTCCCTTTCTCAGTGTCCAGCCCAAGGAGACCAGACATCTGAGGTCAAAGCCAAGGGTGTTCCTTCTGTTATCACACACTGTCTCCTGCCACCAGCCTCCCTGCCAAGTTACCCATTTAGAACTGTCTTTCACACAAAGTCATATGTGAATGCAGAAGGGAGGATATACTTAAACCCATCAGAATAAATTCTTTTTTAACTCAAAAGTGAAAAGTCTGTCTTGAAATTTTCCCTCAACATTAGCTTTTCCAGTTTCCTATTTCCCTAGTTAAGCCAGAAGATGAAATACATCTCTAGGGACACCTAGGTCATTATATTCAAATAGGCGATCTGCTTGTTTCAACTCAATGGAAATGACGACCGTCAACTCTCATAACTAGAGACAAGAAAAGGCTTTATAACACCTCTCCTTCTAGGATCCCAGTACCTTAAAACCAACCAAAAGAAAACCTTAACTGAAGAGGAACTCTATAGCATGTTGGAAAGGATGCTTTGCAAAAATGATGATGATGATGATGATGGTCGGGGAAGGTGTTTCCACCACTCAAAGCATAAAATGTTTTACATATTATCTACTTGTTAAAGGAGAATCATCTGCAAGAAGGTGATATTGTCAAGACCCGTGTAGGTCCCAACATAGATAACTATTTTCCCTCACTAGACTGGAACGGAGTCACGAGGAGTAATCAGACACAGCTCACATGGTGATCCTCGAAGGGCAAGATCTCATCTTTATTCTCCAAACAGTTTTTATATCATCCCCTCAATTGAGCAGGAAAACACATTAGGCTGTATCCTAGGTGACCAGGTGAATGGCCTTTTGTCACATCCGCATCCACCTGTTTGCCAGTGTGCTAGCTGTCACGTAGGCCATGAATTAGCATCTCTATAAGACATCCTCCAAATTACGAAAGGAAGGAGCACCAAACATCCTGATCAGCTTCAGCCAACACCTCTCCTCAGGTGATCTACATTAATAACAAAAGAAAATAGGAGCAGCACATCCAGGCTGTTGTTAGGCTGAGACAGCTTGTCTGCAAAGCTACGTGACCACCTCAGACCGAAATATGGGCCTACACAATATAAATGTGTCTGTATGAGGGTTCCTTAGCTATTTGTTTGCTACATCATTCCCACTGGTTTTCTTTTTTTTTTTTTTTTTTTTTTTTTTGGTTTTTCGAGACAGGGTTTCCCTGTAGTTTCTAGAGCCTGTCCTGGAACTAGCTCTTGTAGATCAGGCTGGCCTCGAACTCAGAGATCTGCCTGCCTCTGCCTCCGAAGTGCTGGGATTAAAGGCGTGCGCCACCACCGCCTGGCCCCAATGGTTTTCTAAACTTATGAACTTTTGTTGTAAATAATAAGCTACACACACACATGCACACACACACACACACACACACACACAAACACACACCTTCACCTACAGCCGTGCAAATATATATATAAACAACCATCCAACCCACACATTTTATCTGCCAACACCCACACCTCACCAGCAAATAGGTTTCCCTGATTTAAGTAAATAAAAATCACTGGTCCTTTCTTTCTGTCCACAATCATAGCTCCCTTTGTTCATGAGTCAGTGAACTCCTCCCCAGACTGTTTTTTCATAATCATAATTAAAATTTCAGCGGTATAAATTGAAAATAAAAGGAGGTTCTTATTGTATCAAGTCAACCTATGAGATTTGTCTCTTCACCATGTCTGTAAAATTCATTGCAGAGTAGAAATGATCAGAATCTGAGTGAGCGAGAGAGAGAGAGAGAGAGAGAGAGAGAGAGAGAGAGAGATTCATTTACAAAACTCAAAGTAAATAATATGCTTTCTTAAAATATTATTTTTAGAATTTGGGTTGTATAAGCAACCTGCAGGATATGGGCTCTGAAGGCATCTCCTCACAAGCTAGAAGCTTGAGAGGCATATATTAAGCATCTTCCGAGCCCAGGACCAGCAGATGATGAAACCTGACAGATTGGCTGGCATCATCTCCCCGATTCTGGGTGCTTGTCTCATGCAATCTGCTCCCACGGGGCTGAGCCATTGCCTTGTTCTAAAAACATCAGCCACACACACACACCACCTCCAATCCTGGAAACTGGAGAACGTTACACTGTGGCAAACATTTGTTCGCTGAAGTTTTCCTCACTAACTTCAGATTCGGATGCGCCACCTGTTAAGAGTGCACGACATGCACAACATCCAGAGAATTCCCTCCATCGCTGTTGACAAAGGTTGAAAACCATTTGTTCATCAAACCTCTTTTGAGCACCTTCCAGGCACTGCAACAGCTATTAAAGTCATAAACCTAAACTGGAGATCTTTTGCACTTTTGATTTTGGTGGTGGTGATGGTGGTGGTGGTGTGTGTGTGTGCTCAGAATTAAATCCAGAGCCTCACACATGCCAAGTAAGTATCTATTAATAATAAAAACTGTATGACCGTCCATGTTTTTCTCCTTCTTCTTCTTCTCTATCTATCATCTATCTATTAATCATCTATCTGTCATCGATCTGCCTACCTATCAATCACGCATCTGTCTACCTTTTATCTGTCTACTTATCAATCATCTATTTCTGTCTTTATCTTAAGGTTCTCTATAGCCTGTGTAGCTTAGGTTCAACTTCTGTAAATAGGGCAAGCTGGCCTCAAATCAGTCATCCTCGCACATTAGCTTCCCAAATGCTGAGATCACCAGTGTGTGCTACCCACATTGGTTCCACAACACGTATGTAAGAATCAACATCAAAAACTATGGCACAAATAATGCAAGGGGAGAAAAGAGGTAGCATGCCTGTTCTGCCTGACACCTTGAAGAAAGCCACACTAAAGACCTTACATTAGCTGGGTTCATTGAAGGAGCTTGTTAAGAAAAGAAAAACAGATTTCTAGCTATAGACCCGCCAAAGCCCAGAGACCTTGCTGGAAAACCAAGGAAATGGAATGGCAGGGGCAAAGCGCAGAAGTCATCAGGCTGAATGCCAGGGTAGGCAGGAAGGACTTCAAATGCCTGGCTTTTATTGGTTACTAAAACAATAAGAAAATGTGATTGACTTTTACCCAAAGATGAACAGTCAAATCAAATTATACAATGATATCACTGTGGCGGGCATTAAGGATGGATTGGAGTAGGCAGAGGAAATTGGAACTTTTAGTGGGCCTGTAGCCTCCCAGAGAGGAAGAGGTGAGAGCTGGTCCAGAGAAGAGATTTTGGGGGCTCAGGAATAAGAGGAAGGATATAGTGGGGATCTAGGGGTCCCAACTGCAATGGCAGATAAGACGGACTTGCATGATCAGTGAAGGCCGCTCAGAAGTGACACAGTCCGGATGGACAGACGAACTGGGACTCTGCTGTTTAGTGGACGGATGGACAGACGAATTGGGACTCTGCTGTTTAGTGGACGGATGGGCAGACAAACTGGGACTTCGCTGTTTAGTGGTCTGCCTCCAGATGGACAGACAAGCTGAGACTTCCGGATGGACAGACGAGCTGAGACTTCCGGATGCACAAACTGGGACTTCGCTGTTTAGTGCATGGCCTCCAGCTGTGAAAAAGAAGGGGTGGGTGGTGGAGGTCAATGAGTGCTATGCCGAACATCAGTGTCAAAGTCAGTCAGACAACAGCAGGAGACGGCCAGGAGAAAAAGAGCAACCCTGGAGTCAAAAAGTCAACGTGTCAGGATGACCTGGATGTCCACACACTCTGGCAGCTTATTTAGATAGACCATAATCCCACAAAATGGGCACGCCTCGGGGCACATGTGTGCACCTGGCTAACTCCACAGCATTCCCAAACCTCTTTTCCACAGAGCTAGACACTCATTTTCCAGTATTGCTTTCAACTGGAAGAGCAGTGGGGCCTTGGGAAAACCCCTGGGAGCCCCAGGAAACTCAGCTCCTATCAACCTCAAATGAAGAATTGATGCTTCTTACTTCCTTGAGCCAGTTTGTCACCGGAAGGTGACAAAAAGCCACTCTATGAATGATAGCAGCAAGGTACAAAGAAAGTCCCAATTTCCATCCCTACCTCGAGGGGACTTTAGACAAAGACAAGGAAAAATGTCATATAGTAGAAGAAAGATGGGCTTCAAATGAGCACAGGCTGCAAACGAGCACAGATGGGCTGATTCTAAGGAGAAACTGAGGCTACAAACAGTACCCTGCTGGCCTCGGCACCCGCACGATGCCTGGTACGCGATGCCTTGCTGATCAACAACCACTGAGCAGAGGGCACGGTGGAGGAAAGAGCAGCAGGGCAGGAACAGCCGAGCCAGACAGCAAGCTGGTCAGTTAGAAAGGCTGCCCTGATCACAGCAAGGTGTGGATGCATTCTAACCTCAGCAGGGGGAGCCAGCTAACTGCTCTTCGAAGCTACAGACCCCAGATTCCAGGGAGAAAAGAGAGGTTTCGCCTTTTATTGATCCAATGGTGGAGACATCAGCAAATTTCAGGAGACCTATCCCCACCTTGAATACCGGGGGGTGGGGGTGGGGGGGGTGGGGGGAGGGCAGTTGCATCCTAAGACATTTATAGCCGGGAAATCCACCTAGGGACGCTTAGGGAGTGGGGTAAGCCTAAGACATTTTGTAAAGAGCAGCCAAGTAGACATACAAAATACATACATAAACCAGAGTCCCATGAAGAAGGAATCAAAAGGAACTGTGGTCAAGCGCTGAAGGCCTATGCAACATGCAGACACAACTCTGCTTCCAGGATTGAGACACAGTTTTGTTTTTGTATTTAAATAATAGTTAAATGTTCCACGTAAGGAACAATGGTGTTTTTGTTTGTTGGTTTCACACATGTAGCTCCCAAAGTCCTAACTCATTACCGGAAAAGCTAATCTACTTCCCAATTGACCATATGCTGCAGTTAAAACTGCATTAAATGCATTGGTCTCTACTATTGGGCCTTTTCCACATCTCACAGTAGGAGACAAGTACCAGTGAGATAAATTTCTACCTATGAACCACATATTAAAAATACAGTCTGGGGCCAGCGGAATGGTTGATCAGGAAAGAGTGCTGGCCACCAAACCTGAGAGCATGAGTCCTTCTGCCTCGTGAGGAAAGAGATACCCAACTCTAGCAACCCGACATGGTGCATGAGCATCCTCATGCAAGCTTGTACACACACACAAAAAAAATAAATTTTAATTTAAAAAATTTTTTCCTCTCATTGAAAATACATTCTTTTCTCACAAAGTATATCCTGATTATGGTTTTCCCCTCCCTCTACTCCTCCAGGTTCCTCCTCACTTCCCCTCCCATCTGGATCCAGACCCTTTCTGTTTCTCATTAGAAAAGAACAGGCTTCTAAGAGATAATATTAAAATATAGCAAAATAAGATATAATAAGATAAAAGTGCAACTATCACATTGAAGCTGAACAGGATAAACAAACAAAGAGAAGAACCCAAGACAAGGCATAAGAATGAGAGACTCACTCGCTCACACAAGCTGTAATCCCATAAACATGCTAAACTGGAAACGTTGCTTGCTGCTTCAGTCTCTGTGAGTTCTGTGAGCTTTGCTCAGTTGCTCTCCTGGTGTCTCCCATCCTCTCCAGCTCTTACACCCTTCTTCAGCGGGGCTCCCTGAGATCTAACGGGAGGAATTTGATGGAGACATCCCACTTAGGGCTCAGTGTTCCAAGGTCTCACACGCTCTACTTACTGTCTGGCAGTGGGTCTGTGTTTGTTTCCCATCTGCTGCAGAAGGAAGCTTCTCTGATGATGACTGAGCAAGGCACTGATCTGGGGGGATAGCAGAATGTCACTAGAAGTCATTTTATTGCTACATTTTTAAGAACAGTAGTATTTTGTTTTAGCCCACCTAATAAATTAAATAAATTCATGTAATTTTAAATTTTTAAAATACAGTGGTGGTCCATTTTCACACGTTCAGGCTCATGAACCGAGTTGCAGGATAAATAATCTTTAACGTTTTAACAGAAGAGAGTTGAGAATAAATATAATATATGCTACCAAAGAATTCCTCCTCTATTCATTTAGTATTATGTCTTTAAAAAGCTATTGTTATAAGAAAGCTTGCTATATGTATGTGCATTCACTTGATGACTGATGATTAATTAATGCATATATATTAGTACGTCCATATGCTGGAATATGCATTTGGCAGTACAAATACAGAGAGACAAGACTGACCTAGCAGCTGCCCTACTAGGGCTTTCAGCATTTCTAGAATCTGGCTGTCTCTCTGCCTCCACCAGGAACACCTTGGTCAAAATCACATGCGTGATTGTTTGAGTCCCTCAGTGTGCCTGTTTTTACTTTCAGGTCTCCAAATCTCTTCTCACCTGAAGCAGCTCTTTTAAGCGAGTTCGGGGCCTTCCTCTGCTTTAAACCCTCCTCTGGAGTCAAAGCCAAAGTCCTCCTTGTTAGGATCTGACTCCCACCCATCCTCTTAGCCCCAGATCACCCCTGACAGCCGCACGAGCCTCAAACTTGAGGTCACAGGACCTGTGCACTTGCCCCCCACTCTGCCTAGATGATCGTCCCTCAGACACCTGGGTAACTCACCCCCTCCATCCAGTCTTTCCTAACAATCTCTAGTGAAATCAGAAGCCACTCCTCCCCACATTGGAACTATGTCCTCCCTGCTTCCTTCCCTTTTCTCCAGATCGCTTGCCACCATCTGGCAGGCATGCCATCAGCAGGAATTCGCCCACGTGCCTGTTGTCCCGCCATAGTGTGCAAGCCCCATGAAAGCAGGGGCTTCATTCTGTTTCCTTTGTAATTGCCAGAGCCTAAAACACAATGTATCATTATCTGTCGGATAAAGGCTCACTTTCTCTCACCCTGGTTCCCAATATAGAAGGAGCCATATACGGGCAAGCCTTGTATTAAATTCATAGTTTAGGAAAAAGACAAGCTTATCCTAAGAAATTCACAGACGTGCCTGTACTCAGAAGGGCCCTGTACTAGTCTAGTGCTGTGAGCTACCGGCTTGAAATTCATAATAATTTGGAGGGTAAAGGGGTCATGATCTTGTTCTTGTCCCGCAAAATGGTGTAGCTGCAACTGTTTTGACAATGTAAGGTAAGAAATGTGTGCATAAAGATTCCCTTGGGACAATGGAGGATGCTCAATCTACAAGGTGCCCGACTCTTTGGGCAAGTCTCCGGCTGAATTTAAGGACAGGATTTTTAAGCTATGCTGTTCTCCTCAGGTAGGAGACCTGAAGACTTAACAGCCATTTAGTTGCAAAAGTAACTTCTCTAGGCGGGCTTCAGCTTAGACTGGCTTCCCCCACCACTGATGGGGAGATGTTCTGAGATTTGGGCTTAAATATTGATGGAAAAAGAAGTGGAGGACTGAACTCAGGAAAAGTGGGTGCTGTGGAGTGCTGGCACAAAGCAAGAAGCAGAAGGAACCTTTTTTTTTTTCTTTTTGTCTTAGCTCAGGGCCCAGTGTCTCCCTCTCTGTTTCCCTGGTTTTAAGAGATTGGCAACAGTAGGGAGAGTCATGGGTGCTCTACTGCCCTCTGCTGGCTTTTGAAGAAAGCGTTCTGTGTGTGCTGCTGGCAATATGGAATAATGAATACAGACCAAAGGATGGGGGCAAATAAGAAGATGCTGATGAGTAACACTTCAGTCTTCCTCCTCTTAGCATAGTGTGGTTCCAACCAGTATGCTGCAATGTCTGCAGGAACCCAAGGAAAAGGCCGAGGAAGACAGGCATTACTGAAGTCTAGGCTAGTCCAAATTGTTTTTGCTAGCTGTTGTTTGTGTTGAATGAGGAGTTTGTATGTTTCTTGCACGGGAGGGTCTTCCATGGCCCTACAGCAGCCAGGGTATGTGTTAACGTCCATGGCCCATGTTGCCAGCAAAGTCCACACAGGAGCCTGGGGACTGGGTTGCAGCCTGTGGCCTTGTTCGTGGCTGAGGGCTGTGCTGCCGCTGGAGCCACACCGGTCTGAGAGACCTTTGCTGCCACCCGGGGCCATGGTTTTGTCCAGGCCCGGGCTGCTGCCAAGAGTCATGTCTGCGTTCATGGCCGTACAGCAGTCAAGGTCTAAGTAGATGTTCATAGTTCCCGTTGCAGTCAAAGGCCATGTGGTTACCCAGTAACCTGAGACCATGTTGGTGCCCAAGGACCATGCTGTAGCCGGGGCCATACAGATCTGAGTGGGCTGTGCTGCCACGCTGGGCCATGGTGTCATCCCAGCCCGGGCTGCTGTGGAGGGCCATGTCAGGGTACGTTGTCCTGCTGCAATTGGCGTCTGTGTTGATGTCCGAGGTTCCTACTGCTATCGAAGGCCGTGAGGGTGCCCAGGATCTGAGGCCAAGGGCTACGCTACCTCTGGGGCCGTGCTGATCAGAGCGGCCTGCAGGGCCATCTGGAGAAATGGTGACATCCAGACCCAGCTGCAGCCGAGGGCCATGTCTGGGTCTGTGGTCCTGCTGCAGCTGAGGTTTGTGTCACTTCAGGAGGCCATAGGAACCATGCGTAATGAAATCAGAGGGCCATGCTGAACCAGCACCACCCTCCATAGGCCTGTGAAAACTGGTCCTGCCCGTCACTGGACCCTGCAGCAAGAGAGCTGATTTCCCTACTGCCCACACTCCACACCTAGGAGAGATGGTCCCACCCCTCACCACGGGCTTGAGAGAACTGGCCCTGATGGCCAGGGCACAGGGGAGTTAGCTCTGCCCCTCACCCAAGAGGCGCAGCCCTAGTCCCCTGGGCTAACCAGCGCAGCACCTCCAAAGCCCACAGCCAGACGGACCTTGGGTTGGCCCACCTAACATCTACCCATCTAGAACCTGCTCGAGCTTGTGAAGGGACTGGTCCTGTGGAACAATAACCGCGGGATCTCAATGACTTGGGGCCACTGCAGAGAGTTCCGGTGAGGACCGAGTAAGGATGGTGTACCGATACCAGAGGCTGGAACCAGACCAACGGCTCATTGCAATGAACATTTGCTAGTAAAGCTGATTGGACAAAAAAGGGTACATTGTGTGACACACATCATCTCCCACTGCCCCCAGGACAGTGGAAAAGTGTTGGTGAGGTGGGAAAGTTGGAGGATAGAAGGGGTTTTTGGTTTTGCTTGTTTTTGTTTGTTTGTTTGGGTAGGTGGGTGTTTGCTTGCTCTCTGGTTTGGTTTGGTTTGATTTTTTTTTAAATTTTCTTTTTGAGGGGTCCTGTAGGGGTGAGGTGACCAGAAGGTAAGTGGTATTAGGGTACATGATATGAAATTCCCAACGAGTTAATAAAGAAATTATGTTAAATAAAAAAGAGGGGCGTATAACCCAGGCTGCCCTCAAACTGACAGTCCTGGTGCCATAGCCTCCTACCCGCTGAGATTATAGGCATGCAGCACCATGCCCAGCCGGAATAACAGGAAAAGATTCAGATGAGGAGGAGAGGGCAGGATCGAGCTGGTATTGGTGGGAGAGGAAAATGTTTTCAGAGCAGCAAGTGCAGACAGGCTGAGAGGAAGCTGGGGTCACCTAATATCTCCGCTACTAAGCGCTGTCTACCTCTACATCGAGAAATCAATACCTTTCTGCATAAAACAAAGAAACATCCAAAGAACAGGGGATGTTCCCTAAGGAGTTTGGGGTTAAACATTTTAGTCAGGAAGCTTCCTTTCCAGACATCTATGGGATAGAAAGTATGCAGGCCAGATCCAAAAGTCCCCCAAGGGCAGTGGTGATATGACTGAAGACCTTTCAGGCAACACTTAGCCTTGGCACCCATGAATTTGTAAAGCTGTCCTGTCTAGACCACACCCAGATTCGTGGCATCTAGCCAGGCCATAGCCCAGTGGTAGAGCATTTGTGAGGCCCTTGGTTTGATCCCAGCACTGAAAAAGCAAAAGAATTCTCCAGGAACAGATTGCAGGGAGTGGGAGGGACTTGAGTCCCTGAGGACTGCCCACTCTTCATGGCCTACTTCAAGCTCTGAAGATAAGTATTTGTAATAAAGAATGTCCAGGTCTTTGGATCACCAGTCTAGCCAATTGATGAGCTCCAAATTCAGTGAGAGGCTGTCTCAAATAATAATAATGATAATAATAATAATAATAATAATAATAAAAGAGGAGAGTGTGATGATTTGAATAGGAAACCCCCCATAGGCTTACATACTCAAATATTTACTCATCAGGGAATGGCACTGCTTGAAAGGGATTTGGAGGTGTGGCCTCACTGGAGTAGGTGTGGCCTTGTTGGAGAAAGTGTGCCACTGCAGGTTGGCTTTGAGGTTTCGAAAGCCCAATCCAGGCCCAGTGGTTTTCTCTCTTACTGCTGCCTATAGATCCAGATGTAGAACTCTCAGCTCCTTCTCTAACACTGTGTCTGCCTGTGTTCTATCATACTCCCCATCATGATGATAACAGACTAAACCTCTGAATCTATAAGCCAGTCCCAATTAAGTGCTTTCTTTTATAAGAGTTGCTATGATCATGGTGTCTCTTCACGGCAGTTGAACACTGATTAAGACAGAGAGCAACCATACAGGACATCCAGCACCAACTTCTGACCTCTCATATATGGCATGAGCACACACATGCATGCGCACACACACACACACACACACACACAGACACACACACAAACATTCTATAAAAGATACTTAGAGGCTATTTCTGTTAGAAGTGCTGACTCCCCCCTTGGGCCTATTGAAATCCTCTTGGTGACTAAAATGAGAAAGAGTAAGCTTAACATCTCCACTTCCACTTTGTATCCCTCTGCTTGTACACTTAGTTTTATAAGTTTGCATCAGGTTCCTGTGCAGCTGTGCAAATCCCGAGGACAGGTGCATGTTCCTTACTGTCAGCCCTTAAGATATTGTCAGCTGCTGCCTTTACAATGTCCTGTTCCACTCCCCTGCAGGTGGCACCTCAGTCATTGCTCTAAATCTCACAGAAACTGAGCAGCCTTCCAAACAGATCTCTCCAAGATGTCACTGCCCTCCTAAGCAGGAGTAATCACCTAGTAGGATTATGGGACAATAGGTAAACAAACACCCTTTTAAGTAAATGTGGCCCTTGAACTATGGACACTTCCTTGGCATAAGATAGAGAATATCCCCTCTAGCAGGAACAATTTTTTGGCACCAATAAAACCATATGTGTATCATGAGGGCCTGCTTGTTGGGATTTCTGTCCTGCCCAATTCCCACAGCTGGTAAGTCCCAAAGAGAATCACACAAATGTCTACATAAGTTATAAAACTGATTGGCTCATTAGTTCAGGCTTCTTATTAACTCTTTTAACTTATTTTAACCCATTATTCTTATCTATGTTACCCACATGGCTCATTTTCAACGGGGCAGGTCACATCTGCTTCTTCGTTGTCTGGACAGGACTGGGGAGGAATGGGCTTCCTCCTTCCCAGAATTCTCTTGTTCTCATTGCCCCACCTCTTCTTCCTGTCTGGTTGTCCCACCTATACTTCCTGCCTGGCTACTGGCCAATCAGCATTTATTTAAAACATAATTGACAGAATACAGAATTGTCCCACACCACATATGACCAGAACTGAGATCATGATCAACCAGAACACAGTTTAGCCAAGTCTCTCTGACTCTGCTTCTTGCCCCTTCCCTATAAAGTCTAGGGTTCAGGGCCAGAGAGATGATTTGCTGGTTAAGAATGAATTGTTTGCTACTCTTCCAGACTGCCTGAATGTTGTTCCCAGCGCCCACATGGTGAAGCTCACAACTGCCTGAAACTGTCTGCTTCATGGGGACTGATGCCCTCTTCTGGACTCTACATGCACTTGCCCAAATGTACCAGAATGTGTCACACACACATACACACACACACACACATACATACACACACACACACACACACACATACACACACACATACATACACGTGTGCATGCATGCAAACAAATAAATAAAGTAAGTACTTAAACAAACTTTTTTTAAAGAGGCAGAACCTTAATTGCCCAAGGATCACGGTCTCATGGGATAGCCTGAAACCTACCATGCTACTCTGAATTCACAGGATTATAAGAATACACTACCATGCCCACCCTTAACACATATTTTTAAATAAATAAGTCTAGAGGTGATGTCAGACTTCTGAAGACAAGGCTGAGCCATGCAACCCTACACTGCCTCGCACATTCCCGTTTAATTTCTGAGGTGCGTGGCCATACCTGATGTGTTAGAGGAAGCCCCCCAAGAGTCAGGCCTCGTACCTAGGATTCTGGTACATATTAGCAGGTCTCTTACCTTCTGGTGGCCCAGAACACTGCAGCTCTAGAGGCAACCCAAGAATCTAAGCAATGCAGGAAAAACACCATAGCCATAACCACCACCAAGCTCCTCCCACTACACCACCACCAAGCTCCTCCAATCACTGCCTGTCACCGGAATATGAGGCCACAAGTTTACCTGTTCTTTGATTATCTGTTTCATTATAAAAGATCCAAAGTTACATAAAGCATATTAAGTAGGTCTAAAGATGTGGCTCAGTGGTAGAATTCATGCTTAGAATGCACAAGGCCTGAGGTTTGGTTTCAGTGCTGTACACAACACACACAAAAAAGGGAGTTCTATTAAATAAATTTCTGTACTTTTCTCCTGTTAATTTTTTTTTTGTTTGGTTTTTCGAGACAGGGTTTCTTTGTAGCTTTAGGGCCTGTCCTGAAACTCCAGTCTGGCCTCACGCTCACAGAGATCTACCTTCCTCTGACTCCTGAGAACTGGGATTAAAGACGTTCACCACCACCACTGAGCTAATCTTCTTTTTATTTAGGGTGTGAGGCTATAAATCTAGCACAGATGTCAGAAAAGGAAATCTTTGCTCACTAGCAGGGATAGGCAAAATAATAAAATTAAGTATTTGAAAAACAATAAAATAATGATTAAAAATAAATCGGAAATATTAAATAACATCATAATTTTCCTTAACGTTTTCCTTCCAACACATATCCCATTGATCTCGCCACACACAACTCACTTCCTACGCACATCTCACTGCACTTCCTACACACATCTCACTGCATTTCCTACACACATCTCACTGCACTTCCTACACACATCTCACTAACAGATAGATAGATAGATAGATAGATAGATAGATAGATAGATAGATAGATAGATTCTATCAGTTCTGTTCCTCTAGTGATCCCTGACTACTACAGGAGGCTTTGGTTCCAGTGTTACAGAGCGACTACCAGAGAAGACTACTCAGACACGGATGTAAACTAATAGACAGACTTTATTATCTGGCTGGTGCCTACACTGGGTGTTCGGTATCCCACTGTAGCCGTGAGCTCTTTTAGGGTGAGCTTTTCTGAACAATAACATATCCTGGGTTGACATATTTCAATTAACAAGAACAATTAGCCACATGTGGAACTAAAGAAGCCAAAGAGCAAAGTTAGTATATTTAGAGACTTTCTCACAACTATGGACTTTTATGAATTACATCTTTGTTTATGTTTTGGTTGAACCGTACTGGGCTCCAAGGCCTGAGTGGTACTTCTATCATGGAGTCAGTTGTGCTAAGGTCTGGAGCCTACTAAGATCTGGGGTCTGTCACACCAGGATCTTGGTGTGGACTCCTCGTTACAAAAGGAGACATTAAAGCTTACTACAGAACACAGAAGATTCTCAAGTGGTGAGAAGTGCTGATGAACAGAAACCATTGTCTTGGTTGACACTTTAGGCACTTATAGGATTTGAGAACTCTCTAGAACAAGCAATGTTTCCTGCGGAACTTAGTCCTGCCCTGGTGAATGACAGAACTGTTTGGATCAGCTCTTCCCGGAGGAAGACCTGCCGTGCCTGTGTTCCCAGCCTGAATCCTCCAGACTATAATCACAAGGTTTCAGCCTCCTGGGGTCAGATTTGGACAGGTATTGACGGCTTCCTAGGAAGCTCAGGCTGTCATGCCTCCTGCCAGAGCCAGAGATATGACTCACATTCTATTCTGTCTATTAGTAATTAAAATCCTGATGGTTTAGCCCTTTGTTTTACAGGTTATTGACTGGGCAGGAGGAGTTCAGCCCCAGTGCCTGCAAGCCTGGTAACACTGAACTAGCAGCCCAAAGCTTTCACTTACTTCTTTTTTTACATGATACTCATTCAGTAGAAAGCATACTTCAAATTTTGAGTGGGTGTCTCTTCCCAGACCAACAATATGAACTATGCTGCTACCTTCTCATGCTAAGCCATGTCATCAAACTGCAGCTACTGTCAGTCAGATGATCATGAAGAGAAGTTACTGAGAGTCTACAGCATACTGTGTTAAAGGCTTTTTGTATACAGGTATTCAGTTAATAACGTGAGATTCAGTACCTCATCATAAAATAAGATTTGTGTTAAATAACAATATCTAAAATATTTAATATTGACTGTCAGCTTGATTGGTTTAAGAAATGCATAGGAGTCTGGTGTTGGTGCACCTTTAATCTCAGCTCTTAGGAGGCAGAGGCAGACAGAGCTCTGTGAGTTCAAGGACAACCTTGTCTACAAATCAAGTTTCAGAACAGCCAGGACTACACAAAAAAGCCCTGTCTCAAAAAAAAACTAAAATAAATAAATAAATAAATAAATAAGCCTAAGAGATTATATAGCACACATTTGGTATGTCAGTAATCATAAAGGTTCTGGTCTAGTCAATGGATTGATGCCTTGATTAATTAATATTCTAGTGCCATGGGGTTGTAGAGATGGCTCAGTGGTTAAGAGCACTAGCTACTCTTCCAGATGTCCTGAGTTCAATTCCCAGCAATCACATGGTGGCTCACAACCATCTATAATGAGATCCTATGCCCTCTTCTAGCATGCAAGCAGAACACTGTATACATAATAAAAAATAATGTTTTTAAAAATATTATAATCCAACCTGATAGTACAAAAGACCAGATCCCTGGATTCCTAGACAGATGGGCACAGGAAACTGACACTTGAGAAGAAATGAGGAAGTCTTGAGGGGAAGAAATATTTTCCATCTTGACTATGGTACAAAAAAGATAGCATATATACTTATGAGAACTCCTCAAATATATTTAGTAAAATCAGGGTGTCATATTTTATAGACTTTTTTATAAAGTTGCCAAATGCAAAAATGTTTATCGATTAAATCTAGAACTGGAGGTAAATTACCCATCAAAAAAAAAAGAAAACTCTTCTGAAGTTTAAATCTTCGGGTAAAGATTTGATGGTATTAGTTGTTTAATTCACGTTATCTACCACAACAACAAATCAAAATTCTGTCTCTACAAACGACGCATGCACACAAAATATACAAAGTTGGAAGTCAGTATTAGCTGCAAATATACATGTATAGGCACCATCATTTCATGACTAACATATTTAATTTAAGCTTTGAATCCCCTAAATTATAGGTCTGGGGTACAAAAAATATATATAATATATACATTGTGACCTCAGGAACACTGGAAGTCTGATTAAGGAATTTCAAGTATAATCATATAAGAAATAAACACATTCAAAATTATATTTATGTATTTAATTAAATGCAAAGCCAATACTCGGTTAATTCCAAAGATTTTAATCTACTGACAAACATTAACTGGGTGTTGGGCACTGGTTGGATCTGAGCTACAATGGACCAGAATTAGATTTTTATAAAATCATAACAAGTTTCAAGAACTTAATTTGTCATAGAGGAAATATAAAATTACCTTTGTGTTTTATTCTCTACCTTTTTATCATTCAAAAATGATATAGTTGAATAAGTTTTTTTCCCAATGCACAGTCTCATGAAAAATCAACATTTTGTAATAGACTGGATATTTTCACAGAATGAGAAAGAAATGTCTGGCTTCAGACTTACAGAGCCAATTAAATTGTTAATACATACTTGTAAAATTGTTTTCTCAGAATAATGGGCAGGGGAAAGACAAAAATGCTTGATTTTGATTTTTTTTTTCAACAAAATCTGGTAGGATTGGACTTGAATGTAAGTTGGGCTCCTATTAGCGCACAGCTGCGATCCAGTCAGAGGGAACAGCTGGGGTCTGTGTGTTCTGAGCAAGCTCACCTTCCTCTCTGCCATCTTGTTCTTTCTTTCAGTCCCTAGGTCGTAAGACCATAAATCCTGGGCTCTGCCATCTTGGACTTACCTTTCCTTGGGGCTTCCATCCTCCAGTCCTCAGATAAAACCATCCCTGCAAGGTCACCACGAATCCTTGCCATCCATGGCCAGTCTTCAGCTTGTCCTGCAGGGTATTTCATGGTTGGCAGCCTTTAGGGAGCCTTGTCTACACTTAGCTTTGATAGCATGTCTCCTGCTGCCTCTGTGTTATTAGTGGGGCATTGCTTTTGTCTTTCTCTGTATTTTGTTTTGCGTTGGTTTTGTTGTTTGCTCATTTTTCTCTTGACTACCAGCAAAGGGTGCTGGAGAATTCTCCAGACGCTCTTAAGGCACAAGTGCGAGGTATTTTAGGAAAATTTCTCTGAACATGGAGAACATTAATTATGCCTTTCAATGGAAGCAGAATCTATTCTGATTCAATCCTTCATTAGAAAGACACAACCAAGATGTTCTCTGACTCCTGGCATCAAGACTTTGGGGTAATAAATATTTGCTGTATTGACCAACAGAGAAAGACATTGGAAAAGGGCACCGGAATTACAAAGAGTGGAACTAAACTTTGAATTACCTAACATTTTAGTTAGGCTCTCTATTGTCGTGAAGAGACACTGTGGCCATGGCAGTTCTTATAAAGGAAGACATTTAATTGGAGCTTGGTTACAGGTTCAAAGGTTTAGTCCATTATCATCACGTTGGGAAACATGGTGTCCTGCAGGCAGACAATGGTGCTGGAGGGGTATCTAAGAGGTATCTATGTCCAAATTCTGACTTCACTACTGACTTACCCTGTGACTAAGGACAATGACTAGTCATGTGATTGCCTCAGTTTATTCATCTGTAAGGAGGAAATCATAGTAACACATCATACATGGCCACTGTGGATTGAACTACTATGTCTAGAACTCTTGAGAGTCCCTGGCACACAGGAAGTGAGCTTGCCCCACTGTTTCATGAGCCAATAATCTCCTTGACTAGTTATGCAGCAGAGCACATTCCAACACAGAGCTTGCCCCACTGTTTCATGAGCCAATAATCTCCTTGACTAGCTTTGCAGCAGAGCACATTCCAACACAGAAAAGACAGGTTGGCTCTAGGTAGAAAGAGCTGAAGAGCGAAGACATAGAGGAAGAAAGCAGCCTAACCCCTGCTTTGGTACCTAGAGCTCAGCACAAGAGAAAAGCACTCAGGAATGGGGCTGAAGACGGACTCGAGAGCCATAACAGCATGCAAATGTGCATCAGGTCAGGCACACAGACAGTGTCCTATGGGTACCGGAGCAAGATGGAATGTGGGAACACGGCCATAACGTGCTTCAGTTTCTACTACACACATCACTGGTGAATTTGAAATGGGTGGAAATGAAGTCTGAGAAACCACTTAACCCAGGAGAGAGACTGTGAAACCCTGAAAGGCATTGAGAGTAGGGATACAAAGGAAATAAATCCAAGAGACACAGGATTCTAGAGGCCAAATCAGGTTGTGTCTCCAGTTGGTTGTGGAAAGGAAATGAGAGGGGGGAGTCAGAGCTCTGCCCACTTTCCTAAGTTGGGTTCTTGGCTGTTAGTGGCACCATTTGTTGACATGGGGAATACAGATGGAGTTCCATTTTTGACATGTTGAGTATCAGGGGCTGTGGGATGTGAAAGGATTGTTTGGCAGGTACAGTAATGTCCCACATAGTTCTTTTAAAACTGTTTTTTAGTGGCTTAAAATAACACAAATTTGTGATGGTGCAGTTTGTAGATCAGGAACCTGGCACGGGTCTCACTGTGCTCACCACTGTCTGAAGAGGTTCATTTCATTAGGGAGTTGGTTTCCTTCCCTTTGTCCAGCCATCTAGAGACTCCATACTCCTTGCCTCACATCTCCCCTCCTGGACCTTCAAAGCCAGCAACTTCCTCATCTTCTCCAGCTCCATATTTCCAACCACATCCGTATCTACAGAGTTAATCTGTGCTGGTTAATCCAGGCTATGGTCTCCATTCCATGGCCCTTTACCTTGATCGTACTTTCTAGGTCACTCTTACCATAGAAGATGACATATTCACGAATTTTGGAGATTTGGATGTGGACTCTGGGGGTGGAATTTTTGTGCCTAGCACAGTCCCCATTCACATGACAAGGCTTGTGCAGGTTTGGGAACAAACATAATGATTTGGAGTAAGAATCCAACTATTTACCGGAGGAAGCAGAAGGGGATGGGTGCACTAGGGAGTAACTGGTGTGCTGTGCTGTCGCCAATGGATGGTGCCTCTGTCCCAATGCCTCGGAAAAAAGGTGGGCAGTGAGGTGGTCTAGTGAGATATTTAAATTAGAGCTAACTAATGGAATGTCTAGTACCATTGGCAGGGCAGATTTGGGGAGCTGAGTTGGGTGGTAATCAGGGAATTTAACTCTGGTATTCCAGACCTAAAAACGAAAGTCATAGTATGCTATGTCATGACCCCACTGAAGGAAAAACTGCTCACCTCCTTGACTGGGTACTATTGACTTTGACGGGAGAGGAGGGTGGCTGTTAGAGGGACCGGATACCTGGTGCTCTCCGACTTTTCAAGTCCATTGCCAGGGTTGGGTGACTACATTTTACGTAAAAGTCTAACCTCTTTTCTTGGAAAATTATACCTGACCCTATTGGACCACTATTCCATATGGTATCTTTGTATGTGTGTGTATATGTGTACGTGTGTGCTCGTGTGTGTGTGTGTGTGTGTGTAAGAGGAGGGTACACATGTGTGCAGGTATACATGTGTTGTGTTTGTGTAAGAGGAGAGTACACATGTGTGCAGGTATACATGTGTTATGTTTGTGTAGGAGGAGGGTACATGTATGTCAGGTATGCATGTGTGTGTAGGAGGAGAGTACACATGTGTGCAGGTATACATGTATGTGTTTGTGTAGGAGGAGGGTACACCTGTGTGCAGGTATGCATGTGTGTGTGTGTGTGTGTGTGAGAGAGAGAGAGAGAGAGAGAGAGAGAGGTGCATGTGTATTCATATGTGGATGCTGAGGAGGATGTTGGGTGTCCTCCTCTATCCCTCTCTGTTATGCCCTTGAGGCAAGGTCTCCTACTGAACCTGGAACTTCCTGGTTCCCAGCTAGACTGGCTGGCCAATGAGCCCCAACAAACCCGTCTCCATCCCCCTGCAGCTCTAGGGTTACAGGCCCATGTAGTCCTGCCCAGATTTTTGCATGGCTGCCTAGAATCCACATTTAGGTACTGGAGCTTGAGCAGTAAGCATCCTTATACACTGAACTATCCACTAGCTCCCACCCCAACCCTATTCCTTGAGTTCTGGAGCTGCCCCTGCACTCTTGAGAGAGGACCCCACCCCTCACCACAGGCGAGGGTGATCCTACCCTGAGGATATGCATGTAGGGGAGCTGACTCTGTCACCACACCTGAGGCGGGTGGCCCCAGTTGTTTGATCTCACCTGCCTTTCTAACACCCAGGCCCACAACTAGGCCTTGGATTGACCCACCATAGCATCTACCCCATCTGGGTCTTTCTGGAGCTCGTGAAGGAACTGGTCCTATGGAATGATACATGCAAGTCCTACAAGACACAGGATACCTCGGAAGAGCTCTGGTGAGGATCCAGTGAAGATGGTTACCAAAAACCAGAGGCCTTGAACCAGACCAAAAACTCGTTGCCAGTCAAGCTGATGGGACAAAGGGGTACAATATATAACACACTGAACCTCCAGTGCCACCAGGACTGATGAAGAGGTGATAGGAAGTCAGGAAAGAAGGAGAAGCAGAGATATTTCTGTTTCAGGTGTGGTTTTTTTTTTTTGTTCTGTTTTGGATTGTTAAGTTTTGTTGTTGTTTGTTTATTGTTCTTGCTTTTGTTTACTTGCTTGCTTACTTTGTGTTATGTTGTTTCATGGAGGATGCAACAGGGATGAGGGGTACTATGGGGGTACAGGAAGTGAACAGAAGTGGGGTGCATGGTGTGAACCCCCTAACGTTTCGATAAAGAATTTTAAAAGAAAATAAAAGAAAGAATATCTCCCTCAGGTTGGCCTCTAGGCAAGTCCGTGTGGCAGTTTCTTTATCAATGGTTGATGTGTGAGCATCCAGCCCACTGTGGGCAATGCTACCCCTGGGCTGGTGGTCCTGTGATGCAGAAGAAAGCACCCTGAGAACGAAAGCCATCAAGTACAAGCCAGGAAGCAGCATTCCTCCATTGTCTTTGCTTAAGTTCCTGCCTCCAGGTTCCAGCCCTGGCTTCCTAATTGCTGGTCCTGCTTCTCTGCACACAGAAGCCCTGTGTTCCCCTCTTGCCTGACAGCACGCTGCTCTCGTTAGCAATCCAGCTGCTCAGGCCCCCTCGTCCACATGTGAGCATGAAGGAAACAGAGCTTCCCACTTCCTTTCTTGGCTTTAAGAATCATGATTGAGTCTATACAGGAAAGCGTGTTTCTGCACATTAGCCACACGTGTGTCTATATTTAAAACAGCTCTCCTCCTCTTTTCTCTATTACCTATAACATCTTAGAGGTGGTAGATATTTTTAACAGAGGGTTAGTGAACTAGGTGTGGTGGTACATGCTGGAGATCCCAGCACTTGGGAGATCGAGGCAGGAAGATTATGTATTTAAGGCTAGAACTGGCTACCAGAGAGAATTGTAGGCCATCTTGAGATACATGAGACCCTGTCACAAGAAAAAAAGAAAAAAGTTATACAATTTGAAAATTCAGCAAAGAAATTTAAGCAATAGCAAAACGGTATGCACACGCACGTGCACACAGAGCACATACTGGAGACTGAACACGTCACCTCACTCTGTACAAAGCGTTCATTCTACCACTGAGCTACACACTCAGTCCAAAGCAAATGCTTTCTCTTACCAGATTAGAAAGGTATTTTGCATTGATTGATAATGAATAAATGTCAAGGTCACCACAAAGATCTGGTCCAGCTGGAGCTCCAAGTCTAAGATGGAGAAATGGAAGCTGTAGTAAGAAACCAGACCCATGCGTTCATATTTTCATCAAATGCTTTATTAAGCTCCTATTAATTACCAGACACTGGGATATATGGAAAGAACATGGTGATGATTAAAGCCATACAAAGCCCATGCTCTTGTAGAGAATGCAGTGTAATAAGATATTTAGATTCTAATTAATCACAGTAATTAGTCTAAATTAGTCATTCTGAAAGAGACCACTAGGTATCCCCATTATCTACTCAGACCTCCGAGTTCATACTTGAGCCCAAGTAAGGGCATTTTCCAGGCTCCTTTACAGCTAAATATAGCCACATAATGAACTTTTGATAAGTAAGAAGTGAGTGCAAGCTTGCTAGGGCCATGCTCTCATAAGAAGTAGGTGTGTCCTCCATCCCCTCCCAGCAACTCGAAAGTAGGTACAATATAGAGTCTGTACTGGTGGGTCCATAGGGATGACTGTACCCAAAAGTAAACAGTTCCTAAGAGTGCAGCCTTCAGTCAAGCCCTGGGCTGCTTACCTCTGCACCACTGAAAGCCATAAAGAAACGTCTGTCTTATTAAAGTCACTCTGAGTTTCTGTCTCATCAGCAGATCTAGTTCTTAACTAAGAGAGGAGTTCTGGGGACTAGGGATATCGGTCTGTCCATAGAGTGCTTGTCCAGCATACCAGAGCGTAGAATGCTCTGGTTTTGATCCCCAGTACCACTTGGTGGCACATGCCTGGAATCTCAGCACTTAAAAGACTGAAGCAGAAAGATCAGAAGCAAGGTCATTCATCCTCAGGTACACAATGAGTTTAAGGCTATTCTGGGATGCATAAGACACTGTCTCAAAACATTGGAAGAGAGGTTTGCAGAAAAGACATGTAAAGGATAGGGTAGGTCCTTTCCTAAGAAGGTGGACATTGTATGAGCCATTGGGAAACCATGAAAGTATATTAAGCCCAGTAATGAGCTCATCAGATTTATGTTTCGGATAAATTTTCCTAGGTGGGACTAAGTACGATTGGGCCAGATTATACTGCTTCTGTCAAGAGAGAAATGATGGTGCTCTTGTCTAACACTGCAGTCCTTGTAAACATCAAGACTGCACTGATGCAATAGTATAAAAATACCTCTTACATGCGAAGAGACTAGAACTTTTGCTGGACCTCACAGCAAGAGTTAATAATATATCTTGAGGTCACTTAGGACTTAAGACTGCTCTTCTACTGTTTACTCAGTTCATTTGCTTACCCTACTTTTAACAGAACAATGTAACAATCACCCTTACTTACCTTGGATTTCTCATCAACTTTTACAACCTAAATTAATGCAGGGCTGTAATCTTAAATTACTCACTCTTACATGTCCCTGACCCAGAAGACGGCATTCATTTGCTGAAGGCTGCAGACACAGGGATTGAAAACAATCTTCCAAAATCTACCTTAAATGTTGAGCATATATTCATGGATATTGGCTGATAAACAATGATCTTTATAATACATTTTTATTATCTGGGTCAGCTGGGATCAGTTGGAGCCAATGATTTAAACCTGTGTAAAGCTCTGCGTGTATATCTGTGTACCACATGTGTGCCTGGTACTCATGGAGACCAGAAGAGGGCATCAGATCTCCCAGAACTGGAGTTACAGATACTTGTAAACCACCATGTGGGTGCCAGGATCCAAACTTGGGTCTTCTGAAAGAGCAGATAGTACTTTTAAATTTTGAGCCATCTTTCCAAACCACCACCACCTTTATTTTTTGGAGACAGTCTCTCTATGTAGCTCTGGCTATCTTGGAAATCTCTTTGTAGGGCAGACTGGCTATGAATTTAGAGAGATTTGCCTGCCTTTGCCTCCTGAGTGCTGGGATTGAAGGTGTGCACCATTACGCCTGGCACTACATTAGTATATTTTAGGTAGGATTGTGTGCATAAGCTCTCTGTGTCCTTTGCATCAAGCACAGAGCTTGGCATGGACTAGAACTCAGAACACACACAGTGAATGCCTAGAGAACGGCCATTATAAGTACCAGCAATTAAAGAACACAGTGCTCTGCTCATCTGGGCATAGGCGAGCTGTTTTGTTACCAGAGTCTTAGGGCAAAGCTATTCTGGGAGACCCAATGGGACAGTCTCAGCTGCTTGCCCCAGGTGATCCAACAGGAGACTCACAGCAACAAAGCATGAAAGGAATTTCTATGTGGGGTGACTGACCTAGGATAGTAACAGAGTGCTGACTTTGGGGTATCAGCAAAAGCTTTGGGGCAATATACACAAAGAAAAGTGCCAAGCATCAAGCAGAGTCAGGTGATAGTCTGGCAAGGACTGGCCACACAAAGTCATTATTGGAGTCAAAAAAAAGTCTCTGCTGCTGGGGCGCAGGTTCTGTTTCTGTCACTGGATATGGCTTTCTCAGTTCTGTGATCCTGGAATCTAAGATAAACTGAGGAAAGGAGTAACTGAAGAGGAAAGAGAGAGAGAGAGAGAGAGAGAGAGAGAGAGAGAGAGAGAGAGAATAGAGTTAGTTCAACCAAGGAATGGATCTTCCTTCCATTCTCTGAAGCATAACAGTGACTGCCAGGGAGGTTAGAAGCTCCACAGCTTAGTAACAGAGGTTGGATAATGTTAGTCAAAGATTAGAAATGAGCCCAGCCTTCCACTTCTCCACTCTGAAGGAAATTTTTATTCACGGGGAATAAAGAGTTAGGAGGAATGTAAAAGGAATCCTTCAACTTGACAGGCTGCTGGCAGGGCAGCCAAGACATACGAGACTGAGCCGTTTTTCTTTTCTTTGGAAGTAAGTTAATGTAGTTAATGCATGAATTTTTGAATAAGCTAATAGGCTTGGAAGAAGAAAAATGCCAATCTTAGAAATTTTTAAGGAGAAGAATTGGAGCAGAGATAGGGGACATATGCAGTAGGGAGACAGAAGCATCATCATCATCATTTATGCCCCGGCAATGTTTAAGCATGCACGGACAGCCCCTTAATGGCAGTTCTCCAGTTGTTCCTATCCTGGTCAGTCCTAGATGCTTGTGTTAGTGTCACACCCAAGGTCCCACAGTCTTCCTTTATGCTGTCTATCCAGCATTTAGGTGGCCTTCCTCTTCACCTTATCCCCTGCTCTCCTCCAAGCAGTGCTATCTTCAGGTATCTGCCGTCATTCATTCTCATAACATGGCCAAAGTATCTCAAGTGCCATTGCTGTATCCTGTAGTTTACTTCCTTCTGTAGATGGAGATGTTTCTTACTGTCATCATTGCACAGCCTACCTCTTCGTGTGACACCTAGAATCCTCCTGAGACATGCCATCTCAAACACACTCAGTCGCTGTTCTGAGAAAGGTTTCATTGTCCGGGTTTCAGAGTTATAAAGAAGGCAGCTCAGGACAAGTGTCTCATACACTTGTAATTGTGTTGTTATCATTACGTCTCTTGCTGACCAAACCTTTCCTAGTGCCTGGAATGCAGCCCTTGCTTTCCCTATCTGCCTCTTGACATCTGAAATAGTTCCCCCCTTTGAACTGAGGTTTCCTCCCAGATAGACAAAGTTGACTGTTTGCTTGAGGTTCTGATTCCTTATTACAATGTTAAAATCCCTGTGCACCCTTCCCATGTGTTGTATCTCAGTCTTCTCCATGTTGGCTTTCACACCAAGGTTTTCATTGACTTCCACCACTCTGTTTACCATGGCCTGCAGCTCATTGGGACTTTCAGCAAGTAGTGCTGTATCATCGGCAAAATGCAAGTTATTAATTCGCACACTACCTATCTGCACGCTTATCTCCTCATCCTCCAGGGCTGTTGCTATTGATAATTCCAGGACTATATTAAAGAATAGTGGTGAGAGAATACATCCCTGCAATGCTCCTACGATTGTCTTAAACTGATCACTTAGTTCTCCACAGACTTTGACCAATGCAAAGCTATCTTTACAGACATTTTCTAGTATCCTTATGATTCCTCTGAGTACCTATAGAACCTCATTGTTTCCCAAAGTCCTTTCCTTCAAATGCTAGTGAATGCCTTCCTGAAGTCGCTGTAAAAGACATATAAGTCTTTTCCAAATTCTTTGTATTTTTCTGCCAGTTGCCTCAAAGTGAAGATCTGGCCAACTGCGCTCCTGTTAACTCTCAGTCTGCCCTGGGCCTCTGCTAGGATTTCCTCTGTTCTGCCCTTGATCCTTTGCAGGACAATGGAGGAGATCTTGCTGCTATGGCACAACAAACTAATGCCCCTGTAATCTGAGCAGCCTAGCTTTTCCTTCTTCTTGTGTATGGGAATTATGACTGAGTTCTTCCACTCTGTGGAAATAACTTTGTGTTCCCAGGTCTCTCTGAAGAGTCTGAGAAGCACCTCAGCCCCTGAGCCTATTTTAACTACCTCTAGCTCCTTCACTGTGATGTCATTCACTTTTGGGGCCTTTCTGCATTTTGCTCTCTTGATAGCTTCCTCTATCTCATTCTTGTCAATATTCAATATTTCCTCATTGTCTCTGGTGTTTGAGTAGCTGCCGAAGTCTTTCTCATTGTAGTCTACGTTGACAGCATTAACGCCATTGTATAGGGTGTCAAGTCTTGTCTCCAACTTTGCTTTACTTTCCCTGGTTCTGTTAGTAAATGACCTTGCCCATCTTTAATCACTGGAATCTGAGGAGCATATCTGGCAGTTGTCCATCTGATAGCTTCATAGACAAGATGTGTTTTATTGTGGAGTTTAGCCTCTCGGACCTCTTTGCATAAACCTGTATAAACAGCTGTCTATCCCTCTTTGCTCCTCTTCTGACCTCCCTGCACAGATAGTTGTGGTGTTTTGCTGCCTGTGGTTTTCCTCTTGTTTTCTCTTTAGCTTCCTTCTTTCTTCAGCCAGGTTGATCGTCTCTGCAGTAAGCCATTCTTCTGGTGTTGCCCTTTTGCATAACCAAGGGTCTCCTTTGAAGCCTCCTGTACAGCTCTTTTGATTTTCTCTGTTCACTTTCTATATTTGTAAAAGTTTGTTTAACAAATTCCCTCAACTTTTTTTTCCATCGGTTCTCTTGTACTCTCTGTACAGCTGGGCTCCTCAGTTGTTTAGATTGACCTTCTGGTTCATCTTGCCTGGCGTGCCTCTCCTAAGTTTCAGGTAAATGTTGGCCATAAGAAGTTGGTGATCTGATCCTAAATCAGCACTAGGAAATGATCGGTTGTTTTGGATGCTAGGTAAGAGTTTCCTACTTACCAGAAAATAGTCAATATGTCCCTACGTGCGTTACTCAGGGGATTCCATCCAGCATCTTGATGGTTTGGCCTTCTTGAATTTTGTGCTGGATATAAACCCATGAGCCCTGCTTAGTTGATTCTGAAAATCATGTTATCCTGGTGACCTCTACCCTTCTGGTTCCTGCAATCCTTCTTATCCCTCTTCTTCTAGGTTCCCTGAGCTCTGAGGGGAGGGAGTGGATGAAGGTCTCCAATTTGAACTTACTCTTCATCTAATGTTTGACTGTAGGTCCATGCATCTGTTTCTGCCAGCTGCTGGATGAAGCTTCTCTGATGGTGACTGGGCTAGGCACCAGTCTGTGAGTATAATAGAATATCATTAGGAATCATTTTATTGATTTTTTTTTCTATCCTAGGTCTCTGGACTATCCAGGATCTGGTTCCTGGTCATCTAGGCAGTGTCAAGCATGAGCTCCATCTAGTGGTGTGGACCTCAAATGAGACCAGTCATTAGTTAACCACTCCCCTAAGTTCTGCACCTCCATTTCCCAGCAGACAGATAGAATGCAGGCTGAGGCTTTCCCATCACTGAAAGTTGCCTGGTTACAGAAGAAGGCCAGTTGGGTCACCCTCACAGAATCCTGGGAGTTTCTACTGCACTTGGTTTCTACTTTGTGCCCCCCCACCCTTCAATTCCAATCATTTCTCCCCATACTCTTTCCCTCCATCCCATCCCTCCACCTGATTCCTCCTGTTCCCATACCCACCCACCCCCAGTCCACCCACAAAGTCTATTCTATTTCCCCTTCCCAGGGAGATCCATGCATCCCCTATAGAGCCCAATAGAAGCATTCATTTTCCTAATTGAGCTGCTTGCCTCTCAGATGACTTTAGCTTGTGTCAAGTAGACATAAAACTATTCAGCACACAGAGTGATAGAGGAAGAAATCCAACACAAGCATTAACCTCTGACCTCCACATATATGCATGCGTACATGCAGGTACGCATGCACGCATACTCACATGAACACACACACATACCACCAACACCACCTCCACCACCACCACCAGCAGCAGCACACCACACTACACAAAAAAGAAGAAAGGGAAATTAACCACATGAGTTTTCTCTATGCAGAATAACAATGCATGTCAATTGTCAGCCTGGGCTACCGGGGCACCATTATGACCATACTCTAGTCTTTTTCCAATTCCTTCAGGAAATCAGCAGTGGAGGAAAGGGCGATTGCTATGAGCCATTGCATTTTTCATAACCTGCTAAAGATGATGCCAGAAGCGAACTTTAAAAAAATTACTTTTGGTATTTATCTGAATTACGTCTGCAGATAAAGAAGTTCCTAAAAGCAATTCTACTTGTGCATGAGAGGTAACAACTGAAAAAGTAACGTTCATGACTGTAAAAAGAAAGCCGGGTACGAATTTCTCTATTACCTCATAGAAGAAGTTCTTCCTTGAACAACATGGAAATCCCCAGAAATTCTTACAAACTTATCTCCCTGAAAAGTAAAATCAATTACTTGAAGAGAGGAGGAAGCAGGGTGGGCAAGAGAAACATGAGATCATGAAACTGTGAGATGTATGACAAAGTTGAGTTCCGAAAGCTTCTTTCTTTATTTGGACTTATGGAGTGAATTAAATCCTGAAATCAACTACCCAGTCAGAACACTGCGAAGAACAATGGGGAAATTCAGAATAATTATGCTGAAAAGCACAAGACGACAAGAGAAAGACCATGACCAACCCCTAAGCAGTGTGTTTACAAGTTCTTGAGAGTAACAAGACTACAATAAAGGTAAATGTAAAACAATTTACATTTGTAACATTGTGGTGTTACATCACAACTCTCTCTGGAGTGGTATTATAAATGCAAGGTGCCATCTGGGTCACAGATTTGATTAGGAGTCACTCAGACTATGCAGGCCAGATCCAGAGAAAAGTTGCCTGAGTCCCCAAGCATCACACCCCTCCTGGACAAGAGAAAACTAACCTGCCTGGCACCACCCTTGTGTATGACCTCATAACACCACTCAGAGATGGACGATTTAACATACCATTTTGGGCAAAGGGGCATACATAATGTGACCAGATAGAAAAGCTGTCCCATGTCCGGGAAGAATGACTACAAATACTGAAGATACTCAAGGAAGAGACTGCATACCCAGAACCAAATTAAAGGTGGCAAGAGAAGTAGATAACAGAATTGGAGAGGTAGGCTTGTGGATGGAGGTTCATGATTGACATGGATTGAGAGCTGTTCGGGTTAGTAAAGCTGCGTATATCTATTAGAATATTTCCAACCACAGTTAGATTGTGATGTCTCTGACCTTGCCTGGTGTTCTTAGAAAGCAAGATGAGACGTTAACCTGTAGCCAAACCGCAGGGTGCTAACCTCATACAGGTATACTACTAAAAAGTATAACTTACTACTTTACCTATGCTTAATCATCTCATCTTATATTGAAATATTAATATGTATCTCTTCATTGTTGTTACAAGAATTAAGTGCAAAATGCCAAGAAAAGACAGGCTCAGTGACAGCTCGCAGTGCTGACATCGGCTGTCAATCAATATCTTCAATACTCTGAGTCCCAGTTCTCGACATTGACATAAGCTCTTTCTGTTCCTGGACTAGACTTCACTAAATTAATTTAAAACGCACCTTTCAGTCATCAGCTGCAAAGTCACTGACTCCTGCTGGCACACTGGGCAAGTGCTTGCCCACCACTGTGGTTTCAACGAGAAATGTCCCCCATAGGGACACTTCAGTTGACACTGAGCTATTTGGGAATTGGGAGCATTGCTGGGGGAAACATGTCACTGGGACAGATCTTGAGATTTTATAGGTCAGGTATAGTTCCTGTCCATTCTGCTTAGTGTTCTTCCAAAAGTGGGGATTAAGGAATCTCAGCAACACATTTCTGCCATCAGGAGGGTCATAGCTTCCATTCTGTAATGTACTATTTACTCTCAGACTGTAACTTGCTTTTGTCACCAGAGAAGTATCTAATGCGGCCGTTCACTTCATCCCTGTCCAGCATTCCCTCCTCAATGCCCGTCCTAAATCCTGTCTCCTCTTGTCTCCCACTCACTGATGACACACACAAGGGCACACGTCCCGGAAATTATCAGGGAAAGTCAACAAGGAAAGAAAGGGGGCTGGAGAAAAAGAGAGCAGTACTAGTCTCAGGAACACATGAGCTCTGCGATGACAGAACAAGAGCAGACACTGTACCAGGGTTGCCGAAGGCTCTGAAGGAGTTACTCATAGAGGCTGGCTTCTTTCTTTTAAATCTCTTCCTTGTGACTTAAGGGAATTTCCCATGTAAGAAATTGTGCAATGGACAGGTCGTCCCTAGAGACATCCTGCAGGTGAGTTCTTGGTAAGTCTTCTCTTGCGGCCACAGATGCAAGGACAAGTATGATCCCTGTATAACATCTTCTATGGACTAAGGGCACAACAGGCTGTGTCCCTTGTCCCCACGAATGTCTCCTTTACTATTTTACCATCACTCTATACTTGCTCTCTAATGATGACCTCCACCAAATTGTGCAATAACTTTGTTCTGTGGCTTGCTTTTTCAGCTAGATTCAAATTCTGGGGAGGGAGAAACTGTTGCTGTTTGTCTTGTCACCCTGTCTTAAGTCTTATTCAAATCTTAATGCACTTCCTAAGAAATCAGCATGTAATATATATGTGTCAAAGTCTGTTTACCTAGCAGCCTTTGATACTGGCAAAATTCCTCACAGTGGACAATGTGATCACTAATCCTATGGACACATTTTGACTTCATAGGGCTCAAAACCCTTTGACTTTTGTGAACTCCCTTTTTTCACTAAAAACAAAAAAAATTAATTGTATTTTATAACTACCTTGGTACAGTGATAAATAAATTTGTTATTATATATTTATTGCTTTTACTTTGTGTATGGCCATCCCACCCCTTATTTTATGTTTTATTTTACTCTTTTTTAGATAGGTTCTCACTATGTTTCCCAGGTAACTCCTGAGCTAAAGAGATGTTCCCACCTCAGTCTTCCAAGGAGGCTGTTATCATATTTTTTAAATTCTGATTGTAAATGAAATTAAAATTAAAACATTTATAAAACTGGATATGACAACACATACCTGTAATCTCGGCACTCAAGAGGCTGAAAGAGGAGTATTGCCATGAGATTAAGGACAGTTGGTGTAGGAGGGTCTATGTGTTACTTTCATTGGTTAAATAAAGAAGCTGCCTTGGCCTTTTGATAGGCCAGCCCTTAGATGGGTGAAGTAGACAGAACAGAATTCTGGGAGGAAGAAGGCAGTGTGGCAGATGCCATGGATCTCCTCTCCGAGACGGGCGCTGGTTAGACTCATGTTGGTAAGTCAAGTGGTGATACACATTAATGGAGATGGGTTAAACGAATATGTAAGAGTTAGCCAATAAGAGGTTAGAACTAATGGGCCAGGCAGTGTTTAAATTAATACAATTTCCATTTGGTTATTTCGGGGGGTTAAGCTAGTCGGGCCGGGAACGCAGCCTGCTCCTTTTACAACAGACAGTCTAGACTATATAAAATGAGGGCCAGGACAACCAGAGCTAGGGCAAGACCTTCTTTCCAAAATAAATAAAATAAAGCACAGGTTCCTATGTACATAAAGTATACACTTATACCTGGTGTATACATTGGCCCTGACAACACCAGCAATAGAAACATTTGAAGTAGGAATGAAGCTCTAATTCAGTGATAAAGAACTTCTTTAGAATGCTCCAAGCCCTGATTTTGATACCCAGCCGACAGAGAGACAGAGAGACAGAGAGAGAAGGGTAAAAAGCACCAAGAGGAAACGGAGCAGAAAGGGCTAGATGCTGACACTGACCTGCTTGCGGGGTGGAGTGGCAGTGTAGTTATGAAACAACCAGAATGCTGGCCATGCAAACACTGGAGCTCCTCTGCACACTCAGCCAGTCAGTGGGAAGCTTGGAGCCTGCCGGGATGCAGGCTGGGCTCCTTCAAGGCCGCCAGCAGTGTTCATGTTCCCTTAGATTGACCACTCCCTTATGTGCAGCATCAGACTCATCCGGAGGCCAGTTCCTGTAGGGCCCGGGTCTGCCCTTGTTCCTGGGGCTCACCTTGAGGACGGCTTCTGGTCAGATGACTAAGCATCCTGTTTGTTCCTGTGCTCCCTCTGCCCCGCCTGGTGATTTGTTGTAGGGCATTGTTGACTCTATTGTTGGTATGGTAATTTCCCACCTGCCTAGGTGGGAGTCCTTGTGCAGCAGTTAGATATGGTAATTTCCCACCTGCCTGGGTGGAATTCCTTGGGCAGGAGTGGGGTATATAAGATTTTCCCCAAGGCTAAATAAACGGCATTCGGCTGATCTCCTTTCGAATGACCCAGGTCTCTTTGTGTGTTCTTTCAGGCCCTTGTCCGACTCGCGTAAGGTACAGTGGCGCGCGAACTGTACCGAGGGGGTAACACAGAATCGGGTGTTACAAGTTCCATTGTGGCCATCCAAGATGCATGAGCAGAAAGGGGGCATTAAGCCTTCTGGTTTACCTCTGATATTACACAGACAAGGAATTTGTGCCCTTCCCTGCTGACAAGCCCATGTCTGTCGCATGTCCAACCTAGACAATCACAGTACCTGAGAAGGACTTCATACTGACTGTCCTGGAGAATCCAGGTCAAACCCAGAGCAGAGATGCAGCAAAATCAGGGAACAAGAAATCTGGCAGCCCATTCCATAGTCCTGAGAACCCCTCACCTCACTAAGTGTAGTTCAGGGATCCCCTGTCCCTTTTTTTTCTGGTCGGTGAAGAGTCCAAGAAATAAATATGGATTCCAAAAATGAGGAATATATATATATAGTTGCAAGTCTGGGAGAATGAGAACAGACCATCAGCAGCTTTTCCAGCAGATCAAGGATCATTCACTCACAGGGAGCTGTTTTCTCAGATGTTTGGGAAGCTTAGGTCATTTTACGACTGGCTGTTTCATTTACAAGACCAGAATGCCCCCCTATAAATTTAGAATGGTGTCCTGGCCAGTCCTGATAAACGACAGAGGTGAACTGAGCTAACCTTTAGGAGACAGAGATAAGGTGACCTTTGGGTCAGATACTGTCTCCGTTATGGACAACTGGCACCAGAGCAGGGTATTTTATGGGATACATCTGGTCAAGAGACTAGCTGACCGGACTAAGATCTCAGACCTCCTTATCACAGCTGTCAAATTGATGAAGTATACCTTGTGAGAAAACCTGGGAACAGACAAATGGGACTGTCCCCAAGATGACCCAAGCCCCTACCAATAGAATTACTGTTACTAAGCCCCCCTCCCCATGTAACCTGTAAACCTATAAAAGCTGAATAAAGAGTTGGATCGGTGTGATCAGTTGGCGAGACCTGCTGATTCACCCACAGACGCCTGTGAAATTAATAAAATAACCTCATGCTAATTGCATCTGTTGGTTTGGGTCATCGAGTTAAGGGGGAAATCGCCACCCTTGAAAACGAGGGTCTTTTCATTTTGGAGGTCCCACCGAGATGCATTTTGAAGCCCCCCTACTCGATAACCCACTGAGCCAAACAGGAGGTAAGAGCCGGCCATATGTGTCTCTTTGTGTCCTTTACGTCTGTTAGTCTGTTATGTGGTTGTGACTTTTGAAGTCGTTTGTACGTACAAGCGCTCCGTAGGCTAGGTGAAGGAGGGAGCTGACGGGTTCCGTACTCCTCACTAGCCACCCTTGGCAGACGTGCCAAGGATGTCGGGAGCCCGACTTTTCGGGGCTCGATTCGTATCTGAGAGTGAACAGGCCACTCTATTGGAGAGCAAGGGAGATGTAGTCTTGCCTCCTCAGTCTGAGAGCAAGAGAGATGTAGTCTTGTCTTCTCAGTCTGAACTTTTGCTTTGGGCCGCGCGGCTTCTGGCCTGTGTCTATGTTGTGTCATGTCTTTGTTTTTTGTATATATGTTTGTACTCGAGTCTAAATCTGGTACCATAGGGCAGTAAGTAACCACCTCTCTGACCCTAACTCTAACTTTAGAGAAAAGCTACAGACCCAGCTGTGAAAATCCGATAAGCTGGCGGTCTGCCCCCTTTCCCCACCTCTATAGGCTGTGCCTCGCCAAGGCTGCGCTACTAAATCGCCCTGCTTCCTGACCGGCTCCGTCGTCCCCGCGCCCACCACCCGGCCTGGCGACGTAGCTCGGAGCCCCGGCCTCCCCCGCCAGCGCGCCGATGGGTGCCTGAGTGAGGCGGCTCGAGCCTTTCCGTATCAGCCGAGCGCGCCCCTTGTTGGGGAGGGGACAGCGGCGGTGGCTCTGCGAACCCCTACTGCCCCACCACCTTCCCCTGCTCGCGACTGTGGCGTGCGTTGTGGCTCTCTGGGACTCGCCCTGGGACTGCTGCTGGCACTGGCGCCCAGCATTCTCCGGAGCTCAAGTCTCTGGGGGGAGGGAGCGGAGCCGGGGCGGAACACCTGGCCCCAGCCAGGAGCAAACTTTGCTGCCGTCAGGCAGGGTAGAGGGGGGAAGGGGAGGACGGGGCCAAGTCGGAGGAGGGAGCGCCGCAGCCCCAGCCTCTTTGCGCAAGTTCCCGTGCACCAAGCTGTTGGGTTCTCCAGGCCCGACCCTGCTGGCGTTCCCTGGCCCAGCAGCCGCCACTTCCGCTGTCACCACAGCGAAAAGGTAGGCACCGAGGAGGCTCACCAAGGGCGAGGAGCCCTCGTTGTAGGTGCAGGCGCCAGGATGCTCAAAGTTCTAGCATCATCGCCAGAGCCCAAGGTGCATAATTCTCCCCTTAGCGCTGGGGCGGGCACTGAGCCTCGGACTAGCCCCACTCCACAGGGGAGCTCACTCCACAGGGAGAGCCATCTTGGCTGTATTAAAACCAAACAAAGGCTTTGGCTAGAGCATCCAGGAGAGAGGAATGCTTGCCCCCTGAAGTCCCTGTGCTGAAAGTGACTCCCTTGCTCCAACATGTCTCCATTCTGACCTGGAGTCCACCAACACCGTGCAGGAGGACTGGGGGAAGGAGGGCTGCCTTAGATAATCCAGAATGCTCCCTCCCCCTATAGTCAATACCAAGGTCTTCCCAGCTCCTACTGACAGGTATGTCTTCAAGGGACTTCCTCTTCTACTTCTGCCCACTGCCTATGTGAAAAAGCTAGCATTTCTCAGCGCCACCTCAGCCAGGCCTGATGCTCCCCAATCCTTGGGCCTAGTGTGAGGACTCAAGAGATGCCTCCGTGGTGAACAATGTGATATCCCCGAGGAACTGAGTTGAGGCTTCCAGGTGGCCGACCAATCCTGACCTGACAAGTTCCCTAGAATGGATTCCTCATGGGGCCTCTCATGGTTTACTAGCTTTCCTCCGAGCCTATTGTGTGGGCTTGGACTTACTGTAGTATGTAGACACCAGCCAAGTCAGTCATTGACCATTCCCTCCCCAGTCTCTTTTTGGGGGTCTATGGGAATGTGCTAGCTAGAATGCTGGGGGTACTGAAGTAGGGTTATGGGAAGCTTATGACAGTACATCTAGGAGCTCACTGTGGATGGCTGAGGCTGGAGCCAGGTCCTGGAAGGATCCCCAGTGGGGTTCCCTGTGGGGTCTCCTTTCCAAAGATAAGGCTTGCTCACCCTGGAAACTAAGGTGCTAGGGAATGAATGGCAGCCTCCCTTCAGCAAATGCCATATAAAGCCTTGTGCCAAGGATTTATGGCCCTTGCCTGGGGGAGATAGCTGGTGCTAGCGCCAGGGTCATGGAACTAAGGACTCCTGTGGAGACACACGTGCCAGCAAGATCCAAGCTGGTGCTAATTCCTCCCCACAAGACCCAGTATGCCTGGGAACCAGAAGTAGGTTGTTTCTCTGGAGTCAGATACCCTATTAGAAAGCAAAAGTCCCCTAAAGAGCCTGGACCTCTTCATTTTGACAGCCAGGACTGGGTATGACAGCAGATGAGAGATTGCAAGTAAAAGTAACCCTAAGGCGAATGTGGATTCAGGAACAGGTAGTAGGGCAAGCCAACATCAGAAGGGCCTCCCAGCCCTGATAGCATCTTTCTTCTAGGGATGCTTTGTTCCAGTCATAATGTGTTATGTCCAGGATAAAGCTTCTGGTTTAAAAATTTAAAAAGTTAAGCTGAGTCACTTAAAAAAAAGTGCTTATAAAAAAAAAAAACTACAGATTATTGGTTTCTATAGCTCTTACTACGCAGTGTGTCCAGAGAAAAATAAATTCCCAGCTCTGTTTAGATGGATACAGAACTACACTGTCTTTAAGAACTATTGCTGTAAAAGCCCTGGCCGGAGCCAGGGCCATGTAAACAGCCTAGCTGAGCTTCTAAGTCAGCCTATGTTTAGATCTGAGTTTGGCACTTGACTGCTTGCAATGCTTGTGATAAGATGGGGGTTCTGAGTTGCCCCACATGGCAAAGATCAACTAGAGCTTCTCACCCCCCTACAGCCACAATGATGATGTTGCTAAATGATAAAATTGAGTTAAAATGATTCTTTTGATTCTTTATGTTTATGGCTATTTAAAAACATGATGTTTCTCATTTATTATTGATATAAAGGATGTACAATTTGGGTTGTTTTTAGGTTCTGTCTATGATGAAATAAGTTTGCTATGTAAAATAGGCTCAAAAGGGATATTGCTACGTTTTTAAGGTAATATGTTACCTAATTCTGAAAATTCGCCATACTAATGTTCAAAGTATATATCATTATGTACTAATGTTCAAAGTAGCTGTATCAGTTTACATTTTTACCAGCAATGGAGGATTTTTATCCCACATTCTCTTAAATGAAAATTGTCAAACAATATTTTTAATCTTGGTCATTTTTATAAGGATAAGATAAAATCTCAAAGTTGTTTGATTTGCATTTCCCCAATAATTAAGGATATTATATTCAAGCAAATTTTAAATACCTTTTAATTATTTTAAGTTCATTTGTTGAGAGTTTACTGTCTTGGTCTGTAACATAATTTTATTAGAATATTTGTTTTTATGAGGATTAAGCTTCTAAGTTCCTTATATGATTTTAAAATATTGATAAAGATACCTTCTTGTTCTACAGGCTGATATTATGTTCTGTTAATTATACCCTTTGCTATACCAAAAAGCTTCTTAGTTCCGGAGATCTCATTTATTGATTGTTTTTCTCAATGTCTATGCCACTGAGGCTGTGCTTAAAATTGTATTTAAAATCTTTTTCTTCTATGAGGTTCAATATTGTTGGGTTTATGTTAAGGTCTTTGATTCGTTTGGATTTCAGCTTTGTGCATAGAGGTAAATATGGATCTATTTTCTTCTTCTACATGATGATGTCTAATTAATTCTTAAAGGGAAAAACTGACAGTCATAACAGCCGGGCTCATGACAAAAGAGGAGGGGCTGCAAGGCACCCCACTAATTTGGCCAAGGTAAGAGAGGTTCTCCAGGGTCCAGTTAAAAATCTGTGTTCCTTAAATGATTAATAAAAGTTTACAGACATTTTACCCAACCTCTGAAGGTCAACAGACAGCGGTAGCCATGGCCTTCATAGGACAGTTAGTATCAGATATAGATACCTTACAAAATTTGGGGAGACAGAGAAAATATTAAACTAGAGACAGAGAAAGTAAAAAAAAAATGGCAGGACTCAGACAGATAGGGAGACTGGGCAACAGAAGATTAAAGACAAATAAAGACGGACAGAGGCACCCCTTGGACAGAGGCCAATGTGCTTATAAAAAGAAAAGGACATCAGATACCTCTATAGATCTTCTAAGGGACACAAGAACTGAGTACTCTTTAAAAAAATGGTTAAAACAACCATCGAACAAACTGGACATCTTACGAACTATAAATTTAAAAAAGGACAAATAAATGACTCTTTCCTCCCTGGTCACCCCTGAATATATGATCAAAGCCTTTTGTTGACCAAACAAGGGAGTTCTGCTTTCCCTGCTGTTCTCAGTTTTGCAGGAGACTGCTTGTCTGCTTCTGCCACGCCCTCCTCACCTAGGATGACCACCTCCCCCTGCCATCACCATCGGAGAAATCCTCACCTAGCAACTGCCTTGGTGCCACACTTGCCCTGAAGCCGGCATGAGCCCTGGCTGCTCACCCTGCAGTCTCGCTCCCCTCACCCATGTCAGACTGTGATAGAGCGCTCACAATGCTACTACAGGTGCCTTCCTTCACCGGGCTGCTGCTCCTGTGCCCTGCTCACGTCGATGGACTATGGATCCTACCAGCATCTATAGAAAGGACAGGTGGCTGGCAGAGCGGCAGGCTGAGCTGTGCCAGGCAGAGCCGGAAATGATGGCGAAGCTCTCCTGGGACACAAGGCTGGGAGTCCTAGCCGAGCAGGTATACAAAACTGAAGGTAAGCAGAAGGCGGAGGCAGCAGTGGCGGACAGGAAGCAAATGATCTGGGCCAATAGCCTCCCTGAAGGGATGTCGGTCGGCCCAGAAAGCTGAACTTATGACTTTGGTATAAGTTCTATGATGGCAGAGAAAGAAGATAGCCATCATACATTGACCAGGACTGAGACCGCCAATGTAATGGCTAAGAAGATCATAAAAATCTCCCCGAGGTTTGGGATGCCCAAGGTAATCATGTACAATAATAGACCTGCCTCTATTGCCCAGGTAAGTCATTGGGGATCAATTGGAAATAGTGCTTACCAACTCCAAAGCTCAGGTCAGATAGATAGAATAAATAAAATTCTAAAAATATTTTTTTACAAATTAACATAATTGGCCCTGGAGACCGGCAAAAAATGACTGGACAGACCTCCCTCCCCCTGTCCTGTTCTGGGTTCAAAACACCCAGGACTACATGGATTAACCCCTTTTGAGATCCTGTACGGAGGTCCTCCTCCAGCCATAACTTTCTTTGATTCTGATATTGCTGATTATGCCACCTCCCCTACCCTACAGACCCTCCAGTTGGTGCAGCAAGAAATCTAAAAGCCCCCGACAGCTGCCCACCAGGACTCAGATCGGGTTCCTGTCACCCCTCACCCCTTCAAGATAGGCGACAGCGTTTGGGTCCAGAGACATCAGACAAAAACTTTGAAACCACGGTGAAAAGGTCCATGCACTGTACTCCTGACCACCCCAACTGCTCTGAAGGTGGACGGAATTGCTGCCTGGATCCACGCATCGCACGTCAAAGCACCTCATCGACAATCCGGATCCAGGATCACTATGAAAGCTCCAGTGCACCCAAAACCCGCTAAAGATAAGACTTGTCAGGGCTTAATATTGATCACAACCCTGGCCCTCCTTGCCCTAGATGCCAGGGTCTCGGGGAGCCCTCACATACCAAAAAAACTTACTTGGCAAGTGTTCTCCCAATTGGGGGACATGGTCTGGTCTGTCACTGGCCTTCACCCTCCAGGGGCCTGGTGGCCTAGTCTTAGCCCTGATTTTTGCCAGCTGGCCGCGGCGCTTGAGACATGGGGCATAGCTGTTTTTAAATATGATCAGCTAACACTTAATATGGAACAACCTCAGGAGGCGATGGGATAGAAGGCTGTTCCAATCTTATTAGGCGACTTCTTCTTGCTCCACTTGATTTTTATGTCTGCCCCTGGGATGGGAGAAATCAGGCTACTGCCCACCGATGTGGAGGCCCTGGGGAATATTTTTGTGCTGCCTGGGGATGCGAAACCACAGGTGATGCGTATGGGAACCCATCCTCCTCCTGGGATAAGATTATAGTCCGCCGTGGATAAAAAAAGCCTCCCCCCCTTGAGAAAATACTAAAAACAGGGAACTGCAGGCAAGGAACAGGTGAATAGTCCTGCACCTTGGGATACTGTTTACCCCTTAACATTTCTTTTACTCCCCAAGGATAAAGGGACCACCTCGCCTCCTAATGCTGGGGAGAGATTGTACGATCTGATAGAGGGAGCATACTCGGCCATTAACTTCACTCAGCTGGAGTTAACACAAGCCTGCTGGCTCTGCCTGGCCCCTAGTCCCCCTTATTATGAAGAAATAGCCATAATTGGAAATATAACTTATGCTAACAGCATCCCAGAGGTCTGCAAGCATCAGAACATACACAAGTTAACCCTCCCTCAAATAGAAGGACAAGGAACATGCTTAGGAAGTGTGCCCCAAGCCTATCAGCCTTTTTATAACCACACACTGACATTCCCCAAGGAAAACTATTACCTGCTCCCCCCTCCAGGGACATTGTGGGCTTGTAATTCGGGCCTAACTCCGTGTGTGTCAACCCAGGTCTTTGACCAAATTGCAGACTATTGTATACTGGCACAGATACTGCCCCACATTATCTATCATGCCCCAGAGACTGTTATGGACTTTTATGAAGGCAGTTCCTGCTCCAAAAGGGAACCCATTACGTTGACCTTGGCTATGCTGCTGGGGGTAGGAGGGGTTGCTGCAGGAATAGGAACAGGGGCTGCTGCACTGGTACAAGGCAACAAGCTGGCCTACCTTCAGGACATCGTTAGTGCAGATCTGCAGGCCCTTAAAAACTCCATCTCCCTGTTAGAAAACTCTCTTACTTACCTGTCTGAAGTGGTTCTACAAAACAGGAGGGGACTAGATCTGCTGTTCCTTAAAGAAGGGGGCTTATGTGTGGCCCTTAAGGAAAAATGTTGTTTCTATGCAGACCATTCTGGAGTCATCCGGGATTCCATGGCTAAGCTTAGGGAGTGTCTCAAACAGAGACGCAGAGAATATAAAACACAACAGGGCTGGTTTGAAGGATGGTTTTATAGATCTCCTTGGTTGACCACTTTAATCTCCACAATTATGGGACCCCTTATAATTTTGCTCTTGATTCTGACCTTTGGACCTTGTATCCTTAATAGGCTAGTTCAGTTCATGAAAGACAGATTATCTGTAATATAGACTATGGTTCTGGCCCAGCAACTAACCCTACCAGGGAAAAAGAACAATGGGTTTAAAAATCTATTCCCCAAAAAAAAAAAAAAAAAAGGGAGAAATGAAGAGTCCAAGAAATAAATATGGATTCCAAAAATGAGGAATATATATATATATAGTTGCAAGTCTGGGAGAATGAGAACAGACCATCAGCAGCTTTTCCAGCAGATCAAGGATCATTCACTCACAGGGAGCTGTTTTCTCAGATGTTTGGGAAGCTTAGGTCATTTTACGACTGGCTGTTTCATTTACAAGACCAGAATGCCCCCCTATAAATTTAGAATGGTGTCCTGGCCAGTCCTGATAAACGACAGAGGTGAACTGAGCTAACCTTTAGGAGACAGAGATAAGGTGACCTTTGGGTCAGATACTGTCTCCGTTATGGACAACTGGCACCAGAGCAGGGTATTTTATGGGATACATCTGGTCAAGAGACTAGCTGACCGGACTAAGATCTCAGACCTCCTTATCACAGCTGTCAAATTGATGAAGTATACCTTGTGAGAAAACCTGGGAACAGACAAATGGGACTGTCCCCAAGATGACCCAAGCCCCTACCAATAGAATTACTGTTACTAAGCCCCCCTCCCCATGTAACCTGTAAACCTATAAAAGCTGAATAAAGAGTTGGATCGGTGTGATCAGTTGGCGAGACCTGCTGATTCACCCACAGACGCCTGTGAAATTAATAAAATAACCTCATGCTAATTGCATCTGTTGGTTTGGGTCATCGAGTTAAGGGGGAAATCGCCACCCTTGAAAACGAGGGTCTTTTCAGTCGGTTTGTTTGTTAGTTGGTTTGTTTGTTTGTTTGTTTGTTTTGAGACAGAGCCTTAATATGTAGAATTGGCTATCCTGGAACTCTCTATGTAGACAAAGCTGGTATCAAACTCAGAGATCCACATTCCTATGCCTCCCAAGTGCTGGAATAAAGGCATGAGCCACCACATCCAGCTCTCAGGAAACTTTTAATACAAGGGAGACTCTTAAATAGGATTTGTGGAGGATATTCTGAAAGAAAGTTGTGTTACAAGCCCCCTCTCCACTCCCCAGTCTTTAGTAATAAAACGGGTAGGTAGGGATATTCCCTATCTCAAACTTTAGTGGGTTACCACAGAGCTGCTCACAGAGCTTACTGTGTGACCCCACACTTGAGAGACACAGAACCAAAACTGGTGCTTGACAGAATTTAGTAGCTCCCTACTGGTGATATCATCAAATCCCAAAATGACCTCCACATGCTAAGTATAAGGTCAACATTCAGTTTCCATCTTAGTTAACAAACACAGCAGCATAGCAAAGCAGCTGAAAGGCATCCGGCTTCCTATAGACCAGCTTACCGGCTCCTCTCCCTCCTCCTCTTTTACCTGCTCCTCTCCCTCTTTCTCTCACTGGGTATTGAACACATGTCTTCCTTCTTCACAAATGTCTTACTATTGCATTATATCCCTAGCCCTCTCTTTTAACTGCTATTTTGAAGATTTTCTTTCATTTTAAGTAATGTGTGTATGTGTGTGGAGCTAGACCCTGTGGACCTGGAGCCAGAGTTACAGGCATTTGTAAGCTACCTGACATGGGGGCTGGGAATCAAACTCTGGTCTCCTGGAAGAACAGGACATTCTCCTAACTATTGAACCATTTCTCAAGCCCTTTGCCTATTATTTTGAAATGGTCCTGACAAGACGTCCAGGCAGACCTTGAACTTGTGATCCTCCTACCTCATTCAGCCTCGAGTCACCAGGTCCCACTTCCAGTTCAGTCTTTCTCAGCTCCTTCTAAGGCCCACACCCTTTGCCAGCAGAGAACTCTGGGCCTCAGACCCAGGGCCTTACTTTTGATATATATATACATATATATGTATTATATACATATATATGTATATATATATATTCATTACCTCTGTTTGTTGACAACTTCCAAGTCTTTGTCTCCAGTCCAGAACTCATTCCTGAACTTCAGACTCAACAGTCTGCCTTTTCAGTCTTCACGTAGATGGCTCATATATATCCTTTCCTTCTAAATCCTTTCCTTCTAAACCCTGTTCCTCTCAGACTTCCCTGCCTCAAACAATAACAGCTCCATGTTTTCATTTGCTCTAACAAAAGCAATGAAATCATCTCAGCTTCTCATTTTCATATCTTACACCCAGTCAGTAGCAAAAATAATTTTGCAGTTGGTTCCATCTTCAGAATAAATCTGGTAGAGATCACTCTTACATCTCTTCCCTCTCATACCTGGAGGACTTTGAGTCTCTGGACTTCCTTATTCCTTCCCAACCCGAAATGCTGCCAAAACTTATGCAACTTCTTTCCATGTCGGCAGACGATGCCAGACCGTGTCTTTTCCAAGTGTAAGTGATATTCCCTACAGCCCTCTAGCGGTGTTCCTTCTCTTCCAGAGCAGAGCTCAAGTCCTAAGGACAGCTTGCTGAACTCCAGGACATGCTGAGCCACTCCCCCACACCAGACTCATCTCACACACTTCCCATGAGCACCTCCTTCTCCCTCCTCAAGAATACTGCGCACACTCCACCTTCTGAGTGACCCAGCGTAAAGCTACAAATGTCACCTCCTTCCTCACTGCCATGTCACCCGTCCCTGTAAGTGTGGCACCTAAATGGCATGTGTGCTTGTGAATAGTATCACTTGGACATTCTCCACAAACATATAGGTTCTGTGAAGACAGAGATTTTATTTTGTAGTGGGTTTTCTATTGTTAAATGCTGTAACTGTAACGCTTAAAACAGAGATGGACATACAGCAGGTAACACTAAGCATTCATCCAAAAATGACACACACACACACACACACACATTATTTGAACAACAAGGTAATTTGTCCAACAAATGCAGGCCTGGGTTTCTCCTGGTGGTTTGTCAGTCGAGGTGAGCAAGCAACTGACCATCCTGCCAGGCTCAGGGAGTTTAGCCCAATAATGAATGATCAACTGATGAGAAGGGGAAGGGTAGGCCGAGCTGGCAGGCCTTCCTGCAGATGATACTTTTATCACAAAAAGAATGAGAAGCCACAGGGAGGGCTCTTTTCTTTTTGCCGGTTCTATTTTCGGGGTTTGCATTGCAGCAGCAGGACCAGAGCTTTGCAGGGCAAAGCTTGAGAACTGCCTGCACAGTTCCAAGTTCAGCTGGAGAGGCCTGCGGAGAAGCATGGGAGGGCAGTAGAGATCTCCCCAAAGTAACAGCAGAAAATAGAAAGTGTCAACGAATTCAAAAAGTCCCTCTACTAGTGCAAAAACCGTGAAAAAGTAGCATATCCTGGTTTGTTTGGGGTTGTTGTTGTTGTTGTTGTTGTTGTTTTGTATTTATTGTTGGTAGTTTTATTTTGTTTGTTCATTTGTTGTTTTTTTTTTTTAAAACAAGTTTTCTTTGCATAGCCCTGGTTGTCCTGGAACTTGCTCTGTAGACCAGGTTGGTTTTGAACTCACAGAGCTCCACCTGCCTCTGTCTCCTGAGTGCTGGGATTAAAGGTGTGCGCCACCACCACACAGAAATCATGTCCTTTTGTAACTGTGTACTTCTGATGCTTTGACACTGAGACATTTAACTAGGCCCCATGGGTCCTTAAGCGTAGCTAGGGGCTGAGTGTTGGTAAGATCTGTAGACAGTGTTAATTCTGGAATAAGCTTCTGTTGTAAGCTCCTTTTCAAGCTTTCCTTCTTAAGTGATGGAAGCTGTCAGAGCTTAGCTCTTGTGACTGTGCAGCATTTGACAGACAACTGTCAAACCCTTCCTTCCCTGGGCCTGATTGCCTTGCACAGGGAGCAATCAATCAGCCCGCCGCTTCTGTGGAAACCAGCCACATTGTCATCATGGGAGTTTAGTTGCTCTGAATAATTTCCAGATGTCCCAAGGAATTTCCAATCCAGCTGTGAACACCACTGAAACCATAGCTGTTTCTGCTGAAGACACTTCTGCTTCTAGAGGCTCTGCTCCCGTCATAGCCAATGTACACGGATTGTACCAATATACAAAACGTCACTTCGCTCAAGACAAATAGTGATGGCCTCCAGACAGATGATCACAGAGGAGCATGTAGCCACTGCCCCACCCACCTAGGGAGGGAGAAGCACTTCCTCCAGTGACTCAATGAAATCTGATTGACAGGAAGAAGGAAGGCTGCCCACACATGGGATGTACATGGGAGGCTCACTATTCTGTGAACATGCAAGCCTTGTAGACCTAGAAGCCACACACACGCAAGGTTGTGATGCTGTGCACAACCATGTCATACTCTTTCTTCATTGTATAAGTGACCTACATAAGCTTCTTCAGGCTGCTCTGGGAGACTTCCCTCCTGTGTACCACCCCTGAGTATTTATCCATGCATTAAAAAGCTTCTGCTCAGTGCTCCTTTTCCCCCTTTCTTTTATTGCTTCTTTGGAGGGAGGGACACAGGTCAGAAGAAAGCTTTCAGGAGTCATTTCTCACCTAGCAGTTTTGGGGAAACGATCTCTCTGCTTCGAATTGTGACTCTCACATCCCACTTTCTGTGTGCATTCCGGAGATTAGGATCATATTGTCAGGACTACTAGGTGTGTCAGTCAGGATTCTCCAGAGGAGTAGAACCAACATAATGAATATAGGCATAGTAGTTCGAATGTAAGTGGTCCCCATAATCTCATAGGGAATGGCACTATTAGGAGGGGTGGCTTTGTTGGAGAAACTGTGCCACTGAGGAGGAGGAGGAGCAGGAGGAGGGAGAGCAGAGGGAGGAGAAACAGGGAGCAGGGGAAGGAGGAGGGGAAGCAGAGGGAGAAGAAACAGGGATGGGGGGGGGAGGAGGGAGAGCAGAGGGAGGAGAAATGGGGAGCGGGGGGAGGAGGAGCAACAGCAGCCGGACATCAGGCTACACACTTTAATTCCATCACTGGAGAGACAGAAGCAGTAAGATCTGAGTTCCAGGCCAGTCTGCAGTCTGATCTACACACACACACACACACACACACACAAATAATAATTGTGAAAGTTTTTTTTAAAGAAAAACAGAACACCATTTTCCAAAAATAAAATATATATATATATACATATATATATATATATATTCTGAGTTTATTTTACTTGACATTAGGACGATGAATGAGAGTAAAATTCAAACAGAATAGCCTTTCTTGATCATCCCCGACAATGGCTTCTGCAATGCACCTGTATCGGCCCTGGAATAAGGAATAATAAAGACAAACAATACAAAATGTTAGGTGCTGTGATTCACAGACTCTGTAAGAACATTCTTCTTTTCTTTCTTTTTGTTTTGTATTGAGACAGGCTTTCATTATGTAGCCTTAACTAGTCTGGAACTCACTACATAGTCCAGGCTGGTCTCAAACTCACAGAGATCCATCTGTTAAGATTAAAGGCATGAGCCTGGCAAGAACTTTGTTCTTATCGGTATATAACATTGAAATTGAATTGGTGATTTTTTTTCTGGTGAGTGGAAACAAAACCAGGCCTTGATGCCTGCCTTTCAATACTCTAGCACAGAGTTAATTCCCAAGTCCAATTTCACTCTCTTAGTTTTCCAATAAGATAGAAACCTGCATGCATGCCTTTTAAAATTGTGCATGTGTGCATGCATTCGTGGGGGGGGGCAGCTGAGCATGCCGCATCATTCAGATAAAAACCTGCATGCATGCCTTTTAAAATCATGTGTGCATGCATTTGTGTGAGTGTGTGCATGCATTCATGGAGGGGGGCAGCTGAGCATGCTGCATCATTCAGTTGGTGGTCAGGGGCCAATTTATGGAACTCCTGCCATGTGAGTCTCAGCAAGAGAATTCCATTCATCTTGGAAGTAAGCACCTTTATCCACAGCCATCTCACTGGTCTCTGCGTAAGTTTTGATTGTTTCTCAGTTAGAAAGTGAGGATGTCTTTTTAAATAGTCCACAAGTGTCCAGAGAATGGCTCAGAGGGGAGGGGCCCTCACTGTACAAACATGAGCTCCTGAGTTCAAATCCCCAGAACCGACATAAAAAATAACAAAATACTTAAAACCAAAACTCTTGACTGTGGTCACGCTACCCTGAACACGCCCAATCTCAGTTGAATAACTATTTTTTTGTTTGGTTGGTTTTTGATTTTGCTTGGTTTGGTGTTTGTTTTTGAGACAGGGTTTCTTTGTAGCTTTGGAGTCTGTCCTGGAACTAGCTCTTGTAGACCAGGCTGGCCTCCAACTCACATCCACTTTGCCTTGGCCTCCCAAGAACTGGGATTAAAGGCGTGTGTTACTACCTCCTAGAGAATAACTATTCTTAAAAGTGGTGAATTGCTTTTTTCAATTCTTAACATAGGTTGTTTGAATAAGAATGGCCCCCATAGACAGACTTAGTTGACTCCCCAGGAGAGATCTTACCCTCTCTGAGGAGCAGATGGGGTGTGGGGTAGGGGAGAAGTAGGGGAGCGAGAGGAGAGGAGGGAGGGGGAATTGGGATTGGTATGTAGATAAATAAAATTTTACCTTAAAAAATGCCCCCCATAGACTCATAGATTTGACTGCTTGATCACCAATGAGTGGCACTATTAGGAGGTGTGGCCTTGTTGGGGTAGGTGTGGTTTTGTTAGAGAAAGTGTGTCCCCCAGGGGTAGGCTTTGCACAGTTCAGAAGCTCAAATCAGGTCCAGTGTCTCTCTTCCTGCTTCCTGCCAATCCAGATCCAGAACTCCGGGCTCCTCTATCACCATATCTTCCTGAGTGCCACCATGCTTCCCATCATGGACAATAATAGACTAAACCTCTGAATTGAAAGCCAGCCCCAATTCAATGTTTTCCTTTATAAGCGTTTCCATGGTCATGGAGCCTCACAGCAATCCTGACTGACGTGGGAAGTCCTTCTGTGTATGTGTTGTTTCTATTGGTTAATGAATAAAGAAGTTTTGGCCAGAAATCTAGCTGAGTAAAGCTAGGCAGGAAATTCAAACAGAGATATAGAGAGCGAGTAGGCAGAGTCAAAGAGATGCCACGTAGCAAAAGGAGAAGGACACGCCGAAACCTTAACAGAAGGCAATAGCCTTGTGGTAATATACGGATTAGTAGAAATGGGTTAGTTCAAGATGTAAGAACTAGTTAAAAATATGCCTAGGTCATTGGCCAAACAGTATTGTTATTAATATAGTTTCTGTGTGATTATTTGGGTCTGGGCAGCCAGGAAATGAATGAGCAGCCTCCGTTTACAAGTGAAGAAAGAGCAAAATATTTCTTGAACAATACCTTAGGAAATAGTATTCCCTTGAAGGAAAATGGTACTCTTGTATTCACAGTCTCTGAAAACAAAACACAAACATTACTAGTCATCTTGGGTGATTTTTTTTAAAATATGAAATGTAGTTTTATGGAGCCTCCCTTACTGATAACAGAAGCATTTCTAAGGAAAAATGTAGAGAAATGACTCCTACAACCTACCTACTCCATCCACAGTGCTCCACCCTGACACTCGGGTACATGAGAGTCCCTCCCTAAACCAGCCCACATCTCATCTAGGGCATCTGAAGTTTTGCCACCTATTGAAAGACCTGGATAAATCCAGACCTCACTAGCAGGAAAAATAGCCAAAAATCTAAGCAGGAAGAGAAGAATCAGAAATCTAGGATTAGCCGGTTCAGTGACTATGTTTCAGGAACTAGCTGTAGATAAAGTTAGATTGTAATCTTGAGAATAATCTTGAGAAACAGGGAGTTTCCCCCTTGTGATTATCATTGGTATTTTGGAATACTGTGTTTTAGGAACTAGCTGATTATGACCCTGAGAGTGATCTTGAGAGGCAGGGAGTTGCCCCCTTGTGATCATCACTGGTATTCTCGGAATTTTCTGTGACACCCTCCCTGCCCCTTTCGGATCACTGGGCTGTGGTTTCTTCCCTTAAAAACTCCTTCTCCAGGTTACTCGGGGTCGAACTCTTCCCCTGCGTGGGTTATGAGTCTCGGCCCCAGTGCACTGGTTCCTGCCTGTCTCATCGATTAAACCTCGTGGTGATTGCAGCAAGAACGGTCTCTTGTGAGTTATTTGGGGGGGGGGGGGGGGGGGCGGGAGGGGGGTCGTGCTATCCAGAGACTTGAGCGAGAGTCTCCCCACACGGGGGTCTTCTAGTACAGGCCTTTCTGCTAGGAAGTTCTATACTTCTCTCATTCCATGAATTCTGTATCCTTGTCATCCCGGTTTGTCCCATTGAGTTCTAATTCATGTTATGCCACTAAATTTAATAAATGCCTGTAAGCCACCTTGCATCCTCTTTTAAATAAGACCAGTATTGGAATAGTGGTAAATAATTATATGAGAAAAACAAATTTCAAGAGTAAGTTTTTAAAGTTAATAAAAATTAAATACAAATTTTTAACCTAATTTAAAAAAAAGTCTTCATGCTGGGATGGTAGTACACTCCTTTAATTCCAGCACTCGGGAGGCAGGAGCAAGCAGATCTCTAAGATTCCACAGCCTGCTTCCTTAACACAGAGAATTCCAAGACAGCCAAGGATCCATAAAGAGACCCTGTCTCAAAACAAAAGTCTTCAGCTTTGTTTTTGAAGTTATAGGGCTAGATCTTAACACAGGCAGATTAAACTGATTGGTGTAATGTTGATTTAAGACAGCACAACATACTAATAGGTTTGAAAAGCAGCTTGGGTTAGAACAAACAAAAACTGTAAATGTGTTCAAATGATTTAACCCGGAAATCTCTAGAAGTTAGCCATAACTCTCCTAAGAATGGGAATATTCAAGCCTAACATGTACAAAAGACTATACATAGAAACATATTCATTACATTATTGTTAGAGTTTGAATATCAAATGTCCCTACACAGGGTTGTGTGTCTGAACACTTGGTTCCCAGCTGCTGATGGTGTTTTAGGGGGTGGTGAGCACTAACTGGAGGATCTCTTGGGTGTAGGCTTCAAGTTTTACATCCATGCCCCACTTCCTGTCTGATCGCTGCTTCCTGCTATGCCTACATGTGAACAAGCATTTGTTGGCACTCCTACTGCCATTCCTCCTCAGCATGAAGACTATGTCCTCAGATCTCCTCCTCTCTCTCTCTCTCTCTCTCTCTCTCTCTCCTCTCTCTCTCTCTCTCTCTCTCTCTCTCTGCATATTTTAATTTTTTTTCAATTTCATCTTACATTGCGACCGTAGTTCTCTCTTCCACCCCTGCTCCACTCTCCCTGCCTCCCCTCTGAGATTTATTTATTTATCATGTATTCAGTGTTCTGCCTGCATGTATGCTGCAAGCCAGAAGAGAGCATTAGATCTTGTTATAGGTGGTTGTTAATTACCATGTGGTTGCTGGAAATTGAACCAGGTCCTCTGAAAGAACAGCCAGTGCTCTTAACCTCTGAGCCATCTTTCCAGCCCCCTCTTTGAATTTTTAAGACAGGATTTCTCTGTTTAACAGCCCTGATTGTCCTGGGACTGGCTTTGTCCCAGGCTGGCCTCAAACTCACAGAGATCCACCTGCTTCTGCCTCAGGACTACTGGGATTAAAGGTCTATGCCACCACTGCCTGACTTTCTTTCCTTTTTTTAAATAAATAATTTATTTTATGTGCATGAATGTCTTGCCTGCATGTATATACATGTGCCACATGCTTGAATAGTGTCCAAGGAGGGCGTCCAGTCCCCTGGAACTGGAATTGCAGACATTTGTGAGCTGCCTTGTGGGTTCCAAGAATCAAACCTGGGTCCTCTGGAAGAGCAGCAGGGGCTCTTAACCACCCAGCACTCTCTCCAGTCTTTCTTCTCTTACATTGCTTTTTGTCAGGATCTGATCTCAACAATAAGAAAAGTAGCTAGTTCAGTTCTTCAGGGAAAGCAGTAGAAGGAAATTAAACATTAAGTAAAAAGAAAGAATATCCACTGTCTTTGTTTGGTTTCTGTTGCAGTAAAAAACACCATGACTGTGGGGAACCATGAAGCCTCGTCTTGGATCAGCATATGAATGTCTGTCCCATGGGTCCCCTGGCAATGCCCGTGGACGATAGTCTCTGACTCAGCAAAAACCAGCAGACCGCTGGGCAGTGTGGGATTGTGATGAATTCATGTAGGCTGTAGGCTCTTTTCTCGCTCGCTATTGTTGATTCTTTGAGGAGGTTTTAGTTTTATTTTGTCAGTCACAGTTGCAACAGCTGTAATTTTCTCTGGAAATTCTGTTCATTTCCCCTAAGATTCAGAAGGGGATTGATGCTTCTCAAATCTCTTATCTGGAATTACTAACTACAACTCTTAATCCTTGGAACTTTTCTGATTCAACAGAGACTGTTAGTTACATCTGAGAAAACAATGCTTGGAACATTAACCATGTCTCACAGGTCTGGAAGGGAGAGTGAGGCATGCATCCATAGAGCAGGGGAAGGCCTCAGGAATACACGTAGTGCCAGCTGCAGAGAGTAAGTTACTGGACACCAAGTATAGAAACATTGGTAGGAAAAAAAAAAGAAACATTGGTAGGATCTGGCATGCTCCAAGAGGAAAAAGTACAATATAAAATGTGGGATGGATAGATCCATCTTTGCCGTACACGGGAGCGTATGTTGGTGGAAGAAGTGTGGTATGGTGGGGTGGAAAGAGTGTCTTACCAAAGTCTGCCTTTTGCAGACAGATGGAGACGTGGGACCCTCTTGTAGAAAAGGGAACTGTATAAAAGCATATCTTGCAGACCTGAAAGAATTGTTTGGGTTTAAATACCACTGTCCTTAAAGCATCGTACCCATGTCTATTACTTTTTAACTTGAAGAACCCACTGCTATAGCCGGGCTTTCTGTCTCCATTTACTTAAGCCTGCAAAATGCTCAACTCTCTACCTAGAAGAAGGTTGTGTAGAGAGTGGGAAAGCACATCTGGGGAAGCATTTAAAAGGGGAATGATGGAGGCTTTTATAATAATTACAATGTATTTCTTAAAATACGACATATTTCTTAAAAGTAAAAAATAACAGCAAATAATAAAGCTGTTCAAGCAAGCCTGGTAGGAAAAAAACTCTGTTAAAGTATAAATAAAGACATCTCAAGAGATTTGGGCCACTTGAGTGCAATCCACCCGGTGGTCAGAATCTTTCTTTGCACCAATACCCATTCTCCATCTCAGGACCTGAACCCTGGCACATGACCAAAAGCAGCTTGAAGTGGAAAGGGTTTATTTGGTTTACAAATTACAGAAACTAAGACGGGAACTCAAGATAAGGACCTGGAAACAGGAACTGAGGCAGAGACCACTGAGGAATGCTACTTACTACTCGATCCCAACTTTGCTTATACAACCCAAAACTGCATGCCTAGAAGTGACACCAGCCACAGAGGGCTGGGCTGTGTCTTGCCACATCAACCATTAGTCAAGACAATGTCCCATGGACAAGCTCACAGGCCATTCTAATGGAGGCTGTTATTCAGTTGAGGTCCACTCTTCCATAGTGATTCTAGTTTGTGTTAAAAACAAATCAGAACACCCACTGAGACATCTCTCTTTAATATGTATGTCCTGGTTTATTTTTGTTTTGGGTTTTGTTGTTGTTGTTGTTGTTATTGCTGTTATTGTTTTGGTTTTTTGAGACAGGGTTTCTCTGTAGCTTTGGAGCCTGTCCTAGAGCTAGCTCTTGTAGACCAGGTTGGCCTTGAACTCACAGAGATCCGCCTGCCTCCCAAGTGCTGTGATTAAAGGCTTACGCCACCACCGCCTGGCTTGTCCTGATTTGTTAAATAAGTAAAGTATCTATTCAACGAGTAAACTCAATTGCTTGAAAGAAAATTAAAACTTGCAACATAATATAACAACTACATAAACAATGTTCATTCATTCAAAAACCTAAGAACTCACCACTAATCTAAGAAAAGTCCCCTTGCAAAGGATGGTGACAATTACAGAAAACTACAATGATCGGGTCTATGGTGGCACACACCTTTAATCTCAGCACCAGGAAGGCAGAGGAACGTATATCTCCAAGCTAGAGGCTGGCCTTGTCTATAGTGTGAGTTCCAGGACAGCCAGGGCTACACAGAGAAACTCAAAAAACAAGGGAAGAAAGGAAGGGAAGGAGGGAGGGAGGGAGGGAGGGATGCAGGGAACAAGTAGCAGAGTGATATATGGTCCTCTCTGTTGATACATTTACCATACAATTCCTGCACCTGAGGCTCAGGGAGCACAGAGGGAGAGGAGGCAGAAAAACAGTAAAGGCCAGAGGAAAAGAACTTCACTGTGAGAGCGCATCATAGGAATGTCAGAGAAGTTATGTCCATTAAGTCTTACCAACATGGCTGCCTAAACATGACCAGAAAAGAGACAACACAAATAGTCATGCCAACACGGGAAGGGATAAAGTTTGTGAGACCTTTCAGTGGTTTGAAAGAAAATGACCCCCAAAGGGAGTGGGATCATTAATAGGTGTGGCCTTGTTGGAACAGGTGTGGTCTTGCTAGAAGAAGAAGTTAGTCACTGAGAAGCTGGGCTTTGGGTATCTCATATATGCACAAGGTACTGCCCAGTGGCTCAGATCACTTCCTGTTGCCTGCAATATGTAGGACTCTCAGCTACGTCTCCAGCACCATGTCTGCCTGCATGCCACCATGTCCCACCATGATGATAATGGACTGAACCTCTGAACTGTAAGCAAGTGACCCCAATTAAATGTTTTCATTTATAAATGAGTTGCTGTGGCCATGGTGTCTCTTCACAGCAATAAAAACTCTAAGACAAACCTTAACCCTAGACAAAGAATTTCAGACAACTAAGGGTTGTGAGTTTTTGTTTGTGTTCTGACAAATAAAACTTGCGTGGAGATCAGAGGGCAGAGCTAGCCACTAGCTGGCCACAGAGGTCTGGAGATCCGTACAGAGAGGAGACAAGAAGTGAGAACACGGCACAGAGAGAGGAAGTGATAAGGCGGAGCATAGACAGGATCTCCGCACTCTCCATCTGAGGATTCAGATGAAGTAACAAGTCTCTGGTAGCTTCTGCTCTGCTTCTCTGATCTTTCGGCTTTTACCCTGATATCTGACTCCAGATTTTTATTGATTAAGACTATTAGGATCATGCTTCAACTAAGGAACACCGGCTGGGAGAAATGGACATCTAAGGGAAGAGCCCCCAATTGGTTGTCCAGGACCAAGTGGTCAGCCCTGAAATCATATACATACAAGTAACATTACACAGACTGAGCAGGTTGTATCCATATATTTAGGAATATTTGTATGTCTGTGCATGCACGCGTGTGTGTATGTGTGTGTGCGCACATGTGCACACGCATGTGTGTGTGTGCGTGTGTGTGTACAATAACAAAAAAAGTAGAAGCCATGAATGTTAGAGAGAATGGGATAGGGAGATGCCCAGGAAAGGTTGGGGTGAGAAAAAGGAAAGGGGAAGGCAGGATGATTTTAATTTAAAATTTAAAAGAAGTCTGAAAGGAAAAGCAGCTCCCCATGAGCCTAAAAGCAGCCACTGAGCAGCATCCCTGCTTTTCTCAGCTTTGTCTCTGCCCCATCGTCCTGCCGTGAGTTCCTGTCCTACAGCCCCCGGTGTTGGTCTAGAAGCTGGAAGATGAAACTTCTCTTCCCGAGAGCTTTGGGTTGGTGTTTTAACAGAGAGCAACTCGGACAACCACCGTGTACAATAAGGACAGGACTGCTGGAAAGCTCTAGCATGGTTGTGTTTAGGGACGCCGACAGACACCTCATGAAGCAGTCCTCCACAATTATGAAATATTCCACCCGCATTCAAACATTTTAGCTCTTAAGCCATATAAAAGTCATAGACAGGGGCTGGAGAGATGGCTCAGAGGTTAAGAGCATTGCTTGCTCTTCCAAAGGTCCTGAGTTCAATTCCCAGCAACCACATGGTGGCTCACAACAATCTGTAATGAGGTCTGGTACCCTCTTCTGGCCTTCAGGCATGCACATAGACAGAATATTGTATACATAATAAATAAATAAATATTTAAATAAATAAATAGATAAATAGATAGATAAATAAATACAAATGAAAAACAAGAAGAGCCGGGCAGTGGTTGTGTACACCTTTATTCCCACAGCTTAGGAGGAAGAGACAGATCTCTGTGAGGTGGAGGCCAGACTGGTCTACAGAGTCAACTTCAGGACAGCTAGGGCTACACAGAGATACCCTAGGAAAAAAAAACAAAACTAAACAAACAAAACACATACACAAGGAAAAAAAAAAGTTCCAACGTGCTTTTTAGAAATAAGATTTTATCACTACTTTATGGTATTATTTCCAATTTTGCTAATATAACAGTGTGATATTATATACTGAAACTATTTAAAATACCTAAAATTATTAAGGGGGAAAAGCATGAGTTTGGATAAAGTGACCTTTACATTCCCAAATTCTGAATTTTACTATTCTGTTAACAGACTGAAAGCTGAGAAGACTGAATAAATAGATCAGGGGTAGATCACTTGCTTGCCTGGCATGTATAAGATCCTGGTTTCAATCTTTGAGGTAGGCCCTCCCACCAAAAAAGTATATCCAGGGGGGCTTGAGAGATGGCTCAGAGGTTAAGAGCACTGACTGCTCTTCCAGAGGTCCTGAGTTCAATTCCCAGCAACCACATGGTGGCTAACAGCCATCTGTAATGAGATCTGGTGCGCTCTTCTCGCATGCAAGCATACATGGAAGGAATGCTGTATACATAATAAATAAATAAATAAATCTTAAAAAAACTTTTAAAAAAAGTATATCCAGATGTGGTGCCGTACGCCTCTAATCCCAGCACTATGGAAGCAGAAGCAGGCGTGTGAGTCCCAGGGCAGCCAGGGCCACATAGAAAGACCCTGTCTGAAAATCATTAACAACAACAAAAGGGAGATGGGGCATGAAGTCCAGGAAGTTAAAATCAGCCTTGACTACATACAGAGTTCAATACCATCCAGGGCGAAAATGACACTCTGTCTCAAAAAGTCAATAATGACAATAATAATATAACAACAATTCAAACAAAAAACAAAAAGGAGATCATTAAAGAAATCAATACAAGTGCAGAGTCAAAACCAGACAAGTGCCTATGGAAAGCTCTACATGCAATGTTTGGGAAAAGACATCTGTAGCCAAGAGTGAATGTGAGACCTTCATCTAAAAAGGTAAAAATGTATTAACCCTGCAAACACATCCACACACTGCACCATTTTAGTAATGGCATGTGGACACCACTGTAAAATATTTATGCTTCAAAGAGTAAAATTTCAGAGGGAACTTGTGTGGAGTATCCTGTACACTGTGAAAATGTGTTGCTCTTGTTGTTAATTAAAAAAAAAAAAAAGCTGACTGGCCAGTAACCAGGCAGGAAGTATAGGCAGAACAAGCAAACTAAGGACTAGAAGAAGGGCGGAGTCAGAGGAGTCCCAGCCAGATGCAGCGGGAGCGGAAGTTGAACGTGCCATGCTAATAAAGACACCACCACACCACGTGGCAGAGCGTAAATAAAGAATATGGGTTAATTTGAAATGTAAGAGCTAATTTGCAATAAGCCTGAGCTGCCGAGCATTTATAATTAATATTAAGACTCTGTGTCAGTTATTTGTGAACTGGTGGTCGGGACAGGAAATCTCCACCTACAGGAACCCGAGTATTACCGTCAGTAAAGGAGTTTCATGTTTCCCGTGTTTCCTCGTCCGAACAGCCTCACAAAGAACTATGGTCTACTCTACCAGCCAAATGCTTACCTCCTTTCAGAGCTCTGCAAAAAGAATAATCGTCATCATATCCATGGCAAACAACTTCTTCGCGCACGGGCACCTTTACGGAGTTGACATGAATGGAGAGGTTGAAATATAATTTTTTTAAGTCTCTTCCTTAAAAAGAAAAAAAGAGATCCCATTAGTCCCTCCATTAAGGTGTACAGAGTGTTTATTGTGCCCTTAGTGTGTGCCGTGTGCTTTTTTTCCTATATTGCTTCGTCATGACTAGCTATGAAGTTATTAGTATCTTTTTCTTTAAAAAAAAGATGTATTTATTTACTATGTATACATTGTTCTGCCTGTATGTATCCCTGCACATCAGAAGAGGCAGCACATATCATTACAGATGGTTGTGAGCCACCATGTGATTGCAGGGACTTGAACTCAGGACTTTGGAAGAACAACCAGTACTCTTAACCACTGAGCCATCTCTCCAGCCCCAAGGTGTTAACATCTTTATTCCAGTGATAAAACTAAAGTTCTAAGAAGGCAATTTTGTAGAAAATTTGAATGTTCCACAGTAACAGCTATATAAAATATCTTTTCCCACCAAAAAAAAAAATTCTCAAATTGTGACAACTACCAAAGATGTAAGATTTCTAGTTTTGGTAAGCTCACCCAGAAAATTCAAAGGAAAGGGAGGGACTGGGAATCATAAACTCATCAGCTTTTGGAGTTTGGATGAGCAATGTCTAAAAATTAGAATTGAAGACCAGGTCTATCGGTGCATGCCTTTAATTCCAGCACTTGAGATGCAGAGGCAGGCCCATCTCTCTGAGTTAAAGGCTAGCCTGATCTACATAAAGAAACCCTGGCTCAAACAAAATAAAACAATAAAAACAATAACAAGAAAAAGACGACTGAAGCAGAAGGTTCACGAGCTGGAAACCTGTCTGGTCTACAGAGCAAGTTCAAGGCAAACCCTTGACAACTTAGACCTTGTTATTAAACAAAAAGTAAAAAGTAGCCTGGCGGTGGTGGCGCACGCCTTTAATCCCAGCACTCGGGAGGCAGAGGCAGGCGGATCTCTGTGAGTTCGAGACCAGCCTGGTCTACAAGAGCTAGCTCCAGGACAGGCTCTAAAGCTGCAGAGAAACCCTGTCTCGAAAAAACAAAAAAAAAAAGTAAAAAGTACTGGGGTATTACACAGGCCAGAGGTACAGCGTTTGCCAGAGCAAATAGGATTTTTATTCCCGGTAACAGGATAGGTAGATTTGTAGTGAGAGCGGCGGGTGGCATCCTGCCACCGGCTAGCTTTACATCTGAAATAATTACATGGAAACTGTATTTTTTTTAAACACTGCTTGGCCCATTAGTTTCAGCCTCTTATTGGCTAATTCTCACATCTTGCTTTAACCCATATTTAGTAATCTGTGTAGCACCACTAGGAGTGGCTTACCAGGAGAGATCTTAGCCTGCATCCATCTCTGAGAGGAGAGCTAAGGCGTCTGCCTGAGGCGTCTGCCTGACTCTGCTTTCTTTCTCCCAGAATTCTGTTCTGTCTACTCCACCTACCTAATTTTCTGTCCTATTAAAGGGCCAAGGCAGTTTCTTTATTAACCAATAAAAGTAACACATAGACAGATGACCCTCCTCCATCATAGATTGATAGATGATACATAGATAATAGAGCATCTCCAGTAAACATACATTTTTCTGACTCTCCAATGTTATTCATTTGTCCCAAGATGTATATTATATATATACATATATATATGTATATGTATATATATATATATATATATATATATATATATATATATATATTAAACTGAAAGACCCCCAAAGAGGGGAGACTCTCGCTCAAGTCCTGGGATAACACGACCCCCCAGAAACTCACGAGAGACCATCCTTGCTGCAATCACACAAGGTTTATTGACAGGACAGGAACCAGCGCGCTGGGGCTGAAACTCATGAGTAGCTGGGAGAGGGGGTATTCAGGGGAAGAAACCACAACCCAAAGGGGTAGGGAGGGTGTCATTGGAAAATTCCGAAAATACCAGTGATCATTGGAAAATTCTGAAAATACCAGTGATAATCACAAGGGGGTAACTCCCCATTTCTCAAGATTATTCTTAAGATTACAATATAACTTTATGGTCAGCTAGTTCCTGGAACAGAGTCACTGAACTAGCTAACCTAGATTTTTGGTTCTTCTCTCCCTGCTAGATTTTTGGCTCTAATCTTTCTGTTAGAGGGGTCTGAATTTATCTGGGTCTTTCAAAACATACATAGATATAGCTTTTTTTTAAAGACAGGGTCTCATTGTGTACCCTTGGCTGTCCTGAAAACCACTAGGTAGATCAGGTTGGCCTCAAATTCACAACGATCCACCTGCCTCTGCCTCTGAATGCTGGGAATAAAGGTGTGATAAATTCATCATAAATTACTATATAACAATAAAAAGCAGTTTTTCCATCTTCAGACTGAACTTGGCTGTGCTTGACAGAACTCTCAGATCTTCCTTCTCCTGGTCCCTTTTTGCGGCTGGTTCTACCAGCTTTCTGCTGTCCATCCACATCTCCGACTCCTCTGTGTCATTGAGTCTGCTCTCTTACGGTTCATCCTCAGTCCTCTGTTTGTACTCTGAACATTCTTGCTAGCTTTAGGTGTCACATGACCATATACTATTCTACATCCTTAGTCAAACGTTTCTCAGTTCCCTCACACAACAAACTCAAAGGGGATTTCCCCATCATCAACGTCAAACTGGTGTTATAGGAATCTTTCTGGAAAAGTCCTCTGACACCGAGACTGGAAGAGAGAGATCACAGTGGACTCAAGCCAGGACCCATCCTGTCTTCCATCTGATCCTAGTTGGTCCTGCTTCCAGCTGCATCCTCATTTCATACCTTAAAACCACAAAGTGTGGTGGGCAAGCAAGCAAAAGACATATGTGGCAGTCAGAAGGGTGTGAAGGGCTGCAACCAATGGTTTTCACCTTTTCTCCAGGTCATCCTGTCTCAGGCAGCAGGTGGAGTCGTGTTTGGAGAGTAGACAGGAGATGCAATGCTTTAAACAAAACACTAAATAAACCAATAAATGTGCATCTAATAATTAATCTTTTCTACTGTATTCTACTTCACTGACATTAGAACCCCATCCCACTAAATCTTACTAGCCCCCTTTTAATTACTAATTCCCACTGCCTTAGGGTTAGCAGAGGCAGGTATTACTCCAAGCCTGAAGACCACCAAATGGCCTACCTTTTTGCCACATTGCTACTTCCTGGGTTAGGTGTGGAAAAATTATTATGGGGCCAGTTAAAAATCTTTTTTTTATTCATTTTACATTCCAACCACAGTTCTCCCTTCCACCTCACCCCCCACTTCCTTCCTAACCCACCCCCCATCTGCTCCTCCTAAGAGGTAAGGCATCCCATGGGAGTCAACAAAGCTTGGTACATTAAGTTGAGGACCAAGGTCCTGTCCCCTGCATCAAGTCTGAGCAAGGCATCCTTCCAAAGGGAATGGGTTCCAAAAAGCTAGCTTATGCACCAGGGATAGATCCTGAGACCAGTTAAAAAATCTTAAAAAAGAAAAGAAAAAGAAGAAGAAAAGGTTGGTCCCGTGAACCTTCTAAACTCCGGAGTGTGTGTGTGTATGGGTTGAAAAGATGATCCCACAAGGAATTCAAGAGACACAGACCGGGCTCTGTGCTACACACATGGCACACAGCACTGCTATCCTGTGTGATGACAATGCAAAGCAAAAAGCCTCTTTCTAGGCTCAAGAGGCCCAACATGCTTCCAGTCTCCAGAAGTCCTGCTTTGACAGCTTGGTGGCCGTGGACATGACTGCAGTCACAGTTGGGAGCCACGGCTGTAGTGACACAATAGTTATAACTCTGAGTCAAAAACTGAGTGGGAACGGAGATGATGTCTTTGGTACTACTCAGGCTTGCTAGCAGGTCTCTGTGTAACAGAAACAAACCTATGAACACACCCTGTAGTCGGTCCCTTCAGTGTTATTTCTGGAAATTCCTGGAGTTGTCCTGGGCAAATTCAAAAATCCTGCTTCCCTTTGTTCTGTCACGATGACCACTCTTTTTCCTTATGAACTACAACCTGAGGAAGACAGAAATTTTCTTTAAGCTTATCTACATGATACTGGACATGGTGGACAGACATATAATCCCAGCACTGGGGAGGAGAGACAAGAAGGTTGCCACAAGTCCTAGGCCATTTGTGTGTGTAGTAATTTTTAGACCAGCCTGGGCTATAACAATACCTTGTCTCATAAAACAGAAGGAAAGAGAAAAATAACAACAACAACAAAATACTGGTACTAGGGAGATGGCTAATATACTAGAGAGATGGCTCAGTAGTTAAGAATGCTCTTCCAAAAGACCGAAATTCAGTTCCCAGCATTCCCCCAACCATCTCTTGATGGAGGAGTGTTTATGTGTTACTTTCATTATTAATAAAGAAAACTGCCTTGGCCCTTTAAGAGAAAATTAGGTAGGTGGAGTAGACAGAACAGAATTGTGGGAACAAGGAAGTAGAGTGAGAGAGACGCTTCAGGCATTCGCCATAGTGAGTCTCCATGCTGCTGCTCTCCGAGATGGATGCAGGTTAAGATCTCTCCTGGTAAGCCACAACTCGTGGTGCTACCCAGATTACTAAATATGGGTTAAAGAAAGATGTGAGAATTAACTAATAAGAGGCTGAAACTATGGGCCAGGCAGTGTTTTAAAAGAATACAGTTTCCGTGTAATTATTTCGGGTGTAAAGTTAGCCGGCGGCGGGTGGCGGGACGCAGCCCTGCTGCTTCACACTACAGATTGGCGCGCCAACGTGGTGACCAAATCCACGTAAAAACCTGAAAAAGCTTTAAATAAAGGAGAGAGAGAGTTTAACACGGCTTTTTGCTGTTTGCCTGGACATGCTGTAGAGAGATCTCCTGTTTCCGCAATAGCGGCACAAAAAAAAAAATAAAAAAAAAAAAAAAGCTGAGTCATTTTAAAACGCAGCTTCCTGCACTGTGCTGCCAGTGCAAACTCTGGCTATAAAGCATTTCAGTGGCTTTTATGGACTGGATGTTTGTGTGCCCGCTGGGGATCGGAAAGAAAGTACTCTGAGACCATGCCAATGGCTCACTGCTCCCTGCCTGCACCTGGGCAGATGGCGGAATCAGGCTTAGGCGAGCGGGACAGCATTTGTGGATTCCTGCCGCCGTAGAGAGAGAGGTGTTTTCAGTCTGCGCAGTGCTCTGCGCATCTGATTTGGCTGTAACTTGGATTAAAAGAGTTTCTGTGCTGCACGCTCAGTATCAAAATTAAACTGCTGAGTGCAGCTCCAATGTCGACTGCTGTGTGCCTGGAACTGTGTGCGGCTCAGGGGCACCAAATGACTGAGGCAGGAGCGGCTTTGGCTCTGCTCCGCCATGCTGAACTGTACTGATCTCAGGCAGGATCTATCGTAATTACCACAATAACAGCGCAGTTAAGGTTTAGACTTGGCTGTAAACAGGCAGTACCGTATTACCTATAAGTGGCGCAACTTAAGTTTTTAAGAAGTGCTTAACCTTTTAAGAAATGCTCCTGGATAGTAAAAAATTACAGATTCACAATAGAAAAGATTCAGACATAGAAGGCCTTTAAATGGCTCACGTAGGCTTAAAAGAGAGAAAAAGAAAATATAGAGAATAAAGTTAATGCCTTAAAAAAAAAAAAAGGTTAAAGTCTTTATAGAGACAGAGTACAGATAGTTATAGATTAAAAGAAGTAAAGTGATAGAATGAAAATAAGCCGCATAAAAATGGAAAATTCACAGAGAGTCTGGATTATGTATTTTGTTGTGTTTTCTTTGATTTTTTTGACTGTAAAGGAGCTAAGTACAGAGAGACATTTCATTATATGGGCTGCCAGGCTAGACCAGAATGGACATCTTAACGGTATGACTTCAGGATTTGGATCTAAGAACATGATGCTTTGGAAAAGAGTTTCTTCTTTTGTTTTCACAGAGGACGAGACTCTGTGGATTGCTTCTATCCCAATATGGTATGATAGACCACGCCCTCCTGAAAGGTTGCTGTGAACATCTTCAAAAAATTACTTCACTCAACTGCCAACTGAGAGGAACCTAGCACACAGGTTACACCATGAAAGACCTAAATAACAGTGCCCCCATTCAGCAGGAAGCAGTTTGGAGAGAAAAAACTGCGCCCATTTTCCCAAATATTGCTTATAAATGTTCTTTTACATTTAAAGGGGGAGATGATATAGATATGAATTTGCATTGGTATAGATTTTAAGGTCAATTTTGTTATATGTATATGTATTTCTGATCTTGATTAAGCTATTGTGATTGTAGTTCATTTTAAAAACTGTAATGTATAATTAGGAAATATAGATTGTTAATGGATAATCATTGATAATAGTTAAGCTTGTAGTAATGTTATTAGATTTTCTAGATATGTAGAGATATATTTCAGTTAGATAGACATTCTTCATATCTTTCAAAGACTGCAGAATATGGCATTTAATGTTTTAATAACTTAGGGTTTTTCATGACAATGAGACACGTCTGCTCCTGGCAGCACCAATCTACTTCAAGAGGAAGATGGGCATCGAAGAGGCTACTTATGGAGTTTGTTAGCCATTTGGGCAAGAAACTGCTCTTGGCTGGACTGTTCCATAAACTGGACACAAAGAACCCGCAGAGAGAGGACTGCTGAACTTGCCTAAAGGTGAGATGGTCTTTCGGGGTTCCTGATTCATGAAAGAGTCTGCGAGACGTTCTGCAGGACACAGCTGAAAGTGACTGAACTGTCTTTGGAATTTCCTGCTTCATGAAAAAGTCTGCTGGACACTATGGGCCTGAAGGCTGAAGATGGATGCCCCAACGGTACAGAGGAACTTTGGGTGACTGTCCAGGCAGCAAGTTGTCTCTCATTTCTAGAGTTTGAAAGCTGCATATTTCTTGTTTACTTAGGTAGTCTTATATCCTTCTGGAGTCTTTGATGGAGTTGAAGAATGGTTCAATAGTTATAGTTTTCCTTAGTTATGATAAAAGATAAAATAGATTTAAATATTGTAACTGTAATTCTTGCTTGATAACTGTTTTGTTACATGTAATTTTACTATGTTAAAGTTAAAGCCTTTCTTTTTTGTTTAAACAGAAAAAGGGGAAATGATGGAGGAGTGTTTATGTGTTACTTTCATTATTAATAAAGAAAACTGCCTTGGCCCTTTAAGAGAAAATTAGGTAGGTGGAGTAGACAGAACAGAATTGTGGGAACAAGGAAGTAGAGTGAGAGAGACGCTTCAGGCATTCGCCATAGTGAGTCTCCATGCTGCTGCTCTCCGAGATGGATGCAGGTTAAGATCTCTCCTGGTAAGCCACAACTCGTGGTGCTACCCAGATTACTAAATATGGGTTAAAGAAAGATGTGAGAATTAACTAATAAGAGGCTGAAACTATGGGCCAGGCAGTGTTTTAAAAGAATACAGTTTCCGTGTAATTATTTCGGGTGTAAAGCTAGCCAGCGGCGGGTGGCGGGACGCAGCCCCGCCGCTTCACACTACAATCTCTAACTCTACTTCCATGGAATCTAAGACTCTGATCTGGCTTCCATGGGCACCCACACATATGGCAAACACACAGATAGATATACACACATACACATAAGTAAAATAATGAAAAATATGTCTTTTATAAAAGCTTGTTATTCCCATGGTAGCGCTTGGTAAAGTATAAAACATGCTCCAGCTGACTTGGAGACCATAGTGCTGAAGATCAAAATTACATTTCCTGAGAGCCAGACTTGCACACCTTTTATCCCAGCACTTGAGAGGCAGAGTCCGGCACATCTCTGTGAGTTCAAGGCCAGCCTGGTCTACAGATGGAGTTTCAGGACAGTCAGGTTTATACAGATATACCAAGTCTCAGGGAAGGAAAATCACAGATTTTCCAACTGAAACTCAGTGTCTCTCACAACTGAATAGGTAATGGTTGACAAGGGCCATAGATTATTAGAAGGTTGTGTAGTAGGAAGCGGCGGGGCTGTGTCCCGCCACCCGGCCGCCGGCTAGCTTTACACCCGAAATAATTACACGGAAACTGTATTCTTTTAAACACTGCCTGGTCCATTATCTGTAGCCTCTTATTGGTTAATTCTCACATCTTCCTTTAACCCATATTTAGTAATCCGTGTAAAACCCTCCATATGCCTGTGAGTTGCTCTAAAATACAGCAAAAATGACAGATAATCACTTCCTAGATCAAGCCATTTAATGCTCTTCCATCTTGCTATCCTTTGCCAGTTGTGATGAAGCAAGCAGCTACAATAAGGTCCATGTGGCCAACAGCCAGAATCCAGAAACTGCTACCAACAGCCACATGAGCTTAGAAGGAGTTCCTTCCATAGTTGACCCCAAACGTGGTCAACATTTTGATTATAGGTTATGGGGGCCCCGAACAACATGGGTAAGCCATGCTCAGACACCATCATACAAAGACAGTAGATAAGTGCTGTGTTAAAGTCACTAGACTACAAGCATGGTAATGTATAGCATAGCAGTAGATAACAAACACAAATACATTTGGAACAGAATTATTCTGGTTGAATTTCTACAGCCCTTTAGCTAATTACAAAAATGAAAGTTTGTATTTGTACTTACTTGGAATAAAGTTAATATATACAAATCCGCTGGTTCCCTTCAATGTTATACAGGGTTCAGAAGTAATCAAAATAGGGAATTTCATGTTATCTAAAAAAGAATAAGGAAAACTTTAACACATTATTGTAAATAACTTCCAGTAAACATAGTATTCTGAATATCAGTCCCCAAAGGATGGTTTTTGTGTTCAAAATTATAATGAGAACAATTGAAGGTCATTGAAAATCTCTCTCTCTGGAACACTGACAGTTATAATACAGTTGAAGAAGAGGACCCAGGTTTTCCCTCAAGTACAAACTCCATGTGTAAAAACCCAGAAAGTAATGAAGTCTCCAGCGCATGAAAACACCCAAACTATACTCAGTAGTGTCCCTACGAAGGTTCGAGACATGCTCTCTTTTGAGAGTCCCTGACCCCAGCACCACCATACACTTAGGAAGCATCTCCAACCCCAGTCTCACCTGCATGCTCAGTACCCTAACTCTTCCAGTCCAGCTCCCCAAAGCACTGACTTCCGCGCTGTGCATCTTGGAGTTCTGATAGTCTGCACAGTCTAGTTACACTATCAGAGCCAACAGACGCTACTCCTGCTCTGCATGTGTGAAGACAGAAACTGCTGGTCTCAGCTTTTCCACAAGAGGGAGAATTGATATAGTCTTCTAATTAACACCCATCTCACTAATCCCGGAATTCTAATGCGTGTGGGTAACAGTGAAGGGAGCAGGCAAAAGCACGCTGGCCTGAGTACTGTCATTTTGACTTCACACTCCATTTTATCTGTAGGGTGGGAAAAAGTTCAAGTTCCTAAGCCATAGGGAAGCTATGTTTCTAATGGCGGAACAACATCCTTCCTAAACCATATAAACAGTGTATTATCCCCCTTCGTTCTTATTATGGCTGTTTCTAACATAGAAATAAAACAAATGAATTTGATTGGTTGGACTAAAAAACTCCCATTTTGTGTCTGTTGACAATGATGAAAGACACAAGGAAAGTTCCTAATCTTTGGCTTCCAATTGGTGAAAATTATAACTGTAACTTGGCAATAAATGTTTACGATTTTTGTACTTTTAAACCCCACTTTTGCCCCTACTCAGAGCTGCCAGAAGAAACAAGGCTCTGAAGTCCTTGTCCTACAGCCCTGATCCATCAGTGACCTGCCTGTGTGGTAATTTATTAGGATCTCTGGAACCCATAATTGTTTTCTCTCTCCTTCGTCATGGCGTGCAGTCGATGGGGTGGAACAACACAATCTATCTTGGGGTAAAAGATGTTGCTAGGATTGGTGGGTGTCAGTCCAAAATAAATTCAAGCCAGGAGAGGGACATAGATCAATGTCAAAATGCATGCCTAGCCATGCACAGTTCAGACCCAGCACTATTAATAAATAAACCTATGAAAAGTAAATAAATAATTCAAGTGAGTCCGCCAGCATCTTTGGGACAAACAGTTTATTCATCTTTGTTTTGTGAGACAGGTTCTTACTCTCTAGCATGGGCTGTTCTAGGACTCACTATGTAGACCAGACTGGCCTCAAAATTGCAACAATCTTCCTGCCTTGACCTCATGAATGCTAGAATTAGAAGCATGAAACACCATGCCCAGGCTCAGTAGGATTTTTCATGGACCTTAGAAAGTTACTATATAAGCCAGGCTTGGTGGGGAAAGCTTTAATCTTAGCACTCCAGAGCCTGAGATGGGAGAATCTCCATTAATTTTAAGGCTAATCTGGGCTAGCCTGCATTACAGAGTGAGCTCAAGGTCATCTTGAGTTACAGTGCAATCCTGCTTCAAGAAACACTTCCTAATATTATTACAGCAACAAATAGTGTTGATGTTTGTCAGAGCATATGCATCCAAAACCATAGCATCCCTTCAGCAAGCCAAGGAAAATCCAAATGTACCAAAATCTTGATTTTGAATTCCAGATCAGTCCATAATAAATGTTTCTTATGTAAGGCCCCCAAACTATAGTGATTGGGTTTTTTGTTTGTTTGATTGTTCTTTTGTTTTGGTTTGTTGATTTTGGGTTTTGGTTTTTCCAGACAAGGTTTCTCTGTGTAGCCCTAGTGGTCCTGGAACTCTCTCTGTAGACCAGGCTGGCCTTGAATTCCCAGAGATCAGCCTGCCTCTGTCTCACAAGTGCTGGGATTAAAGGTGTGCAGCACCATGCCCGACTCTATTGTTCAGGCAAGTCAAAATCACTAACCCTGCCCAGAAAAGATGCATATTTTCTCTTTCTTGGAAATGATCCTCACAGTAAGGACTGAATCGGGTGTCACCATAACTAGCACTCACCTGCCGATTCTAGAGGGATTAACCCTTTTCAAAGGGAAGTATTTCTGTTTTAGTGGACTGTCCCAGGCAGAGGAGGGATAACGTTCTAGTACAGATAGTGTAGAGACCTTTGTTGCTTTCTTTCCAGCCTGTGTCAGGGGGCTCCAGGGAAGGTCCAGGACTTGTTGGTGTTACAGAGCAAAGGGGCAGGTTCTACCTCAGAAAGTCTCACCAAAAGACAGAGGAAGCCAGGTGTGTGTCCAGTGTGGTATCCCATGCCTTTAGTCCCAGAACTCAGGAAGCAGAGTCAGGCAGGTCTCTTAGTTTGAAACCAGCCTAGTTACATACCAAGTTCCAGAACAGCCAGAGCTACATAGAGAGACTCTATATCAAAAGACAAACGACAAACAAAGACAAAAGGATCTAAACTGTTACTAAAAGAGTACAGATGAACAATAATATGTATTATACATTACTAATAGGCATATGAAGAGTCACTATGTAGTACCAAAGAGGCAGATTCGGGAACTGCATAGCTGGCTCACTGGTTGAGCACCAGCCGAGGATCCACCCACATTAATCCGCTCAAGTAGCCTGTAACTCCAGTTCCAGGGAATCTGATGTCCTCTTCTGACTTCTGCAGGCACCAGCATGCACATGGTACACATATATACCCAGAACACACACACACACAAAGATAAGTAAATTGACAAAACAGGGGGCCAAAAAGGAGAGGAAAGCAGAGGTTAGCAGACTGGGGACTTTCCTCATGACCCAGAAGTGAACAGCTCTTAACCACAGTCAGCGAGCTTCACAAGCCAGTCCCCCAGGTGACTGACTGCGCAGCCCTCAGTGCTGCAGTTCTCAAGGGACGTCTCTAAAGTCCCTGCAGCACTTCCGGACATCAAGCTGCAGATCTTGCTTTTCAAAGAACTGGCATTTCAGAAGGCATCACCTCCCAACCATCCAGATATTTAGACAGGCGGCCAAAACGGACATCCAACCGAGTGATCAACAAAAGAGAAAACAGATTCAAACAACTACCAAGTCCCTGTGCTAGGTCTTCACATCCCAGGCATCTGCTAGCTGTACAGTGACAAGGGCATCAGTTAGGAACCAGTAGCATCGGAGTTTAGCTCAACTGAAAAATATTTGCAGTTCCAGCCCTGGGGAGGCTGGGGATTCAAGGAGCTTGCGGTTGAGGCCGGCATAGCGTGTACAGTGAATTCCAGGCAAAAATAAATAACTCAAGAGGCAGAGGAAGGGGGATCTCTTTGAGTTCCAGGCCAGTTTGGTCTATATAGCAAGTTCCAGGCTAGCCCAGGGCTATATATTGATATCCTGTCTAAAAAATAATAATAAAATATGCGGGGTGTGGTGACTCACACCTTTAATCCCAGGAAGTAAGGGTAGGCAGATCTCTGTGATTTCTAAGCCAGCCCAGCTCCAGGCCAACCACCACGGCTACATTGAAACCCTGTCTCAAAACGAATTATAGAGTAATAATAATAATAACCGCATAAATCCAAAATCAATCTTACTTTTTCTAAGTGACTCTGTTGTAAAATTCTTAACTCTAGCAAGCCTCATAAAGTGAACTCTAAAATCACTTTCACTTTGCTACTAAAAAAAAAAAAAAAAAAAAAAATGAGACAGAGAATACCTAAGAATTGCTGAAGATCGTACAGTTGGTGAAAGAGAGAGATCAAGCTAACAACCCAAGAACAGAGATGCTCGACGAGCCCTCTAGGACCACCGACTGGAGCGGAACCCCCCACCGGGAAGCAGCTCCCGTTCTGCCTCCTTAGGAGGAACCAGTTTGTCGGTTCTGGGACTCTGAAACAAACAATTCTACTGGAACTGAGAGCTTAGCAGCAACAGAAACACGGGCGCTAAAAACGCACAGTTCAGACGGGTGAGGAGGACCAGACGGGGAGAAACCCACACCCGGAAGTGGTCGATCGCTCCGCCCCCTCCCATCCCCATCCCCCTCCCCAGACCGCAGCAGCCCCCACAGCTGGAACCGCAGAGGCCTTCTTCCCGGCCCTCCAGCTTCGGGTTCTGTGAAAACTTTCTCTGAAAACAGCTGGCGCTGCAGTTACTTGCTGCAGATCACTTACCGCAGTAGCTGTAGGAAACAGTCGTGTCGGAGGAGTTGCAGACCCACTGCTGCTCAGATTCGGCAAAGGTGGGAGGAAGCAGCGTAGAGAAGAGAATAAATGGCAACATGATTTGATATCTCCAACACTTGACACACGCAAGGAAGACCAGCGGACTCGACAGTAAGGAGGAAAGATTAAACTTAGTCACCAGTCATGTGATTTCAAAGTTCCCATCCAACTGTTTCCTCTTTTTACGCTTGTGTGACTGTTTGTATACTTGTTTTTACTATCTGAGCACTTCCTGCTGCAAGGCAAGTGAGAAAGAACGATCCAGAATATACTGTTTCTGAACACTTAATGTAAATCAAAGTAATTAGCACTTCAACACACAGCGAGTTTTCCATGAGACCAAATGCCCTACTGGAGACCCTGTCTAAAATCAACTCGGCTGGGCATAGTGGTGCACACCTTTAAACCCAGCACTTGGGAGGCAGAGGCAGGTGGGTTTCTGTCAGTTCGAGTGAGTTCCAGAACAGCTAGGGCTACCTAGTGAGACTCTATCTCTAGAAATGAAGTCCTCTTCAATCTAAGAGAAGATACACTACTTTTCTGTGTACACATTTTTCTCTCTTGCAAGCTCATACAGTGGTTCCTCCTGGCCTGAGCCAGTTAGTCTCTTGAAAACCATTTCTACCCAACGACAAACAGGTTCAGCCACAAAACATACAGGCTAGCTGATACTCCCACATAGTCATGTCCGCTGCAATTGGCAGCTGAGACCTCACCAGTCTCTAGAGCACACTCAAAAGGAAGCTGAGCTTGAGGCAGTGGTGTTGAAGTGGAGTGCATTGGATTTGGATTTGCTGGGCATGCCAACAAGTGCTCTTCCACTAACATTTTAAGGCAAAAGTTTGAATCCCAATAATGGAATGTGATTGCTTTGTTCTGGCCTGTATTTCATGTCAGGACTCTGTTTTAGACAAATACTTCCTCCTTTAGCCGCATTGCTACTTCATCCTCTGTAGAATCTCAGTGTAGAATTAGCAGCCAAAACGGCCTGGAGTTGTGGCCTGCAATCCTGGTCTGCTGGTAACACTGAACAGCTCACACGGATCTGTGAAGGTAGCAAGGAAACTTCATTTCAGGCAAAGCAATAGAAAAGATCAGAATAGGACTGGAGAGATGACTCACTGGTGAAGAGCACTGACTGCTCTTCCAGAGCTACCTGGGTTCAATCCCCAGCACATGGCAGCAGTTTCCACACGGCAGCTCACGGCTCTCTGATACCAAGATCTGATACCCTCACACAGATGTGCAGGGAAAACATCAATATACACAAAATGCACATAAAATAAAAATAAATGTTTGAAAATTAGAATATAATGCAAGAGAGCAATGATCCACGTGAGACCATACCAAGGACCCCTTTATGGGGTTAAAGGAAGGAGGAGCTTGCACTAAGGGCCATCGTGTTGATGGTTATTTATTTTGATTGATAGATTATATCATAAAATAATTTTCCTATGACACATTCCCCTTCCCATAATGCATCTGATTTCGATTATATGTATACCCAAATATGCATTAGCGTAAGATGGTAAATAGGAGATTCCTCCTAAATGTTCACTTACAGGACACAATTTACCTTAGTGAGCATGTGCCCAAATCCAGTTCAGGCCAAATAGGATTTTCCATTCTTTGTACTGTATACACTGGGAGTATATGTGAATAGAAATTGTCTAAGTTTAATGGATGTTAGGGGAGGACATATGTATCCCATTATTCAGAGAAGGGTATGTATAGCCACACACAGGTAGATATCCAAGGTTGCTGGGTGCATTTGGGGGGGGGGGGTTGCACAATACACACAGGTAAAGGAACTAGGCTGCCAACTGTGTTATTAGAAGGGGGGTAATACATAACCTAATCTGTAGTGATGAGGCAGGCAGGCCTGCTTTTCATCCCACCCGGATCCCACACAGCTAGCTTTACAGGCGAAATAACAACACACAAATTGTATTCATTTAAACACTGCCTGGTCCATTAGTTTTAGCCTCTTATTGGCTAATTCTCACATCTTGATTAACCCATATTTAGTAATCTGTGTAGCACCACGAGGTGGTGGCTTATCGGGAAAGATTTAGCATGTCTGACCTGGTGGCTGGATCCATGGCGTCTGACACAGAGAGGAGAGGCATGGTGACTGCCTGAGACGTCTGCCTGACTCTGCTTTCTTTCTCCCACAATTCTGTTCTGTCTACTCCGCCTACCTAATTTTCTGTCCTATTAAAGGGCCAAGGCAGTTTCTTTATTAACCAATGAAAGTAACCTCCTCCATCACTAATCCAAATAGAACACCAGGTTACTAGAATATTCCTTATGCTTGCCTGCCTCACTGTACACATAAGAAAATATGTCGATAAAAAGATTTACACCTAGAACTGCACCTTTCTATTATTTTTAATAATTGGGGATGGGGCCCTCACTCATGTGTGGAGGTCAGACAGCTACTTGTGGGAGCTGGTTCTCTTCTACCCCATGAGTTGAAGGTGTTCTATTCAAGTCATCAGGCTTGGCAAAAAGCAGCTTTACTCACTCAGTCCTCTCTCTGTCTCTCTCTGTCTGTCTCTCTCTGTCTGTCTCTCTGTCTCTCTCTGTCTCTCTCTCTGTCTCTCTCTCTCTCTGTGTGTCTCCCTCTCTCTCTGTGTGTGTGTCTCTCTCTCTGTGTCTCTCTCTCTCTCTCTCTCTCTCTCTCTCTCTCTCTCTCTCTCTCTCTCTCTCTCTCTCACACACACACACACACACACACACACACACACACACAATATAGCTCTGCCTGGCCTAGAACTCACTATGTAGACCAGGTTGGCTTGGAATCACAGAGATTTACCTGCCTCTACCTCTTGAGTTTGACACATATCCACCTTTCTTGTACTTTAAAGACTACAGAGTGAATTCCAAGGACAGCCTGGCCAACTTAGAAGACCCTCTCTCAATAAAAAATAAAAAAATATGAGTGCGGAAGGTCCAGTGAGATGGCTCAATGGGCAAAGGTACATGATACCAAGTTCTAGAACTCACATGGTGGAAGGAGAGACCCAACTTCTGCAGGTTGTCCTCTGACTTCCACATGTGTGCTGGCATGCACGTGTGAAATGATCAGTCCTCTACAATGCAGAGGCTGCAGAGATGCCTCATGGGGTAAGAATACTTGCTGTTCTTCCAAAGACCCAGGTTTGCTTCCTGTCTTAGGGTTTCTACTGCTATGAAGAGACACTGTGACCACAGAAACTCTCGTAAAGAAAAACATTTTAATTCAGCTGGTTTACAGTTTCAGAGGGTTAGCCCATTATCCTCATGACAGGACATGGTGGCATGCAAGCAGACATAGTGCTGGAGTAGGAGCTGAGAGCTGAGAATTCTACATCTTGATCCACAGGCATCAGAAAGTATACTGTATCACTGGGGCATAGCTTGAGCATAGGAGACCTCAAAGCCTATCCTGACAGTGATACACTTCCACCAACAAGGCCACACCTACTCCAAAAATGCCACACTTCCAAGTAATGCCACTCCCTTTGGGAGGGTCATTTTCTTTCAAACCATCACAGTTTCCATATCTGGCAGTTCATAATAACCTGTAACTTTAGCTCTGAGGGAGTCTAGTGTCCTCTTCTGATCACTGTGGGAACTACACTCGTGTGCAAATATACACACAGAGAGACACATACACATATAATGCTTAGAAAATTTACTAGGCAGTGGTGGTGTATGCCTTTAATTCCAGCACTTGGGGGGCAGAGGTAGGCAGATCTCTACGAGACTGAGGTCATCCTGGTCTACAGAGCAAGTTTCAGGACAGCCAAGGCTACACAGAGAAACTCTGTCTTGAAAAGCATCGATAGATAGATAGATAGATAGATAGATAGATAGATAGATAGATAGATAGATAGATAATTGGTGCTTTATCTGAGACATGGCTCAGCTATAAAGAGCATTGGCTCTTGCCAAGGCCAGGGCTCAATTCTCTGCAACTACATAGAGGCTTACAACCATCTGTAACTCCAGGGTATTCAATGCCCTCTTCTGAACTCCATGGACACCAGACACACACAAGGTACACAGACATACATGCACACAAAACAGTCATACACATAAAATATATAAATTTTTAAAACTATAATATAATAAAAATATTTCTTAAATCAGGCTGTAGTGACACATGCCTTTAATCCCAGCACTTGGGAAGCAGAGGCGGGTAGATCTCTGTGAGTTTGAGGCCAGCCTGTTCTACAAGAGCTAGTTCCAGGACAGCTAGGGTTGTTACACAGAGAAACCCTGCCTCAAAAAACAAACAAGCAAACAAAAACTTCTTAAAGTGCTAAAGATAGAGCTCAACAAGACCCTAGGATCAAGCCCTACTATAAGTAAGTGAAGGAAAGAAGGAAGACAGACAGACAGACAGACAGACAGACAGACAGAGAGTTGTGGGCTGGGCAGTGGTGACACACGCCTTTAATCCCAGCATTTAGGAGGCAGAGGCAGGTGACTCTTCATGAGTTTGAGGCCAGCCTGGTCTATAAAGTGAGTTTTCCAGGAGGCCAGAGCAGTTACACAGAGAAACCCTGTCTCAAAAACTCCCAAAATAAATTGTGGCAGTCTGAATGAAGATGACTCCCCATTGAGTCATAGGGAGTGGCATTATTGGAAGTGCAGCCTTGTTGGAGGAGGGTGTAAACTTGCAAACAACCTGAATGTCCCATCAAGGTCTCAAAATACTATTTTCTACTAAAAGGAAGCAGACTTTCTTGGAAAAATTGACTCTAGGTATGGGGTAGAACATGTACAAGATGAACCAGAGACACTGCCAATTTGAAAAGGGTTTCGGGAACCAAAGATGAATTCACGAGTTTTCTGGTACAGCTGTAAAGAGCTGAGCAGGGCTGGAAAGCTCGCTCTGGTTAAGAGCACTTGTTGCTCTTACGAGGTCTCAGGTTTGGATCTCGGCACCCACAGGGTAACTTAAAACCATCTGTAACTCCAGTTCCAAGGGATCTGACTCCCTCTTCTGAACTCTGGGGGTACCAGACACTCACATGGTACACATACATATCCAAGCAAAACATTAAAACACGTAAAGTAAATCTAAAAAAATTAATTTGTGAAAGAGCTGAAAACAATGCGAATGTATTTCCCTGAGGTTCCAGATGAAATTAGCTGGCACGAGCGAGAAGGTAGCACAGAACGTGCAGCAACCCCCGCATAGAAGTTCATTAGAGGAGATGTGTACAGGCCTGGGGAAGTCAGTAGTCAGTGTGCAGAGAGAGACAGAGAGACAGAGACAGAGACAGACGGGGGGGGGGGGGGGGGAGAGACAGCACGTCCCGCTTTTCAAAAGCAGCCTAGCGCATGCACATAGGGGCAGGGGTTGCCGAGGCTGTCATACACAGATGACGGGGCTCACACATGAACGCAAGGGCTTAGCTGAGTCATATGTGGATCACACGGGGGCACTTTAACGTCCCCAGGGGCCATTAGGCACTTCTGCCTGAGGGCTTGTCTGTACCTGCATGGTCCCTAGAACCCGGAAGTATTCGCCATATGTGGCTGAAATCATTACACCAGAGGTCAGATTATGAAGTCAGTTTCACTGAACTGAAGTCAAGGCATTGATACTTGCTGTGATGATTTGAATAGGAATGGCCCCATAGACTCCTGTGTTTGAATGCTTGACCCACAGGGAGTAGCACTATCAGGAGGTGTGGACTTGTTAGAATGGGAGCAGCCTTGTTGGAGGAAGTGTGTCACTGTGGGGGCGGCCTAAGAGGTGGCACCATTCTAGTCTAGTCTAGGCTGTTAGTCCCTGTTCTTGCTCCCCAGGTCCCACTCATTGTGGAGACTGTAATTCCATGAACTCTTGGGGCCAGTTATGTCAGTTCTTGGGATTCTGCCATGTGTCCTGAAAAACAGCATCAATGGTTCTTGGGGCAGAAAGGCTGCCTTTATGGCTCAATTCCAGAGTCTGCAGCTCCTACTGGAGACTCCATGGGGAGAATTCTCTCTGTCTGCTCCAAGTACTAATCCTTACATTCCTCTCATCTCAAATAACAAGCCTCCAGCCTCTCCTTCCATGGATCTCTTTCCTTCTCTGATTGCCTGCCTTCATCTTACTGGGGCTTCAACTAGCCAATATGGAGTTCCAAGCAGAAGACAGATGATAGGCTAGTAATGATGGGAGTTACATATTTGGATGTTCTAAAGCCCAGCGCAAGTTTTTCAGGTAATTTCAGCCACTTAATATTTGAGAAAGATGCCAAAATCATAAGCCGAAGAAAAGACTATTCAACACGTGGCCCTGGGAAATCAGGATGTCCATGTGCAGGTTAGTGAAAAAGACCTGTACCTATCAGGTTGCACAAAAACCAACTCCAAAAGATCAAAGGCCCAAACATGAAAACCAAAACTGCTCAAAGAAAGCACAGACAGTACCCTGTGTGTGATATAAGTGCAGGAAAGGACTTCCTGAATAGGACTCATTTCCTGAGAATTAAGGCCAACAACTGATAAGTGAGACTTCATGAAACCCAAAGGCTTCTGCACAGTTCAAGAAACAACTGGGTGAAGAGGAAGCCCAGAGAATGGATGTGTAGTGTGAAGCGGCGGGGCTGCGTCCCGCCACCCGGCGGCCGGCTAACTTTATACCCGAAATAATTACACGGAAACTGTATTCTTTTAAAACACTGCCTGGCCCATAGTTTCAGCCTCTTATTGGCTAATTCTCATATCTTGCTTTAACCCATATTTAGTAATCTGGGTAGCACCACGAGGTGTGGCTTACCAGGAGAGATCTTAACCTGCGTCCATCTCGGAGAGGAGAAGCATGGAGACTCCCATGGCGACTGCCTGAAGTGTCTCCCCCACTCTACTTCCTTGTTCCCACAATTCTGTTCTGTCTACTCCACCTACCTAATTTTCTGTCCTCTTAAAGGGCCAAGGCAGTTTTCTTTATTAATAATGAAAGAAACATAGACAGATAACTCTCCTCCATCATGGATGGAATCTGTTCCACCTATATATCTGACAGAGGATTACTATCCACACTATATAAAGAACTCAAAAGACAAAGCATCAAAAACAAACAAACAAACAGAAATGACATGCTGGGCATTGGTGGCTCAGGTCTTTAACGGGATCACTCAGAGGCAGAGGCAGGTGGGTCTCTGTGAGTTCCAGGCCAGCCTGGTCTACATAGTGAGTTCAAGGCAGCCTGGGTTGCATAATGAAATCCTGTCTCAAATAACAAAAAACAAAACAAACAAAAGACTATAAATATATTTTCAGCCAATTTATTCAAGCTAATACTATCAGTCTACCTACGTTCCATTTTGTTACCTTTAAAAAAGATTTATTTTTATTTTATATGAATGAATGAATGTTTTGCTGTGTACCATGTTCCTTACACATTAGTGTCTCACATCCATGGAGGCCAAAAGAGGGTGCTATATCCCCTAGAACCAGAGGCACATGGATCTCTGTGATTTTGAGGCCAGACTGGTCTACAAAGGAAATTCTAGGACAGTCAACACTACACAGAGAAACCCTGTCCCCCCCCCCAAAAAAAAAAGGAAGGAAGAAAGAAAGAGAGAGAGAGAGAGAGAGAGAGAGAGAGAGAGAGAGAGAAAGAAAGAAAGAAAGAAAGAAAGAAAGAAAGAAAGAAAGAAAGAAAGAAAGAAAACAAACTGTATCAGGTCAGCCATGGCAATGAACTATTGAATAAACTTTCTACTTGGGAGGCAGAGGCAGGAGAATCATGAGTTCAACGTTAGTCTCAATTATATAGTAAACTCAAGGCTAACTTGGGCTATATGAGACCAGAGTGCAAATAAATAAACTAATAAATAAATCAGAAAAACTAAACCAGAGAACACAGAAGACTGACAAATGCCACAGTACCCTGGACACCATAATAAGGACACCTGACACATCAATGGCAACATCCCCGCCAACCTGCTATCTGACCGCCTGGTGTGTGCCTTGACTGTAAGAGAACGCTCAACTGTCCCCAGTGCTTTACTCAACCCAACTCAGTGCCCTACTGGACATGGCCCAGACTTCCATCTATCTGTCCATCCGCCATATATCTGTATGACCCTAACCTGTAGCAGTTCTCCAGTTGAGTTTACAGCTGAGATAGTGCTGCCTCTGCCTTCCCAGTATGGGCATCCTATAACACACACACACACACACGAGACAGACAGACATCGATATATACAAATGGATAGATGAATTACTACATATGTAATATGTGATCTGAGAGTTATTATTAGTAATACAACAAACTACGCCTGTCCATACCCAGAGACCAAAAGGCATTGGAACTACTTGGCAAATTACAACCAACAAAATGATGTGGTTAAATTCTGCTAAAATAAATGCTGATCCCTTCTACACCCTGGTTTCACTCCATACCCTGCCCACAGAGGTCTTATCCACCCAGGCTTCCCTGCCCCAAAACAAAATATTGTTTGAATTACTCTGTTACAAACTAATAAAAACTTTTTCACAAATGACAAAATGATCAGATGTAGGTGGGACATGTAAAGAGATGCATAAGCAGGGCAGTGACACACTCTGGCATCTCTGATGAACTTGTTTCCCGTGTCTGCATCTTCTGAATGTCTTGGTATTCTGTTAAAGGTTAAATATCTGTATATCTGTATAAATTGTAAAAACTGGGTATTCTTCCCCTAAAACACTTCTGCAATTGGGAGTTCTTTCTCCACTTTTCCTTAATAAATATACATTTCTTTGGTAGAAAAGAAGGAAGGGAGGGAGGTGGGGAAGGAGGAACAGAAAGAGAAAGAAAGGGAGGGAGGGAGGGAGGGAAGAGAGAGAGAGAGAGAGAGAGAGAGAGAGAGAGAGAGAGAGAGAGAGATAAAGGGGGCATGCTGGGGTTTACTTGTGATCCTTGCAATGAGCTGAGGCAGAAGGATCAGCTCAAGTTTAAGGCCAGCCTGAACTATAGTGAGCAACCCTGCCTGTCTCAAAACAACAAAAACGTTGTCTCCTGCTGCATCAGAGGCAGCAGCAGCAACAGGTTAGGACTAAACCAGGTTATACGGACAGCGTCCTGAGAACTCTGTCGGGACTGAGGAAGTGGTTAAGAAGTTAAGTGACTCGGAGCTTAAGAGCACTCACTGCTCTTGCAGGGAGCCAGGGTTGGTTCTGAGAACCCAAATGGCAGCTCTCAATGTTCTGTAACTCCAAGTCAAGGTGATCTGACTCTTCTTCCTAGCTCCTGCAAGCAAAACTTTCATACACATAAAATTTAAATTAAGAAAAAAACTTGTTAATTTCTTTCCTTCTTTTTGATTTTTTTTTTTTTTTTTTTTTTTTTTTTGGTTTTTCAAGATAGGGTTTCTCTGTGTAGCTTTGGAGCCTTGGAGGCTGTCCTGGAACTCATTCTGCAGACCAGGCTAGCCTCGAACTCACACTGTTTCTGACACCCAAGTGCTGGGATTAAAGGTGTGCACCACCACTGACTGCCCAGCTGAGACAGTATTTCTTCTAGAGAGAAGTATTTTTAAATGTTAAAATAACATACCAAGCTTAAAGTATCCTTCTCCAGGATATTTTCTGGGAATTGCAAAACTATTAACCTTTGCTTAGAGTACAAATATTCTATCTTCTGGCATCCCTGTGATCAAGTTGTTCTTACTTAAACTTATTGTGAAACTGTCATGCAAACCTTGGGAACAACTTCATTTTGTGCGTGCGTGTGTGTGTATGTGTGTGTGTGTGTGTGTGAGAGAGAGAGAGAGAGAGAGAGAGAGAGAGAGAGACACTATTACAACACAAGCATGTGACTGCCTTTAACTGAGTGGGTGCCTGAAAAGAATTCCTCAGGCTGAGATTGATGTCCCTGCCTCCATGGCCATCGCATTGTGGAGGAACAATTAAAGAGGTCCAGTGACCCCCATGTTTATCTTTGGGGTCATGACATGAAATTTAGGTTTAAATAAAGTTCAAATGCAAACAGCATGTGTAAATAAAGCAGTCCTGACCACAGCTGACCCATCTCTGAGGCTCCTGGTTCCAGGAGGGCAAGCCATCAGCACTGTGTGAAATCTGTTGCTGGGAGACCAGCTGCCCTCTGGCTCACACCAGGACCCCAGCATGAGGTTCCTGGATAGGGTTCACTTCTTTGGAGTCCACTGTGTCAGTGGTCTAAGAGCCAGCAGAAGGGAAGAAGTGTCTCTCTAGGGTCCATTCACTGCTGCCAGAACTTAACATCTCAGTAAACTACAGGTTGATAACAGAAAAACTTCTAGAAAAGCATCTCATTCAGCACTGGAGTGATAAGCATTTATCTGTGCAAGAAAACAGCACAAAGCAAAAACCCAAACTGAGGTCAGGACAACACAGCTGAATGCCCAAGTTTCACCTGCTAAACTGGCTCATCAGGACATACATTTTAGAGCCAAAGATAATGGTTTCCTGCCTCAAGGTATCCCCTGAAATAGCTTTTAGCAACCCTAGATTTGAATGATCTTTCTTCTGAATGGCCTCTATAATTCTCAAGCCCACTTACATAATTAAATTTACTATCATGGCTTGCCACAGATTGTAGGCGTCTCTATAACAACTTGTATTTTGTTCTTAATGTTGACTCTGGTATCCAGCCAAGTACCAGAACAGCCTTAAGTTCCCAAGCCTCTGATGTTAACTTCTTAAATGCTAAGATTGCAGGTGTATAAAAATCTGAAAATGTGAATTCTCCATGAAGCTAACATAGCTGGCTATTTTATAGGAGGTAGCATGTATGTATTTAGTACCAATGATTTGCCTGTTATCATGAGGGGTGTTGAGGGACAAATGGGGCACAGAACAACTAACCAAACCTGGCTGTATATGCATTCTTATTTTGGGCCACACCAGATGATTTAGGCAGCAACCCGTATTCTAAACCAAAAGACACAACAAACTTTTTTTATAATTTATGAACTTTACAAAGTGTTTTTAAGTAGGAAAAGTATGTTTATACACTTAGAAAAACTCAATTCTTATTTGTGACATCCAATCTTCTGCTTATAGGCACCCACTCTTTTATTACCCATACATGACCCAGGTGTGGTATGACACACCTTTAATCTTAGCATGCAGGAGACAGACAGACACATCTCTATGAATTCAAGGCCAGACTGGTCTGCACAGCAAGCTCCAGGCATCCAATCTTACATAGTGAGACTGTCTAAAAACATAAATACATGTAGCCATACACACAGTAAAATACACAGGATTATCCACATATTTGTTGTTATTCAAGATAAGGTTTTTCTGCCCGGTGGTGGTGGCACACGCCTTTAATCCTAGCACTCTGGAGGCAGCGGCAGGTGGATCTTTGTGAGTTCAAGGCCAGCCTGGTCTACAAGAGCTAGTTCCAGGACAGGCTCCAAAGCTACAGAGAAACCCTGTCTCGAAAAATCCCCCCCCCCCCCAAAAAAAAAAAAAAGTTTTTCTGTGCAACAGCCCTGGCTGTACTGGAACTCACTCTGTAGACCAGGCTGGTCTTGAACTCAGAGATCCACCTGCCTCTGCCTCCCGAGTGCTGGGATTAAAGGTGTGCCCCACCACCACCTGGCTGATTATCCACATTTTTTTAACAGAAACAATTTGTTCTTAAATGTATTTTATTACATGGGAACATCATTATCTGAAAATTAATTAGAAATTGTGCTTGATAGAATTTTTCAACTTTTGAGGTCTTTGGTGGTTTTTGTTGTTGTTGTTTTGGTTTGGTTTTTTAAGATAGGCTTTCTCTGTATTAACAGCTCTGGCTGTCCTGGAACTCGATTACTAGACCAGGTCGGCCTCAAACTCAGAGACATCCACCTGCCTCTGCAGCTGGGGTGCTGGGATTTAAGGCGTGTGCTACCCAGATCAACATTCTGTTTTAAGACAGGGTCTTACACAGTCCAGGCTGACTCAAACCTACTACAGTCGCCAAGGATGATCCCAAATTTCTGGTCTTCCATTTTCCAAGTGCTAGGGTTACTGGTGTACACAAGCATACCTACTTATATGATGAGTGTCAAACCCAGGACCTCATGTAAGGCAAACACTATACCAACTGCACTGTCTTTGGGCTTTAAACTGTATTTAAAAAAAAAAAATCATTCACTAACAATAACAAAATGTAGGCGATCTTATTACACACTGAAATATACATGGCATGTAAACAAAACCGAAGAATAGGTTCATTTTTCATCCTCATGCAGTTTCTTTTCACTGACTTCTTCCACATCAAAAGTGAATGGTTTGTCATAACCCATTAGATGGTTATAGTCATCAGGGTTTGGGAAGAGCATCGGATTAACTAACAGTGACTTTGTTTTTGCAAAAAAGGTGGTGAATATATGTGCGCTCTGTGGAATCTTCACGTCACTTTGATGAAACACCGTGCTGGTTTCCGAAAGCACAGCATTGTAAGTAATGGCTTTGTAAGTGTCACTTGTGGCTTCGTGGTACAACCGAATGACATAGCCTTTTGTAACGAGGTGAAGCAGCACAGGTGTGATCACCGTGAAGCTTCCTATGATTCCATAAAATAAGATCTGCAGAGGCAGACTTCCAAATGTCACATTACTTTGTGATAAAAGATACGGCAAAAATACAAGGCCAAGCACACTTGTAGAATAAGAGAAACATTTCACACCTAAAGAGAAAAAAAAAAGAATTAATAACTAAGTTTTATAAATCAATCTACCCTATCAATTCTTCCAACCTTTTCTTCCTATAGCATTGTTACAATTTGAATGCAAAAAGATCCCCTAGTTTCATGTGCTGCACACTCGGTCCCCAGATGGAAGCACAATTTTGGGAAATTTTAAAACTTTAGGAGGTAGACCTTAGCTGCTGCACTGAGGTCGGTCAGTCAGTGGGGGCATCTCGTCCTGGTCCCGCCTCTTTCTCCTATGCTATGAAGTAAGGAAGCTCCTGTCATATACTCCAATGACCCTGATGTTCTGTTCAAGGGCATGGGGCCAAGAAAGCATGACCAAACCTTCTAAAACTGTGAGTCAAAATGTATCTTTCCTCCATAAAGTAGTTTTCTTGAATATTAGGTCACAGTGATGACAAAGCTAATACAATAATCATAAACGCACCATCAACAACAAACACAATGAAGTGCTCATTCTGTGTCAGGGCCTCTGCCTTCTGTCTCAAGCAATTTACTTACTCTACTCATAAGATATATATAAAAGCTCAAGGAGAGGTGTATAATTGTTATCATTGCTCCATTTAAAAAATGAGAACTGGGTGAGGCAGGAGGATCACAATTTTGAGATGGCATGGTAAGACTGCTTCTGAAAAAGCCAAAGAGAGGGAAAGTGAATACAATTAGCTCTATGGGGTTTATCTGCTTAACATGCTTGCAGCCCTAGGCTGATCCCCAGCACTGCCAAATCTTAAACAATGAGGAAAACTGAAGCTGAATGGCTCATATCTATAATCCCAGTACTTAAGAGGCAAGGGTTGGAAGATCAAGCCTGGGATAGAGTGAGGTACAGGCCAGCCTAAGCTACAGGCTGGAGAGATGATTCAGTAGGTAAAGGGCTTGCTGTACAAGCACAAGAAGCTGAGCTCAGACCTCCAGCACCCACATAAACGCTGAGCATGGCAGCACACATCTGGAACTCAACAGCTGGGGAAGCGACAACAGGCAGATTCCCACGGCTTCTTAGCCAGCCAGTATAACCAAAATGGTGATCTCCAAGCTGGGCATGATAGCATATGCTGCCTTTAAGCCCAGCACTCAGGAGGCAGAGGAAGGAGGATCTCTTGAGGTCAGTCAGAACAGTCAGAGCTGCACAGAGAAAACCCTATCTTGAAAATCAAAACCAAAAATCTCCAAGTTCAATAAAAAATTGTCTCAAAAACTAAGGTAGAGATTTGCTGTAATTAGCTTTAACCACCAATTTGGCATAGCCTAGTCACCTGAGAAGGGAATCTCAACTAGTTGAGAATGCCCAGATCAGACTGGCCTGTGGGCACGTCTAGAGAGGACTGTCTTGATTGGCACCATTCTCAGGGCAGGTGGTCCTGCATTGCAAAAGAAACCTAGCTTAGCCTCTAAGTGAGCCAGTAAGCCGCATTCCTCCAAGGTTTCTGCTTCAAGTTCCTGCTTGAGCTCCTGCCCTAACTTCCCTCAGTGATGGAGTACAATCTGGAAGCTGACATAGCTGCTTTTGGTCAGAGTATTGTATAACAGCAACAGAGTAAACTAGAACAAGAGCAATAGAGGAAAATTCCTGAAAACAACCTCTGTCATACACAGACATACACACCCTCCTCCACCCCTACATCCCCACACCCACGTATGAGGACGGGATAAAGCAATGTACAATGCCACACAGCTAGTTACTAAGTAATTGGGCTGGGATTCAAACCCAAGTAACCTGACTTGATGGAGGATCCTCATTGGCTAATAAACAAACTGCCTTGGCCAGCCCTTAGGTGGGTGGAGTAGACAGAACAGGAAGAAGGAAGTGAGGTAGATGGCTCAGTCAGATGCCACGCCTCTCCTAAGTGAGGTAAATCGCCATGCCTCTGCTCTCTGAGACAGACTGCCATGCCTCTCCTCAGGGAGCCAGATGCGATGAAGCCAGCCACCATGTCAGACATGCTGAATCTTTCCCAGTAAGACTCTGCTCGTAGTGTTACACAGATTATTAAATATGGGTTAGTCAAGATGTGAGTAAGAGGCTGGAACTAATGAGCCAGGCAGTATTTAAAAGAATACAATTTGTGTGTTGTTATTCCGGGTGTAAAGCTAGCCGTGCAGGAGCCAGGAGGCCGGGAGCGGGGCAGCAGGAACTTGGCCCGCAGGTCCTCACTACAACCCTTCATGAATGAGGCTGAGGCAAGAAGATTGTGAGTTCAAGTTCAGCCTTAGTTACACACCAAGACTGTTTCAAAAAATAAAACAAAATAATTTAAATATCATCTACTTAGAAAATATACAAGTTGAGATTCTAAAAAGTTGATCATACAGTACATTTGGGGAAAAGATGGCAAAGAGATAAGGGTTAATCTCAAATATTAAAATCTAATGAACTATATAAAATAGTGTGGCACCTTCTCCCCACCCAAAAAAAAAGTATACAAAACTCTTTTTGGTGTATACAAAAAGACGCATATAAAAAGAGATAAATAAACAGAACAAAACAGAAAACAAAAAATACCTTGAAATATATGTTGAAATTTAATACAGAATAAAGACATAATCTAAAATCAGTAGGTGAGATGGCGGTGGTGGCGCACACCTCTTAATCTCAGAATGTAGGAGGCAAAGGCAGGTGGGTCTCTGTGAGTTTAAGGCCAGCCTGATCTATAAAGCCAGTTCCAAGACAGTCAGGGCTACACAGAAAAACCATGTCTTGAAAAACAAACAAACAAATCAGTAGGCAAAAAGATTGACTTTTTAGTAAGTGATGTTAGGTTTAGAAAAACTGTATTTAGAAAAATGGTGAAAAATCTGGGGCTAGCAAGATGGCTCAGAAGCCTGACAACCTGATTTCAATGCCCAGAACCCACATAAAAACAGGGGAGAAGCCAGGCAGTAGGGGGCGTGGTACACGTCTTTAACCCCAGCACTTGGGAGGCAGAAACAGGCGGATCTCTGTGAGTTTGAGGCCAGCGTGGTCTACAAGAGCTAGTTCCAGGACAGGCTCCAAAGCTACAGAGAAACCCTGACTGACTCCATAATGTTGTTCTGTTTTCGTTTTTTGAGACAGGGTTTTTGTGTAGCTCTGCTGTTTTACAATTCACTCTGTAGACTAGACTGGCCACAAACACACAGATCTGCCTGTCTCAGCCTCCTGAATGCTGAAATTAAATGAGAGCACCACCACATTCGGCTATAACGTTCTTTGACCTCCACACATGTGCCATGTTTCACACACACACACACACACAAATTTAAAAAGAAAATGATAAAATTCAATCCTTCCATTATACCATAAACCATGAAAAATCCAAAAAGTTCAGAGATTTAAATGTGGGGAAAAAAATCATAGAGGTATCCATGAAGTCCTTTATATTCTGGAGTGGACAGAGCTGGACATGATGGCACAAGATGTAAAGAGCCAGTACTGTTCTTCAAAGTTCAGCTCCCAGCACCCACTTCCAGTGGCTCCCAATGCCTAAAACCCCAACCCGATGGATCCAACATCTCCAGTCTCTGAGGACATTTGTACGCATGTGGCATGCTCCCATAAAGACACATTCACAAACACCTATTTAAAAAGTAATTAAAATCAATCTTTTTTTTAAGTTCTAGAAACAGCCAGAGTCAAAAGACTGACCAATCTGACTACAATTTTTTAAAAAATAAAGAAAAGGAAAACAACATAGCCACACACAAACACACACACACACCAGTAACTCAATATTTGAGGTGGAAAGAGATCAGTTCAAGGCTAGCCAACTTTACCTATCAAGTTGGAAGTCATTCTGAGCTACATCCTGTCCATGACAAAAATATTCTGAATTTATATCAGAAGGATTAGTATCCGCAATATATAAAATGTTTGTGGAATAAAAAAACTAAAAAGCTTGACACTTTAAGGACAAATACGTAAATGGCCCTTTAAATAAATTTAAATAAATTGATACAAAAATACATGTAGTTAAAATTAATGTTACTGTTTTGCCCCAAACTGACAAAAGCAAAAGTCTGACAACTGTTCATAAAGCTGGAACTAAGCAGCCACTCATATAGTGCTATTGGCTGAAAGCTTAATTATATTGTCAGTAATTTAAAAATAGTTCCTTTCCTCTTCCCACAGGTGGTTGCTATGACATCAGTATGCACTGGATAAAATGAGGACCATGGTGTCTCCTATGTAACTCCTCCACCCTTCTGAAGTATCTTTCCTATTACTTTTGTTACACTGTAGTAAAACTGATGCCTAACTAGAACTTCATAATGTGTCCTTATTTGGAAATAAGATCTTTGCAGATCTAAAGAACAAGATGAGATCATGCTGGATTAAGGTGGGCTCTAAATCTAATGAGGTGCCCTTATAAGGGCAGAAAAAATAAGTGATTCAGGGAGGCTGCCATAGGAACAGCAAGCAGCAGTCACAGGGAGGGGCAAGCTACAAGCCAAGAATGCTAAGGACTACCAGGAGCCACCAGAAGCTGGATGGGGTAAGACTTCCTTGAGCCATCACCAGGGCCTGGACCAGTGCATACCCCACTTTTACATTTTTAGCCTCCAGAACTGTAAGAAAATACATTTACTTCTATTGTTTCCATGTTTAAAAAAGAAACTATTAGATAAGAAGGCATGGCAGCAGCCACTTGATGCGACCAGGTACACTGCATCCAGTCATGAGAGCTTTCTCCTCTTTACTCAGCCTAGGGTCCCACATGTGGAATGGCAAACCCACATTGAAGGTGGATCGTTCCAGCTCCACTAACCTAGGCGATCTCTCACAGACATGCCCAGAGGCTCATCTCTCCATTAAGTCTAGATCCCTTCAAGCTGCCAATCAGTCCAAACCAAGACAACCTTTCTGCCTCTGCTTGTACTGAGGACTTGTGCACCTGCGACACGTGTGCTCCTCTCCCATCTTCACAGACTGCACTCCTCAGACAAGACCTAAGGGGAAGTCATCGTGATGCAACCACTCTGCTCTTTCTCTCCGCAGCCTGAACTCATACCTAATCCTAACATTGCAAATACGGCTGATTGTATGGCATATTCACTTTTCTTTCCTAGAGTCTGCATTACCTTTAAGTTTTATCCCTAAGAGACACAGCCAGTATGGTATCTGTTATTATCTGGAGCTGAATTAATATTAACTAAAGAAGAGCCTTCTGGAGGCTACCCATGTGGCAGTTAGGAAGTTCCAGAATCACAGCACTATCTCAGTGTTTCTCCCTGCATTCCCACGTAGAAAGCAGCACTGACCTCTGACACAGCGACCTTCTAATATCTATAGCACTGGAAGGCTCAGGCAATAACTTTCCTCTACAACCTACAATTGTACTTTTTTTGTTTTTGTTTTTCAAGACAGGATCTCTCTGTGTAGTCCTTGCTGCCCTGGAACACACTCTGCAGACCAGGCTGCATTAGAACTCACAGAGATGCACCTGCCTCTGGCTCTCAAGTGCTGGGATTAAAGGTGTGCATCACGACATCCAGTTTCAAGCAACCATTCTGAAAAGGCATTATGAGAAGGCCAGGTGCACAGGACAGTCAGGACTACAGAGAGATCCTGTCTGAAAGAAACAACAAAACAGAGGTGCTACCAGGCTTTCAGTCACAGTTTTTGTATTGTGACCAAATACTGGAGAAAAGCAACTTAAAAAAAGGAAAAGGTGGGGCTGAAGAGATGGCTCAGTGGTTAAGAGAACTGACTGCTCTTCCAGAGGACCCGGGTTCAATTGTCAGCAACCACCTGTCAACTAACAACTGTCTGTAAATCTTGTTCCGGGGTCCCGATACCCTCACGCAGACATGCATACAGGCAAAACACCAATGCACACAAAATAAAAAATAATTTAAAAAGGAAAAGTAACTATGACCCATAATTTCTGAGATTTCAGCCTACAGTTACTTAGACCTATGTACTTGGGCAACATCATACCTACAAGTGTATTATTAGATAGTGGAAGACCTTCATGACAAATTGGAAGCAGAGAGAGAACAAGAAAGAGCCAGGAACAAGATCCTCTCTCCAAGAACCCATACCCAGTGACTTACTTCTAGAGGAAGACAACTCTACTAAAGTTTCAGAACTCTCAAAACAGTGCTCAGCTGGGGAAGTGAGACTACATTAAATGCATGAGCTTGTGAGGGATACTTAAGTCAATCCATAGCAATGTTCTCCCACTCTTTTTAGACTACTCACATATTTTTACTTTTCTGTTGCATCTTCTAAGATAAGTGACTTAAAGAAAGCTTCAATGCCTTCTGTAAGATCACAAGACCACAATTCAATCTGTAAACATCTTCAAAACTCCTAAAAGGGAAAGTATCAACTTCTACATTGTCTCAATGGGCTTCAAAGAAAAAACAATTTTCCTTATGTGTTATAATAATTCAGTGATGCTAACATATGTTACATATGCTAAAAAGGTTTACTAGGTAGGACAAACCCAGAAGGCCTCAACCCCACACACGAACTCTAGGCAACTGCGTAAAGCTGGGTGTGAGGGAGGTGGAAGAGCAAAGCCATCGCCCTGAAAACACAAACAAGAGACGCTGTACAGACTCAACAGGTTATAGTTAGGAATATATATGTATACACACACACACATATATACATGTATGTGTATATTTATATATATTTATATATACACATACATGCATATGATAATAATTAGTGAAGAGAAGAGGCCATGCAATTGAAAGAGAATGAGAAGGAATACACAAGAGGGTTTGAAGGCAGGAAAAGAGAAGCGAGAAATACTTACCAAATACTGTGCGGGCCAGGTTCCCAGTATAAATCAGCCTTCCATCTTCTGGTTTATCAAACTGTGTATGTACACATCGAACACATCGAACACATCGCTCCCAACAAACGAATATCTATTGAAACAAGAAACAATCGACTAACTGGCTTTTTGAAATTTTTAGTTATCAAAGCTTTATTATATATATATGAAGAGATTTGTTACAATGTGACATAAAGAATTCTCAGGTAACTTCAGATTCAGAGATAACTTATCTCTTAAAAATCAGGTTGAGAGGTCTGGAGTGATGGCTCTGGTTAAGAGCACTGACTGATCTTCCAGAGGTCCTGATTTCAATCCCCAGCTACCACATGGTGGCTCACAACCATCTATAATGAGATCTGGTGCCCTCTTCTGGTGTGCAGGCATACATGCAAACAGAACACTGTATACATGATTTAAAAAATCAAGTTGAGAGATGGAGAGGCTCAGTGCTTAAAGGGGCTTAATGCTCTTCTAGAGGACCAGGGTTGAGTCCCTGCATGCACATGGCTGCTTACAACCTTCCATAACCCAAGCCCATGGGATCTAAGACCCTCTCCTGGCCTCCATGGGCACTGCATGCATATGCTGGACAGACATACACAAAGACAAAACACTAATACATAAACAGAAAAAAATATTAAAATAAGGTTGAAAACAACAGAAAAGACACCCAGTCAGGTAGTGGAGGCAGAGGCAGGTGGATCTCCAAGTTCCAGGTCAGTCTGGTCTACAGTTCCAGGACAACTGGGAATATAAAGAAAAACCCTGTCTCAAAAAACAAAAAGGAAAAGAAACCTAATGTTGACCTTCACGTGTGTATTTAAACATATACTAAACATGCACAAATAATTTCTAAAATTAGTTTTAATGCAATGATCTTAGCAAAACACTGTAAATTCAGGTTGCTTTGGGTTTTGGTGGGTGTGTACATGTATGAGCACATCCATGCCCAGAAATCAAACTCTAGTCATGAAAGCAAGAGCCTTCACACAGGTTAGGCCATCCTGCCAATCCTATGACTTTAAAGTACCTATAAACTACTTCCATTATAACTAGCATTTAAAAAAAAAAAGACTGTTTCCCTAAAAGCCTTGTAAATATCCTGTACCTCATTTTTTTGTTTTGAAGATAAAGGTCGCCAAGATGTAATCCTCCACCTCACAATGTAGCCCATGCTGATCCCTGGTCTCAGCCTCCTGAGCTACCACTGGATTTTAAGTGTGCCACCATTCCCAACCCTTTTATCTCATAAAAAGAAAATATTGCTTGAAAGCTACATGAAATTTTATGCTAGTTTACCAAATATGTGAATGAAAACGAATATATAAAAATGCATTTCATGTGGGAAGTGGTAGCACATGCCTTTAATCCCAGCACTTAGGAAATAAGAGTCAGGCAGATCTCTGTTGAGTTCGAGGCCAGCCTAGTCTACAAGAGCTAGTTTCAGGACTGACTTCAAAGCTACAGAGAAACCCTGTCTCGAAAAACTAAAACAACAACAAATTGAATTTCACATTGCTTACAGTTAAAAATGTAAAAAGCATACCTAACTTTCTTGTGTTGAAATTCAGCTAAGAATCTTGCTAGTATCTGCCCAGGATGGTGGCACATGCCTTTAATCCCAACACTCAGGAGGCAGAGACAGGAGGAGTTTGAAGCCAGTGCCAGGCTGATCTACATGTTCCAAAGCAGCCAAGGTTACATATCAAAACCCTGCTCCAAAAAAAAACCAAAACCAAATAATCCAATTTCGACTTTAGGCATTTCTTCAAAGCTTATTACTATTATTATGTTTTGGGACTGTTTTTGCTTGTTTTGAGACATGGTTTCTCTGTTTAGCTGTCATGGTACTAGCTCTGCAAACTAGAGATCCTCCTGCTTCTGCCGTGCACCCCCTTCCCCAGCAGAGTTTAATTCTTATATTTTAGAATGTAGACTTATGTAGCTTGTTCATATTAAAATGGAAAGATAACATTCATACCCCACCTTTCTCTCAGTAATCAAAGAAATTCCTAAAAACAGAGACACAGAACTCAGAACGAGGTAATATGAGTTCTTTTGAATTCATCTCCAGGTGCCGCACTAATTTCTTAACAAATCAACCTTTCTGACCTTCATCTTTAGGGTAAGAAACTAGTCCGAGCGTGGTGATGCACGCTTTAAAATCCTAGCACTAGAGAATCAGAGGAAGGAAGGTCTTTGGGAGTTCGAGGCCAACCTGGTCCACTTAGCGAAGTCAGGCTAGCTGAGGCAACAAACAGAGACGCACAAAAGAAACTAAACTCAGCGTTGTTATCACAAACCACGCAAACTGGAACCACCCGGGAAGTGCTTGCATAGTCTAGGAAAGAGGAATCACTTTCTCCCTTTACTGCCAGCCGCAGCGGGACCCGAGGCCGAGGCCCGTTCCTCCGGGGCCCGTACACGGAGGTTTCCCTCCGCACTGGAGCTCCCCAGACCACACGGGGCACCCGCCACCCCGGCCCCTGGACGGCCGACCTGCGCTCCCCCGGGTCGCGGGCCAGGCTGGGCTCCCAGCAGGAGTCCGCCGCGCAGGAGTCCGCCGCTCAGCAGTCGCGCGGGCTCGACGCGGGAGTCCGCACGCCACAAGACCACCCCGGAACCTCGGAGCGCGGCGGCCGCACACCATGGAGTCCTCCTCCCGCCGGGCCGCAGTCCCGCTGCCCACCGGACACCCAGAGCCAACAGCAGCATGGCGCGAGCTTGGTGAGAGCGTGGCCAGGCTCCAGGGGCCGCCAAGGACGCCAAAAGGCCACTCTCGCTACCGACGACTCAAGTGCGGCGGGGCCCCGCCCCCTAAAGCTGACCACGCAGCCGGATTGGTGCCCACGCGTGCGCAGAATATGCGGCCGGCCTGCAACCTTCCCCACCTAGTGGGTTCCGGGCAGCAAAGGATTGTCGAGTTCTAACTCCTGGCCTAGAGTGGGTTCCGAGTTCTTAGCATTTGGTTGGCTTTATGACCATGTGCAAGGACAGAGTGAGGAGGCATGTGAAAAAGACGAAGCTCCGAAGCCTAGCAATCATTTTCTAGGTCTTAAAAAGTGATTATGGAAAGCCAGGCTTGGTGTCACATACCTTTAATCCCGGCACTCAGGAGGCAGAGAAAGGCAGATCTCTTGTGAGTTTGAGGCCTGGTCTACAAAGCCAGTTCCAGTACAGCCAGTACTGTTTTTTGGTTTTGTTTTGTTTTGTTTTTGTTTTTCGAGACTGGGTTTCTCTGTACCTTTGGAGCCTGTCCTGGAACTAGCTCTTGTAGACCAGGCTGGCCGCGGACTCACACAGAGATCCTCCTGCCTCTGCCTCCCGAGTGCTGGGATTAAAGGTGTGTTCCACCACCGCCTGGCCAGCCAGTGTTGTTTTATAGAGAAACCCTGTCTTGGGGGGGGGGGGGGGGGTGGAAGGAAGTGGTTTGGGAAAATGATTCTAACCTATCAGAAATAATTCTAGAGTTATCAGCCCAAAAAGAAGGTAATACTTTATATGCTATGAACAAAATGCGTGATAATTTAGTTCAATCACCGAGATAGAAGAAAATGAACTTTTTCACATAATATAATTTTCAATTATTGGCAGATATTTTCATCCACACACACATTTGTTCTTTGCTCTTTAAAGAGGTATCGTGTGGGGGTGGGAAATGCAGCTTGACTACCATTCAATGATTGTGAAATCCAGATCTAACTTACCTTGGGTCTTCAGCAGATCTCTGAAGAGCCATTTATTGTCTTCCTCTGTGAATGAAAACAACAGCAAAAAAAAAGGAATAAGAAAAGGAAAGGAGGGGCTGGAGAGATGGCTCAGAGGTTAAGAGCATTGCCTGCTCTTCCAAAGGTCCTGAGTTCAATTCCTGGCAACCACATGGTGGCTCACAACCATCTGTGATGACGTCTGGTGCCCTCTTCTGGCCTGCAGACATATACACAGAATATTGTATACATAACAAATAAATAAATATTTTTAAAAAAGGAAAGGAAAGGAAACATGACTGCCCCTGGTATGATGGAGGAGAAGGTTTATAGTGTAGATGAGGGAGAACATCAGCAGAGGCAGGGGTATTTGGGAAAGTCCAGAGGGGAGAGGGGAGGGGAATGGAGACTTAGGCAAGGGAAATAGAGGAAGGTACGTGTGGTAACAAGACTCTCAATCCAGGGCATCCCCAAGCAGACTGAGATTTGTCAAAGAGAAATGTTCCAAATCCCAGAGGAAATATATCCCTTGCCCTTGTGATTGGAGCTCAATGGGGGTTGAGAGGAGCTTCCTGGTACACTAGTGTGACTTTATGGGGATAGTAGACAAAGTAGGGAGTTCTGGAGTAACACCCAGCAGACAAGGAGAGATAAGTGGTTAGAGCAGGTAGAGGAGAAAACAGCTGGATAGGAAGAGGCTTTGGGGAAAGGGAGGGTTTCAGTAGAAACAGAGGAAAGTGTCTTGGTATGGAGAGATGCCCAGATAGGCTTGGTGGGCTTCAGGAGCCCAAGAGATACTAACTCAATAGTTTAGGAGAGTCAGATGGTTAGAATGCCAGGAAGAGCAGCTGAAGAGTCGGACTCCAGAATTTGAAGCCAAAATATGGCCGGTGGCAGAATCCAGCCTGAGCAAGCGATCTACATGCAGGAGGGCAAAATTGGCAGTTTGGTTCAATTAAGAGAGGCCTAGCCCTTGGAGGGAGGCTCATTGTATTAGTTGTTGTTTTGTTTTGTTTTGTTTTGTTTTGTTTTAGAGGTTTGGTCCATTATCATGACAGGGAGGGAGCATGGCTGTGTGCAGGCAGATGTGGTGCTGGAGCTGATAAAGCTACATCTTACAGACAAAAAGAGACCTCAAAGCCCAACCCCCACAGTGACACACTTCCCCCAGCAAGGCCACACCTCCCAATAGTACCACTCCCTTTGGGGGCCATTTTCTTTCAAACCACCACACTCATTTATGCCTCTTCCAGGTTTTGAGCACCCAGTGAGTGAAATGGGTGCAGCAGGGGCTGGAGAGATGGCTCAGGGGCTAAAAACACTGGCTGCTCTTCCAGAGGACCCAGGTTGGATTCCCAGCAGCTCACAACTGTCTGTCACTCCAGTTCCAGGAGATCTAACACCTTCACACCAATCTACATAAAATAAAGTTAAATAAAATTTTAAAAATAGGTGCAGTAAAGAAACTAAAATAGCCCCTCTGTGGATAAAAGGAAAAGGCTAATTCCAAACTGCCCAGACTCTCAGGGAAACAGAGAAAGGCAATCGGGTCACGGGGAGGGGAATGTATACAGGTACCTGGGAGGAGAGGAATCTAATAGAAGACTTTGAAGTGTTTAATAGACCTTGATATGCTAATAGGCAGGCACCAGGAGTATGTGTTAATGGAAGCGTTCCTTTTAGCAGGTAGACACTGTTTTCCCAAGTTCAGGATGGGGTGTTGGCTTCTGTAGATGACATCTGTGTTGGCTTCTGTAGATGACATCTTCATGAATTCATTTGGAACACACGAACAGAGCAGAGTTTTATTTGGAATGTACAGGGTCCTAGTCAACCAACAAGCTAAGGAGACCGTCAAACGGCACCTGAAGCCTAAAGCACGCTTCCTCCGCTTTGTTTTAACCTACCTGACAGTTCCGGTTCCATCAGTGTGAAAACGTATATTGATTAACGATGACGTTCATTGTTCTATTACTATAAAAGCTTCATGAAACCACTTCCACATTGGAACATGGAACATGGATGACCTAAATCTGTGTTCCCCGGCTGTGGTCACTCATTTGGCTCCAGGATAAATTATCCTTTACCTCCTTTGAAGTGAGAGTTGCTTTTGTAACACTCTGTACCTTCCTCCCCAAAGCAGAGGATACTTATGCCTGTTGCCAGGACTTAGGAATAGATCGAGCATACTTCCTCAATAAATCTGGAAAACCATGGTGCTATCTGTCTCTGTCTCTCACCTGCCCCAGCCCCTCATGACCCACTGCCCACTGCCGCCCCTTGGGGAATGGTGCCAATTTATTTTTTACCATTACAGACATCCTTGCCATAGTCTTTCTGACTATATAAGCCGGCTATTCAGCTTATTTGGGAAGCCAGATGGGAGACATTGCTCAGCAATTTATGAGTCCCTGTTCTTGCCAAGGACCTGGGTTCAATTCCCAGCACTCACATGGTGGTTCACAATCACTTGTAACTCAACTCTAATTCCAAGGGATCTGATGCCTTCTTCTGACAGCCATAGTAACCAGGAATGCATGTGGTGTACATACAAATAAAACACTTATACACACATATCTAATATTTTTCAGAAGAAGAAAAACAGGGATGCACTTGTGGGCATATTCAGTATGGATCATAAGATGAAAGGTACACAACAGGACAGAAATGCTTCTGGGCATGAATAATTGCTTGTTTTTTCCTAAAAAATAATTTAAGGGTTTGTCCCTAAAGATGCTGAGGAACCTCCTACTTTGAAGACAGGAGCCATTATGCTGAATTGGTTTTTTTAAATATTTATTTATTTATTATGTATACAATATTCTTTCTGTGTGTATACCTGAAGGCCAGAAGAGGGCACCAGACCTCATTACAGATGGTTGTGAGCCACCATGTGGTTGCTGGGAATTGAACTCAGGACCTCCGGAAGAGCAGTCAGTGCTCTTAACCTCTGAGCCATCTCTCCAGCCCTGGAACTAGTTCTTGTAGCCCAGGCTGGCCTCAAATTCACATATATCCGCCTGCCACTGCCTCTGCCTCCCAACTGCTGGGATTAAAGGTGTGTGCCACCACCACCTGGCTCTGAGTTGCTGTCTTTAAGTCTGTTCCCGGAACCTGACCTGCCCCAACTCTTGACCTTGACTTGTCTTTGAGAATACCCTTGCCCTCCCTGATCACACGGTGACCACAGGGGGGGGTTAGAGATCTCTGTATTTCCTTCTTGCCCCAATTCTCTCTTCTGTAAACCTGCTTTGCAACTACTATGATTTACTTCATAAAGGGAGCCTGAGAGATGGACTCAGGCTGCTCTCTTTAACCTGACATAGAAGGCAGTTGCTGGCCAGCTCTTGGGTACACCCCAGAAAAATCAAACTTGCTTCCCATTTGGCTGAAATATGGGAGTGGACTATTTGGAGGCTGACAGCTGAGAGTTCTGGCCCTGTGTTAATCAGAAGATCACTCTGAACAAAACAAAAGCAGCTTCTGTTAAAGTTCTGGCAAACAACTTAGGCTAGGGTCATAAGTCTTTTTGTTTTGTTTTGTTTTGTTTTGTTTTGTTTTGAGACAGGGTTTCTCTGTAGCTTTGGGGCCTGGCCTGGAACTCGCTCTTGTAGACTAGGCTGTCCTTGAACTCACAGAGACCCATCTGTTTCTGCCTCCCTAGTGCTGGGATTAAAGGAGGGCGCCACCGCCCGGCTGGGTCTTAAGTCTTATCTATAGCAAAGTTACCAGTAACTTTGAGCTTAAGCTTTTAGAAAACCTTTAAAATTCGTGGTACAAAGCAAGTTAGGTTAGTGATACTGATTGTTTTGAGAGCCTCCGATACTGTTTCAGCCAAAACCAACCCAAGACATTTCTTACACCCACAAAGCTTAAGGAAACTCAAGAAAGAAACAGAGCAGGTGTTGATTTTCTTTTTTTCCTATTTTGGGAAATTCACACTGTAAAAGTTGGTGGCTGTAACCCCCCTTGTTGACCAGGCTGACCTCCGTCTCAGAGATCTTCCTACTTCTCCCAGGAGCTGAGAATAAAGGCATACTCCACCACACCCAGCTAAAAGTACATTTCTCCTAAATGTGGGAGTTCCCAAGAAAGGAATACTGCTCATTTGTTCAATCCAATGATCTTTTATGTGTCTTTTAAAGAGGGAATCCGGTTATTTTTCAGCATATTGCAGGACGAGCCAGTGAAGTTCACCCACTCTATGCTTGCCTCTTTAGCCCCTAACCTAAAGGATGATCCAAAGTCAAGATACATAATCACTGATCTTGGGCCCTTAAAAGGGGATTAATTCAGGTCCCACTAGTTTTATTCCGATTTTAGCCTTAGTTTTATTTTCTGCTGCCCAATGCCTCTCTTCCTATAAAACCATTTTGAGCTATGGATACAACCATAACATTCTTTTTTTCTTTATTTTCAAGACAGGGTTTCTCTGTAGTTTTTGGTGCCTATCCTGGAACTAGCTCTTGTAGACCAGGCTGGCCTCGAACTCAGGAGATCCTCCTGCCTCTGCCTCCCAAATGCTGGGATTAGAGGCATGTGCCACCACCGCCCGGTTTACCATAACATTCTTATTATTTTCCCAAAGTTTTGAAAATTAATCCAGGGCCATGTGCTCCTTTTTTTTTTCTTTTTTTTTTTTTTTTTACTTCAACTCTCTAAGAGAATGCCTATCTGCTGATCAACTTAAAAACAAACAGAAAACGACTCTTTCAGAGTCCTGCGCAACGTCAACACCAGTAATTTCAGCAGAATCGCAAACATGAGTTGGAGGGCAGCCTGGGATTACATAGGGAGATACTGCGCATGGTGGCAGAGGGGAGATAGGGTTGACCCCAATACGAGGCTAATCTGGGCTACTCAGTTCTACACTGGTCAGAGTTACATTGAGAGACCCTGGCTAAAAAAGTCAAGAACAAAGCCGTTTTGGAAAAGGTCATTAGTTCCAGAAACTCCAAATGGCACATACATATTTCCTTTAGTGGACATTTCCACAACTGCCACTAGTTGAGTAACTATTATCTTGAATTTATATCTTCAAGCCCATTTCATGAAACAGCAGAGAAGAAACCTAACTGAGCTGTTTTCCCAGCTTTCTAGGAAAGGTCTCTGGGTAACCACGGAAAAGCCAATGAAATGCCGTGGTTGTGAGGGTGCAGAAATGAGGTGGGCGTCTGGGGGGTCCGACTAAAGCAATGGTGGCAGGCGGCTATACTTTAATGAAAAGGAGAGCAGGGAGGATGGGCGTGGCATATTTTCAGTAAACACTGACCTATACCAGGAAGAGAGGAAATGAGGCAAACACATTGCGCGAGCTTGTTAAGATGCTCGTCGATATGTATTATTTATCAGAAAGGCCAGATGCCGCCTCCTCAAGAATATGATCTTCTTTAGCATACATACTGCATTTTCACATTTTAGGGGTCCTTTGTAATCTCCCACCCCCAGGCTAAACAGAAACGAGAGGAAGGGCCAAGCTCTAAAGCCACCAAAATTTCAACACTCTACACGGAAAACTACAAGTCCCAAGATGCAACGTCACGTCGGACCAAACCCTAATAGTAACTTGGTAAGAAACTACATATCCCAGAATGCACCGCTGCCCCACCGTTTCAGTGCTTCAAGGCAGAAATGGGATCAGGAGGGCGCTGCATTCTGGGAATCCAGAAGCCCAGGAATCTCATTGGTTAAGGTTTGCTAATGGAAGCCCTTAAATTGGGCTGCATTTCTGAAGAAAGGGCGAGAACAACAACGCACTTCCTCTGGACCCAAACTGTTAGCCGAGCGTGTCTCCGCCTCGCCTGGTACCTATCTCCCGCGCGTTGGAGAAAGCGGCTGTGACGCGACGGAAGTAATTCCTTCCCGTGCCCCGGAACCCACGGGGGTAGGCAGCTGGGGTGGGGGGGCGGCCCTGAATAGGGGCTGTGGCGGTACGTGGGGACACGGCTGTGGCGGCTGCGGGACTGGCCAGTGAGTGTCGGGCTGGGGTGGGAACGGGGCTCTGTTTTCCCTCGGAGAGCTAGGGCAGCTGCGCCTGGACGCATTGGCCACCGCTCTGCTCACCCCTTCCCGTCTGGGCGGGGAAGGGACGGAAGCCCTGAGCCGCCCCGGCCTCTCCAGCTCCTGGTTTGGGGGGAGGGGAGGGGAGTTTGGCGGGACCTTAACTAGCTCAGCCCGGGGCTTTGGAAAGTGGAGGCAGGACCGTAGGTGGGGGCGAGCTGGGCCTTCTCCGGGCCGAGCGCGGGGAGGGTGGAGTTAAGAGCATGGCAGCCGGGTCGCTTTCCTTTTTGCTTCCCTCTTGTGCGCTTGGATTTGTTTTACTGTTGGAATCAGTCGGTAGTCCCAGGAGAGAGCCCTAGCCCCCCCAAAAAGTTTACGTTCTGGGCAACTTGGGTAATCTCTGACTGACTGGGTGGATTGGGGGCATTTGTGCATCCATCTACTTCTCAGTTTTGTGTGAAAGGAAGTATCTAGTGCCAAGTACAATGCCCATTTAGTTTTCCTTAAGGAACTCGAATCTCTTTAGTTTTGTGAACGTGCAGGTCGTGTCATTTAGTGCAAGCATCCCTACTCTGCACGTTTCCGTGTATAAATCAATAGAAATAGTTTTACAACTTCTTTCAAACTACCAGGTTTGGTTTTTAATCCCCAAATCAAATTTTACATTGTTACGTGACCTAAGATGATAAATATCTGATCTCATTTACATTATAATATAACCCATGTTATTGAGACGTCGAAGTTAACAAGTACCTAGGGATTCAGTGATGAAGGTTGTGGTTTTGCCCATCGTTGATATTTTATTTGTTAGCAATGATTTAAGATTCCTGTTTGCCACTTTTGGGGGACGGGGAAAACAGAATCTCAAGGAGTACTTTAGACTGTCATAGGAGTTCTCTGTAAACCTGGCTGGTCCCCAAGATCCACTTTTGCTTCCAGAGTGTTGGTATTAAAGTTGTGGGCCACCATGGCTGCTCCCCTCTTTTTCCAACGTGCTAGGATTAGCCTTGGACCTCAGCTACACTGAGTCAGCACTCTTGCATGGGCCATTACTCTGTACCCCTAGTTACTTTAGGATTTTTTTTTTTATGTTTTTGGTTTTTCGAGACAGGGTTTCTCTGTAGCTTTGGAGCCTGTCCTGGCACTCGCTCTGTAGATCAGGCTGACGTCGAACTCACAGAGATCCGTCTGTCCCTGCCTCCCGAGTGCTGGAATTAAAGGCGTGTGCCACTACCGCCTGTCCCCCTAGTTACTTTATGTCTTCTTTTAAATATGACATTTTGCTAATAAGTGCCAGGCTGGGACTATATCTTCATGTAGCATGTTTGCCTAATATGCAAAAGGTCCTGGGTTGGTTCTCCAGCACCAAACACACAAAAAAATGTGGGTTTATTACCTTGTAATGCCATTTAAAAAAAATACACATATCCATTTCTTATTTTTGAGACAGGGTCTAACTATGTAGCTCTTGCTAGCCTGGAACTCAAGCTATGTAGACCAGCATGGCTCTCAGTGTCTGCCTCCCGAGTGCTGGGATTAAAGGCGTCCAGCACCACACCCACTGTTATTTCAAATGGAGAGAATCTGTTAGAGATGGTAGTGCTGCAGTGTGAGTAGTCAGTGGCGTAGAGGCAGAGGCGGAAGGAAGTTCTTCCTATATTGTTCACATTCTAAAGAAATACTTGAGGAAATATAGATGTGATGAGAGGCCTGGTCCTGTCTGAGGTGAGAGAAGTCAGGAGGCTCAGGCAGAAAGATCCTGGAATCCCAGGCCAGTTTGACTGTCCCGGAAGAGGCTGACTCAGAACAGCAGCAATAATAGTAATGATAATAATAGTAATAATAATAGAAGAAGAAGAAGAAGAATAGGAGGAGGAGGAGGTTGTTGTGTTGCTTAGTGGTAAGAGTATGTGCCTAGCATTTGTGAGGTACTGGGTTGGGTCCCCAGCAACAAAAAAAGAGGTAGTTGTGGGAGGGTGAGACGAGTGTGGTTAGGAGTGATCGGAGAGGGAGTAGCACTCAGTTCTTGAATGGGACAGGAAAAATTTTTAGCCCGGCGTGGTGATGGCGCACACCTTTAATCCCAGCACTCGGGAGGCAGAGGCAGAGGCAGGCGGATCTCGGTGAGTTTTGAGACCAGGTGGTCTATAAGAGCTAGTTCTAGGCTATGCGACAGAGAAACCCTGTCAACATTTGAAAAAAGTGGACACAGTGGGTACTGTGTAGATGATGCAGGTGCGGCGAGGACAAAGAAAAGACAGTTGACATCTTGTGTGTGACTGGTTTGTTTAGGACTATGGTTGCAGAGAGTTGTCAGACTTTACAGGCTGCTAAACAGACCATAATTACTGTCTGACCCTTGTGGTAGAGAGGTTGCTGCCCCCTGCAGTGCAGTAGAGTGCAAGGACACCACCGGAGCATGGGACAGTCAAGTGCTGCTTGTTTTTGGTTGGTGTGTGTGTGTGTGTGTATGTATGTGTACACACACGTATGTGCATGCGCACATGCATGTGCAGGTCCCTGCAGAGGTCAGTGCATCCCACCCTCTAGAGTTAGGGTTACAGATGCTTGTGAGCCAGCTGATGGAGGTTTTGAGACTCAGACTCAGGTCTTCTGCAAGAGCAGTATGTGCCCTTAACTGCTGAGCCATTCTCTGGCTCCTTTTTTTTTCTTTTTAATGTATTTTAGGTGTAGTTACAAACACTTGGAAGCTGCTGTGTTGGGTGCTACAATCAGTTCTGGTTCTGGAAGAGCAGTCATTGCTCTTAACTGCTGAGCTGTCTCTCCAGCTTCCCATGCTGTGTCTTGACCCATGTCTCAGCTCATGTTCTTCATCAATCAGTATTATGTTTGATAAGACCCATTTCCCTAATCTCTGGCCTCTTCCGACCCTTTCTCCCCCGACTTGTTATTTTCCCTCTTTAATAATTGTTATTCTTGTTATCCTCGCTCCCTAAAGGATCCTTGGCCCAGATAGCCATGCTTCACTGCCTCCTCTCCTCACGACCTTGAAATACAACCTTCTTTCCTCATCATTCCCTGCCAACCTTACTCTACTCTATTTCCCCATGAACTTCCATCTTACACATTGCTTTGTTTTGCTTTTCTGGTATGTCCACACCTCCACACCCCTTTTTGGTAGTTGTGGTTGGGACAGTCTTGCTCTAGTTCTAGCTGACCTAATAGCTCAGTGTAATCTTGACAGACCTTGGTCTCTTAGTAATTCTGCTTCACCTCAAGAGCTGGGATTTCACTCTTGTCCTTGTCGCCACCATTTTTCCATGAGGTTATAATCTTGTGTTCTTTCTGTCTCCAGTACCTAGGACAGCACTTGATGTAGTACTCCTTAGTATGGTGTTTGTGAGATGAGTGAGTTTCTAAACTGGTTTTCAGCAATACTCAGTTACTCTTGTGGACCTCCATCAGTCACCCAGACCAAACACTGTTCACTTGACACATTTTCTGTTGAAGATTTGTAGCCACCACTTAGTTTCTCTGAGACAGTTAATCTCCCACTAAGTTTTGTGTAACATCTACTTATCAAAAGAACTGAGTTAGTTTTACCAACAGCGTCTCTGGGTTTTATTGATAGTGTATCTGGTGTTCTTGGTGATGGTGATGCTTTGCTTTGCTTTTTGATCTACTGAGACTGGGTTGGCCTCAAACTCAGGATTCTCCTGCCTTGACATGATTAGTTCTGGGATTCCAAGTGTCTACCACCACACCCAGCTTTGACTAAAACTATGAAGACTGAGTGAGTTAAGTGTAGGAGCATTGTCACAGGACTGTGTTAACCACATGGAGTCATGTGATCAGTTCTTCCTGAAAGGTGAAGTCCAGTTACATGGAGACTGTAGCTGTCCAAACTGAGATTTTTCTTCAAATTTGAGTTCCTGGATATGCGGATATGCACACTTAATCCTATGTCATATTTTAAACATCTACTTAAGAATTAGGAACTTGAGCCTAGAGAGATAGTTCAGTGGTTAAGAACACTGGCTGCCTTTGCAAAGGACCTGAGTTTCACTCCCAGCACCTACAAGGTGGCTCACAACTATCTATAACTCCTCTTCCAGGGGATCTGGAACTCAGGTTCCAGGCATGCATGTGTGATATTTATACATACCCACGGGCAAAACACTCATACACATAAAATAAATCTAAAATTATTTTTTAAAAGGAACTGTTTGAATAATGTTGATGGTAGTATCGTCTACTCTATAAACTCTAGTCTGTAGAGAAATTGTTGCTTCCCAAAGGCCTTACCAAATGAGGCTTTGTGTGGTTGCTTAGCTGCTGCTGGTTAAATAAACAACCCAGGTGTTCTATGGAAATTATCTAGATAGAAAAGTTGATACTTGAAGTTCTTGTACTTCAAGACTTTATAACATTTTTTTTTTTCATTTTTAAAAAGAATGTTTGCAAAAGAATATAAACAGGAAGTAATGGTTTTGGTAGAATTTATAGCATCAACTTCTAGGAGAAGTAGAAAATTCACCTGGAGCTTTTTTTTTTTTTTTAATATGACATAGTTAAAACTAGGTGTGGTGACCCATGCCTTTAATCCCAGCACTTGGGAGCAGAGGCAGACAGATCTGAGTTCGAGGCCGTTCTGGTCCAGCTACACAGAGAAACCTTAGGGGTGGGAGACTGTGACTAAATTGAATAATGGAGGGAGGGAATAAGAATTGTCAAATCTACCAGACTCTAAATTCTTTTTGTTCGTTTGGTTTTTGGTTTTTCGAGACAGGGTTTCTCTGACTTTGGAGCCTGTCGTGGAACTCGCTCTGTAGACCAGGCTGGCCTCAAACTCACAGAGATCTGCCTGCCTCTGCCTCCCAAGTGCTGGGATTAAAGGCGTGCGCCACCACTGCCTGGCTTCAGACCTTTAAATTCTAAGCTGTAGAAGATGCATGTTTCCTAATCCCTAGAGGAATGATACTCTTCTGGGAGATTTTTTTTTTTTTTTTTTTTTTGGTTTTTCGAGACAGGGTTTCTCTGTGGCTTTGGAGCCTGTCTTGGAACTAGCTCTTGTAGACCAGGCTGGTCTCGAACTCACAGAGATCCGCCTGCCTCTGCCTCCCGAGTGCTGGGTGGGAGATTTATTTTTAAAGAAAATAATTTATCTGAGAGGCAGTTACACAGTGATCACTAGTAAATACGCCCGTAAGTTATTGTTACAGTGTCTTTACTCTGCTTTGCATGGTCACACACCCACTGAACTCTACTAGTAGCTTTGACAGTCACTTTATAGTGACCATTTTTTATCATTTACTTAACTTTATTTTATGTGCATTGGTGTGAAGGTGTTGGATCACCTGGAACCAGAGTTACAGACAGTTGTGAGTTGCCATGTGGGTGCTGGGAATTAAACTCAGGACCTCTGGAAGAGCAGGGAGTGCTCTTAGCCGCTGAGCCATCTCTCCAGCCCCTATAGTGACTATTTTTAAATAATCTTTCTGAAATTCAGAAACTCCAGCTGGTCAAGTTCACAAAGCGTTGTGGTGCCTTCCATGGACAGATAGTCTGCTGGAATCATGACCTCATCTATAAGGAGGGAGAGCCCTGAAATTGAGCACCAAAAACACAGTAAATAGTGATGTGTGGGAAATACGAATGCAACATTAATCTTTGTGCTTTTGTTACATTTTCAGGAAACTGCTGAAGTTCCTGTGGGAGCAAGTAGAATTTTATAAGAACATAATGGGTAAGTTATACAAAGGTAATTTTGTGTTTCATTATTGGGAGTTGATATTTCCTCTCAACTGAAGTAAAGGCTCTCTGGGCTTACAAATGTATGTTATTGCACAGATGAGCACACTTTCACACACCCATATACTATGTATACCAAGGGGTGGCCTTTAAAGTCATTGAATGAAAATAAGCGTGTAGCTAAAGTGAAATTAATTTTTACGTGAACAGTTTATTATTCTGTCTGAAAGATAATACACAGAAACAATGTTGTGTTAACTAAAATTGTATTTTTTAAGCACCTTAGTAATAAGACTTTTACACTGAGCAGTGGTGGCGCACACCTTTAATCCCAGCATTTAGGAGGCAGAGGCAGACAGATTTCTGAGTTCCTGGCCGGCTTGGTCTACAGAATAAATTCTAGGACAGCCAGAGATACCCTGTCTCAAAAAAAGAAGAGAAAAAGCAAAACAAAAACAAACAACAAAAAACCCCGTGACTTTTATCAACAAATATGCAGAATGTTTAGTTGTGTATTGTTTCCTAATCCTATGTCCAGATAAATACCTGCAAAAAAAACTTGAGAAAGGTTTTTTGTGTTGCACTGTTTCAGGAGTTTGGTTCATAATGCAGTGTGTGCTAGGGCAGAGCTGCTCAGCTGGTGGCCGCAGGGAGCAGAGCAGAAGTAGAGGATAGAGTAGAGCTCCCAAGTGCATTCTTGCTCCCTATGCTTGCCCGCCGTTAGATCCCATCTTCCTCAGCGCCACCACCTTCCAGTAGTCTGCTGGGCTCAGTGGCTTAAGCTCTAAATCAGAGCAGAGCTCCTCAGTCCATCTGGGGTCAGCACTCTCCCAGACACCCTGAAAGGTATATCTTAGGCCAGTCAAGTTGACGATCAAAATCAGGCAACACAGCATGCAAAACATTAGACACATAAAGTGAACTTCTTAGTAGGTGGGGTTGATTTTTTTTTTTTTTTTTTTTTTTCCCCGAGACAGGGTTTCCCTGTAGTTTCTAGAGCCTGTCCTGGAACTAGCTCTTGTAGACCAGGCTGGCCTCGAACTCAAAGATCCGCCTGCCTCTGCCTCCCGAATGCTGGGATTAAAGGCATGCGCCACCACCGCCCGGCTTGGGGTTGATGCTTTTACTGGGTAAACCAGGCTAGCCTCAATCTTCATCAGTCCTGAGTCAGCTTTTTTAAAAGTCTGATTCCCTGGAACTGGAGTTACAGATAGATGTTATGGGTTCTGGGAGTCAAACCCAGGTCTTCTGAAAGAGCAACTTTACTCTCAACTGCTGAGCATCTTTCTAGCCTCTGCATCAGCCTTTTGAGTATTAGAATTAGAGGCAGGAGCCATTCTGCCTAGCTTCAGTTCGAAATAATGCTAACTTTTTAGGGTGTGTCCCTCCCCTCCACTCCTGCTGAGACAGGGTTTCTTTGTGTAACCCTGACTCTCCTGGAAGTAGTTCTGTAGACCAGGCTGGCCTCAAATAATCTATTTTAGCCAGGTGGTGGTGGCGCACACCTTTAATCCAAGCACTCGGGAGGCAGAGGCAGGCCGATTATCTGTGAGTTCAAGACCAGCCTGGTCTATAAGGGCTAGTTCCAGGACAGGCTCTAAAGCTACAGAGAAACCCTGTCTCGGGAAAGAAAAATAAATAACGTAGTTTAGAAATTGGTCTTATATCCCCATGTTATTGTAAAAAAATGGCAATAGTTACACAGTGTCAAAGCTTCAGCGGGCTAGAGGGGTAGCTAATAGGTAAAGGGCTTGGTTTGCAAGCATCAGGACCTGAATTTGAATTCCAGACCCTATGTAAAAAGCCAGGCACAGTAGTACACACTGTAATCCCACTGCTCTTGGAGCAAGAAGGGAGGTGGAGACAGGATCTTTGGAAGCCTGCAGGCCAGTTACCATGAAGTATGCGGTGATGAACAACAGAATTACCCTTGAAAGACAGGGTTCACCAGCTAAGATTGTCCTCAGACTTCCACGTGTGCCCTAGGAACATCGAAAATACCCTGTCTCAAAGTGAAAGATGGGGGCCTCCAGCTAAGGTTGTCCTCAGACCTCCAGTGTGCTCTGTAGCATATGCAATCCATAGACTTAAACAATTATACACAAACAGTTTTTAAAATTTGAGGGGGTTGTCAATATTTTATGATGTTTATATACTTCATAATGTTATAGGTATGGCTTGTATCCCCTAGCTATTTACTGTATTCACATTTCCCAGATGTTTTCATGGTGTTCTTCATAGCAGGTTTATTTTTCTAAAATCTAAATTTAAATATCATTTATATTTACTTGTGTCTTTAACGTCCTTCAACAGTTTCCCATTTTTTTAGGAATGGAGAGAAGTGCTTTTATCATGTTTATTTGAAAGCTAGCTACTTGTTTTAAAGACTGAAATTGGTCTTGTTTTAATGGGTTTTGATTCAGACAAAACATCTTTGACAACTGTGGTGATTTAATGCTAATCTTCATCTTAGGAATTTCCGAGCTGTTTGTGGCTAGACAGAACAGTCATGTTCATCCTTCTACTCTACATGGTTTCCTAAATTTTTAGAATAAGATTTAAGATGCTGTTTTAATTCAGGTTCTGTTGCTGTGGAGAGACACCATGACCGTGGCAACTCTAAAGGAAAGCATCTAATTGGGGCTGGCTTAGAATCCAGGAGTTTAGTCCATTATCATCATGGCAGGAAGCATGGCAGTATGTAGGCAGACATGGTGCTGAAGAATTTACTGAGAGTTCTACATTTGATCTGCAGGAAGCAGGAAGATACTGTGAGCCATTAAGCCTGGCTTGAGCTGAGACTTCAGAGCCACCCTCTACCCCACAGTGACACACTTCTTCCAACAAGGCCACGCCTTCTAATAGTGCCAGTACCTATAGGTCAGTGGGGATCATTTCATTCAAACTACCACAGATGCTCTCATATATGGTAACCATAAAAATAATTACAAAAGATATCTGAGAAAAGACCTTGGTATTTAAAAAGTACGTATCTCAATTATAATTATTATTAATGGTTATTTATTTTGTCCTGAGCAGAAAACTAGTGAAGCCAGCACAGTGTCAACAGTGTCAAGAGTCAGTGGTGCCGGGCGGCGGTGGCGCACGCCTTTAATCCCAGCACTCGGGAGGCAGAGGCAGGCGGATCTCTGTGAGTTCGAGGCCAGCCTGGTCTACAAGAGCTAGTTCCAGGACAGGCTCCAAAGCTACAGAGAAACCCTGTCTCGAAAAACCAAAAAAAAAAAAATAATAATAATAATAAAAAGAGTCAGTGGTATCTACACACACTCCACACCTCTAATTTTTGTTCCTCTCTTTTCCATGCTTAGCAGTCAAACCAAGGGCGTCATATATGCTAAAAACATGTTCTACTGCTAAGCAGAGTCCCAGACAATCTGTTTATTTTTAATATATGATTAAAATGTATTTTACTGCTTTATTTCAGATGGAGAAGAGAAAACCTATGGTGGCTGTGAGGGCCCTGACGCAATGTACGTCAAGTTAATATCTTCTGATGGCCATGAATTTATTGTAAAGAGAGAACACGCGTTAACTTCTGGAACAATAAAGGCCATGTTGAGTGGACCAGGTAGGTAATAGCGTCTTTTCCTTCATATATCCTTTTAATGTTTAATAAGGGTTTTTCCCAGCTGGATGGTGGTGGCACACGCCTTTAATCCCAGCACTCGGGAGGCAGAGGCAGACGGATCTCTGTGAGTTCGAGGCCAGCCTGGTCTACAAGAGCTAGTTCCAGGACAGGCTCCAAAGCCACAGAGAAACCCTGTCTCAAAAAATCAAAACACACACACACACACAAAAGTAGCTTTTATTTGTCATATACTATTGTAATAAAAAAAAGTTTTCGTAGAAGTTATCACCCCCCCCCCCCCCCGATACACCTTCCTCTCTCCTCCACTAACTGCTTTGTGCCATTTCATTTCGGTTTTTGATTTTAGTTAAGATCTAAATTATGGGGGCTGGAGAGATGACTCAACAGTAAAGAGCACTGGCTGCTCTCCCAGAGGACCCAGGTTCAATTCCCAGCACTCACACGGCAGCTCACAACTGTCTGTAACTCCAGTTCCAGGGAATCTGACACCCTTACACCAATGCAGATAAAATAAATTGATTGTTTTTTAAAAAAATCTTAATTCTGTAGTGCATGCAGCAGAGCTGGCTTCAGACCTCCCCTTCCCATGTGCTCGGATTGTAGGCCTAACCATTTCTGGCTCTGATCGTTTAGCATTCTTTTTTCCTTTGAAATTCTGCACGCCTTTAATCCCAGCACTCAAGAGGCAGAGGCAGGTGACTCTCTGAGTTTGAGGCCAGCCTGATCTATAGAATGAGTTCTAGGATAGCCAGTGTTACATAGAGAGACCCTGTCTCAAAAAAAAAAAAAAAAAAAACAAATAATAATAATGTAAAATAATTCATTCTTTAAAAATATTTCTAGATGTGAAATGCCCTTTGTATTTAGCATATACATGCAACTTAATGTTGCACATGTAAAAGAATTCTGCAGGCAGTGAGTAAGTGGTGCAGCCTTTAACCCCAGCACTCAGAAGGCAGAGGCAGGCGGATCTGAGTTTGAGGCCAGTCTGATCTACAGAGTGAGTTCAGGACAACCAGGGCTACTCAGTAGTGAGACCCACTTTCAAAAAAAAGAACATTGTCCCTGTGAGTTAAGGCCAGGTGATATATAAATAACATTTATATGGGCAAGACATTTTGAGGCACGACTAAAAACTGCTTCTCATTCAAGTATCATTTATCCCCATAATTACCTAACCAACATATTAACTAATGGATCCGGGACATACCATTAAGCAGTTCTAACAGTGCAAATGCTGTAATCCTCCCACCCAGCCCCGAGGGCTAACTTTTCATGTTTGCTAGACATAACTCAACAAAACCTTGCTTACCAAACCACCCTCCCCCCCGAAATGCTCATCCTTGCCAAACCCCAAAAACAAGCGAAACAAAATCAGGCCTCCCTATATACTTGAAAGCAGACCCAAAAATAACTTAAAATTTAGTACTCAGGAAAAAAAAATCAAAAGATTACTACCAAAAAATGACTCAAAAATCCAAAAACTTTCAAGTACATTTTCAGTATTGATTTTTTTTTTTTTTTTTTTTGATGTAGCTTATGTAAAGCAAAGCACTGGAAATGCTTTGATGGATGTTATCATCCCATAAACATAAAAGATTTGGTCCTGGCCTTATAATTAGTTGGAGGCAGAATTACACATGCAAATCTCCCTAAACCAGTGTCAAATCCCAAAGAGTTTCTTCTAACTCGAAGGAGAGGGCATCAAGTACATAAAATAGCTAAAGATGCCTTGCCTAGCCACGCCCCTACGGGACCCAGCAATGATAAAAATTAAGCAATAAACGAAAGTTTGACTAAGCCATGCCTCTTCAGGGTTGGTAAATTTCGTGCCAGCCACCGCGGTCATACGATTAACCCAAACTAATTATTCTCGGCGTAAAACGTGTTACTAGATGTATAAAAAATAGACTTAAAATCCATCCAATATGTGAAAATTCATTGCTGGACCTAAAACCAATGACGAAAGTAATTCTAGTATACTTGATACACGATAGCTAAGATCCAAACTGGGATTAGATACCCCACTGTGCTTAGCCCTAAACCTCAATAATTAATTCAACAAAAATATTTGCCTGAGAACTACTAGCCACAGCTTAAAACTCAAAGGACTTGGCAGTACTTTATATCCATCTAGAGGAGCCTGTTCTATAATCGATAAACCCCGTTATACCTCACCAATCCTTGCTAATCCAGCCTATATACCTCCATCTTCAGCAAACCCTAAAAAGGAATAAAAGTAAGCAAGAGAACTACCATAAAAAGTTAGGTCAAGGTGTAGCCAATGAGGTGGGAAGCAATGGGCTACATTTTCTTACAAAGAACATTACGCTACCCTTTATGAAACTAAAGGACAAAGGATTTAGTAGTAAATTAAGAATAGAGAGCTTAATTGAATAGAGCAATGAAGTATGCACACACCGCCCGTCACCCTCCTCAAACTAAATAAACGAAATCTATACATAATTACATCAAACTTTTACGAGAGTATCTTACAAGAACATCCCATTACTAGGAATTGTTTGCGTTTGTTTTTTTAGCCTAGATTTAACTAAATAGCCAGCCTCTTAAGTGTTGAAGTTGTATCCATGTGCCATTGCATCAAGCCTTCAGATATTAACTGTTAAAGATTTTTTTTTTTGTTTTTTGTTTTTTTGTTTTTTTGTTTTTTTTGTTTTTCGAGACAGGGTTTCCCTGTAGTTTCTAGAGCCTGTCCTGGAGCTAGCTCTTGTAGACCAGGCTGGCCAAAGATTTTTAAAGTGTTGTATCTACTGAGAAATCAGATAATCTGGTGCTAATAACAGTCAGTTTTTTAAGATTTGTTAATTTACTGCTTAGTAAAGTGCCATGTGCCACATGGCTTAGGTACAGAACTTTATTTTCCTACAGTTCTGCAGTGTTTCACACTAAAGAATTGTTAGTGTTAATTGTTCTCTGCACTTGTCTTTGAGTAATGGGCTTTGTCTTCACGTGTGCTTCTCTCTGTGGGTCTTGGAGTTCTCTTTCTATCTGTATGTGTCTGATCTCTTCTGGTGAAAATGCCAGTCGTACTGTGTCTGGTCCTAGAGACCTTGTGTAACATAATTTAGCTGAAAGGCCCTACCCAAGTACAGTCACATTCTACGATAGTTGGAGTAAAGTTCCCTTGAACAAGAAGAGGCACTGTGTAGTCCATAACATACATAACCCTTTTGTTTTGCAGGTCAGTTTGCGGAGAACGAAACCAATGAGGTCAATTTTAGAGAGATCCCTTCGCACGTGCTCTCGAAAGTGTGCATGTACTTTACTTACAAGGTCCGCTACACCAACAGCTCCACCGAGATTCCTGAATTCCCAATTGCACCCGAAATTGCACTGGAACTGCTCATGGCCGCGAACTTCCTAGATTGTTAAATAAAATAAATTATAATAAACTGTTAATTTTTTCAGTATTTAATACCTATAGTTCAGTTAGTGATTTTTTCACATATAGCATGTTGCCTGTATGAACTCTAAAGTTAATTGCTGAGCAGATTCCTTCTGTCATTTGCATAGCAGAGTTGAAATTTGTTTGCTACATCAACAAATTAAGGACATTACAAGCCAAGAAATAAACAAATAATGCCAGTTTGTAGGTGGTTTGCTTTCTCCTTTGGATGTGACCTTTAAAATAATAAGTAATATAGCAAATCCTGGAATGTACGCATAAATGAACATATTCTACAGGTAAATACAGGGGCTAAGTATTTTTATGTTTTTAGTGTTTTTTTAAGAACCAGTTCTGATCTTAGCAGCCACTGAACATTACATGAGAAAAACATGTTTATAACTTAGCCGAACCTTGATTTTTGTAACTCAAAGAATAAGAGTTGAAATTTCTTATGTGTTTTTTGATAAACTGCAGTATTGTTTAATTGCATCTTGTGTTTTGTTTATTGCTACAATTTAAGAATTTTATTTCAGAGCAGTTTGGAAGATTACCAGGTACAGCTTTTGGAATAGTAGTGACTGTTTGAACTGCAGCCATCTAGTCAAGTAAATGAGGACTTTACGAGAGTCGCTGTGCGCTTCGAAAAGTCTAAAGCATGGTTTTCGCTGGCCTCCAGGGCCGCTTGCCTTTTCGTTCTTCACGGTCCCTTGTATCCTGCATCACTTCATGAACTTGACCTAAACTCAGAATCTAGGTATTCTGAGCTCATCCAGTCTTCCTGTGCTACTGGAAAGCTGTAAAGTGAGAAGCAAGGATGTGTGGACCCTGTTGTTGACTTAGATGGCTACCCTCCTAGCGAGTGTTCCAGTCAGCCGTGCTACAGCTGTAGCTCTCCTGAAGGCCCCCTCACGGCGCAGTCATTCAGCTTTTATACTAAACAGACCAAACATCTGAAAATGCTGAGTGTTCTCACTGAAGTGAGTGTGATGAGCCAGCAGTAGTAGAACAAGCAGTCACTGAGGTTTGTCAACGCGGGCCTTCACTCTCTTCCTAGGACTGGTTTAACACACAGCAGTTTTTCTGGAAGCTACAGAAATCATAAATGTAACCTCCTTTAAATAATAAAAAAAAACAACTACACATTGAGCTTTCCAGCGTATTGGAAATGGTTAAATGTAGCTCGGTCATCTTTAGTAATGTTTCAAGGCATACGGGCACATAGTATAGATGAATGGAAGCACAGGAATTGTGTTGTGGGCTGGGAGTTTGTAGGACTCAGTGGTAGTGCCACCATGCCAAGGCTCTCCAGTCAATCTCTGACTGACATGGGTTCGTTCTTTGTATCACATAGCTGCAATCTAAGGCCAGAAGACGGATTTATGGCAGTAGCTAGAAATAAAATTGAGCTTGGACTGGTATTTGTGGGTTACTCTGTGTGTTAGGTCCAGAAGTAACCTAACTTCAGGGCATCAAATTTTCAACACACTAGGCCAATTTGTACATGGTTCAGCAGATGGTACTTTGTGTTAATAAAGGCTGTATTGACTGAAAAGGTATGATGAACATGCGTTTACTCTCTTTAGCTTTGTCTTCTGTACATGAAAGACAACTCTTCAGGATACCTTATTCAATTGTTTGGTTCAATTTAAGGTAGTTTTATATAACATCAAAATGTTAGTAGTTTTCTGATACTTAGTAATTACACTTTTCAAGTTATGTGTAAACTTTCCAATATTTTTTTCTATGTAGAAAATACTGTAAAGTTACAGTTTATATATTTATTCTGTAGCCTGGAGGTGTAGGTTAGTGAGCCCGACATTAAAAGCTCCTCAGTTCAATCCCCACTACTGGAAAAAGTGTTTTGCCTGGATTGGGTTATGCCTTTTAAATTGCATGTTTTTCTTATAGTTTTCAATAGTTCCCTTTTCTAGGTTCTTGTTGAGCTCTTGTGTGTGGATGATTAGTGGTAGATCGTTATTACTTCAAAGAGTGGACATAATGTTGAGTGAGATTAAATTCCTGTCAAAGACTTGTGTTTCAGTCAAGTAATTCACGTTTAAAAATGTAAATTTCATCAGATGAACAGGGTTGGAATGTATCCACATTAGCAGTGCTGAATGTGAGCAAGGGGGCTAGAGAGGGCTCAGGAGTTCAGACACCTGCTCTCGTAGAGCACAGACACCATGCTGGTCACAACTACCTGTAGCTCCAAGCCCAAGGATTCTGACGTCCTCGGCTTTCCACTCGGCACCCGCATACACACGGTGCAAGGACGCACACAAAAAAAACAAAACTAAGTTGTCTTTGTTGATTCAGCTCTGGTACTCAAGATGCCATTGCTTTTTGTGTACAGTTACTTGCTGTAAATCTGGGGTAATGCTAAACTGATAATTTGTGTTAAGATTCTATCTTCCTATTAGTCTAAACTATTTTGGTGATATGGCACCTACCTGAGAGTTTAGAAGTATGTGTCATGTGTTGATGCATGCAACCTTGCACAAATCCATGCTTCCTTATTTACAACCTTGCAGGGGTTGTCTAACTGTGTGTGTGTGTGTCTGTGTGTTTAAAATGATTGTTTTGCTACCTTGTATATATGTGCGCTACATATGTACCTGGTACCCAAGTTTAACAGGATGTCAGAGCCCCTGGAACTGGAGTTATGAACGGTTGGAGACCTCAGTATGGGAGCTGGGAATGGAACCTGGACCCTCTACAAGAGCGTCCCATGCTCTTTACCACTGAGCTACCTTTCCAACCCCCAATGTGTGCTGTAACTATATCTTTACCACTAGCCTCATTTTTCTTAGAGGAAACAGGCTCTAGGCTCTTCAGGCTCTCTTGACACTAACTCCTTTGCCCTGTCTCAAGCCTTCTAAGGGGCTGAGACTGCAGGTGTGCACCACCGCGCCGAGCCCTGCCACCCTTCTCTAGTGAAGGAGACTATGTACAGTTATTACCCAAGAGTGTAGCATAATAGGTAACAAGCGCTGTGAACTAGACAGAAAATATTGCTGTTGGTTTTGGTGGAATTTTTTGTCGTCCCTTTTCCTAGATTAGGTATTAAATGTTACATAGCCATACTGCATAAGGTTTGTTTGTTTTGTAGTGCTGGACATTGGACTCAGGGCTGCTGGCAACGTCTTTGTGGTAGGTTTTTTATTGCCCACTGTATAGACAACACTGTCGTTTTCTAGCTCTGGTTCTCAGTAATGCAAAGGGGAATTTTTATTCTGTGATTTTATACCAGTATGTTTAACATGAGGTCAAATGGATGTACTTTTAATACATATACTAATTTTCCCCGAGTTAACATACATGACTTCTTCATTTATATCTAGTTAAGAACAAAAGGCCAGGTTTTTTTGTTTTTGCCTAGGAAAACCCAGTTTTAATGTTCTGTAAAAATGTCAGTTTGTTCACATTCTCTGGTTTGAGTTCCTTCCTGTACCCCTTTCTGCCTGTGCTGCTTGGAGCAAGCCCAGTGCTTTGTGCTTAGTAGGCAAACACTCTGCCACTGCACTGCGTCCCCAATGTTTTATGTTAAAGTCGCGTATTATGGTATATAAGAAGTGTATGGAGGGTCCAGGACAGCATGGTGGAGTTGGTTCGTCCTTCATTCCGTGGGTTATGGGAATCGAGCTCAGGTTGCCAGGCTTGCAGGACAGATGCGTTTGTTTGTTGCCGTCTTACTGACTACCAGTTTTGTTTGTTGTTCTCTTTTTTTAGACTTATTTTCTTATTTGTGTGTATGCGTATGTCGTGTATATACAAGGGTGTCAAATTCCCTGGGGCTAGAACTACAGGTGACTGTAAACTGCCCATGTGGGTATGAGAAACAAACTCGGATCATCCTCTGGAAGGTCAGTAAGACCCCTGATAGGCCATCTCTCCAGCTCCCATTAATGTGTTTTTAAGTAGCTAAAGTGATGGGAAATGCCTTTCCTTAAATTTTGCAGTAGTCTAAACTTAGCAATTAAAGGTGAGGCTGGCTCCGTCTGGCACATGGCTAGTGGTATCAACATGGCTTTCTCATTGTTGTGTGACATTTCTCGAGAAACGTGAGCAAACCTCTACTCACCCCTGATAAGGAAGCAATGACAGAGGAGGTGCAGGTGCCGCCAGCATCCATTCTGGCAAACTGTTAAGTATTATTGAAGCAAGTAGCAGGAACATAAGTGAGGGGTTCTCATCACCTCTCTAGCATGGGTGACAACAGTTCATGAAAGCTGGAAACATGGAGCACACTGCAGAACCTGTAGGAAGCTCAGCAGGCTGGAAAGTGCCCCATCAGCTCAGCCGATCTCTGTGGCATCGACACAGCCTGCCTTGTCTCGGGCGTGTCTACTGCTTGTATATGCCTGGGAATGGAGGGGGGTGAATATGGTCAATTTTTGGGACTTCCTGAAGTCTCTTAAGCTTCCTGTAGGATGGAGGAATGTTTCACCTACTCTTAGAACATCTTGTTCTATCTCCCTGTAGATACCCTGTGAGCTTCCCTCCAAAGTGGATGTTTTTTTATCTCAGAGGATATTTCTTAACAACATTAATGAAGCCAGAAACCTAGTGTAAGAACATGCCATAACACAGAACCAAATTTAGAAGTGCAGGCTCAACCTTGGAAATAAAAGCAATCAGATTTAATATAACTTCATATATACCTGTCTGGTTTTGTGGAAACATTGACTGATGGGCCTTAAAGTTTTTGCCTTGGAGAGAAGTGAATACATTCTACATCCCAGGCTGACTTTGAACTTGGCTTGATCATCCTGTTTTAGCCACAATACCCAGCTCAAATGCTTTATGAAACTTGTCTTACAATGCAGAATTTAAGGTTTGTTATTTTGCCCACAGTAGATAGGGTTTAATTACATTCTGTGCTTAAAGTATACTAAACTGTTTGTTTGCTTGGTTTTTTCTTTTTTAAAGATTTGTTTATTGGTTATATACAGCATTATGTCTGCACACCAGAAGAGGGCATCAGATCTCATTACAGATGGTTGTGAGCCACCATGTGGTTGCCGGGAATTGAACTCAGGACCTCTGGAAAAGCAGCCGGTGTTCTTAACCTCTGAGCCATCTCTCCAGTCCTGTTTGCTTGTTTTTTTTACCACATATAAAGACTTCCTATTATGGGCGTAAAATTACTGCTTTTGACATGACAGTCCATTTCTACACTTGTTTAGTTAACATGCTTAAGGGAAGGCTATACTAGAGTCAAAGGGATTAAAACTAATGAAGCACTACAATTCAAATTTTTGTTTTTGAACACAGTTTTCATAATGGTGATTTGGTGCTATGTATGTATATCTTAAGAATTGGAAATAGATACATTTGGGTTTTGAGGTAGTTTTTCTCTCTTCCCTAGTATTTAGCATAGAGGTAAGCATTCAATGTGTTTATTTAATTGAATTTGTAGACATGCAGGGGCAGTATCTTAAGTATTTCTAGTGGGTCCTTGAGGTTTTTTTTCTTTGTGGTTTTGCTTTGTTGTTACTTTAGGCTTTGTTGTTTATTTCCCTTGATTTTGATGTATTTAAGTGTTCACTTAAAAATGTATTTTGGTCTCACTGGGATTGTCTGTACATCGTCTAGTCACCCACTTTGCAGAAAACACTGGAGGGGATGAAAGCCATGCTCTAGCTTGTTGGTTGTCCATCTAGATTCTTGATGTTCCTACATGACAAACAGGTAGACATTTCATCAAAGAAGATACACAAATTACTCCAATATACACGAAACCATGTTAACGTCATTAGTCATACGGAAATGCTAATAAAAATCCAGAGTTCCCATTTATAGCTACTGGGGTAACTACGATAACAATGTTCTGGATATGTTAAAATTGAAATCCTTAAAATTGTTGGTGGCTGCTGTGGTAACTAACACCTATAACCCCAACATTTAGGGGTTAAGGGAGGAGAGCAGCTGTATATTCCAGGTCAACTGGGGCTCCAGAGAGTTCCAGGCCAGCCTGGTGGCAGTGAGCTCTTCCTCTTTTTTTTTTTTTTCCCCCCGAGACGGTTTCTCTGTGGCTTTGGTGCCTGTCCTGGAACTAGCTCTGTAGACCAGGCTGGTCTCGAACTCACAGAGATCCGCCTGCCTCTGCCTCCCGAGTGCTGGGATTAAAGGCGTGCGCCACCATCGCCCAGCGCTCTTCCTCTTTTTAATTTGCTTTTAGGTTTGTTTGTTTGTTTGGGCTTTTTGTTGTTGTTTTTTGAGACAGGGTTTTTTGTGTAGCTCTGGCTGTTCTGAACTAGCTCTGTTTACCAGGCTGGCCTCAAACCACAGAGATCTCCTGCCTCTGCCTCCTAAGTGCTGAGATTGAAGGCGTGCGCCCCACCTGGCCTGTTTTTTAGCTTTTTTAAAGGATGTGTGAAGGGGATATAGATAGGAATCCAGTGGCTTACAGAGGCCAGATGAAGATGCCAGAGTTACAGGTGACTGGGCTGCCCGAAGCGGGTTCTGGAGACTGGACCAGCATTCTTAGCCGCAGTATTACATGCTCTTAACTGCTGAGCCATCCTCAGCAACCTGCAGAGCACCTCCAATCCCCATGACAGCTAGCCTCCCAGGAGGAAGTTTTCAGGTCAGTTCCAACTGGAATTCAAAGCTAGGATCCACATCTGGGTGAGAACACGAAACCTAGTCTTGCAGAGCATAAGTCTTAGTATTTTCCATTTTCATCTATTTTCCTACAAATTGTTTCATTGTTCTTTACAACTAGATAAATATCCCATTGTGTGTGTGTGTGTGTGTGTGTGTGTGTGTGTGTGTGTCACATTTTCGTTACCCACTGCTCAGCTGGTGGACATTAGGCTGATGCTGTTTCCACCTCTCATGAATAAAGCCGCAGTGAATGTTGCTGTGCAAGTGTCTCTGTGGGAGCATATAGAATCCTTTGGGTATCTGCCCAGGAGAGGTACAGCTGAGTCATATGGTAGATCTATTTTTAGAGTTTTGAAGAATCTCCACACTGATTTCCATAGTGACTGCACCAATTTACACTCCCACCAACCTCGGAGAAGCATTCCCATTTCCACACACCCTCCCCAGCATTTGCTGTCATTTGTTTTCTTTCCCTTCCTTCCTTCCTTCCTTCCTTCCTTCCTTCCTTCCTTCCTTCCTTCCTTCTTTCCTTCCTTCCTTCCTTCCTTCCTCTCTCTCTCTCTCTCTCTCTCTCTCTCTCTCTTTCTTTGTTCTTTCTTTCTTATTATTTATGTATTTATTTTGGTTTTTCAAGGCAGGGCTTCTCTGCGAAACAGTCCTGGCTGTCCTGAAATACACCCTATAGACCAGGCTGGCCTAGAATTTACAGAGCTCCACCTGCCTCTGCTTCCCTTAGTGCTGGGATTAGAGGTGTGTGCCACCACTTCCCAGCTACGTCATTCGTCTTCTTGATGTTATCTATTCTGACTGGGGTGGAATGGAATCTCAAAGTGGTTTTAATTTATATTTCCCTGATGGCTTAGGTTATTGGGTAATTTTAAAGTGCTTAATAGCCATTTGTATTTCTTCTTTTGAGAGCTCTCTGTTTAGTTCCATGATCCATTTTTTAAATTAATTTATTTGATTTTATGTCTATGAGTGTTTTGCCTGTGAACGTGTATGTGCACCACAAGCATGCATGCTGCCCCTCTGGGGACAGAAGAAGGCTTTGGATGCTCTGGCACAAGAGTTCCAGATGGTCAGGAGTTCCGTGTGGGTGTTAGGAACGGAACAAACTCACGTTTGTGCAGGGTGAGAGATATGGATTTAGTTTCATTCTTCGTCATGCAGGTAACCAGGCTTGCCAGCACCATTTGTTGAAGAAATTGTCTTTTCTTCAGTGTATCTTTTTGGTACCTTTGTCAAAAAAATCAGGTGGCTGTAGTTGCATAGTTGCATCGGTGGGGCCTGGGTTCTCTTTTTTTTCTTTTTTTCTTCCTTCCTTCCTTTCTCTCTTTCTTTCTTTCTTTCTTTCTCTCTCTCTCTTTCTTTCTTTCTTTCTTTCTCTCTCTCTCTTTCTTTCTTTCTTTCTTTCTTTCTCTCTCTCTTTCTTTCTTTCTCTCTCTCTCTTTCTTTCTTTCTTTCTTTCTTTCTTTCTTTCTTTCTTTCTTTCTTTATGACAGTGTTTCTCTGTGTAGCTCTAGCTGTCCTGGAACTCACTCTGTAGACCAGGCTGGTCTTGAAGTCACAGATGTCTGCCTGACTCTGCTTCCTTCCCAAGTGTGGGATTAAAGGCATGCATCACCTCTGCCCAGTACGGGTCCTCTTTTCCATTCCACTGATGTGTGTGTGTGTGTGTGTCTGTGTGTGTGTGTGTGTGTTGTGCCAGTTCCATACTGTTGTTCTTACAGAGTAATATCTGTGGAAGAGCTTTCCGTCCATTATGGCAATACATCCAGAGGTATTCTTTTTGCCCAGGATTCCTTTGGTTATCTGGGATTACTTATGCTTCAATATGAATTGATTTTTCCCCCTGTTTTAGTTAAGAGCATCCCTAGAATTTTTGTTTTTAATTGCATTGAATTGTAGATTGCTTTCAGTAAGACAGCCATCTTGCAATATTTATTTTTCTAACCCATGACCAAAGGATGTTGTTCTTATTTTTTTTTTCTTCTGTATCTTAAATTTTTTTCCTTCTGGAGACTTTTCACATCATTTTTAGGAGTATTCCAAGGTTTATTGTTTGTTATTGAACGTTCTCTTCTGGGAACAAGATTGTTTCCTTTAATTCCTTCTCATTCTGTCATTGGTATACATGAAGACAAATGATTCTTTTTTTTTTTTTTTTTTTTTGTTTTTCGAGACAGGGTTTCTCTGAAGCTTTTTGAGAGCCTGTCCTGGAACTAGCTCTTGTAGACCAGGCTGGCCTCGAACTCACAGAGATCCGCCTGCCTCTGCCTCCCGAGTACTGGGATTAAAGGCGTGCGCCACCACCGCCCGGCTGACAAATGATTTTCTGTGGTGGTTTTGTTGCAGTTAACTGTCACTTCTCTGAAAATGTTTGTCATTTCCAAGAGAGTTCTGGTGTATATTTAGAATCTCTTATGCATGGAATCATACCCTCTACATACAATCCTGTAGCTTCTTCCTTTACTGTTTATATCCATTGTATTTTCTTCTCTTGTCCCTTGCTCTAGCTAAGACTTCTAGTATTATATTGGACAAGAATGGGGAAAGTGGGCAATCATCTCTACTTCTGATTTTGAGTTTTTTCTTATTTAATATAATTCTGGCTATTCATCTATCAATATAGCCTTTCTTCGTTTTCTGAATCTTCTTTCTTTTTGTTGTTTTTATTTTGTTTTGTATGTCTTTATGTAGTTTTGGCTATCTTGGAATACACTGGATGGGCTAGATTGGCCTTGAACTCACAGAGATCTTCCTGCTTCTGCCTCCCCAGTGCTGTGATTAAAGGTGTGCACTCCGCCCACATATAACCTTCTTCCTTCCTTTATAGAAACATTTTTCTTTTTAAAAATGATTTATTTTATTTCATGTGCATTCTTATTTTGCTTACATTTTGTATATCTGTATTTTGTGTATTTTGTATATCTGTATGAGCGCGTCAGATCTTGGAGTTACAGACAGTTATGAGCTGCCATGTAGGTGCTGGGAATCGAACCTGGACCTCTGAAAGAGCAGCCAGTGCTCTGAAACACTGAGACATCTCTCCAGACATATATAGCCATTCTCATGTTGAGACACGTTCCTCCTATTCTGAGTTCTTTGGGATTTTTTTTTAAAGACTTATTTATTTTTGTTTAATGTGTGTTGGTGTCTTGCCTGTCTGTGCACTGTGTGACTGTACTGCTCACAAAGGCCAGCAGAGGGCATCAGATCCCCTAGAACGGGAGTTTGAGAGCCTCTTGTGAGCTTCCGTGTGGGTGTTGGGAATTAAATCCAGGTCCTCTGGAAGAGCAGCCACTGCTTTTGACAACTGAACTATCTTTCCAGTCTCCTTTTTGAGAACTCTTATGAGGCTTGGGAGGTTAGTGCCTTTGAAGGTCTCTAGCAGACCCAAGCATGGCAAACATGGCGCTGGTAGGCCTTGCCATTCTCCCTTCTCTCTTCCTTGCTAAACCATACACTACATTCTTAAAGCTAGTCGCCAATGTCCATTCCCCTTATTTGGCCACTTCCTCCCCCTGAGGCTGTCGACCAAGGTTCAGCTATCAAAGTACTGAAGTTCATCAATCAAAAGCTCTCTTTTGGCTACCCTATAAACATGCCCAATCAAAACAAAACAACCCATCCTAATATTGGTTTTTTTTTTTTTTTTCCCTTTATAAACCACCATTTGCCTATGGGCCAAGTCTATTTCCACTCTATCCAAGGGGCAGTCCTTTGTCCCTCTGGGACAAACATATCTTCCCCCTCTTCCTTGCCCCTTTTCCCTTCTCTCCATTGTCCCCATCTGTCCTTCTGGGGCAAAGAAATCCCCTCTGTACGGCAAACTTCGTCTTGGTGTGTCCTGTGCCCCAAGCTCGAAGATGATCAGCTCCGACCATAAATAACAAGTACTAGCGATGCATCCACGTGATTCCCAGATCTGCCAGGCATCTCCGCGGAAGCCAAGGTCTTTGGGTACGTGGAGACTAAGGTTGCAAAGCTGAAGCCTACAGGAACTGAGGGAAGGGCAAGACCTGCCAGTGCCACGTTTGCCGTGCTCAGACCTCCCTTTACCCTTTGAACCATTTCCCTGGCCCTTTTGTGTTTCTGAGCTGTGATTGACACACCCTTTGGTTTGTTGTTGTTGTTGTTTTGTTTTGTTTTTCGAGACAGGGTTTCCCTGTAGTTTCTAGAGCCTGTCCTGGAACTAGCTCTTGTTGACCAGGCTGGCCTCGAACTCAGAGATCCGCCTGCCTCTGCCTCCCGAGTACTGGGATTAAAGGCGTGCGCCACCACCGCCCAGCTCATCCTTTGGTTTTTATCTCCAAATTTTATTCGGGAATTTTCATGGTGAGTGACCTTTTGTTTTCGAGAGAGTCTAGGATAGCCTGAAATTTGCTGCTCAAATAGTCAGTTTTTAAGCTAGTAATTGTGGTTCACGTTTGCAATTCCAGTATTTGGGAGGCTACGGTAGGACGATTTCCAGAAGGTTGAGGCATCCTGAGTTATATAGCAAGTGCCAGGACAGATGAACTACAGAATGAGACTTTGTTGGGGCCGGGGAAGATTAAATGAAATTTGAAAACAAAACTTTAAGTACTCACCTGAGCCAGAGCAGATAAACTGACTGGAGAAGACAGCAGTCCCACAATGCACTTGGAGGACATGCCCTAGCGACCTAAGATCTTCCCCAGGACCCTGCTTACCAATGATTTCATCACTTCCCAATAAAACCATACTATAGACCAAGTCTCCTAATTCTGCTGGATCTTGACAAACCCTCAAATAATTTCTTTTTTCTAAATTTTGTTTAATATTTTTAAAGTGTTTTTATTGAGATATATATTTTTTCTCCACTCCCTTCTCTTCCTCTCCCCTCCCCTTCTATCCTCTCCCATGATCCCCATGCTCCCAATTTACTCAGGCGATAGCATCTTTTTCTACTTCCCATGTAGATTAGATCTATTTAAGTTTTTCTTAGGGTCCTCGTTGTTGCCTAGGTTCTCTGAGGTTGTGAATTGTAGGCTGGTTTTTCTTTGTTTTATGTCTAAAAGCCACTTATGAGTACATATTATATTTGTCTTTCTGGATTACCTCAATCTGATGTTTTCTAGAGCCATCCATTTGCCTGCAAATTGCAAGATGTCATTTTTTTTCCGCTGTGTACTTCATTGTATAAATGCACCACATATTCTTTACCCATTCTTTGGTAGAGGGGTATTTAGGTTGTTTCCAGGTTCTGGCAATGACAAACAATGCTACTATGAACATAGTTGAGCACATATCCTTATGGGTATATACCCAAAAGTGGTATTGCTGGGTTTTGAGGTAGGTCATTTCCTAATTTTCTGAGAAAACACCATATTGAGTTCCAAAGCAGCTGTACAAGTTTGCACTCCCACCAGCAATGCAGAAGTGTTCTCATTACCCCACATCCTCTCCAGCATAAGTTGTCATCAGTGTTTTTAATCTTTGCCATTCTTCCAGGTATAAGATGAAATCTCAGAGTTGTTTTGATTTGCATTTCTTTGATGGCTAAAAATGTTGAGTATTTCCTTCAGTGTCTTCCAGACATTTTAGATTCATCTGTTGAGAGTTCTCTGTTTAGGTCTGTACCTCACTTTATTTTTTATTAGATTATTTGTTCTTTAGATGACCATTGAGCTCTCTGTCTGATGTGGTGTTGGTGAAGATCTTTTCCCGTTCTGTAGGCTGTCGTTTTGTCTTGTTGACAGTGTCCTTTGCTTTATAGAAGCTTCTCAGTGTCAGGAGGTCCCATTTATTAATTATTTCTCTCAGAGTCTGTGCTACTGGGGTTATATTTAGGAAGTGGTCTCCTGTGTCAATGCGTTCAAGTGAACTTCCCATTTTCTCTTCTATGAGGTTCAGTGTGGCTGGTTTTATGTTGAGGTTTTTGATCAATTTGGACTTGAGTTTTGTGCATGGCATTACATAAAGATCTATTTTCATTCTTCTACATGTTGATATCCAGTTATGCCAGCACCATTTATTGAATATGCTTTCTTTTTTTCATTTTATATTTTTTTGCTTTTTGTTAAAAAAAAATCAGGTGTTTATAGGTGTGTGGATTGATACCAAGGTCTTCAATTTGGTTCCATTGGTCCTCCTGTTTGTTTTGTGCCAATACCAGGCTGTTTTCAGTACTGTAGATCTGTAGTAGAGTTTGAAGTCAGGGATTGTGAAGTCTTCAGAAGTTCCTTTATCATAAAGGATTGTTTTGGCTATCCTGTTTTTTGTGCTTTTCCATATGAAGTTGAGAATTGCTCTTTGGAGGTCTGTGAGGAATTTTGCTGGGATTTTGAGAGTTACTGCATTCAATCTGTAGACTGCTTTTGGTACTATTGCCATTCTTACTATGTTAATTCTACCTACCCAAGAGCATGGGTGATCTTTCCATCTAGTGTCTTCTTCAGTTTCTTTCTTGAAAGATTTAAAATTCTTGTCATACATGTTTTCCACTTGTTTGGTTAGAGTTACTCCAAGATATTTTAGGTTATTTGTGGCTATTGTGAAGGGTGATGTTTCTCTGATTTCTTTCTCAGTTCATTTATCATCTGTGTACAGAAGGGCTATTATTTTTTTGAGTTTATCTTGTATCCTGATATATTACTGAAGGTGTTTATGAGTTGTAGAAGTTCCTTGGTAGACTTTTTGGGGTCACTTATGTAAACTATCATATCATCAGCAAATAATGAGAGTTTGACTTCTTCTTTTCTGATTTGTATCCCCTTGATCTCCTTTTGTTGTCGTATTGCTCTAGCAAGAACCTTAAGTACTATACTGAATAGATTTAAAGAGAGTGGACAACCTTGTCTTGTTTCTTATTTCAGTGGGATTGCTGTGAGTTTTTCTCCATTTTTTTGTTGGCTATTGCTTGCTGTATATTGCCTTTATTATATTTAGATATGTTCCTTGTATCCCTGCTCTCCAAGACCTTTATCATGAAGGGATGTTATATTTGTTGAAGGCTTTTTCAGAATCTAGTGAGATGATCTTTTTTTTTGTTTGTTTGTTTATGTAGCGGGTTACATTGACAGATTTCCGTATGGTAAACCATCCCTGCATCTCTGGGATGAAGCCTACTTGGTTATGATAGATGATTTCTCTGATGTGTTCTCAGATTTGGTTTCCAGTATCTTATTGAGTATTTTTATATCAATGTTCATGAGAGATACTGGTCTGTAATTCGCTTTCTTAGTAATATCTTTATGTGGTTTGGATATCAGGGCAATTGTAGCCTCATAAAAAGAGTTTGACAATGTTCCTTCTGTTTCTATTGTGTGGAACAATTTGATGAGTATTGGTATTAGTTCTTCTTTGAAAATCTTGTAGAATTCTGTGCTGAAACCATCTGTCCCTGGGCTTTTTTTTTTTTCGTGGAAGACTTTTGATGACTGTTTCTATTTTTTTTTTTTTAGCAGTTATAGGTCTATTTAATTTGCTTATCTGATCTTGATTTAATTTTGGTGATATTTATCCAGAAAATTGTCTATTTCCTTTAAGTTTTCCAATTTTGTGGAGTACAGGTTTTCGGAGTATGACCTGATGATTCTCTGGATTTTCTCCATGTCTGTTGTTATGTCCCCCCTTTCATTTCTGATTTTGTTAATTTGGATATTCTCTCTCTGCCTTTTGGTTAGTTTGGATAAAGGTTTGTCTATTATGTTGATTTTCTTGAAGAACCAACTCTTTGCTTCATTAATTCTTTGCATTGTTTTCTTTGTTTCTACTTTGTTGATTTCAGCTCTCAATTTGATTATTTCCTAACTTCTCGTCCTCCTGGATGAGTTTATTCTTTTTGCTATAGAGTTTCTGGTGTGTATACACACACACACACACACACACACACACACAGATAAATGTATATATAAACATAAATGTATATATATATATATATACATACATACACACACATATATAATTACAGCTTGTTCCAATCATGCTGTTTTCATTCATTCATTCATTCATTTATTCATTCATTTATTATTCTGGGGACCAGATTGAAGGTCTTGCACATGTCAGGCAAGTTATCTATGACTCAAGTAAATCCCAAGTCCTGATTCCATTCATGTTTGGTCAGACTTCTTTTTCTCTTGTTTTTGAGACAGTATCTCACATATTCCAAGCAAGCCTTGAACTCATTAGGTAGCCAAGTTGATTTTGAACTCTTGATCTTCTTACAGTCTACCTCCTGAGTGCTGAGATTACAGAAGCATGCCGCCACGCTCACCTCTGGCTTTACATTTGCTACACGGTCCTGATTCTAATTCATTTCCTTTACCTGTAATGGTGTAGACTTGGAATATCTGTCTGAATTGCACCCAAAGACACAACAAGGTTAGACACGTTTCTATAGATCTCTCTCTCTCTCTCTCCTTCCCTCCCTCCCTCCCTCCCCCTCTCTTTCTCTCTAGTTTTTCAAGACAGCATTTCTCTGTAGCTTTGGGAGTGGGAGCCTGTCTTGAAACTCAATTTTGTAGACTAGGCTGGCCTCGAACTCACAGAGATCAACCTGCCTCTGCTTCCTGAGTGCTGGGATTAAAGGTATGCACCACCACCACCCATATAGAACTCTTAAAAACCCTAATTAGTTTTGGTTCAAATATTTCTTGCAAAAAATATAGAATGATGTGCTTGGTTACATCTGTGAGATTCTACATTCCCTGTACAGTAGACTCCATGGGCATTGTCTCCAAGCCAAGGTCATATGGTTTTTTGGAAACTATGATACAGATGACATGGTTTGCATGTGAAATCTACCCCCGGGCTCATGAGGTTAAGCACTTGGTCACCAGTTGGTGGCATTGTTTTGAGAGACTGGACCCTTGAGGAGCTGGGACTTAGCGGCAGTGCTTGGGGCGTGGCCTATGTCCCTCCAGATGTCATCATATGCTTCCATCACTAGAGTCCCTGTGACTCCTTTAATGATAGACTCTAGCTCAACCATGAACTCTTCCTGTCCCCAGTTGTGTTTTCCCTCAGGCATTTTGTCACAACAACAACAATAGAAGCTATATTCAGTTTACCCCGAGGTTACTGAGAGATGGTCCTATCACAAGTCAGTCCTGTAGCAGCTGCGTTTCTCATTTTGTCACGTATTGTTGAAACTTTCAAAACCATCACATATATATATATATATATGTATACATGTGTGTATGTATACACACATGTATACATATATATATTAATGACATAACTATGACTCCCGTCTCTATTTTTTCCTTACTAATGTGATTTTAAGCTGATTTTTTAGAACACTGTTCAGTCTGTGTTGAAATCGCTATAGCTTCAAAAATACTTTTGCCTTTCTTTTGTTTGAATTAGGATCCAAATAAGGTTTTTAACAATTTGTATCTGTTTACTATGCCTTTTTAAGTATCCTTTAATTCATGAGATTTTTTTTTCCATCCTCCTTCCTTCTATGACATTTATGGAAGAAACTGACTCATTTGTCTTGATGAATTTGCTATAATCTGACTTTGGCTGTTGGCAACCACGTGCTATGATTTAGTAAGTCCCTCTATTATGCACCTTTCTCATCCTGTATTTCCTATAAAAAACACTGATCATGAAACATACAGTCTTAATTAGATTCTTACAGCTATAGCACATCCTGTCTACCTACTCCTGTACTGTCTCCAGAAGGCACACAATATCTGGCTGTCTTGCTTTGATGTGACACAGATCAGAATGTCCGCATGTATCAGCATGATTCACTCATCGCAGTTGCCCCTCAGCATCTGCAGAAGGCGCAGCATGCGTCCAGGACTGTCCTGCAGATAACAGAATCTGCAGATGCTCTAGGCCCCTGTATACGATGATTTATTATTACATAAGACCTATACATATGTTCCCATATACTACAGAAGAGCTCTACATTGTGAAGTAGCCATCGTCCTACAATCCCCAGAGGCCCTTGCTACCACCATCTCTGAACACCCCTAGACTCCCTGCAATCTTAGTTAGAGCATACCAGGACTCTGTCCCAGCAGTGAGCAGTACCTGCCACCAATAGTTAGCACCATTAGTTTAGGATTACTCTTGGGAGGAATCCAGGTAAGCACTCATTTTTAGGTACTAACCCACAGTTTTTCACACATCTTGTATGGTTCCCAGAAGCCCATGCATTAGAAGAAGCTCAGTTCCCAGCTTGAGATATTCTTGTGCATCGGTAGAACCTATGGGATAATCTACTGGAAAGACATTAGGTCCCCCAGGGGTGCCTTTGAAGAGTAATAGGTCTTTGCTTTTCGTTTTATTAATTATTTTTATTACTATTTTTTTGGTTTTTCAACACAGGGTTTCTCTGTAGCTTTGGAGCCTGTCCTGGAACTAGCTCTTGTAGACCAGGCTGGCCTTGAACTCACAGAGATCCACCTGCCTCTGCCTCCCAAGTGCTGGGATTAAAGGCGTGCGCCACCACCGCCCGGCTAAAAGTTCAATTTTCAAAAGTCAGGTGGGTGTCACACACCTTTAATCCCATTACTAAGGAGACAGAGGTTGACAGATTTCTGAGTTTGAGGCCAACTTGGTTTACAGAGCGAGTTCCAGGAGAGCTGGGGCTACAACAGAGAAACCCTATCTTCAAAAACCGAAAACAATAAAATAACAGGTTTTTTTAAATTAGCTCTAAGAAATTTGACATACAAACAAAATCATGAAGTTTCTGCAATGTGGTTTATTGATAAAGAAACAGACTAGACTACAAGCCTCCTCTGCGATTGCTAATGGCAGGCTAGGGTGAGAATGCAAACCTCGAATTCTCCTTTAATGCCTTTTCTAACCTCTAGTAAGAAAGCTGTTGTTGAATGTCTCCATTTCTCTGGTGAGATCAACCACGAAGAGCTCCTTGGGGCCAGACAAGAGCTAGAGGACCCCTCATCCTCCAGGAAGCAATGCCTCGGCAGACCCGACATTCCAACCTTGTGAATCACTAGACCCAAAGCATCCATAAACTGCATTGCACTGTACATTTTAGAGCAATGACACAGTCTTTTGTGGGCTTCATATTTGCTCCCGACAACCGAGGTTGTTCATCAGCTAGCTCAGTCCCCATTACCTCAGGTTTCCCCTTGCCCTTGGAAGGAGAGACTTCAGATACACATTATAATCTCCTGTTTTCTTACAAGAGATGGAAGTGGGAGTGGCTCGGGAGATGAGAAAGAATTGTCGATCTGCCCCTACTTGCCAGCTGGTAGTCATTTCTACTTGATGGGGAAATTAAAAACTGAATATCATTATTAAATCTCATATAAATAACAATTTCTGTTTTTCTTTTTCTTTTGTTTTTTTTTTTCTTTTTTAAAGACAGGCTTTCTTTGTGTAGACCTGACTGTCCTGGAACTTCCTCTGTACACCAGGCTAGCCTCAAACTCATCAAGATCGCCCTGCCTCCTGAGTGCTGGAATTAAAGGTGTAAGCCCCTTCGTGCTGGGCTAAATAACAATTCTTTAATATCCACTCTATTTTTCTTTGCTTCAATTGTCTCAAAGATGCATTTTACAATTTGTTTGACTCACTATCCAAGTGGAATTAACATATTGCATTTGGTACGTTTTATTGTAAATACTGCTTTTTAAAAGATTCTGTAACTTTGCCTTCATTATTACTGAGCCATTTCCAATGTGGTTGTGTCAATTCCAATCCCATAGTTAAAAATTCACTTCCTCTCCCCCTTTTGGTATTACCCGACAATTTATTGTCTATCTACTAATAAGCCACAGTCTGAGAAGAAATACAAGCATCTTTATCAAATAATGGGCAGTCAATGGATTTAGAAAACACTTTATACTCAGTGAAGATAAACTATGCCTCTACGCCACCTGAAAGTCACATTCTTGGCTACCAAGTATGTCAGGAGCATCCTATTGCATACTTTCGGCTTTTTTTGCTTTCAGTGCTGGTATATCAAATCCGGGTCTCCTGCATGTTAAGCAAGGCTTTCCCAACAAACTATCCATCCCAGCCCTCTATTATGTATTTATGAAAGAATAAAGATGACAGATAATCATAAACCACTTAGAGGGTCCTAGGATGTGACTAATACTGACTTTTTTTTTTTTTTTTGCCTGCTGTGAAGGTCCTTTGAACACACATGGAGCTGAGGCTGGACGTTAGTTCTACTGTAAGTGACACCAAAATTCCTGTGACCACCTTTCTTCCTTCTGAGTATCTTACCTAGCAGGCTATTTGCTCTGATGAGGTCATAATGCTTTGTTTGTAGAGTCTTTTTTTTTTCCTTTTGGTTTTTCCAGACAGGGTTTCTCTATGTAGCCCTGGCTGTCCAGGAACTCACTCTGTAGACCAGGCTGGTTTTGAATTCACAGATCCTCCTGCCTCTGTCTCCCGGGTGCTAGGATTACAGGCGTGTGCCACCACCCAGCTGTGGGATCATCTTTTGTCACTTACACCTTTAGGAAGAAATCAGCTTTTAAACAAAATGAATGTTAGCTGATAAATTACAACCCGAGGTCACGGGGACAAAGATCTCTGAAGACTTCACCTTTCCTATAAGCTTAGCCCTTCCCCTGGGCCACGTAGGCTTTATTCCACGTTGTAATGGTGACAGCACAACTCAACAGATGCTTGGCTGATTCTTGATTTCCAAGTCACGCAAACTCCCTCACAATCACATTTCACATAGCAAAGGAAAAAGCCCATTTCTGGCAACAGAGTGAAGTCTTAGAGAGGGAAGAATACCAAAAAAGGTTCCTCTGTGGTGAAAATAAACTGTGTTGAATATTATGCCATAGAATAACTGGCATATTTTAAAGATCTTTTCCTTTTTTGAACACACTTCCTTACGGATGTTCCCAGAGAACATCGTGATCTATCTTAAGTGTGAAGAGAGATATTCTACAGTGTCATATTTATATCATAGAGAAATGTCTAAAAAAGAAGGCAAGTCAATAAAAATAAAGATTTAAACTTTCATTCGGGTAAAGCAAAAGTCATCTACTCAACATGTCAGCCTCCTTGATTCTTTCAGAGATAGGACACGAGGTGCAAGCTTTTGCCTTCCATTTTCCCCTCATAAGTCCAATGACATCTTCGGTTCCGGAAGAGCTTTAAAAATGTGACTTCTGATAAAAATTGGCAGAACTGGTGCATTCCTAGAATAAATTCTGTATGCTCAGCGTTTCCTGCCCAAACTCATTCATAGGCTGGCAGATCATGAACCTGCCCACCCAAAATAGGCTGAAGAGAAATGGAGGCAGGACACAAGTTTTAAGGGCACTGTAAGGTGAGCTACAGCTGTCTTGAGAATTCGCGACTAGAGTCAAATTGCTAATCAAAGTTAGGCTGATGTAACAACGACTACTATTTTACACACGGAGTTTACAATTTAGAAGAATGGGTAAGGGTGTTAGACACAAAAGAAAACATTATTCTTTCTCCTTCCCTTCCCAACACGTTCCAACACTAAAAATCCAGTTGCCCTACTTCTCAGTTTTCATTCCGTCCCATAAGGAAACTTGTGACTCTCTGTTCCTCCATCCCCACCCCCACCCCCCAAATTAGGAAAAGTCTCCCAAGTCTGCAAAGACGAAAAAGCATCCCCAGGCGAAGTTTTATCTGGCTCAGAAGGAGTGAAAACGCGTAGGTATAGAAAAGACGTACGAAGGGGGATTAAACAAAACAAAAGAAAACCAACTATAAATCTTACACCTGTATCTGGGAAAACAGAATGAGACCAAATAAAAAAAGGGACCCCAAACCCCGCGGATGTTGACACTTCGTGACCTCGGCGTACTGTTGGGGTTAGAGCCAGCCCCGAGAGCCGGTCAGTGTGTAAACTGGCTGGGTTGCGAGGTACCCAAGGCGCCTGCCACGCCCTGCCCTGCCACGCCCCTCCCCGCCCCCGGGCGCCCGCGCGCCAGCCAATCGGACGCGCGGACCCCTTCCCATCGGCGACTCCACCCCCGTGCCCGGGATGTTGGGCCCCCGCGGCGTGACGCGAGCACGGCGGCTCCTCCTCCTGCGTCTCTGGCCTCGCTGGCCTTGGGGGGATGGTTTCATCATGGCGTCAATGCAGGTGAGCGGAGCTGCTGCAGCGGGGCGGGCGTGGGGGCCGCCGAGACCGGGAGAGCGTCGGCGCGGGGGCGGCGTCCGGGGCTTCGGGGCCGGCTCCGGGCGGCCTTCCCTGACCCCGGGGGCGTCGGGGATCACTGGTCGGTGAGCGGAGCGGGGGTGTCGGTCGGTAGCCGCGGACAGTCGCGGCCGCGAAGTTGTGGCATAAAGGCGGCTGCGGGGAAGAAAGGGCGAAGTTCGGCGTGCGCTCCGCGGTCGGGGCTCCGCTCCGCGCCCCGCGCGAGGACGGCCACGGCTTGGCTCCCCGGCCGCCGGGGAGATGCTTTCCACCCCCCTCCCCCTGCGCTCCCCCGGCGGGGTGGAAACAGCTGTGCCCGCCGCCGTCGCCTGCGGAAGTCCAGGCAGCCCGAGAGGGGCAGAGCGTGGGGCAGCCGGCGAGCGCCTCGCCGAGGACGGCCGCTTGCCCACGGCGCTCCGGGGCCTCTGCCCGGCCTCCCACGCGCAGCTTCGGATCGCCCGGCTCCTGCCTGCTCTTCTTCGATCTTCATCCTGTGCCCCGTGGGTGCCTCCTCCTGTCAGCCCGTACTCCGGGACATTCCCCGGCAGCCCATGTCTCCTTCGAAGCCGCCCTTCGCCCGTGTCCCCGGCGTCCTGTGCCACCCAGGGTGCGAGCTCGTGGGCCTGCTCCTCGGCCTCGGGAGAAACTCGCTCTCTTAATAAATTTTTCCCCCTTAGGATGCCCCACCCTTGAGGACTCGGTAAGGCCGTGGCTCCTTTGCCCTTCTTCCCCAGACCTTTAAAACCTTAGTTTGGTGGAAGGTGCCTGTTAACCCAGGTCCCATCAATGTGACTTGATGGCGGTTTTCTTGCCTTCCAACTTAATATACTCCTTTTTCCCCCTTCCAGATCCAAGGAAAGATTTTTTTTTTCAGGCAAAGATGGCAACCACAATTGTAGTTTCTAGAGATTGCATTATCTATAGCTGGCGTTTAATTTACAGCCAGGGCTAGAGGTGTTAAAGCAGTAAGAAGGGCAGAACTCTTGTAGAGTGTGGGCAGAACGCCCTTTGGAGTTTTAACATCCTCTAGAGTAAAGAGAGAAACCACATTCTCCTTAGAAGAATTCTTGGCTTTTGTTTCTAGAAGAATAAGCAAGATCTCGTTGTTGGCGCTTCTCTGTGCTGGAAATATTTTTCGTTCTTGGCATTTTCCCCCTTCCACGGTATCCTTCAACCTGCTTTCCTACAATACTCTCTGCCTTTGCCTGTCTCTCTGGCCTCTCCTGCAGAACAATAAAAACTGCAAGTAACATTTCTAGTTGAAGAGATGTCACGAAATGGTGCAGCAAAAACAAGAACAATTTCAGGAAACGTTATACTTGACACTCTCCCCAGAGACGTTAGAGAAGTTTCGTCATTTGAGGCCAAAAAAGGAACTGTGGCGCACCAGTTGGACGGCAGATGGGCTATATGATTGCTTTAACATTTTTATCTGTATTAAGACATTGTTTGTTATGACCTCAAAGATGAGCTCATTTAAGACTAAAAATAAAGATTAAAATTCACCACACTTGGGATTGTTTTTGGCTTTGGCAGGAGAGTTGGTTAGCTCTTACACGTAAAGTATTTGGAACAAAGCAGGCTTGTTTCTAAGAGGAATTGATATTTTTGGTATTTACTCTGTGTCTAAAGCAGTGGGGATGCGCTTTTTATGCCGGTTCTGAGCCTCAGCCACCACCTTAGACTCTAGCACCAGGCTTTCATTCCTTTGTTTTCTGATTAGCATGGAGGACCGATCCTTTCAGTTTTCATTACTGTTAAATCTTGACCTTTTGTTTGCATTTCAAAGTATATGATAATTTTATTTTTTGGGGAAATAGCATTTTGACTAAGGTTTATTTTTATTGTGTGTCTGTGTGTGGGTGTGTGCATGTGAGCGCAGGTGCCCGTGTAGGACCTTTCTGATCGACTGGATCAGAAAGCTGGAAGTATGATGGGTGCTTGCGAGTTGCCTGATGTGGGTGCTGGGAACCAAACCAGGGTCCTCTGCAAGAGTAGCTCTCGCTCTTAACTACTGAGCCATCTCTCCACCCTATAGCAGACTCTTTGAAGGACACTTTGCTGTGGTTTTTATTTCTGTAAAGTTTATTTCCTGACCATTCTCACAGCAGAAGTTAGGTCTTTTCAAAATAATGTAATTTAAACATAACATTATAACTAGATGATCAAATGTGCTCATTAACTCGGCAAATATTTTTATCTATGATTAGATTTCCATATCTTACTACAGGGGGGTTATTATTGCTGAAGAAGAGATTACTTAAATTGTAATCAGAGCTCTACTTTAAAAACGTGCCACACTGTACACGTAATGTGGGATTTGATCACTTGATAGCAATGAAATAATTTTTATTTACTATAAAATCAACTTAGGGCAGTCTTTCAGTTTTTTACTAGAGGATATGAAATTTAAAGCTGATGTTATAATTGCTTTTATTTTTATTTATTTATTTATTTTGGTTTGGCTGTCCTGAAACTCTGTAGATCAGGCTGGCCTTGAACTCACAGAGATCCGCCTGCCTCCGCCCCACAAGTGCTGGGATTAAAGGTGTGCACCACCACTGCCCAGCTTGCTTTTATGTGTTTTATCTTCATTTTTGCTATGTAGCCCAGGCTGACATCAGGTTGGAGATCTTCCTGCGTGGGTCTCCTGAGTGCTAGGACTACAGGCGCGTTCCCTTCTGCCTGACACGGCTGTCAAGTGTTCTGTCAGTGCTTCTCTGCTTTGTTCCTACACACAGGTTGTTTTAGTACACTAAGGTAGATGGTGTTGGAGTCTGTAGCACCTCGCCAGGGAGCTGCGCTTGAACCCTCAGGGAGGCAAGCTCTTCCTTGTGCCATATCCTGTGGGAAGCTGCTGTTGCTAAAGTCACAGCTCTGTCCGTGTCTTTCACACCTCGGTGCAGGCTTCCCATTGTGCTTCCCTGCCTAGTTCTTTTAAAAATAAAGTCAGCAGTCACCAAGGGAAATTGCAAGATAATATTTTAAGAACTCTTTAAAAAATTCTTTAGATAGATGTATTAATTTTTTTTTTTTTTGGTTTTTTGAGACAGGGTTTCTCTGTGGCTTTGGAGCCTGTCCTGGAACTAGCTCTTGTAGACCAGGCTGGCCTCGAACTCAGAGATCCGCCTGCCTCTGCCTCCGGAGTGCTGGGATTAAAGGCGTGCGCCACCACCGCCCGGCTAGATGTATTAATTTTTATGCATATGGGTGTTTTGCCTAACGTATATCTGTGTACCTGGTGCCTGAAGAAGCCAGAAGAGGGCATTAGATCCTTTGGAATTGGAGCTACAATTGTGAGCCATAATGTGGATGCTGGGACTGGGTCCCAGGTCGTCTGGAAGAGCAACAGGTGCTCAACTGTGGAGCCTCTCCAGGCCTACGAACTCATGCTTTTTTTTTTTTTTTTTTTTTTTTTTTTCCTGTACTGAAGCTAGCTCTGTAGACCAAGCTGACCTCTAACTCACAGAAATCCACCTGACTCTGCCTTCCAAATGCTGGGATTAAAGGTGTATATCTCCATTGCCTGGTGAAATACTTAGACTTTCAGACATGTTTTACAAATTTAGCCATTTTGTTCAGATTCGTTTTAAAATAGATGTTTTAAACTTGACCTGATTGAAGCTGGCCGTGGTGGAGCAAACCTTTAACCTCAGCACTTGGGAGGCAGAGTCAGGCGGATCTCCGTGAGCTAGAGGCCAGTCTGGTCCACAGAGCGAGTTCCAGATCAGGCAGACTTACTTAGTGAGACCTTGTCTCAACAACAACATTTTTTTTAACCTGACTGGGGCAAGGTGACTGAGTAGGTAAGGCAAGTTACTAAAATTTATCTGGTATGTTTTCCTAATTTGACCCCTTAAAGTCTATAGTCTGAGGAGTTTAGCACATAGTAGCTGATGTTTGTCAACTCTAAATAATGAAATTACAAGGATGGTTATTATTTGTGGACCCCCTTGTGTTCTCTCTCTCTCTCTCTCTCTCTGCTCTCTGCTCTCTCTCTGTCTCTCTCTCTGTCTCCCTCTCCCTCCTTTCTTCCCTCCCCCCCACCTTTTCTTTCTGTGACAGGGTCTTACCATGTAGCCATGGCTGTCTTAGGACTGGTTATATAGGGCAGAGCTCACAGATCTTTCTGTCTTTGCTTCCCAAGTGCTGGAATGAAGGGTGTGCACCAGCACCGACAGCCCAGCGTTTTCATCCTCTGTCTCTGAGCTGTATCTTACCTTGGATAGTTCATAGCACTTTGTTCGAGTTATTGGCTATAGTGATTGGGAGAGGTAGCATATGGCCTCCTACAGTATTGCCGTAGTTGTCTGGTTGCCTTGACAATTAGATGCTACCTTGCTATTTGTGGATGTCATGATTAAGATTTTAGCATAATCAGAAATTGGAAGATTGTCATCTTGTTTTCTGAAGCTTGTTGACTATCGGGGAACTTGAATTCTGATGTCTGAGGTTCTCTGGGTTCTCCAGCCGCGTCAGAGCAAGTGCCAGGGGACTAAATCTGCATAGTGTAGAGCTGAGGTGCCGTGTAGATGATAAACATAAGTGATTAAAAGCATAAAACGATGGTAATCCTGCCCTTTTTATTTTTATCACTTAGGCTTTAAGGGATCTCTTGTATATTTGTCATGAAAATATGTAGATTTTTAACCCTTGAAGTTACTTCCCCATGAATGCAGGCAAAAGTACTTTTATCTTTTAAGTGTGGACAAACTTGTAAGTATAATAAAGTTTTGTCCATCACTTGCTGCTTCAAGCATTCATGAATAGCAAATGCTGCTTTAGTTAATTCTACTTTGGGTAAATCTGTTAAACAGTTTTTTTTTTAGTGGCAAGGGTGAATAGCTACACAGGAACACTTTAAATTTTAGATGAACATTAGTCTAAAAAGTTGTTTGTTGTCTTTTATGTGTTTGTAAAACTTATTCTAAGTACTTCTGTGTTTTTTCTTCTGAATTCTTAACTACAGTTTTGTAAAAGTCAGGTAACTTTTATTATGACTTAGCAGTTTTTGTAAGCTGCTTATTTGGGGAAGTGACCTCTTCAAAATTTTATAGTAATAGCTAAGTAGTTGAAAAGATCGGAAACCAAGGACTGGAATGTAGTGATGCTGTACATTTGAAGGTAATGGAGATTTCATGAAGTTTGGCGTTGCTGAGAAGTTATTGGCACTATTAGTTAGCTTTTCAGTCAAGAGTTAAGCAGATGAGCTAGGGGTTCACTGCCCAGCAGCAGCACGTTTGTCTAGTGTACTTGAGGCTCTGGGTTCCATCCTCCACATTCACAAAGAGAAGGAACAAGTACTAACAGCACAGTGATTTATAACCTCTATTGTTAAGAAATTGAAAGGAAACTGGTGTGGTAGTACACACTTTTAATCCCCAGCACCCAGGAGACAGGGACAGGCAGATCTCTCTCTGTGAGTTCTGGTCTACATAGCCAGTTTGAGGACAGCCAGGGAGGGCTTCATAGTGAGACCCTGTCTAAAAAGGGAGTGGGTGGGGGGAGAAATATTCCTTAACATTCTTAATAAAAGTACTTTATGGATCACATTACATGTATATTAGCTGCGTACTGAGAAAATTGTAATGGCTTTACTCTTTAAAGACACTTCTTTATCAAGGAGAATAAAAGTGTGATTGGGCATCTTTCAGATGATGCACTTTTGTTTATATTTACCTAAACATCGCATGTTTGATAACATCTACTGCATCATTCTATTACTGAGGGATCAGTCTGTGAATCTATGTTGTTCTCATTGGTTAATAAATAAAACTTCTTTGGTCTATGGCAAGACAGGAGAGAGCCAGATGGGAAATCCTAGCAGAGATACAGGAGAAGGGCAGAATCTGGGAGATGCCAGCCAGCTGCTGGGAAGCAAGACATGTAGAAAATGAGGTCATGCCATGGCCACATGGCATTACATAGATGAATAGAAATGGGTTAATTTAAATGTAAGAGCTAGCTATAAGCCTGAGCCATCGACCAAGCGTTTATAGTTAATATTAAACCTCTGAGTGATTATTTGGGAACTGGCAGGTGGGAGAGAAACCTTCATTTACACTCTGTAATTGGTATCCGCTCATGATTAATATCAGCAAAAGACTTGTGTTTTTGGGCGTTTTAAAAGTTTTCTCACTTGATAGTTTTTGATCACAAAGAAATACTCCATGCCTCTGAGATGTTAGGAATAACGAACATGGGGTCTGGAATCTGAGGCTCCAGAATGAAGTGTTGTCTTGCTACCCGAGAACCCGTGTTATACAAACAGCAGCATGCAGTGTAGTGGATAAGAAGAAGAGCAGTAGAGGTGAACATATGTAAAAGTGCTTTTGTTTTATTTGGTTTTGAAACAGGGTCTCCTGATCACGTAGCACAGAGTGGCTGTAATTTTGTAATCCTCCAAGTGCTGGGATTACAGGCATGTACCCTGACCTCCAGCTGTAAAGTTGCCTTTTTGAATTCTCTTCCCCAACTGTGGTTTTTCATTGTTCATACTTCTGAACTGGGAACTGTAGATTCGTCCTGCTCCATCATCAGACCATCTGCAGATTCTGTCAGTTCTACCTGCAAAAGAGATCCAGAAATGGAGCTGTCTGTACATTACATCAGCACCATTCCTCTCTGGATTAGCAGTTTCACTGATGATTTTCCTGCTTCATCCTTGGACCCTTACAGCCTTCTTTCCCACCCATTAGACACTCAGCAAAAGACAAATAGCCACTTCAGTCACAGCCTGACTGTGGCTTCCTTCTCTTGTTCAGACTGTGACAGGACTAAGGCAGTGATTCTCAGCCCATGAGCTGTGACCTGTTTTGGGGGAGGGGGTCGCATATCAGATATCCTGTATATCAGATATTTACATTACGATTCATAACAGTAGCAAAATTATGGTTATGAAGTAGCAACAAAATAATCTTATGGTTGGTTCCACAACACGAGGAACTGTATTACCAGGTTGCAGCATTAGGGAGGCTGAGAAGCATCCCGTAACCTCTCCCAGATACTCAGGTCCCTATGCTGTATTGGTTCCTGCTGTGCTCACTTCAGGCCTTTGTTCCCTGTCCCCGTTCAGATCTTTAGGTGGATTTTTTCAGCGAAACTTTCTCTGACTACCCAGTACAGATAGCGGTTCTCCCCCACACTAGTAATTCCCACGTTGCTAAGTCCTTCAGAATGATGATTTTATTGGAAACTAAGTAGCTCATTTCCTCTTCAGGAGTTTTGATGGGTGGTGTATAGGATGCCCTCTGAAAATGTTGAATGAATGAATAACCACATCTTTTAGAATCTAGAAGACTGGATTTGATTCTAGTTTTGCACTTTAATAGCTATATAACATTTTTTCCACTAAGCATAAAATAGGGATGATAAATAGTCATATTTGATAAGATTGAAGATTATTGCATGTCATGAACGTTCTGAGTTGCTTGGGAGTTTTAACTGTGATACGCTAGGCCTCCATATTTTCACTCTCTTGCAAGGGCTTTGTTTTGTTCGTCCTTTTGACTTCTGGTCTTTGACTGTCAGTAGGGAAAGCAGATTGTGTCACATGAGGACTCTGTTTCCACATCACAAGGGAGGAGGGCAGAAGGATGGATTCCAGTTAGTGTGTATTCTCAGCCAATTGTCTTCATAATTTGAGATTTGGCCAAGTAAGATTACAAGCCTTCTATGCCAGTTGTAAGAGCCAACTTCTTCCTTTCATTTGAAGTAATGGGCTGGGTGCTAGGTCAGTGGTCAGCTTCTGCCTAGTACAAGACGCTTATTCTGTTTGTAGCTCTGCCCTCTCCAATATTAGTTAATTTTAGAATAATTCAATTGTTATAAAGTGTATATTGCAAGGCTTCTGATATACCCACCGCCATGAATAGTTTCTCATGCTTTCATCAACCCCAAAAGAAACCTGCTTTTTGCAGTGACTCCCGTGTTTCTGGTCCCCCTACTCTCTTTGCAGTTCTTAGGGTTCTGGCTGACTCCATAAGCTTTGCAAGCTTTGAGTTTATCTGTGGTGAATATCTTAGTAGTATTCTCACGGGGGGTGGGGCAAATACTCTATTTTATGGTTTTAAGGCATTTTTTTTATTTAGTAAAAAATTTCCGCCTCCTCCCCGCCTCCCATTTACCCCCTCCCTCCTCCACTCTCCCTCCTTCTCCTGTCCAGAGAGCAGTAAGGGTTCCCTTTGTTTATCCATTTGTCAAGTTGATTTTGTTTCCTGTTTCCATTCATCAGTTGATAATTCAGATTATTTCCGTATTGTGAAAACAGTGCTGCATTTTTTGTGTTCTTGCATATTTTAATTTGTTTCAGATGTATATTGAGGAGTAGAGTTCTAGTTTAACTTTCTAGTCTATAGAAAACTTTTCTTAATGTTCTGTACTCATAACACTTGATATTTCTGACTTCATTTTCTCTCATAAATCATTTATCTTATACCAGCTGGATGCTCTACAGTTCAGTCTAGTTCATATACTGACCAGAGTTAGTCCAGGTCCTTCAAGACGCCCTACTTAGATACTTATGAGCATAGTCTCAGTTACTCCCAAATTCTGTCTGACTAGCCTCCAAACTGAAGAGTCTCAGCTGAACCACTCCCCACACTTTCTGTAATATTCCTGCATTGGCTCATAGTACGCCAAGACAGGGTACACAATTGGTTGTGCAGTATAAGGAATTTTTGACTTTATTTGACTCTTAGCATTTTGGGTACCATTATTACAGACATAAGGGATCACACCTGACTGTGATGGTATTTTTATTTTTTCCTTTTTCCTTTCTTTTTTCTTTTTCTTTCTTCTTTTTGTTTTGTTTTGTTTTGTTTTGAGACAGGATCTCTCTATGTAGTCTGGCCATCCTGGAACTCTACATAGGCCAGGCTGGACTTGAACTCACAGAACTCTCACAGCCCCTGTCTCCAGAGTGCTGCGAGCAAAGGCGTTCATTGGCCGCATACTCAGCAATGATGGTATTTTCAAAGGATACAAATGAAGTGCCAGATGAGTTGATACACAGTGAGATTCCTAAGGGTTCTGAGCTTTGGAGTCTGTTCCTTGGAGTTGGAATGCAGATGAGTTCTTGCACAATCCAGAAGCTCTCCAAACCCAGCTCTTCGACACTTTTCCGCCTTGAGACAGGGTCTCATGCATACCAGCAGAGTGTCAACCTTCTATGTAGTTGAACATGAGCCTGACCTTCCGGTCCTCCTGTCTGTCTCCTGAGCGTATCAGAGTTTGCGGGGATGCTCCCCTTTGTGTAGTGTGGGGTTTGGATGCAGGTTTTCATGTTTGCTGGGCAAGCAGTTAGCAACTGGGCTACATACCTATCCTCTTATGGACTTTCGAGGTTTTGTTAGTGGGGCATGATTGATGTAGTCATTGGTCCTGATGATCATCACCTCTCCCTTTAAGCCTTTTCCTATGGTTTGGGATGATGGTCCCTCAAAGTTCCAACCCTGTAATTTCTTCAGTTGGATTCTTTGTTAATTAGTCTTCCTTCTCAGGATAGCTCGTACCTCCAGTTAACTCTTTATACCATTAACATATAAGAAGATATTTCAGAGATTCCAAGGTTTAGGCATTGTATGCCACACAATTGTAAGACGACCTAATACAGTTGTCCCTTGGTGTCTATTTGGGGATAGGTCCACAATTCAGGCTACCAAAATTCTTGGTTGATCAAATCCTTATGTAAATTGAAATAACATTTTTATATACTGTGTGCAGATTTGTGTGTGTGTAAATGTGCGAGTGTTTTATGAACATGATAGATTAAACTGGCTTCAAACTTTCTGTCTCCCTGACTCAGCTTCCCAGCTGCTGAGACCTATCTCTGTATACTTAAAACCATCTTTTGATTATTTCAGCTTAATACAATATAATGGTATATGACAGTATACTATGTTTTTTCTTGAATAATTACAGAAATATGTTCAGTACAGTTTTAGCCCCTGACCTTCCTTCCCCAAGTCTCACTCTAGCCCAGACTGGCTTTGAACTCGCTGTGTACCGGGCCAGCCAGCTCTCCTGACTCCTCTTTCACCTCCTCACACCTGGCTTCCCCCCAGATGTTTTGGATCTAAAGTTGACTAAATCTGAAGACGTGGAACCTTCTAATATGGAATCCTTGGATACTGAAAGATTATATATACATACATACATATGTATAGTTTTGGGGTTTTTTGGGGTGGGGGGTTGACAGAATTTCTTTGTATAACAGCACTAGCTGTCTTGGAACTTACTTTGTAGACCAGGCTGGCCTTGAACTCACAGAGACTCACCTGTCTCTGCCTCCTGAGTGCTGAAATTTAAAGGTGTATGTCACCATCACCCAGCTTTCATTATGATCTTTAAATTTATATTTATCAATGATTAATGATGTTGAGCATCTTATATTTATTGCCCATTTGGATGATTTCTTTGAAGAAGTATCTGTTCAAATCCATTTTCCATTTAAGAAATTGTCTCAATTGTCAAGTCATAAGAGGATTTATTAAATTATTTACTTATTTTTTTGAGACAGGGTCTTTCTCTGTAGCCCTGGCTGACTGGAACTTGCTGTGTAGACCAAGCTTGCCTAACACTCACAGAGATCTACTTTCCTCTTTTAGAAGTGCTGGTAGCCGGGCAATAGTGGCGCAAGCCTTTAATCCCAGCACTTGGGAGGCAGAGGCAGGCGGATCTTTGTGAGTTCAAGACCAGCCTAGTCTACAAGAGCTAGTTCCAGGACAGGCTCCAAAGCTACAGAGAAACCCTGTCTTGGAAAAAAGGAAAAAAAATAAAGAAGTGCTGGTTGATTAAAACCAGGCAATTTGAGGCTAGTCTGGTCTACAGAGTGGGTTCAGGCCAGTCAAGGATACACAGAGAAATTCTGTCTCGAAAAACCAAAAAAGTAGAACTGCCAGGATAAAAGGCATGGGCCACCACCCTGAACTTTATTTTTAATGGTGTGTGTGTGTGTGTGTGTGTGTGTGTGTGTGTGTGTGTGTGCTGGAGGCCTGAAGAATGCATGTTGGATCCATTGGAGCTGGAGTTACAGGCCTTGTGAGTCACTTGATATGGTACTTAGCACCCAAACCAGAGTCTTTAAGAAGCACTCTTAGCCACTGAGCTGCACTCCAGCCCTGCAAGAGTTTGTGCATGTTCAACACATGTAGACCAGGCTGGCCTTAAACTCACAGGTCAGCCTGCCTCTGCCTCACACGTTCTGGGACTAGAGAGAGTACCACCATCCCTGGCTACATCTGGATTTTCTGAGCACTAGAATTGTAACTCATACATTAGTCTGTGATTAATTTAAAACTCCTTTTGAATATGGTGTACGATGTATGTAGTGTTTAGTGCCAGCTTATTGTCCTTTTGAAATGGAATATGTGCAGATTGAAAGCCCATTGGGTTTGATGGTATCAAGCTGGTAACGGGAGCTGACTGCAGATGAGAATTTATATCATAGCCCTGCTAAAACATTTAATCCTAGCATACGATTACTGAGACTTCATTTGTTTCTCGTCAGGCTTTAGTATAATTAAAAAAAAAGGTACACTGGCATTAGACTTAAAATGCCGCGGGACAAACATCTTAGAGGTCGACTGTTCCAGGTATAAATCTATCTTTTCTTTAAACTGTACCTACATTTTATGAATGACTCCATAAGAATTTTTTTTCAGTTGTGGAAATAAAATACAGAAATTAAGCTTACTTTGTACTAAATTAAGGAAGATTTGTTAGAAAGTTAGGTACTGGACTTTGGAAGAGGGAATGGTGCTGGGTCCTCATTATTGCAGATTCTGTATTTGAATTTACTTACTTGTTTAAATTTGTCTGAAACCCTAAATCAACTCTTTTGCAAATTCATTTGCAAAATGGTGTGTGTTCCCCTGAGCACACACTGAAGGTCAGACGAGGCAGTGTTCTGCTGACTGCAGGCAAGTATCCTTTCTGGGGTCCATTTGGTGCCGTGTTTTGCATTTTTGTGCTTTTTGTTTAAAATTAGCTGCAAGCATAGTACTGAAGTGCTGTTTGGGGTCCCGAGTTCATGGTGCTGTCATGGGCGTCGGATAAGGTTCTCTGAAGCGGGAATTAGAGTGATGTGCTGTGGGTTAACAATGTGTAGTGAATAAGCTACACTGATGTATTTGTTTATGCTGTGTGGGCTGGGGATGAGTATAGGGCCTCATGCATGCTCGGCAAGTGCCCAACTGATGAATTGTATTTTCAGTCCAATAAGGGATCTTTAAAGAGAAACACACAAAAGTGAGGTTTACTTGTGGTTAACTGATGAGAATGTGATGAGAATCATACAGGAAACTGTTCCCTCTATCCTGAGATCTGTGTTCACGGATTCAGTGTTTGCTAAGAAACCGAGTACCGCGAATACTGCAAATTGACTGTTCTTTAGGTTTCAGTCCATCTTTGAGTGGGCAGTGTAAGCCAGATTGAAGCTGGTAAGATCTGCGCTGCTACATCCAAATTCCTTGTTTCTACTTTCTCCAGTAGTTCAGTGACTTTCTCTGGTGTTTGTTGGGTTTGGTTTGGTTTTCCAAGTTGGCCCACACAATTCAAACCAGCTGTTTTCAACTTTGGCCTCATTTTAAGTCAGCTGGGAAATTTACAAGTCCCCAGATTATGATTCAGTTGCCCTGGCATTTGTTTTGGAGTTGCTTTTGGCGCCTTAGGTAATTCTTTTTCTTCTTTTTAAAAAGACTTATTTATTTTCTGTCTTGGTGTTTTGCCTGCTTATACGTCTGTTCCCCAATTGTGTCCATTGCCTGAGAAGTCCAGAAGAGGGCATTGGGTCCCTTGGAACTGGAGTCACGGACAGTTGTCAGCTGTCACATGGATGCTGGGAATGGAACTTCTGGTCCTCTGAAAGAGCAGCCAGTGCTTTTAACCTCTGAGCCATCTCTCCAGCCCCTATTTGTTTGAGGCAGGGTCTTTCTGTGTAGCCCTGGCTGTCCTGGAACATGACTAGGCTGGTTTCAAACTCAGAGACCTGATTGCTTCTGCCTCCTCAGAGTGCTGGATTAAAGGTGTGCACCGTTACCTATATAAGGTATTTATTTTAATTTGGGTTCTTCTTTTTTAAAATTCATGTATATATGTTTGTGTCTGCTATGTGTATGCAGGTGCCTGGGGAGGCCAGAGGAGACTTCAGATCCCTTGGAGCTGGAGTTAAAGGTAGTTGTGAGCTGCCCAACAGGAATGCTAGGTACCAAACTCTGGTCCTCTGGAAAAGTAACCAATCCTAACTGCTAAGCCATGTCTCCAGCTTGTGTAGCTCAGGCTAGCCTAGAACTCACTGTATGGTTGAACCCCCTGATCCTCTTGCCCTTGGGAGGTATCCCAAGGTCTGGAACCGTAAATGTGTACTACCATGCCTGGCCATAAGTTATTTTTAATACTACATTACGTTTTTACCCAGGGTACTGGAAATGGAAGCCAGTTTATCCTTTGACACATTTATGCCTTTGGCTTTCAGTGTGTAGCAGTTTTCTGCTGTTCCTTTTGGGCATGGAGAAGCATTTAACCTCACCCCTGTCTTTGAATAGTCGTAGCATAGGCTGGTCCTCCTGCCGTAGTGAAAGTGAGTGTTGGGCTGACCGTCCACACCATGCTCTGGGCTCTCAGAGAGCTTCAGTCGGCAGACTTCTCACTTTAATGTAGGAAGTGCTAGTTTTAAGAATGGAAACTGTTGGTGCAGGCTCTCCCTCTCCTTAAAGAGGAAAACATAACAATAACTGTTAAAAATTAAGTCTGTAGAAGGTGTACTCAGAATTTAGTGGAGAGAAGTTGGTTCATTTGTGTTGAGTTTTGCTTTATGCTAAAATAAGGTAAAATTATTTCATTGCTTTTGCCAAAAATAATTTTTTAGTATTTAAAATCAGTTCGTTTTTTAAACTTATTTTCCTTTTATTTATTATATTATTTGTACGGGTGTTTGACTGCATGTTTGTCTGTGTACCATATGCGTGTCTGGTGCTGGAAGAGGCCAGAAAGGCCATGGGATCTCCTGGAAGTGGAGTTATAGCCAGTTATGAGCTGCCATGTGGGTGCTGGGAATTGAACCTGGGTCCTCTGGAAGAACAACCAGTGTTCCTAACCGTTGAGCCATCTCTCCAGCCTCTTAAAATCAATTCTTAATACTATGAATTCTTAATAATATGCCTGGGGTTACAACTGGGCCTGGTGGCATGCTCCTCCGTGTAAAGGCATGAAGGCAGTCCAGTGCTCAAGGTCATCCTTGGCTCCGTAACAAGTTCCAGGTCAGCCTGGACTACATGAAAAATTGTCTCAAAAAATGAGAGGCCTGGGGATATGAATATGGCTGTTAGTGTAATGTATTGAGGATTCTTTTTCTCCTCATATCATGTTCTATGGTTTGCTTTCTGCCTTCAATTGTCAGTTAGATGAACTAGGAGAAAACAGTGTTGGTCACCTTGGTAATATTGTTAGTTCTGGGGGTTGAACTCAGGACCTCACTAATAGTAGGTAAACATTCTGCTACTGAGCCACACATACTGCTAGTCTTTCAATCTACACATTTACACTAGCAACCAGTGTTACATGCTTTTTTTTTTTAAAGATAATTTATTTTATGTATGAATACTCTGTTTGCATGTATGGCCTTATGCCACAGAGGGCATCGGATCTCACTATAGATGGTTTGTGAACCATCATGTGGTTGTTGGGAATTGAACTCAGGACCTCCAGAAGAGCAGCTAGGCTCTTATCCATTGAGCTATCGCTTCAGCCCTTGGCTGGATTGGAACTAGCAGTGTAGACCAAACTGGCTTTAGACTCACAGAGATCTGCCTCCCAGTTGCTGAGATTAACATAAGCCACCACACCCAGCTAGTCCTTCATTTTGAATGTCTTCCTTTTTCTTGTTTGTATTTCTCTTTACCTTCAGTGAGAATTTCTACTCTTTTTTTTTAATTTTTTTTGAGAATTTCTACTCTTTAAAATAGTTTCCCAACTATAATAAAAAACAACTATAATAACAAAAAACATCTTTTCAAGGTTTCAATTTGAGATAAAACTTTGAAAGACATAAAGCCTACCTATTCCTTTAATTTGTTCCATTTTTATACACCATACAGAATACTTTGCTTTGTTATTACATACTTGTTGTCAGCTTCCCCCTTTGAAATTACGCAAAGGGGTTTTGTCAGCTTTATTGTATTGTTGCCAGTGTCAACTAAGGACTTACTACTCTGTTCTGGTTTTGTGCTTTAGATTTAACATATGTTGGTACATACAAAAATGAATTAATGTGGGGTTGGAGAGATGGCTTGGTGGTTAAGAGCACTCACTGCTCTTCCAAAGGTTCTGAGTTCAATTCTCAGAATCCACATGGCAGCTCACAACTGTCTGATACCCTCTTCTGGTATACAGATGTGCATGCAGACAAAGGATCTCTATATATGAAATACATAAATAAATCTTTTTAAGAAGTATAAAAGTTCTCTTTAAGAAAAAAGAGCACTAGCTGATCTTTCCGAGGCCCAGAGATTAGATCCAGCACCCGCTCATAGGGGCTTGTAACTGCAGCTTCAGGGAATCCTACAGGTATACACACAGCGACAGATGTAAACATTAATAACAAGTGAATCTTTAGAAACATGAATTAATGTAAAAATGGAGCCACTTTAGAAATGAAAGATCTTTTTAAATTGTGATATAAACTGCATGGTTTGATAGTGGGAATGTTTTTCTTCATGCAGTCTTCAGTTTTCCAAGGAGTATTTTCATGTTAAATACCTCTAAGTTATTGAAGGACCCGACATCCTGCTATGTGAAACAGCAAGAATGTCAAGCTAGTGCCTAAGTACATACATTGAGAAAAGTGATCAGAAACTAAAGAGCAAAGACGTGTTACTGTGATAAAAATGTAGTCTTTTAACACCGTTACACAAGATGTGGTAGATGTAGACCTGCCTGTGCTTTTAGTTTGCTGAAAATGGAGTGTTTGTAATTTCCCCAGACTTCACAAATCAATAGCAGTAAACATGGTGATTTCAAACTCAGAGGAAAATAAGAACGTCAGGCTGTCAGAGTGACTCAGATGGGTCTATGAACCTCACTAAGACCACAGCAATGATTATTGCTAGAAACAGGTACACCTAGTAAGCATGTTGAGGGGGTACAGTGTTAGGCTTCAGAAAGAGTTCTGCCTTTATTTTTGACAACCAATACTTGAAAATCTTAGTATTTATATTTATCGGTTAGTCGACTTTCCTGATTATGCTAGGGCTGCACTTAGTGTTTTCAAATTTGTGTTATCCCTATGAGTTTATGTTTGAATGGGCACGGGGCAGGACTGGTTAGGCCATAGCATCTTTTCTGTTGGTAAAGCCCTCCAGATGGAGGACTTACACAGCACTGCTCCTCAGAATGTGGCCACTGAAGTAAGGCTTCTCTGAGATCCTCCAGGGAGGGTCCCCTTATTTGGAGCTCTTTCTTTCTCTCCCTCTCCCATTCCCTCTAACTTGCCCTCTGTCCCTCTTTGGCGCCCCCTTCCCCCTTCAAGGTAGTATTTCACTATGTCATCCAGGCTGACTGCAAATTTCTAATCCTGCCTCAGGTTCCTGAGCTCTGAAATGGAGTGTGTCACTACACTAGATAGACTGAGAGACCATTTTTTTAAACTTTTTTCCCCCACAAGATAGCGTGGGACACAGTTCGCACAAGCAGCACATGGACACACACAACACACGGAACCGCTCCGTGACAGAATGACACGGGATTCGAACTCGGGAACACATGCACTCACTCACGCGAGCGCCTTAAACGCTGAGCCACCGCCCGGCTCGCTTGAGAGACCATTTTTAAAGCAGAAAATTCATTCGAATTATAAACAGATATTCTTTTTTTTTTTCCCCTCAAAGAATTAGCTATTAGGGACTGGGGAATGGCTCAGCTGGGAAGAGCATTTGTTGCTCTTGGAGAGGACCTGTTTCAGTTCCCAGTACCAACATGATGGTTCACAAGCATCTCTGACTGCAGGGCCAGGATACTGGATGCCCTCTTCTGACTTCCGAGGGTACCGGGCATGCACGATGATATGGTATACATACATATATGTAGGCAAAAATTTATACACATGAAATAAAACAATAAAAACAAAAATCAAAGAATTAGAAATTAAGCGATGGCTCAGTGAGTAAATCGCAAAGCCTTGACAACCTGAGTTCCATCTCCGGAACCCACATGGTAGGAGAAATGACTCCCTCAAGTTGTCCTCTGACTGCCACATGTGTGCACTCACACAGACACTTATATGAGCAGTGTGGGGCTGGAGAGATGGCTCAGTAGTTTGTGTGCTTGCTGATCTTCCAGAGGACCAGAGTTAGGGGTCCAGCTCAAATAAAATAATAATAAAACATGATTTGAAAGGATCTTTATAATCTTGCATACAATTTTAATAGCATTAGTTGGTTTTTGTAGTGCTGAGGATTAAGCACAGAGCCTTTCAGGCCATTGAGTACTCTCGCCATACACTGACAGTTCTGTGGCTTCTGTTCAGTCCTTGTACACCAGAAAGGCATGTCTGTTGGTGACAAGGGGAAGCGGTGAGGTTGTACACGCAAAAAGTGCAAAACATAAAGCCATTTAGAGTCTGGTCTACAAAATGTTATCCCAGTGTCCAGTGAGAACTGTGACCCGGCCATTGAAAGAGTGACTCGTGTTCAGGTGGCCCTGCTTAGAAGATGATTACAGAATTAGGTTAGGAGTTGACTTTAAATTGTTTTTTTTTTTTTTTTTTTTTTTTTTTTTGGTTTTTCGAGACAGGGTTTCCCTGTAGTTTCTAGAGCCTGTCTTGGAACTAGCTCTTGTAGACCAGGCTGGCCTCGAACTCAGAGATCCGCCTGCCTCTGCCTCCCAAGTGCTGGGATTAAAGGCGTGCGCCACCGCCGCCCGGCTAAATTGTTTTTTAGAAGGCTTTTGTGTAAGAAGGTACTTTCATAATTTCCCGGGAAAGCTTCTCTATCGCCATAGTTACAGGGCACTGGGGTTATTTGAAAGCGGCAAAGGAAGCATTCTGAGTAGTAGCTCTTTAGCCCGCTGCTGAAGTTCTGTACCCCCAGTGAAGAAGGGGCTGTATCATGGGTACCCACTGCCCTTCAGAACTGCTTACAGCAGCATTGTGGGATTGGGACTCCGACACTGGCCATGAATTGTAGGGCAGACCATAGTTTAAGAATTAAATATAGAAGTTATGTAGAGATTCAAGATTTTTTTTTTTTGTAAAAAAAGAAGTTCAAGCACTGAAAAGAAATTTAATAACCAATTTTAGACTGTGTAGAGGAAAGATGATAAAAGTATAAAATACTATTGATATTTTCTAGAAACGACTACAAAAAGAACTGTTGGCTTTGCAGAATGACCCACCTCCTGGGATGACGTTAAATGAAAAGAGCGTTCAGAACTCGATCACACAGTGAGTATTTGAGGATTAAAGGTCTTCTTACTTACACTGTATAACTATGCACTCATTTTTTAAAAACTTATTTTCATATTTCATTGTATTCTGTTATGCCACTAAGTACATATAATAAAGAGATCTTATTCCATGTATTTATATAAATATTCATTTTTAACCTTACTGTGTCATCATAGGCTTACTGTTGTGTAATTTATAAAGCTTTCTTTTTTCTTAAAAGAATCCTTGTGTGTTTTTCATGTTCCTTATTATCTATCTATTTATTTATTATTTCTGCTGTGGCTCAGGCTAGCCGTAGTCTCTGGACTGCTGGTCTTATAGGCAGGTGTGAGCCACTTTTTATGTGCCGAGCCTGTGCTCTCCCTTCAGACTGCAGCACACCATGCTTCAGACATAGCCAGTAAAACACCCCTGCTGTGCTGCTGCAGAACAAAGATACCAAGAGGGCTTCCTGGGACAAACCATACTCTTTAAAGTATCTCTGGTTGTAAGACTGAGTTGAAAACTGTACTTGTCAACATTAGAGAAGGATGACACATTAAAATGCTATCACTTTATTGTTTGTAGTTAGTTTGTAAGGTAGAAATTTTGTATAGTCATAATTCATAATTATCTTTGAAAATTCTGTAGAAGACCTTTTTTGGCTGGGTGCAGTGGTACCTCTAGTCCTCAGGAGGCTGAGGTAGGAGGATCAGCCCGTGAGTTCAGGATCACTCTGGACAACCTGGTGAGATCTCTGCCTAAAGAATAAGTCATGCCCCAAATAAAAACAACATTTGTATGCTGCTTGTCTTAGTCCACAAAACCCAGCTTCCTCTGGAATGGAATAGATAGCAATTTCTTTTATTAGAAGCCAGAATATGTATAAAATATCAAATTCAAACCATTCATTTTTAAAGAGTAATAGTTACAGAAATTCAAGAGTTGAGACTCACTGGAGAAAGGCCTGTTTACTTCTACATTACATTCTTACTCTGAGACCTCTTGCTTATGATTAGATACTAGCTGATGGTTCAATATTATGATTGGGGCTGGTGAGCTGGTTCAGATGCTAAAGGTGTTTGCTGTACAAGCCTGGTAGTCTGAGTTTGGTCTCCAGAACTCATGTGAAGGTGAAGGTGAGAACCAGCTCCACAAAGTTGTCCCCTGACCATCACCCCATACCATGGCTGCATACCCATAACCACACGTAGTGCACATGCACAATAACTATTAATAAAGCTGAAAAATGTGTAATTTAAATGTACCTATAATAAGGATAGAGAAATGGCTCAGTTGTTAAGAGCTCTGGCTGCTCTTCCAAAGGTCCTGAGTTCAATTCTCAGCAACCACATGGTGGCTCACAACCATCTATAAGTGAGATCTGGTGCCTTCTTGTGTGCAGGCAGAACACTGTATAAATAATAAAAAAATAAATCTTTTTAAAATGTACTACTGCAAAATAAAATAATAAGAATAAAATATTCCCCCAAAATGTAACAGTGGCTTATTCCCGAATTTTTTATTTTGTTGTTGTTGTTACTATTTTGGCTTTTCAAGTCAGGATTTCTCTATGAAACAGTCCAGCTGTTCTGGAACTCACTCTGTTTACCAGACTGGCCTCAAACTCACAGAGATCCTCTGTCTCTGCCTCTCAAGTCCTGGGATTAAAGGCGTGAGCAACCACTGCCCGGCATTATTTTTTAAATTTAGTAAGAATATATTGCTTTTTAAAATAGTAAAGATTAAAAATGTATCACCCACAATATTAGAAATCATGCCATTGACCTATTTGATGCAGATGTTGCATGACTAATGATGTTTGCTTTGCAGTTATTTAAAGACTCTGCTCTGCGTGTCGTGTGTAAATTGGGTTTGTCAGTCCTCAGATTTGTTACATAAAGAAAATGAAGGTGCACAGTCAGCTCTCTCTTTGGATTATCACTCTTGGGAGTAGAGATGTGGGTGGGTGGGAGAAAATGAATTTTGAAGCTGAGAATGACGTATTCTTTTTTGTTTTGTTTTTGTTTTTAATGAGAGAGGGAAGAAGAGAGGGAGGGGCAGGATATCGAGCCCAGGTCTATTTAACACGCTTTGCAAGGACCCTGCCACTGAACTGTGTACCCCCACGGGTGCTTTGTGTTGTATTGAATTTACTGTGGACTAGCTCTAACGGTAGAAATGCACTAGGTTTTCTACATATGTAGGGTCATTTCGCTCTCTGAACAGTATCCTGTGGTACTCAGCATGCATCCTGAAAATGAATTTTCATATTTTAAGGGTTTCTGTACTTTAGTAGATTTCTTTCACAGACTAAGCCCAGACCATGTTGTTATTTTATACATTCCTAGTTCCATACTATATAAGACATGAGTAGACCCTTACCATAGTATTCCCTGTTTTCCTGGGTGGGTGGGTGATACTGGCTGGCAGTACTGGGCATCAAACCCAGTATCTCTTGATCACGATGCACAAGTGCTTTACTGCTGAGATGTTTCCTCAACTCAGTTTTCTTATATTTAAGATAACATTTTTGTGCCCGAGAAAGCATGAGGTTAAAGAATTTGGCCAGCTACAATTACATGTGACAGCTATAATTAAAGAATCATTTTTACTGACTTTGGTTCAAGTCTAACTTCTCCCCTATTGTCTTTGCCATTTTTACCTTCTATTTTCTCTTCTAAAGACTAGCGATAGTTACAGGATATCCGTACAAACGTTTATGTTCTTGATGGTTACACATGAAAAACACGCTTACAATAGATGTCACAGATCTGTATTGCTTTATTAAAACGTTGAAAGTGAGCGAGCAAGGAATGGCGCAGAGAGCATTGCAGTTAATGAGCTTGATGTTGTCTAGAACAGTTTAGTTAGTTACTGTAGGAAGAAAATAAGATGGTGTGGTCTAAAAGGAAGGACACAATATAGACTCTGGTATTAGCCCGTGGAAGTGGGGGTTTATTTGTAGTTTGCTTCAGACCCAGGTTACAAGCTCTGACCTTGACCTAATTTCTTTAATCCCAAGTGTCACCAAAGGCTAGGGAAGAGTGTTGAAAACCTACTCTGGAGTTGGGGAGAGAGCTCAGCAGTTCAGAGGGCTGTTGCTCTCACAGTTCCCTAGTTTATGTCCCAGCATTCATGTCACTGGTGACTCACAAGGGGATCCGTTGCCCTGGGCTCCATGGGCACTAGCACACATGCAGCACACCCACACGGGTCAACCAGAAACAAGAGCTAGCCTGGGTAGGTGGTGAAGCAGAAGGGAGTCATCAGTTACCAGATTCAAACCCTGGAGCCCATACAGAGGTGGAAGGAAAGGATCACTTCCACAGAGCTGTCTTCTGTCTTCTACATGTATGCTGTGGTTGTGCATGTCCCCCCATACAATAATAAGTTTATTCAAACACATAATATACACAACAATAATGAATTAAAAAAGAAGCGCAGTGTGAGAGTTGTTGGGTAAAGTGCACATGCACACGGGTTATTCTGGCCTATTGCCTGGCATCCCAGTGACCTCTAGTTTTCCCTTTACCCCAATCCTTTTTAAGTTTTAAATTTGTTCCCTTTCTGTTTGTCTTTTTCCTGTCCTAGGTGGATCGTAGACATGGAAGGTGCACCAGGTACCTTATATGAAGGAGAAAAGTTTCAACTTCTGTTTAAGTTTAGTAGTCGATATCCTTTTGACTCTCCTCAGGTAACTGCCTTGCATGTAACATTTTATTGTACTTTTGGTTTATAGCAAAAACGCTAAATTGGTTATTTTTCCCTGGTGAAAGCCTGTATCAGAGACTGTAAATGTAATGTAAATATGTAGATAGATTTGTTTTGCATTGTTTTATTTGAAGGCAGGGTTTTGTGAAGGGTTTGGTGGCAGAGGCTTCGCTGCTGTTCTTCTAGGAACTTGAGGCTGTTTATCATGCACGGGTTTCAGGAGCAGTGGGGACAGACTAGCATTTCTAGGCACCGCAGGCACTCTCTCATCGGGTGTGATGCTGCTGAAGATACAAAGTCTCTTTGAGAAGGCCTGTGTCTTTGGTTTTCCACTGATGTGTTCTTTCTGCAGCCTTCTGGAAGGCTAAATACATGAAGTCAATTTGAAATCTGATCATTAGAGTTTGAGGCAAACACAGTTTAGTTAAGGGCTGGGCAGTGGTGGCGCATGCCTTTAATTCCTAGCACTCGGGAGGGAGAGGCAAGCAGATCTCTTGTGTGTTTGAGTCCGCCCTGGTCTGCAGCTTGAGTTCCAGGACAGCCAGGATTTCACAGAGAAAAATACTTAGACAAGGAATAATGGTGGTAGTGGTATTTAAAAAAAACAAAACAAGAACAACTTTGGTTGTGTGTGTGTGTGTATTAGTATTTTGCTTGTATGTGTGTCTGTGCACTCTGTGTCTGATGCCCTTGGAGGTCAGAAGAAGGTGTTGGATCGCTAGAAACTGGAGTCACAGGTGGCCGTGAGCAGCCATGTGGGTACTAAGAAGAAAACTTGGGTTCTCTGCAGGAGCAAGTACTTTTAACAGCTCCGCTTTCTCCAGCCCATGGACTGTTTGGAAGAGGCATTTAACTAGTAAATAATTAATTGGAGGTTAGAGCAAAGAAATTCTGGGATGATGTCCAGGATTCTGACTTGTAAGATGATGAGTTACTAGAATTACTTCTTACTCACAGAATTAAACACAGGATTTCACACTTTAAGCTTGAAGTTTGAGATGTGTTGCCAATGTAGCACTGCAGGCCTCTGTTACTGCTAATGAGGGCTTCTGGAAAATGAACTCAGTACCTAAATTCTACTGGTATGTGATTAAAATGTGCTATTTTGAGAAAAGTCATATTTCATTGTTACTTTGAACATAATATGTAGTGTGGAGCTGCGGGCCGGCTTCCCACCGCCCGGCTCCCAACCACCGGCTAGTTTATACCCCGAAATAATTACACGGAAACTGTATTCTTTTAAATACTGCCTGGCCCATTATTTTCTGCCTCTTACTCACATCTTGACTAACCCATATCTAATAATCTGTGTAACACCACGAATGGTGTCTTACCGGGAAAGATTCAGCATGTCTGACCTGATGGCTGGCTTCATTGCATCTGGTTGTAGAGGCAGGGCAATTGTCTGAGCCATCTACCTCACTTCCTTCTTCCTGTTCTGTCTACTCCACCCACCTATTTTCTAACCTATTAGGCCAAGCAGTTTTCTTTATTAATTAACCAGTGAAATAAACAGATGGATAGAAGACCCACCTACATCAATAATATTCTGAATATAGTAGATTAAATCTTTTTCTGGCCATAAGAGACAATAGGGAATTAGTTATTGCATTGTGCTATAAAGAGAATTGTTTAAAGAAGTAGGGTTAGCTAGATGTTGACCCCTTGAATTATGAAGTTGGTATATGAGCAGGAAGCTGTTAAGACTTGAGGCTCCTTTTACCCTTTTTATGTAACTTTAAGGGGAAGGGATTCTGCTGTTAAAATTTCTAGGCATTCTGGTAAGCATCCGCTGACTGATCAGCAGCACAACCATCTCCCTTCTCACCAGGAATTTGTCTTTAAGTTGTGGTATTCTTTGTCTTAGTGCCTTCAGCTCTTTCTGCCTTACTTCCAAATATCTGATATGGCACTCAGATGCATTCAGCTCAGGGAGACTCTAAAAAGCACACACACACACACACAAACACATTATATATTATATGTAATTAAAATATATTTTAATAGGAAAACCATATTTTTATAAACATAAAATCACATCAAGCAGGGCGGTGGTGGCACATACCTTTAATCCCATCACTCAGGAGACAGAAGCAGGTGAATCTATGAGCTTGAGTCCATTCTGGTTTACAGAGTTCCAGAACATTCAGGGCTACACAGAGAAACACTGTCTCAAAAAAAAAAATCAAAAAGCATTCTGTAGATTCTGTTCTTAATCTTTTATTAAAAATCAAATATCAAACTTAAATATTTTCATTTATTTCTTTACTTATTTCTTTAATTTTTCAACAGCCTTAGCTGTCCTTGAACTTGTTTCCTAAGTCAAACTGGTCTGGAACTCACATAGATCTGCCTGCCTCTGCCTCCCAAGTGCTGGGATTAAAGGCGTGCACTATCATGCCTAGTTCAACATTTATAATAAATTGTCATCTTCAGATTTCTTTTATTCACTTATTCCTCTTCTTTCTACTCCTTTGATTTAAATAACTTGGGACTTATTAATCAGCGCTATCTTATTCTTTGATGTTAAGATACATTAAACACCCAGCTCAGCACTGCTGTGGGTACACACATTTCTAAGATTTCATAAGTCTTTTGGATACCATTTTCTTTTCAAGACAGGGTTTCTCTATATAGCCCTTTCCTGTCTTGGAATCGCTCTGTAGACCAGGCTGGCCTCAAACTCATAGAGATCCTCCTGAGTACTAGGATAAAGGTTACACCACCACGCCAGGTTGATAGCTCAGATTTAATACATCTAAACTTAACCCTTTCCGGTAATGAGATAGAAAAATAAGCTTTTCTTTATTTTGGGATTCTGTTTTCTGTAGTGATGAGCTACGGGCTGGCCTGCTTTTCATCCCACCTGGCTCCCGCATAGCTAGCTTAGCCCCAGAAATAACAACACACAAATTGTATTCTTTTAAGCACTGCCTGGCCCATTAGCTCTAGCCTTTTACTGGCTAACTCTCACATCTTAATAAACCCATATTTAGTAATCTGTGTAGCACCACGAGGTGGTGGTTTACCGGGAAGATTCTAGCCTGCATCCATCTCAGAGAGGAGAGTCATGGCAACTGCTTCATGGCGGTTGCCTCACTTCCCTTCTTCCCAGCATTCTCCTGTTCTCATTACATCATTTCTACTTCCTGTCTGGTTTTCCCGCCTATACTTTCTGCCTAGCCAGTCAGCGTTTTATTTAAAACATGATTGACAGATTACAGACAATTCTCCCGCATCAGTTTTCCTTCTGCTTTGTTTGTGTCCTTTTCACTTGTTCCTGTACAGCTTTTCAAAGCCTTCTGCAGTCTGTGAGTCTGCCCATTTCTTTCTTATCTTGCTGTGTAGACTGCAGCACAATGTCTTATCTTTCAGCTGGATTGTTTCAATAGGTTATTGTTTTAATAGTTTCTGCTTCTTATACTATATACTTTTCCTCAGCACTGTTGGATTTCTCTGTAGGCATATTCATGATCTCACTGAACGTTTTAACAGTTCTCTTTGCAATGCTGGGAATCAAACCTTGCACTTGCTGCATTTCTCCTACCCCTACTCTACATACATACGCACACGTAAGTACAGCACCCACCTGTATTTTTCCCTTCCTTAGTAAAATCTGTGGATGATTATTTCCTTGGCTATCAAGTTCTTGTATAGACTTGTTAAAACTTAACCATTTTTTTGCAGTTTACCTCCCTGCGTTCTACTGTATGATAATGTTTGTATATCATATTTTATAAATTAATTTTTATCCTGATTTTATCATCTAATAACTCTTAATATAGTGGTTATGAGATATAGATTCAGTTTTTTTTAAGTGAAGAAATTGACGCTTCTAGGAAAGATCTTATTAATGGTTTGATGACTAGTTACATCAATCAGGAGTGAAAACCAAGTTACTTCTCTCCCTCTGCCATCCTGTATGTGGAATCTGAAAGGCCTTAGGATAGTTATTTCCATTCTTTTGGAATGCTAGCATTCCTTTTTAACTTATTTTGTAATGCACCCATGTTGTAGAAGTTGTATATTCTAATTTATATTGATTAGGAAAATGACAACTCTTCCAAGGGCAAGAATTTTTTTAATTATTAAAATTATTTTATTAATCATATCTTTATGGCTTTGAAGCAAGTGCAGTAGGTTCAATAATGCAGATTTATGTACATATAAATTATAGGGTTTTTCAATAACTGAACCTTTTTAGATATCCCATTGTTCTGGGAAAGTGGTAGAAACGTTCCTTTGAATTCAGTTCCCCAAATGATGTGGGATTCCCTCTGTATGCTGTAAATATGTTTTATTGCCATTGGTTAATAAAGAAGCCGCTTTCAGCCAATGGCTTAACGGAATATAGCCAGGCTGGAAAAGATATATAGAGAGAGTAGGTGGAGTCAGAGAGATGCCATGTAGCCGATGCAGGAGCCAGGTGCTAGATGGAAACTTACCAGTAGGCCACAACCATGCGGTGATACACAGATTAATTGAAATGGGTTAATTTAAGATATAAGAGTTATCCAGGAGTATGCCTAAGCTAATAGGCCAAGCAGTATTTTAATTAATACAGTTTCTGTGTGTTTATTTCGGGTTTGGGTGGTCGGGAACAAACAAGCAGTTTCCGCCAACACCCAATTACCAGGTGTTTTGAGGAAACAGCAGCATTGACAGTTGTTAGATAACAGTTTTCAATCTTCCTATGGAATAAACAATATTGAATGTGTGACTTCTAAGAAAAATAGAATTTGATGAGTGTCCTGAAGTAGACCAGCGTCGTCGCGAAATGACCACTACCACATCGTGACATATCCAGATCACTCCATGCCTGTGCAACTTCTGTCTGCTTCCTCTTGTTCCTGATTAGTTTCGCACATTATATGCCATTTACTATGAAAAATCCACTTGCCTAAATAGTGGTGTTTGGCTTGAACATTTGTTTTAAAGCTTAAAAAAACCCAAAAAACCAGTAAGTATTTTTCAGTTACTACAGGGACAGACACGAGGCCCATTCCATAATCATTTCCACTAATGTGCAGTTAGTGCCGGTCGTATAGGAATGCCTTTCTGTGTGAACACTGTTTGTCTATGCTACGTTCCAGGGAGATGACTGCTGAGTTCAGTCTGTCTTGAGCGTTTATACTGTGCCAGCACTTTATACTGAGAAATAGAAGAGAATGTAGAGACTAGAAAGACAATAGGCTTCCTTTAAAGGGCTTCAATTTGCTCATTAGTTGAATAGGTCGGCATTTACTTGTCTGTTGGAACTGAGTATGTAACATGAAATCAGACCTTTTTGGCTCAGATCGCAGTTTCCATGGGGTGGTGTATGCCTGTAACACTAGCACTCAGGAGGTCGAATACTACTTGAGCAAAAAGTTCTAGATGAACCTGGGCAACAAAACAAGACCATGTATCAAAAAAGCAAAGCAAAAAGCTGGGAAGATGGTTTTGTAAGTAGAGTGTTCTGTGCAGATATAAGGACCTGATTTTAGTCCCCAGCACCAGGTGAAAGCCAGGAGTGGCAGTGCCCACTGTGGTCATAGCACTGGGGAGGCAGAGGCAGGACAGTCCCTGTTGACCAGATAGTTCTGCTGAATCAGGAAGTGCCAAGTTCAGTGAGATACCCTTTCTTAACAAACAAATGAAAGTTGAGAGTGATTGAGGAAAACACATATTTCTATACATAACACATAAACACATATACAAACACAATTTTTAATTTAGAAAAAGGAAAACAAGCATACGAATTTCATGAGAGTAACAAAAAAGCCCTTTTTATGTAGAGTTTGCATTCTTTTGCGAAGACACATAATAAATAAAGTAGTGCAGGAGAGGAGTGGGGCAAGGGCGTGCTCAGTAGTAGAACTCCAGTTGCCCAAAAAGTAAGGCTAACAGTTGACATCTGGGTCTCGGGAACCTAAAAAGCAATTTTACAGCAGAGCACACAGTTCATGAAGACAGCTCACCAGACTGCAAGAAGATGCTTGTACACGGTACCTTTGACAGAATATAGTAGAGATATAGAAAGAACTCAAGCTATACACTAAGAAGTTAGAGCATTCAATCAGATGACCAGTAAAGATTGGGAAAAGTGATCAATTCTTCCAACCCTTAGAGAAATGCAAATCAGAACTACACTGAGAGTCCATCTCACCCAGTCAGTTGTCATTCATCAAGGAAACAAATAACAGATGCTTGTGAGGACATGGACAGGAGAGAGCCATTGTGAGAACTCAGACTTTTGCTCTGAGATGGGAGGTTTTGAGTAGGGTTATGGAGTCAACAGGTGGCAATTGGGAGACCAGAGAGACTGTTGAGTGCGTCAGGCCAGGGGTGGTTGACCTGCAGCAGCAGCTCCTAGTGGAGGTTGTAGAGGGGAGCACAGTTCGCACCTGGTTTAGAGGGTAGATCAGCAGACAGGAGGGGCTGCTAGGTTGATAGGTGTTTGAATAAAGGCATCAAAACTCCATGAAGGGCAATGAATTGCTTTGAAACAAAATGGGAAGCAGTAGCTGGTGTAGAATGGACCAGAGAGGCAGGGAAGAACCTCCTTGAACTGGTAGGACTAGTCTTGAGAGGACTTACGGGGAAAGTACGGAGCAGGGCATGAACAGCTCGGCCTTTTAGGCCTGGTAGCATATGCTCCTGTGTGTCTGTGTTGAGAGACACCGAAGGGCCGCAGGTGTGAGTGGAGGGTCTAGGGTCTGATTAAAGTAGGCTCTTCAGTATGGAGGAACTGGGTGTTACTTCCTCCGCTTTAGGAGATGTGGTCAGACTCTGGAAATTCTAAAGTTCCCAAAGCTTAGTGCTATAACTCCTCGGTACTTTTCATCCTGCCTCCTCTTTGGTTCTTCTGATACCCACTTCCTGTACAGCCCTTTGTCAGAGAATTCTATTTCAAAGAAACATGAGCTACTTACAGGACTTTGTCAATGTTTGAGTATGATGACTTTAACTTTTCCAATTTGATTTTTGCTGAAAAGTTGTTTTAGCACATAATTTCTCTAGAAATAATAGGGACAATGATTATTTTCAAGAAAGAGTCATACAAAATAAAGATGAAATTTTAAAAAAAAAACCAGCTTTGTCTTTAAGTACATTTAAAGCTACATGGTATGATGACCAAGTACAATTGGAAAACTGTTCCTGTAGATGCTGGGGATCTGGGTTTGTGTGCTAGGAGAAGTCCGCATCGAGAATTCATAAAGCGTCAGTCCCTAGTCATTTTCAATGATTTTATATCACATGTTCCCTCCTTTTTTTCTCTCTTCATCTCTCCGTGCACCCCTCTGTTCTTTCTCTCAAGGTCTCGACCTTTCCCCCCTCATTGCTAAATACAACCTAATCTGCCTGTATAATCTACCTATATGTAGATGAGCTCCCTAGCCACTTTTGTCAGTTGTTGCGAATTGTATGTTATCTGTAGCTTACATTACACTTTTAAATTTTATTTACTTATTTATTGTTGAGATGTGCTGTCATGTGTGCTGGGCTGGCCTTACACTTGCTCTGTAGTAAGGGATGACCTGGAACATCTGCTCTTCCTGTTCACGTCCCGAGCCTGGACTGCAGGCGTGGGCCCCCAGCCTGTCTCTGATGCTTACAAGAGAAACCCTTGCCTCATGTTGTCCTCACAGGAAGCCTTGGAATCTAGATGGCATGACAGATGGAACTTTGTCTTATAATTCTAGCCTGGTGTTTGGTTGTCTTTCTGGAGGCCTCCTCTACATCACGATGCTAGAAACTGATTGCTAACCTAGGGATTATGCGTTTCAGGTGAATGACCACTGAGCTGCACTCCTACCTGTATGTATCCTATTTTGTTGTGTTCATTGTGTGTTTACAGTTTAGACCCAGCTTGATGCATATTAGGTAACTTTCTGTCTCTAGACCGCTCATGAAACATGTACTGTATCTTCTTTGTAAATAGGTATCGTAAGGTCTTTTCATTATTAGGCTTGATGTTGAGAAATTCTTGCATTTTGTTTATGAAAGTTACCTGAACTCCATTCCTTATTTTCTTCTTAGTAATAATGCCTAGACTATTGAAACTGTATAAACGTACTGGAATATATAGTTAAATGTCTAGAGTAATTGTTGTTTTATACTAGATTATTGTAGATATTGACAGCTATCATATTGAACAATTATTAGAATATATCAGATTTGAGTAGTGGGTCAGACTTGAGTAGCTCATGCCTATAGCCCCAGGTACTTTTAAAGCTGCTGTAGGAGAAATGCTTAAGCCCCTAGGGGTGGGGCAGGGTGGATCAGTTTAGGCAGTAGGGAGACACCTTGTCTCTCTTCTCTCCTTAGTTGTGGTCGTTCATAGTCTGGGTAGGCTTCCATCACTCTGATGTCTTTCGGGTTGATTTTAATAGATACTACATTCATAGTACTCAAGTTATTCCAATATTGGTTTGGTTAAATTTTAGACTGGATGTGGACTAGGTATGTATACTTTCAACATTGCCCTGCAGTTGTTATATACTTTTCTACTTCTGGAAATGAGCTGCAGTAGTAAGGAGGCGAGTAAAAGGTAGTGCTTTGAGGATGGCTTCTTAAGCAGCTTTAGGACTCTAAGCTCTGATTCTAAGTCCTAGAGTTGTACTTTTACTTCCCTCTGAAATTCTGCAGCGAGGAACATGGCTAGTTTCCAGTGAAGGCGTGTTTTTTTTTGTTTGTTTGTTTGTTTGTTTGGTTGGTTGGTTGGTGTTTCGAGACAGGGTTTCTCTGTGGCTTTGGAGCCTGTCCTGAAACTAGCTCACGTAGGCCAGGCTGGTCTCGAACTCACAGAGATCTGCCTGCCTCTGCCTCCCAACTGCTGGGGTGAAAGGCGTGCACCACCACTACCCGGCCCTCAGTTAACTTTTAACAATGTGATTGTATAACTAATTTTGACCGGAGACCAAGTAAATTGAGTTGTAGTTTCAAATCACTGTATTCCGTGTCTGGCTATATAATATATAAGTCCTAGATAGTTTTATAAGCTACATGGGACTGCACCAATTTCTTTTTAAACTCCAGAATTAACATCATTTTGAGTTCAGAACCTGCTCACTTGAAGTAAAACAGCAGAAATGTCAGTTTTTCTCCTTTGACTCATACAGGATATTAAACAAAATGGAAAATACGTGCTTAAAGTTAGCCTTGTTTACTCTTCCCAATGGGCCGAGAGCTATAGTGACAGAGATTATAATGAAACTCTCTGTGGAAATGGAAAAGACTGGTAATGCCTTAACATCAACAAACTGTTGTAAAAAATGTTTTGTTTTATTTCAGGAGTTCATCCTTTTCCTGCTTAGACAAGCTTCTAAAGTGCCTAGGCTATAATGGCGGCTTAATATGTGCAAGTAGTTATCCCGTGTCTGATTGCTTCAGGTCCACACTGGCTGCGTTTGCCTTTCATGGAATACATTAATAATTGAGATTGGTTGATTTTGTTTTGGTTGATGTCTTAAGACAGACTCTGAGGACAGCGCAGGTTGGCCTGCTCCCTCTTAGCGGTGCTACTTGACTGCCCACCCAGCATCCCACTCAGCCTCCGCCTCCTGAGTGCCCAGCGGGGGACTTGACTTGATTTTGTTTTGTCCTCTGCTCTGCTTGTAGACTGTCCGCTGCTTTTTGTAGGTGCCATTCCTTGCTGTTCACCATTCTATCTTATGTCTGGGTTTCCTGTTAGTTCCTGGCTCATGGACATTGGTAACGGTTTCTCTCCAAGGAGAATACTGCTTTCCTCATGCTCTGTGAATGCCTAGGCAGAGTGTACTGATGACCTTTGTATCTGTCTGGCTGCCCGTGTGTTTTCTAATAGTCGTGGTAAAAAACTTAACTCTTTTTTTTTTTTTTTTTTTTGGTGACACTGGCACTATTCTCGTAGACTTCTTAATAAAGAGACCTTATTGGGGGAGGGAGGATGGACTATTCTTTAAAAATAACCGTGACCAGGGAGTAAATTCTCAAGGTAGTGAAAACACTCTGCTGGTCAAATGACTTTTTAGGATAAATGAATCATCAGGACAGATCTATATTCTTTTTTTTTTTTTTTTTTTTTTTTTTGGTTTTTCGAGACAGGGTTTCCCTGTAGTTTCTAGAGCCTGTCCTGGAACTAGCTCTTGTAGACCAGGCTGGCCTTGAACTCACAGAGATCCTCCTGCCTCTGCCTCCCGAGTGCTGGGATTAAAGGCGTGCGCCACCACCGCCCGGCTGACAGATCTATATTCTGTGACATTTATAATTTCCTGTTCTAGACGTGTAGCACAATCTACAAATAAATATGTTGACATAGGCTGTGGCTTATACTTCTAAAAGCAGTTGAGGGTGGACGCAGAAAGTGTCAAATTCAAGACTGCTCAGAGAAGGACAAGAGCAGTGACATGAGCTGCACAAATGCCACTTCCCAGAGCAGCCTTAAAGGTAAAGAATGAACCTTCTGCAAGTATGGAGGACAAGTAATTCATTTCCCTCATTGTGAGAGGGTAGAGGTGGGCGGCCAAGTCTTAAAGGCTAAGGAAAACCCTTCTGAAAGTTTGGAGAGATTTGTCGTGTTAACCTCAGCTTAACAGCCTGAGGCCTACTTGTTTGGACAATCAGCTTGTTATATGTGCATATATCTAAGAATCTTTTATTTCATTTTTGGCGTTTAGAGACAGGGGTTCTCTGTGTAGTCCTGGCTGCCCTGGAACTAGCTCTAAATACCAGACTGGCCTTGAACTCACATAGATCCAGATCCACCTGTCTCGCCTCCTGAGTGCACCACCCTGAGTGCCCGGCCTGTAAGAATCTTAATAAAGTCAGATTTGTGGCTAGATATTTAAGATATCTACCAAAACCTTGGCTGATTCTAGTTTCACAATATCTATTCTGTATTAAATGTGGGCATACCCGACTCTAGCCAAACTGCTTGCATTGGCCGTCTTCTTCATTTAAGGAGAAACCACCTTCCACCCCCAGATACATGCGGAGCAGCAAATGTTTAGTCAGTTTCTGTCAGAATTTAAAGTTTGATTTCTCCTCCTTCTTTTGCTGTACAGGTTGAGCGATTCTGTAAAGTCTGTGCTGAGGACTGCATGTGTGGGAATTCATGGATCTTGAGTGGCATCTTTGAGTTTATCCTAGTGGTGGTTGTTGCTGTTTGTTTGAGAGAAAGTTTGTACTTTTTTTTCCCCAAGGCTGGCCTTGCACCTCTAGGCTGTAGAATCCCTTATGTCAGGCTCTAGAAGTTGCTCCTGCAGTGGTGTGCTGCCACACCCAGCCTGATTGTGAATTCAAACCAGGTCTTATCCTAGTGATACTAATGTTTTTCTTATTATGGTAAGATCACTAATTAAGAAATGACTGCTAAACTACAGAATTAATACGCCACCTTGTAAAATGTACTTGAAGATTGGTAAATTAACTTAATTTGGGTTTTATATAAAAGCACGTAATTTCTCTTAGAGCTGTAGCTCGGAGTGGAGCAGTTGTGGGGCACGCACGAGGACCTGCATTCTTTGCACAGCACTGCAAGATAAAGAGGAACACATACATAACTGATCCTAAATCTATCTCCTGCCTTTGAATTGTGTCAGATATGCATAATGATATTTCAGGGTATGTGGGTTTGTTCTCTTTTCTGTTCGGATGCTCCGGTGGTTTACTTGAAGTGTTAGGGCAGAGGAAGGCATTTACAGTTGTGCCAAGGCAAGATAAAGGAACGGCTTTAGGGAGTAAAGGCCGAGTGGAGACGATAGCAGCCAATTAGGACTCAACTTCATTTATTTTTTTTCTCCTAATCAGGCCTTTGGCTTTGTTTGATTTCTATTGCAGTTTTAACATTAAATACTTTGGAATTTTAGTGCATTTGGGTTTTTTATTTTGTTGTATTTTGTGTTCAAACATGCTTTTAGTGTGTAGCCCTGGCTAGCCTGGAACTTACTGTGTGAAGGTTCAAGCTGCCTCTGATTCACCAGGATCCACCTGCCTCTGCCTCCCAAGTGTTGGGATTCGAGGTGTGCATAATGAGTAGAATCTGAAAAAAAACAACATTTTAATGAATGTAGCTTACCATTTACTAGTGAAAAAAAACAAATTTAGAAAATTTCAGTGAATTTAGAAAATAGTCTAGGGTTTTGTATTGCTGCATGGTCATCTGTGCAGTGAGGTTGTTACTGAATTGTTGGTGATGAGTGGACATTTGCTACCGAAATCTATTTGTTTTTATTTTATGTCTTAAAAATTATTACTTGTTAAATGTGCAGAATATTTTAGTTTTTAATAGTAGAGAGTATTGAGCGTTAATGGAATTTTATTTCTTCTTAGGTCATGTTTACTGGTGAAAATATTCCCGTCCATCCTCATGTGTATAGCAATGGTCATATCTGTTTATCCATTCTAACAGAAGACTGGTCGCCAGCGCTCTCAGTCCAGTCAGTGTGTCTTAGCATTATTAGCATGCTTTCCAGCTGCAAAGAAAAGGTAGGACTCTCCAGTTCCTCCGGTAACGTCTCCTCTCTCAGCATAGGTGGTTACAGTTTCAGTGTATAATTGTTTGTGGTTGAAGGAGGATTCACGTTTTTTGGTTCTAAATTACAGTGAATGACATTTTTACTAATAAATTGGAAATTATCTTGTTATCATTCTAATAGACTGGAAGTCAAGCTCAGTGTTCTATCTGTATTTCTAAAGTCTAGTTTATTGAGTGTACAGCATGCTGGCAGTATGGGCAGTAACTAGACCATAGCTGTCATTTAATCATTTGTGCACGAGTTTTTAATCTGAATTTTATTTCCATGAACAGTCAGAGTAAAAGTGAAGAGCACATTCCTGTTTCTAGATTTCACAGTGGAGAAGTTAGAGACAAACACCCCCTGCCTGGCTCCTTAGCCCCCTTTGCCAGCTCCTGTCCACAGCAACACTTCTCAGAGTTTCCCCAATCCAGAGCTTTCCTATCTTACTGGTCAAATTGATGGAAGGATGTCATTTACCAGTGGAAATTTTAAAATCTTCCCTTTTGTTCTCCTGTCTCTAATGGAAGAGCAGGGAAAGACCAGATGAAAAATGATGTGTAGTAATTCAGATGCCCTTAAAATAGGGAGCTCTGAGGGTGTGCATGTGTCTTCAGCAGATTGCTTCTCTGTTCTCCAGATTAAATCCACTGCTGTTTTATTAATTAGACTTTAGAGACTCTTTAGGATAGTAACTTGTTTTTAAACAGTAGGTTGTTTAGAATCGGGAACACCCGGAGTTACTGTTTCACTGAGTACGTTTCTTGAAATGTTAATTCAAAAAAATTTTTTGGGGGGGTGCATTGAGCTGGTTCAGCAGCTAAGTGTGCTCACGATGTAAGCCTGACAGTTGATCCCTGGAGCCTACATTGGAAATCGAGAACAGAGAGTTTTTTTTGTGATCGCCACTTAGAGTGTAGCACACACGTGTGTCTACGGCACACAGGATAAGATTTTTTTAAAGAATTTTTCTGGTGTTCTTTTAAAAAAAAAAAACAAGAGTGTTTTTGGTTTTGTTTCAGTTTTGAATTTTTTAGTTGTTGTTACTTAAAAAAGTACAGGGAATAATAGGCCAAATTGTGTTTGCTTTTTTTCCTTTCAATTGTAAGATGAAGAGCCCTTTATCCAGTTCTTATGTATAATATAAAAAATTCCTATCATTAAATTATGACATGTTATTAATTGAAAGATCTGTCCTCATTCAAAAACACTAAAATGTGCAAGGAAACATATTTTAGATGAAGTATGATATATACATCTTAAAAACATTTTTAAAAATTATTTTTATTATTTTTAGCCAGGCTGTGGTGGCACAGGCCTTTAATCCCAGCACTCTAGAAGCAGAGGCAGGCGGATCTCTGAGTTCAAGACCAGCCTGGTTTACAGAGTGAGTTCCAGGACAGACTCTAAACTACACAGAGAAACCCTATCTCGAAAAACAAAACAAAAAAATATTTTTTAAAATATGTATGTGTGTTTTACCTACATGTATGTCTGAACACCATGAGTGTGCCTGGTGTCCATGGAGGCCAGAAGAGGGCATTGAATTCCCTGGAATTGGAGTTAGAGATGATTGTGAGGCACCATGTGGGTGCTATGAATTGAACCAGGGTCCTCTGGAAGAGCAGAGCAGCCAGTACTCCTAACTGCTGAGCCATCTCTCCAGCCCCCTTAGGATTGCTTTCACTTTAGTTTCTTCTGCATTTTTAGGTTGTAATCAAACTTTATTTAATCAACAGTTGTTAGAAACGAGTCTTTCTTGTTTATTGCTTCAGTGTCTTTCCTTACTCCGCCCCAGCACATGCACACGCATGAATACACACACTCTAAGCTTTTCATCTGGGAGACAGAGCAGGTTGTTCTTACAGCGGCTCCTGTGTTCCCTTGATGCTTCCCAGCGGAGTGACAAGTGGGTTTGACGTGCACCGCTATTGAGGTGGTTCACTGGTGATTCTTTGCCATTGCTCTTGCGTGGCCTGATGATCACGAGCTTTTGTGTGCGTCTACATGGATGTTTACACCACAGGCCAGAGACTGACTGCTGCTCTGTGTGCCTCTCATCCTTTTCTAACCATCATCCTTCTGCTCACCTTCTGGTTTGCTGCTAGTATTTTTTGTAAACTTTAGGATAAAACTAATCATTTAATTTAAATTTTTGATAAACTATTTTTAGTAGAATTGTTTGGTAAATTTAACCATAATTATTTAAGAGTCAGAATTTCTGTGAGTTTTGATAAAATTAAACATTTATTAGATACTTGTGGTTTTATCCTATGAAGTACTAGGTAACAAAAAAAAGGAATTAAGTAACTTAATTTTGTAATCCTAAATTTTGAAGAAATTTTCTCAAATTGTATCAGGGTAGTCTTGGAGTATTTAACAAATTGTACCCAAGTAGTCTTTGTGTTCTTGTTGCTTGAAATCACCATTGATGTGAATTCATGAATGTGTCCTAAGCATCAGTTGACAGCTGAGTACGTGAGCGTTAGAAGCGTCAAGTGGATGGGCTGCTTTTATCCCCAGCAGTCTAGGCTGTCCATCACACTACTGCTTTCTGGCTAGACGTTTCTTAAATGATGTAGCTTTTGATCAGCATCAGTAGAAGAGATAGTCTCCTAATCTCTTATCTTCCTTACTCTAAGCAGTTAAGTCTAAACACTGAAACAAATATTTAATAGGGAAAGAAAGACACTTTTATCAGAGTCGTAAAAGTTAGCCAAAAGCAAGGGTGAGATTCTCACGCTATTAGAAGCCGCCTCTCAGTATAGCATTAGTGTAAACATGACATTTGAACTCTGGACAAAAAGCCAGGCTCTCTCCAGTCTTCCTCCAGTGTGGTTAGCATCACTCTTGGCCAAGGTGTCTTGCAGAGCTGCCAGGTTTTCCAAATTGTTCCAGTCGGGGCAGATGAGGAACAAGGCCACTCGTACACACAGGCACTAAAACATCTTTCCTCTTAGATGTTGTTTGAAGTGGAATTGTCTGCTCCGTCCTTAGTACATTACAATAAAATAATAAGCCTATGTGAATACTTGAAGCATGCTGTAGTTCTTCTATAACCTTAGTTAGCTCGGCTTTTGTTTAGCTAGTTCATAGACGTGGTCATTAAATGACTTGATAGAGAGATAAGTGCGAGACATTCGGATGCTGTGTACCGGAACCAGCCTCTCCTACACCCAGCCTTGTTAAAGCAGCTGAGGCTTACACTCTTGAGTAATGCTTCTAGTGCTTCCGTTGTTTTTCACCTGTCTGTAATGATTTTGGTAAACTCAGTTCTCTTAGTCATTTTCTTTTCAAACTTACCTGTTTAATATTTAAACTCTATTTGTTTCAGAGACGACCGCCAGATAATTCCTTTTATGTGCGAACATGTAACAAGAATCCAAAGAAAACAAAATGGTGGTATCATGGTGAGTAGTTTTTATTTGTAATGACAAATTTTTGATATTATTATATTTGAAAGACGATATTTGTAAGACTTGGGAGAATAGTGCAGGATGTAATTGAGTTAACATTTTTGTAACATTTTAGAAAATCTGAGAAAATGTGGATATCAGACTTTTTAAAAGAGAATCATATCCATCATAATAAGTAAAATCAGTATTACTTTAATAATCCCAACAATATCATTTTGGTACAAAAGTGTAGTATCTTACAGTTTTTGGTTTGTTGCAGTTTTGAGGGTTGAGATGATTTTTGCTTATATAGGTCTGCCTGTCCTGAAACTAGCTCTGTAGGCCAGGCTGAACTTGCAACTCTCCCCACTTGCCTCCCAAATGCTGGAATTAAGGTTTATGCAGCTGTGGTGGACTAAAGTCCATAATAATCTTTATCTTAAAGCTGTGGGGAGCCCTTCCTATGAAGTAGAAGTTCTGGTGCCTTGTACACTCAGTTCCGCTCCTTTTCATACTTGGAGGCAGTTACAGTACATTGTAAGTGCTCCATTAGAGAAGGCCTCTTTGGCCCCAGCAGCCTGCCTTAGACAGTGTTCTGTTGCTGTGAAGAGTCCCTGTGACCATGACAACTCTCTCAGAGACAGCTTGCTTATAGTTCCCACGATTAGTCCACCGTCATTTTGGAATGGAGGCAGGGCTGCCGCAGTAGCTGAGGCCTTCATTCTGATTCATAGGCAGAGAGAGGCCGACTCTGGACCTCCACACGGGCTTTTGAACTCTCCAAGCCAAAGACCACCCCCAGTGATACACTTCCTCCAGCCAGACCACACCACCTAATCCTTTCAAGTAGCACCACTCCCTGGGGACTAAATCTGTGAACTGTGGGGGTCATTCTCATTCTAACCCCACACAGCCATCCTTTAAATATTTGAAATTTGAAGCCCATTATTTTAGCTTTATGAAAAAAAAATTCTTGATAATTTTAAATTTCTGTTTTTCTTGTTCAGGGAGCAGTATGTTGGGTTTTTTGATTTTTTGTTTTTGTTGTTGTTTTCTCTTTTGTTTTTTCAAAATAGGATTTCTCTGTGTAGTCCTGTCTTTCTTGGAACTCTCTCTGTAGACCAGGCTTGCCTTGAACTCAGAGATCCTCTTACCTCTGCCTCTGGTGCTGGGATTAAAGGTCTATGCACTACTATTACCTACAATATATAGGTCAAAAATACAGAATTGCTGGTAAACTCCCCCCTCCCTCTCTCTCAGCAGGTGAATAAAGGTTACTCCTTGTGATACTTATATCCATAAAAGTGATTATTTTCCTGGTTTGACTTTTTAAATTTTTTTTTGTATTTTATTATCCTAAAGAAATCAAGTTTAGCAAAACTTAATGAGAATATGGCCTTTTCTCATCTTTTTTTCAATGTGATGTCTTCTGTGTTTCTACCTAAACTATAAATTTAAAACTTTCAAGAAGTCGCCAACAGCCTGGTCTACAAGAGCTAGTTCCAGGACAGGCTCTAGAAACTACAGGGAAACCCTGTCTCGAAAAAAAATAAAAAAGAAGAAGAAGAAGAAGAAGAAGAAGTCGCCAAGATGACCGGAGTCTATGGAGCGGCACTGTGCTCAATGAAAGGAGAGCCACAGAGATATGAGCGCCTGTGTAATATAGGAAGGGAAATAGGTACCACAAACCCAGAGCAGCAGTGTCAAAGGTGGGAGCACTGTGAAGGAGTTCCTCATGAGAAATTAGATAGCATATGTAATCAAGTGTGGCTCATACTTGTAATCAGGAGTTCAAGATCATCCTTGGCTACATAACAGATGGGAAGCCGCTTGAGCTACACGAGACCCTGTGTCTCAAATAGTCCCCGTAGAGACAGAGTAAACTATAGGTTTGTGTGATTGTGTAAAGTCTAGTGTGTGCTATACGACTGCAGTTTCCACACTCAGGAGGCTGCGGCAGGAGACTGGGAATTCCAGGCTAGCTCGTGATGAGTGCTCAGATCTGTCTCAGCACACAGACGAAAGCGTATGGGTAAGAAGAGGAAAGATGAGTTTACAACTATAAAAGGTAGACGGAAGTTAATCTGTTAATGTAGGAACAGGTGATTAAAGTAGGATTGCAATTACTTAGGCCCTCATGTAAGGTTTAAGAAATGCATCATATATCAGGGGTTGTCATCTTAGAAAATGGGTAAATACTCTAGATAAGAAATTTACATTTTTATTTGATAAAATATTTCCTGTGGAATAAACATTTTAAAAATGCTTTATAAAAACACAGAATATTAAGTAAGGAGAGAGGGATTTTTCTTCATTGAGAAGGCGTACTAGAGCCACGTGTGGCAGGCAGCACATGCCTGTAGTCCCCACATTTACGAGGCTAAGGCAGGAGGATGTGCCGTGTTTGGGGAAAGCCTGGGCTGGAGGATGAGATTCTGTCTCAAAATAGAAAAGAAGAAAAAATATGAAGAAATGAAACGCTTATCTATATGAACATTTAAAACATTAAAAGCAAAGGCAATTTATGAAATGATTTAAGAATGAATTCTAGACTGGGAATGTAGTTCAGTGTTAGAGCCCCTAGCTGCCAGATGTGTGACTCTTGAGTTTGAGTCTGAGCCCCAACCCTACCTCAGAAGAATAAACGACAAATAATAGCACAGGCCAGAATGCACAGTGCAGAGTTACAGACTTAAGATTTTTGAAACTTAGTTCTGAACTAGCAAGTGGCATGAATGGAATGCCATAGGGCGAGGCCGTAAGGAGTGGTGCAGCTCTCCAGCTACTGATGACACACGGCATGGTAGTGCAAGTGTACTTCTTCCTTTGTGGTGTTTAAGATGCCACACATGTACATAATGTGTTTTGTTCAAATCCACTCCCACCTCTTCCCTCCAGCTATTCCCCTGCTCCTCACTTTCTTCTCCCAGCTTCTTGTGCTCTCTCTGCCTCCTTGAGATTTTCAATCCACTATGTCCACATAGTGCTGCAGGGTGTGTAGAGTGTAGGGCCGCCCACTAGAGCCGTGGTGTTCAGCCTTCTGATACTCAGACCCTTTAACACATAACCCTCGTGTTGTGGTGACCCCCACCATAAAAGTATTTTGTTGCTACTTCATAACTAGTTTTGCTACTGTTAGGAATCATAATGTAAATATCTGTGTTTTCTGATGGTCTTAGGCGACCCCTGAGGAAGGGTCACTTGCACAGCCAAGGATCCCAGCCTGCATGTTGAAAATCACCATACTAGAACTTAGGCAGCTTTTCAGGGCTGCATCTCTTTAAAATCTGCTGCTTCCTCACTAGGGAGGGTGAGACTTTCAGACCCCTTGTCAGCCATGTGGGCTGTCTTGACTTGTCCACGTCTTCACATACTGTCACACACACTGAGTGCATGTGCACAGCACAACAGCGCTTCTCCCCACTCATCATTGTTCTCACATGTAATTTCATTTAGCCTTGATTTACAGCAGGTCTTCTTATTTTTAATATGTATTCTTTCCCTGAACGAACCCTGAATGCCTGTATAATCTTCACGTACCATTCCCCTTTGAGACAAATTAACTGCATATGTAAGTTCTATATGTACTCAAGAAAGGGTCAGTGTTGCTGTTGAGATAGTAGAGCAGGTGTTGTGTTGGCCAACTAGGAAGCTGCAGAGCATTTTGGTTGAATTCTTCATCGTTTATGAGACTCTAAAACCTTTCAACAGTTGTATCACCATAGTATCATCCCTTTGCAGTTCCAGGCAGTACAAACAAACAGCTTACATTAGTATTATAGTTGAATTGGCGCTGTCTTACCAAAGAGATCATCGTTCTCAGCAAGCATACCCCGTTAACTTTGTTGGAACTTTCAGATGTCAGTTTATCTTCTGCCTACTTAGTAGGTTCAATTCCAGAAGCTATTCACGGACGTGTCTTGCTGATGGCTTTTATTTCTCTCTTTATCTCCGAGATGGAGACATCTGTGTTTCTCAGGCTAATCTTGCACTACTGAGCTCACAAAATCTCCCCTCCTCGCCGTAGCTGCAACTGTAGGGCATACTACCATGCCCTGCAGACTCCTGTTACTTCTTAGCTACCTTAGGGTTTCTATTGCTGTGATAAAACGCCACGGCCAGAAGCAGCCTGGGGAGGAAAGGGCTTTACACAGAGATCACAGCTCACTGCCGAGGGAAAGCACTCAAGGCAGGACCTGAAGCGGAAGCCCCAGAGGACCGCTTGCTCAGTGGTGACCCAGCCCACAGTGGGCTGGGCCCTCCCTCACCAATCATTAATCAAAGAAATCCCCATAAGCCAGTCTCAGGGAGCATTTTCTCAGTTGGGGTTCCCTCTTCTCAAATGACCCTAACTTCTGTCAGGTTGACAGAAGACTAGTCAGGACATTAGTGTTGTCTAATTCTCAGACCATTTTTTTTTAAATGTGTGACCTATAAAGCTATTCTAAATGATTCAGGACCAAGAGCGGGATGTATCTCAGTGGTCAGGTATATGCTTAATATGTGTGAGGCCCAGGCTCAGCACATACATGCATGCTTGCACACACACATGTACATGCTCACAATCAGGAATTGGATAAACTTTCTTCCCCATTGTATTACTTTTTAAATCTGTCTAATCTATAGATGTCCCCTCTACACACACACGTACACACACACAGCCCTTAGCATTTCAATTTTGAGAGTCTAAGTGGAATTGTGTTTCAGATACCCAGCTCCACAGCCGTGCTGTGTGGCACTAACAGCATTCATGTGGCAGAGTGTGTAGTATAGATGTGAGACGTAAGCAGACAGCCAGGAGAGGGTTAGTTGGAGATAATGATGTGTGCTCTAGAAGGGACTTCTTAGAGGTGGGTGGAGATGCTAAGAGTGGAGAGTTACAAGTCCGAAATCATTTGATCTCCTGGTTTTATAAAGTGTGGGGGGGGGGGGCACTCAGGAGGCTGGCCAAAAGTCGAGCTATCAGACAATAGAGTTAGGCCTTCACTTGTCTACGCTATTGTTTAGAATCTCTTAAGAGTTAGGGCAGTCCCTCTTACTTACTGCTACTTACTGCTACTCCATTTGTATACCTCATACCTCATTGATTGCTTTAGTACATGGTGGCTTATTAAAATGTAAAAGGTAATTGTGTTAACTAGTTTTGAAATACAAGAAGTTGTATTGGTATGTGAATATACATTCCTTATTGTCACTTGAAATTAGGACCATTTTCCCATAACTCTTTAGTTTCTAATTAAGTCATATTTGTATTGGATATAAGCATATTATGTTGCCAGTTAACACAGGTTCATCTGCTCTGACAAATAAACTGAGCTGAGACAATTAGGGCCAGGAACTGAAACCTTAATCAAAATAGGTTTGTTAAAAATAGATGATTCGTTGAATATACAAATGGGTTTGGGAATTTGCCATGGTTCAGACCTGGAATGTTCCTTATATAGATTTATATCTTTGCACAGATGAAGAAATGATTTGGAACCCAAATTTTTTTGTTTTTTTTTTTAATAGTAAAAACTTTCTTTGAGAATTTCAATGTATTTTGATCACATTCACAACCCACTCCTCCCCGTGTCTCCTCCCAGATTCACTCCCACCTCTCCATCTTACCCCTCCCAACTTCATGCCTCCCCCACGCCTTTTAACATACTCTACTGAGTCCAGTTTGGGATACCTACATCCTCATGGTGAGGCTAGCTTCTGGAGCTTGCTAGACCTGTCAGGGGCCACACTATTAATTAGACAGAGTCTCTCCCATAGAAGCTATCAGTTGTCAATAGTTCCTTAGGTAGGGGTGGGAGTTTCTGAGCAGAACGGTAGCTGACTTGATTTGTGCAGATCTGTGCAGACAGCCACAGCCACAGCTGTTGTACGCTCATGACAGCACCAGTAGACTCCTGAGTCTCCTGCCGACCATTATCCATGGCAAAGGTACAAAGTATAATTTGTGCTATAAAAATCCTACAATATGCCGGGCGGTGGTGGCGCACGCCTTTAATCCCAGCACTCGGGAGGCAGAGGCAGGCGGATCTCTGAGTTTGAGGCCAGCCTGGTCTACAAGAGCTAGATCCAGGACAGGCTCTAGAAACTACAGGGAAACCCTGTCTCGAAAAACAAACAAACAAACAAAAAAAACAAAAACAAAAAAAAATCCTACAATATGATAAAAGAATTAAAATGAAGTAGGCAACCAGAATCCATTAATAGTAGGATTTGTTTGCTGGAATCAGTATTGAAAATATTCATCTTCCATAGGCAGTAGTTTTCTACAAGGAAGTAAGAGCCTTCATTGTTGAAGTCCTCATACAGTGATATGCTCAGGCATTAGGGTAAACTCACACTTGAGTGTTCACATTCAATGAGTGTGTCAGCATAGTATTTAGATAGCATACTTAACAAATGGGTGGGTCTAATATAGGAAGATGAAGAATCTTTTCTTTAGAACTGTGGGCTGCATTCTGCTTCTGTCCAGCTGAAGCATTCCTTGTAGCACTGAAGATCCTAGGAGATGGGGACATAAAATTGTCTTAGATTGTTAGTGTTCAACTCTAATAACTGTGGAGCTGTAGTTCGTTTAGTAGAATGCTTGCCTAGCGGGTGAGAAGCGCTGAGGTCCGTCCGCAGTATTCCGTACATGGGAGTGGTGGCACACACATGTCATCCAGCCTTCAGGAGGTGGAGGCAGATCAGTTCTTCATCTTCTGCATCTCCAGTTCAAAGCCAATTTGGAATACTTTGAGACCATGCCTCAAAAAAAAAAATCCTCTTTTTCTTCCTAATTTATATCCTTTGTCCATAGACCACAAATTTACACTAATTGTAAACTTTTTAAAAAATTTTTTTTTTACTTTTTTAAATTTTATTTTCTGTATATGAGTCCTCTATCTGCATATACACCTTTATTTCAGAAGAGAGCATCAGATCCTACTATAGTTGGTTGTGAGCCACCATGTGCTTGCTGGGACTTGAACTCAGGACCTCTGGAAGAGCAGCCAGTGCTCTTTAACCACTGAACCATCTCTCCAGCCTTTGCTTTACCTTTTAAAGTTACAAAATAACTAAACCCTGGAATACAGAACTTGAATGGTTTAACAGTCCCCTAGCCCTCCTCATGGTGACAGTTAAGTTACCTGCTCTAAGATCTCTCTTGAATCTGTTTGTCAAAGGAAAACTAATTCCTTAAACTCTTAGGAGATAAAGCTTAACTAAATATTTTTTCTGTTTTGCTGTTAGCCTTTCACTTCATATTATTTGCCTGTGTTGATGTGGGTTTTTTTCTAGTCTTGTGTCCTTAGTGCTATTCGGGGAGAGGAGTTTCCAGTGTAGTGACTTTGCTCCTTGTGGGACAGATGGAATGCCCCTTCTCTGGTCCTCACATCTCCATCAGCCAGTGAAGTCAGCTATGGACCGCTGGAGCCAACAGTTTGTGTTGTATTGGAGAATGGGATTTTAGTAGAGGCTTTGGTAGTTCCTTCCAAAGAAGACTGAAATCGTCATTATGAGATTTTTTTTTCAAGGTATTATATGGCCACAGGTATTTTAGCTGTGAGGTTAAAGAATGTTGTTAATGGTCATTCACAACTTTCTATATTTCTGTATATTTGTCTTGACTCCAAAGTTTTATGCCTTTGTTCCCATGTGTATGTCTGTCTTAATACCTTGTAAATAGTCTTTGCATATAATTAAAAATTATGTGCTATATTCCTTGAAGGTATTTTGTTTTCTTGTTTTGTTTCACCTCTTAGTTAGGGAGAACGGAGTTAGTTTTGGCTCATCCCCATGTTGATACCAGTTAATTTGCAGACCTTATTACATGTATTTATCGGGGAATTAGAACCTTTTAAGTCCCTGTGAGTCCTGCTATTAGAGATCATTCAGTTCCAGCTTAAGAATTTAGTTTATTTCCACAAAGCTAAGATGTTCAAGGCAGGTAGAACCGTATCAGACCTAAATTATTTTAACATTTGATCCAAGATGGCAATTCGGATTAGAGAATAGCTTTAGGGATTTTATAATTATTTTAGTAGCACATTCTGCAGAAGTCTACTATGTTGAGAACCTTCCAGAACAAACAACCATTCATAAAGGTAAATTTGTGCTGCCATCTAAAACATGCAGTATGTCTTTAGAGATACAGCTTGTTTCTACTGTACTAAATAGCATGCTTGATTCAATTTACTTTCTTACTGTATATATTGTTGTCTGTATCATTCTAAAGTTTGTCTCAGTGCTGTGGTATATTAGGTAGAATTCAGGGCCACACTGTGACTTAGAGTTTTAAATCTGATGAGTTGTCGTGTTTGTCTCAATAAAATATTTTATTGAGCTGGCATTACTATAATCTTATCTACTTCAGGGGCCATTGTGGGCAGATTGTCAGCTTAAGGCTCTCCTGGACAGTTCAGTAAGAACCTGTCTAAAACACCCTACTCATTCATACACACCAAAAAAAAAACCCCCAAAAAACAATACACATATATACATGCACACACACAAATCCCAAACATGCACACATACATACATAAAATACAACTCCCACTCCAATACTAAGAAACAACCCAAAATCCAAACACACACAAAATTAAAACATTGTTTATTTGAGAAACATCTTCATATTTCTGTTTGGTTTATAGTCATCACAAACATATCTTCTTCCGAATTCACAGAAATAGGTACTTTGATATGAAACATAAAAGATATAAATTCTTCATTTGTTTTTTTGTCTTCAGTATGTTCTTTTTCATTGAAAAGTATAGTCATGCCAGCTAGCACATGTCTTTCATCTTAGCACTTGGGATATGGATGCAGGAAGGTGATTTCAAAACCTGCCCTGGTTACTCAGCAAAATTGAGACCAGCTTGGACTGTATAAACCCTGTCTCAAAAAATGTCATATTTTGGTGTGTGTGTGTGTGTGTGTGTTGTTTATGTTTTCAAAGGTAAGAAAGGGCACCTGGTCCCTTAGAGCTCGGATTACGTAAGTTGTGAGCTACCCAGCATGGGTACTGCGGCTGGAACTGTGGAGCTCTACAGGAGCACTCAGCCTCCAAGCCACCCCTCCAGCCCGTTTGTCCTGTTTTGATAGAAGGTCTTCCCATGTAGCCCAGACTGGCTGCATACTCAAAATCTCTTGGGCTCTTTGTCTGTTGTTGTTGCTGGGATTTGGGCCTAGGGCTATATACTTGCTTATTTTTTAATTTTTAAATTATTAAACTATGCCCAAGGTTAGGAAAATACTGTGCCACTGACCTATATCACCAAGTCATGATTTATTTTTAAAATCTAATTTTAAATTTTACCATGAATATAATCCATGAATTCCCCTAACATAACGGACTCCATTTGATGTTTATCCAGGAAATTTTATTATCACTACATCAGCCTTGACACGGAATTATTTGGGAAACATTTGGCCAGTGTTTTCTGAGTTCTCCCTGTAACCGCTTTCACAGCTCTTGGGAGTGTCACTACTGGCAGCCTCTTTCTGAAAGGAATGCGTTCTCAAATTCCTCAGATACAGTTTTGTGAAATTAGTTTTGTAAAATAAGTCATGAACCCTACAGTTATGTACTATCTAAGTATAATATGCTGAGGCCACCGGAAGGGATTACAGAACCATTCTTTGGGGTCTTTAAATGACCTTGCACATGTATATATACTTCTTAAAATTAGTTTCCTGAAGGGACATTAACAGCATTGAATGCCTATTGATTGATTTGAAACTTGTATTTTCTTGTTGAAGAGTTGCCTCATAGACTGCAAAGACGTGATACATTATTTTGAGTAAAATGGCATGACTATTTTAGTATTGCTTGTAGACAGACTCTTAAGATGTGTTGAAATACATACTACATTAGCATAGCAATTTCTTGTTTTAAATTAAACTGATACACTAATCGTATATTTTAAAGTTTTTGCAAACTCATTTCCTTGAAAGAATAAAGGTTGGTTTGCTTGTCACTATATAATTAAATGCACATTTCTATTTGTAATGATTGAGAGAGGCAAGTCAGATCAGCCATGTTCTTACTACTTGATTTTATTTCTACATGAGATTAACTTGTAGTTTACTTACACATGCTTAACTTTTTAATTATCTTTTTTCTTCTTTTCTTAAAGATGATACTTGTTGATGCCACTGTTATCATCCTCGTAGCAGAAGATAGTCCTACTGAGAAAATGAGCACTTTGATCATTCAGTCTTTGAACTTTAACCTTTGACTGGAAGTGACCTATAGGCAATGAAGACTACTTCCTTTTACTGCATTTTTACTCGTGTGCATTCTGGGCGCATGTTGATCGCTGGCTCAGTCCAGGCAACTGACATGCTTTATTAGTCATACAGTATTAATGCAGGTGTCAGGAAATGTCAAATATAATTCCATTTTTTATTTTTATTTTTTTAAGCTTTTGGAAAAGTTCCAGGTCCTCATGTATTGTGCAATAACAGTGACTTCCTCGGTGGTCTGGGGACGTTCATTGCCGGCAATGGACGTTGTAACAGGAAGAATTTTCTTAACTCCTGCCACTTGGTGATTAATGCATGATAGGGCCTATGAAATGAATTTATCGGTTATCGTGGGATTATAAAGAAAGTGAGGGATCCAACGTTACATTGAAAGTCACCCCAACTGTTTATATTTGGATTCTATGCACTGTGATCCTAAGGCTAACAGCATGAAATAACATGCATCTTTAAAGGACCGTAAGAAAGATCATTGTGTATTTATTTAATTGTTTATATCTGCTGTCAAATTGTTTTGACATGGAAAGTTTTCAAGGAACATTGGCAGAGAGGTACAATATGTTATCCCTATGGTGAAAATAAATTCATTTGTTGTATATAGTCCTCAATCTCTGAAGTGAAGGTGTGAATAATACAGGGTGTGAATGATTTAACCAAGGCTTTATTTTGGAAGTAAAAAAATGGCAGTGATGCTTAAATTACTGCCACTCATCATTTGGGCCTGTTTTTGTTTTGTTTTGTTTTGTTTTGTTTTTTCCCAAGTATATTACACTCTGTTACTTCCTGCTAGCCATCAGCATGAGCCCTACTGCCTAAACACTATTTCATTTATTTATGTTTGGAAATCCATAAACATTTTTTGTTTGTAATCTTGTTTCTTTTGTTACATTTTAAGTTGTTTGAATGTTACAATACTTTAATTGAGAGACTTTTGTCAAGTTTTTTTCTTGTAAATTTTCTTTACTTGTATCATCTTGTCCTTCAATCCTGTACCCTAAAATGAGAAATACATTTTTGACAGAGGCTTAATGTTTTAACAAAAGAGTGTGGACATTTTTATTTTAAGATTTTGACAAAAGAACACCATAAAATAATATGTTTGCTTATTTGTCTCACACAACCATACAGGTTTTCTTGGAAGAATTTGTTTTATTTGTTGAAAAGATTTTGCTTACTGCTAGATGAAGTTTTTCTGTCTGTCTGTCTGTACCTGTCTATCTATCTATATCTAATCTATAAAACGGTTGTTGGAAAGATTCCATTCTAAGTACCATGTACCATGTAAGTTAATGATGCTACAACTAGGTCTTTTTAAGAAGCAATTAATGTATTTTATAAATTACCTTTTCACATATGCAAGCTCTGTTTCTATGACAATGTCATTTTTACTAATGCCTTACTGTTGCACTCTTTGAATATCCTGCAGTGAATCTATTCATCGATTGGGGCTTAAAAACTAAAGCCAGTTGGCCGAAAGGTCTGACATATGTACCCCCTAAAGTCATCCAGCTGATGATTGGGAAAGAATATTTTAAAAATTGTTTTTAATCTCTGTGTAGATGACATTTTGTAGCTTTGTACATGTTGTTAATTAAGGGCATATAATTTTACACTCTTAAAAGATAACTGCTGAACTCAGGGGTGGGTAGACTTCAAAAATATGTCTGCTGTAGAAATAACTTGAAAAAAAAATTAAAACTATGGCCAGCCACCAAATTGTGGACCCTGTTTATACTGCTAGGTAGCAATGGTCATTTGTTAAAGATTGTAATCATTTTCTTCTGTCTTGACTGGATGTGCATAAGTTCTCACAGTGATCATTGTTAGTTTTATTAGTTGGCCTATTTAAGACAAAAAAATCTTTAAATTCTTAGTTTTCCACTGTCTTTAATATGGAATTATAGCTCTAAATTAGGTGTTCCCATGTTTTATGTTGCTGCTCTAAAATACTAAATAGCTTGATTTTTTTTTCAGGGTAGGTTGGGGCAACATGGGGAGCTCTTCTGTGTTCATAGTTCTCTTACTAAAATCCTCCCATGGGAAGTGATCTGTGACGTTTATTCACCAAAGGAATGGATACGCCAGGCCAGGCATTGGCAGTGCAGTAGTGTCGAGTGACAGCTCCAGTTGTCTTTATGACACTGTTTAATATACCTCTGTATGTATAGATGCTAGAACACAGATTCAGTGTTTTAATATACCTCTGTATGTACAGATGCTAGAACACAGATCCAGTGTTTTAACATACCTCTGTATGTACAGATGCTAGAACACAATAATAATAATCAGATTAATACTACTCCCTTGAATTTAGGAGTCATTGAAAATTCTTTTACACTTGCATTTAATTTTTTGACATTATTAAAGATGGGTGAGATATGTATCTGGGTCATTGTTCAGGTGAGGGAAAACTGTGGCTTCAATAAGACAAATATTTTGCTGTAACATTATTGAAAGAGAACCAGGGTTACAAGAAATTTATATGAGGTGCCCTGAGCTCATTCCCTCCTCCCTGCATTCCCGCCATTGAGTACTAACCTGCAACATTATATTTTACACTTAAAGGCTGTGTCTGTCTCTCTCTCACGCCAATGTTTTAAACACATGCGACACACGCAGCTCCTTGTTTTTGCAGTTATGAACTTGGTGCCCTTATGAATACAGACAAATGCTATAGGTTTTATGGAGAAAAGTTATTTTCAGTTTTGTGGGAAAATTTTGTAAAGATGCATTTTGTTGTTCTCTTCAGGAGTTAATATTTACTTCTAAAAACGTATAATGTGGAATTATTCGTGTAGGCAGTGGGAAAGAGCATTTTTCAAGCCCTGGGAGAAAGGAATGGCACTTGTGTGTGGTCAGCAGTCCAGCAGGAGAAGGGAGATAATGCTTGTTACTTCGAGTGGGTGTATAGGAGTGACTAGTGTGGTTTACCGTTTTCTCCTTCTGACTTTAAATATATGAACACACACACACACACACACACACACACACACACACACACCATTAGTTACCTGCAGTGGTTAGTAATTCCTTGAGATTCTAAAACATACCTAGTGACTGGGCTGTTCCCTTAGAGAAATTGACAGTAATAGAAATGTGAATGACACAGCAATGGTGGTAAGGAAGTTATTTCTGGTAATGGAGTCTTTTAAAAACCCTATTGTTTTTGAGAATTGCAGTATTTAGAACTTGTTAAAGCTTCCTACAAGTAGAGCAGAAGAGGTGCTGTGTACTCAAAGATGGTTTTCTGTTTTTAAAATAAAAACATTCATTGTCACTAGGCCTTACCTCTCATACTGCTGCTTACACTTTTCATTTTTATTCGTTTTTTATATATCTTAGTTGAAAGCTTAACATTTGTAATTATGTTTAATTGAATATGCATGTAAATTGGTTTTCAAAAAGTACCTTTCTGAAGATTTATTTTCAGTCTGCAGGGCTGAGAGTATCACTCAGTGGCAGCTGCCTGGAGAGGCCCTGAGCTCCATTTGTACCATGACAGAGCCCGGCAGTCAGTCAGCCCTCTGCAGAGCACAGGAGTCGGTCCCAGAGCCCGGCAGTCAGTCAGCCCTCTGCAGAGCACAGGAGTCGGCCCCAGAGCCTGGCAGTCAGTCAGCCCCAGAGCACAGGAGTCGGTCCCAGAGCCTGGCAGTCAGTCAGCCCTCTGCAGAGTCCAGGAGTCAGCCCCAGAGCCTGGCAGCCAGCTACCCCACCCCCCACCCCCAGTTGCATGTTGTGCCAGGATCTCTAAGGCTTTGGCATAGTTGCTATATGTGAAGGTGCCTGTTGCAGCAGCTGCTCCAGCCCTTGTTTTCCTTCCGAGGGCTCCCTTCCTGCCACCCTCTTACCCCCTCTGTTCACAGATGCTCAGTGTCTTCCACGGTTTACTTTTCTGACTTTGAAGTTAGGTTTTGGTTTTTGTTTTAAGTTAGGGAATCTAGGATGGAATATTGTTAAAATTAAATCTGGAAATTTTAAGAAAAACTACTTTCTATAAATAACATTATTTTTGGTACCTAACTTCATTTCATCAGCAGGTTGTTAAATATATTGGGTAATTGACAGAAATAAACTGAGCTGTGGTTGAATTTCTCAGTAGTGACATGGAGGGTTTCTACTTGTTTCCTTTTAGATAGGGACTCTCCCAGAGTCTACTGTTTCTCACGTTAATTGAGTTTTTTTTTTTTTTTTGGTTTTTGTTTTTTTTGTTTTTTTTTTTTTGGTTTTTCGAGACAGGGTTTCCCTGTAGTTTCTAGAGCCTGTCCTGGATCTAGCTCTTGTAGACCAGGCTGGTCTCGAACTCAGAGATCCGCCTGCCTCTGCCTCCCGAGTGCTGGGATTAAAGGCGTGCGCCACCACCGCCCGGCTAATTGAGTTGTTTTTACATTTAGATATGGTGTTATTTTCCTGAAATTATTTATGGGTGACTTCCCAGCATGAATTATCCATTAACTCCAAAGACAGGATTGTAGACATCATTCTCTTTAGAGGCACAGAGAGTCTGAATTTTTCAGACTTAGCTCTCTGTGCTAGTGTGTTGCTGTGGTAACTGAGGTAATAGTTGTTATTCCAGTTCTCAGAGTCGTTGATACTTAACATTTGGTTTTTCACCTCTGAGTGATTATAAGATTGTCCTAAAAACTTCTGCTTTGATTGTGTGTGAAAGGAGGGCCTGAGGAGACTCGTCTCCCCACCCCTGGGATCTCTGGGGAAGAGCTGGCAGTGACAGAGACTGAGTTCTTGCTCTCTCGGCGACCACACCGCATGGGTTTTCAGGTTTTCAGGACTAGCTGATGCAATCATGTAAGTTGTTTTCTCAAAGACAAAGCATACTGAAAACTCTTTCTGGACTTTGTGTGACGCGTAACTTGTCACAGTCCCCGTCTGTAGAAAAACTGAAAACTTCCACTGTCTTAAAGCTTGCAAGAGGACTCTGAAGGCATTGAGATTTTTACCAGATGCCATGAAGATGCAAGTCTCTTCATAATGACAGCAAATCCAAATACATGCTAATTGTCAGGCACACAGTAAAGAATTATTTGAGTGGAACTAATTGCCTAGTAGTCATGGATTAAGTACATGTTCAGGTCAAATTGAATTTGTTCATGTTGTTTCTGCCATAATTTGTTTGGTTCACAGTATAGATTGTGCATTCAATTAGGAATGAAAGCTCATGCTTGAGGATTTGAATAGGGTGGGTATATATATTTTATAAATCAAATTGCAAAAATATGTAAAGTAACTACTTTTAAATAGAATGTAAATATTAAGAGATTTGTTATATATTTTTCAATACATGTACCAACCTTTTGTTAGTTGAACATAGGTTACTTTGTGTGCTTTATGGAACTTAGTAACTTTTAATAATAAAGGCATTGTCATTTGCTCTCCCCACCCCCGTATACTTGAATACTAAATTGGATAAGCATAGAGTTCTTTAAAGTTTATAATAATGTAAAGTTTAATTTGTATAGTGGTTCTTGTATATGAAAGCCTATTTTTTAAAAGATGATGGAAACAGATAGCATCTATTTCCAGAACGAGTGCACGGCATGAAGGGCATCACTAGAGCTGCTTATTCACAGGTGGTCATTACTCGGTATGGGGGACTTTGTGTTTGGTGAAGCCAGTCCTGGGAAGATTATCATCTACAATTCAGGACAGCCTGTCAATTTACGAAGCCCTTCTCCCCCACACTTAAAAGGACTGGAGATGTAGCTCAGCGTTGTCTCCTGCCTAGCCGCAGCCCCTAATCCTGAAACTGAGCAAAGCGTAAATCTTACTAAAGAGTGGCAGGGCATACCGGGGACGGTGCTGCACGCCTTCTACCCCAGCACTCAGAAGGCAGAGGCAGGCGGACCTCGGAGTTTGAGATTAGCCTGGTCTACAGAGTTCCAGGACAACCAGGGCTACATAGTGAACTGTTGTCTGGGGGTTGAGGACGCAAAAACATGAGTGGAGGGGAGGGGAAGATTTGGGAATTAGAAATTGAGACCTGGACACTTAGAGTTGCCATGTGTCTGACGTTGCTTAACTTAGAAGTGTTATGGTTAATAAGGGCACAATATAAAGAATTTCTGGATGTTTTTCTGAGTTACCAACTGTTAGCTAACTAAGATGAGTGATTCTTGAAGCTACAAGAAGAGAAGAAAATTAGCAGAAGGGCTGTTGCTGCATCACTTCAGACAGGCAGGGAGGGGTCAGTAAGCTTGAACTGGCTTCTTTTCCCTCAGGAGACCTGCTTGTCTGTGGAACACCTTAGTCCTCTGTCAGCATGCTGCTCTTGCAGCCCTAGCCACTCGCTCCATAGATGGCCAGACAGATGCAGCAGCTCGCTTTTACTTTGCCATTCTCCACAATCCTTAAAGTATTTCCTACTTCCCACGGTAGGTCTGACTTTTCTCCACTAGTTTAGCTGCTGTGAATATATGTGCATCTGTTAAAGTCCTTCCGCTGGTAGTTAATGCAGTCATACAAAGGCAACCTGCAGTCCAATTAAAACAACCGAGTTGAAAGGTCAGCACTGTGTACTTGAATAGGTAAGGACAGAACCACAGTATTCTGCTTCTGCCTGGGTGTTCTGTTTCTGCCTTGGTGGAAATCCCTTGAAGTATTCTTTTTTTGATTGCTTATGTTATTTTAAAAAGTATTACTGGATTAATGGAAGGTGCGTACATGGGAGAACTCGTGTGCCGTATTCAGTAAGGAACACCAGTAATTCTCCTTAGGGAAAGGAAAGTAAAACTCTAGAGTAGAAAGTACCTATCATGTCTACCTCACCTCCAAGGACACTGGAGATGCTGTGTCACTGGGCAAGAGCCCGAGTATGGGTACATATGTCCTGCATATATTGAACTCAACATGAACAAACTTGGAATCTCTACTCCTACTCCAATAAAAGCAAATTTCTACCTTTGCTGTTGTAATTTAATGGCAGTGTTTTCTGTTCTGATTACCCAAGAGTCTGACAGTTCACCAAATCCTTTCTCACATTTCTTATCAAGCCTTAGTGAATCCAGCCTTAAAACATCTCCCTCTCTCTCCAGTTCCCTGGTCTTTATGGGTGTCCATCACCTGCCTAGATTTCCCAGGCTGCTCTTGGCCACCAGCAAGCCTCGTTCCAAAGTCGTAGTAGCATAAGACTATATATTGCTGATGTTCTTGGATCAAAGGCTCAGCATCTGCTTTTCTTTTCTTTTTTTTAAAAAAAAGTTTATCAGTAGGGCGGTGGTGGCACACACCTTTAATCTCAGCAATGGGTGTGGGGGGGGGCTCAGAGGCAGATGGACCGCTGTGAGTTCAAGGCCAGTCTGTCCACAGAATTAGTTCCAAGACAGCCAGGGCTACACAAGGAAACCTTGTGGAGATGGGGATAGGTTTATTTTTACTGTTGTGTGTGCATGCACTCGTGTGTGTGTGTGTGTGTGTGTGTGTGTGTGTGCACGTGCATGTTTGGGCAGTGCCTGCAGGTCTGCAGGTGAGGGTTTCTGAACCTCTGAGTCATTGTGAGCCGTTGTATCAGGTGTGGGTTCACGCGGGTCCATGGAAAGAAGACACAAGCACTCCAAGGATGATGTTTTCGTCTTTCCAGCTGCAGGAGATCAGCCTCTGGTGGACCGACTTGTAACTTAGCAAGGGCTTTTTTATCAATCCACATTTTCACACCTTTAGCAAGTCAGTTTCTGTACACCAGAACTGTATCTAAGAGACATCTTAGTTTGCCAGTCCTCCCACAACCAAGGTTGTGCATAGGCCCTGAACCCTTCCGAAACTCTCAGGTAAGATTTACATCTTTCAAACAGAAGGTGCTGGAGATAAAAGGTAGCAGTCACAAAAGGCAGATGAAAGCCAGGCGTTAGCCCTCCAGAATCAAAGTGGCTGCAGGGTCTGCAGGACCTCCCCTAACAGTGAGCTGCTGTTCCCACCCTGGGAACTGAATCCAAGTCCTCTGCAGAGCAACAAGGACTGTTACCAGCTGAGCCATCCCCGGGTCCCAGCATCTGCTTTTCTACCCGAGGGTTGAGTTACATCCAGCTAGTAGAGCTAGTCATCCGTGTCCTGTCTTCCCTCCTCCCAGTCCTGTGTCCCGTGCTTTTTTTTTAATATGGTTTATTTTTTTATATTTAAAAATTTCCATCTCCTCCCCTCCTTCTCCCCCTTCCCTCCCCTCCACTCCACCCATACCTCCCCTCCCTTCCTCTCCAGGCCAAGGAGCCATCGGGGTTCCCTACTCTATGTTAAGACCAAGGTCCTCCCAATTCCCCCCAGGTCCAGGAAGGTGATCAACCAAGCTGAGAAGGCTCCCACAGAGCCCGTCCATGCAGAAGAATCATAGCCCAGCGCCATTGTCCCTGGCTTCTCAGTCAGCCTCCACTGTCGGCCACATTCAGAGAGTCCGGTTTGGTCTCGTTCAACATTGAATAAATGGGACCTCCTGAAGCTGAGCAGCTTCTGATGGAACATGAGAACATGAGACCAAACCGTGCCTTCTGATCAAAGGAAGACCACTGCAATTGTATTGGTGATCCCTGCCCATAAGAGACAGTACTAAGTATTTGGGTTTTTAATAAATGTGTCTTGAATTGATTATACTTTTTTTTTAAAAAAAAGATTTGTCTATGTATATGGGTATTTTGTACACCAGAAGAGGGTGTCTGATCCAATGGGACTACAGCTGTAGACACTTGTGCTTCATGTGCCTGCTGGGAATTGAACTCAGGACCTCTTGAAGAACAGCCAGCTCTTAATCAATGAGCCATCTGTTGTGCACTATGTTTGTAGCTTTAATCCTGTCTTTTTGAGAAAAATATCCAGACCACCATGTGAGGAGTCAGTAGAACAGTTCCCTTCTTGTCCCAGAGTCTTGAGAGATTTGCTCTTGAATCATTAATTTATTGATTGTTTTTGCCCATTTGAAGAAGTGTTTATCATTCACTACCTTATCCCAGAGGCAAATTGCTTGCCTTAAGTTATTCATAGATAAGAAGATGGGTGTTTTAAACTCAATACGTTCTGGGAACAGTGAGTCATAACTCTGACCCACATTAAACAGATACTTGCTGAGCAGATTGTCTCATTGGCCAAGAATGGAAGTACGTAGGAGAGGACAGAGACCCTCAAAAGGCTTATGCCATAAGGGAAGTAAGTGGAAAGCTGTACATGTAAAACCCTCTCCTGTGCACGTGTGTGAGCACACACAAGCTGTTGTCAATGCCAGTATCTGATAAATAAATAGTAAAAAGTGGTGTCGTGACTTGAAAGCTAAGTGTTGAAGGGCGTTCTAGACAGTAGCCAACGTCAGAAGCGTAGAGACTGGTGAACAGGAGCAAGGGGGAGGTGAGTACCGTCTGCAGGGGATTGGAGAAATGGGATGGAACCAGGTAGGCGGCTGAGTCAGCTCCAGAGTCGAGACGTAGTCTTCGTTTCCACTGGCTGAGCTGAGCCCAGCTCAAACTGCTTGTGTCCTCAGGACATTTTCACGGCAGAGAGGAGAGCGGGACAAGCCTTGCTTGTTGAGGGTCCCTTTTGAAATGGTGTCACCCAGTCACCAGGCTGGTAGAGTCCCTGGGTCCTCAGCCGTGCTGGCGACACTGCCTCCCTAGTTTCCTGCAGCAGTCACATAATCAAATGCTTTGATCATTGTTTTTCGTTTCAAGATTTTTCAAAGATACGTCCTGCAGTAACAAGAATTGATCTTACTAGTGAAATAATGAGTTGAAACTTCCCTGTGGGTTTGAGAGGTTTAAACCGTTGCTTGGCCCCAGGAGCTCCTTGCCGGTACCTAATGGCACACTTAACCACATTTCATAACGACATTCAGCTTTAGAACATACGTCTGCTTCAGAAGGGTTTTGCCATTTTAAACAAGCTTGGAGACGTTAGTACACATGATTTTTGTGACGTGCCATAATTTTATCTGTGTAGCTGGTTTTGTGTGTATTTTGTTCTTAAAGCATGTTCTTAATTTGGTGATTCAATTCTGTTGTGCTGCATCTTTCTTACGCCATTGTATGCTAGCTCTTCATCCTAGCAAGAACATGCCCAGACATGTTTTACATCTTCTTAGCTAAGACCATGCTTACAGCATGCTTTTCATGTTTGCAGCTTAGCATGCAAATATATAACTATCATACTAATGCCTGCCAAAAACCTAAGTAATATCACTCATGCCTTTTCTCTATACTAATTGTTTTATTTTAAAAAAGATTTGTGGGCTGGAGTGGTGGTTCAGGTTAAGAGCACTTGTTTGCTTTTGCAGAGGACCTGGGTTCAGTTCATAGCTCACCATCTGCAACTTTAGTTCCAATAGATCTGATGTCTTTTTATGACCTCTGTGGGCATGCATGCGGTACACATAAGTATATGTAGACAAAACACTCAAACACACCTTTTTAAAAAATTTAAAAAGATGTTGGGTTTTCAGGCACAGCTGGTTTATCAATCCCAATGTTAATTTCAGTTCTGTTTGAATGGTTGAACTCCACATTTCACTTTCTTATATGTTGAAAGACACTCCAGTAGAAGAAATGGGTGTCACAGAGGGATGTGAGGTTGGCACAGTGGCTGCATTATCAGGACCTGGCTTCCTCAGCTGTCCCTGGGCTCTTGGCAGGACAATAGTTGATATCTTTTAGGATCCAAATTGGCTTTCCTGTACTTCCCTTCATGTTTCTAATCTCCATTGTGGCTTGGTTTCTCCAGCTCAGACTTCTGGATCTTTCACAAACTAACAGTCCTCTCGCCCTCCTAACTGCAGTGTCTGCTTCTTGGAGGTGCCAGGCCAGCACCGTTGGCACCAAGTGTGGTGCTTCTTAAAGACTCCATCACATATTGCAGATGGGGTTTGAAAAGTCCCTGCCACTGGTATCTTGTGACCTTGTTAAAACTTTCACAAATGACAGGTATGGTGGCCAATGCCCATAATCTGTGTACTCAGGAGGCAGAGGCAGGAAGATCACAAATTCAAGGCCGTCTGGGCTGGCTACATATGAGATGCTGTCACAAGAACAACAACTTATCAGTGGTAACTTGGAAGAAAGCTTATAGTAGCAGGGGGAGGGGAGATTAAAAGGGAGGGACTATTTCCGATGTGTGACGTTGGGAGAGCATGGACGATGGTGGTGGACACAAGGATTCTAGGTAGCCACTATTGCTGTGTGCCTGTATGACCTCATTGGTAGAGAGAAGAGAGAGCCCATATTGGGAATTTAACTTCAACATAATAATGGTGAGAGAAATAGAATTTTCTCTATAGCATCCCTTATGGAAGGATATTGAAGTTAGACTTACCAAGTTTGAACAACAGAAGACCTGGGTAGCTGCCAGAGTCACCTTTCCCAGAAGTGTCAGGAAAACTAAGGTCCTGGAGCTGGGATACAGTTCGGCAGTAGAGTGCGCCCAGCATGTAGAAGGCCCCAGGTTCAGTCCCCATGAGCACAACAAAAGGCTGAAGACTCAGGATTTAAGATACCCAGCTTCATCAGTGCTTGGATGCCAGATGAGGCAGATCTCTTACATAAAGGTCTAGACCCAGGTTGGGAAAACTTGAGAGCCTGACACACAGGACGAAGTTGTTTGGATGCATGGCTCCAAAGATTTTGGCTCTCTTGAGTCCTCTGATGTGTTCCGGCTTGTGGGGGTGGCTCATGCCTCCCTAGTGAAAGTATACCCACATCTTTCCGAGATCTATTAGGGTCCTGCCTCACCATCTGCCTCCTTTTCTGCTGGCCAGGTCTATAGGTTTAAGTCACATCACAGTGCATACAGACACACTGAACTGATGTTCCTAGGACCCAGGGGCTTCTCTGTGGGGCTGGGTTTTATAGATGCTTGAACAGTGTCTAGGACATAAGACTTGACACAAGAAGTTACTACATAGAAGTGCTCAGGGCATGGTACAAACTCCCTGAAGTGGATCCTACAAGTCAGAAGAAATCTGCCAATTTCAATACCTGAATTGTCATAGAAGACATTAGAAAAACAAAAAGACTTTAAGAACTTGCTGGAGTGGAAGTATAGGAAGTCGGAAAATCGCAAAAGGATTTTGTTCTGAAAGATGGCACAGTGAATCAGTTTCTTTCTGTTGTTCTGATAGTGCACCAAGACCACTGATCTATTAGAAGAAAGATTGTTTGACTTCCGGTCCTAAAGGGTCAGAGTCCACAATGGCTAGGACATGAAAGCTGGGTGCACATCTTGAATTGCAAGCAAAGAACCAGAGTGAACTAGAAGTGACCCTGGCCCTTTAATCTCAAAGCCTGTCCCCAGTTGCCTACCTCCTCCATCAAGGCTGCACCTGCCACCTAAACCTCCCCAAACAGTGTCATTTACTGGGGATCAAGTATTCAAAATACCTGAGATGATGAGGGGCATTGCTTAAACTACCGCACACCTAAAGGGCATCAATAAGATGTTAGTGGGGTGGTCATTAGAATCGTTAAGCTCATTGGTAGCTGTCTTCTGGTAATAAGAGAAGCTGTCAGACTTCAAGATGTGTGCATCTTCCAGAATGCTGTGCATGTGCTTGAAATAGAAGCCTCTGTAATTGGCGTTGTCTCTGTGAGGAAGAGTGCATCATGGATCTTGGAATAGTGACCCTCAGTCTAAAAGCTTGTATTCTTGCCAGTGGGCATAGCAAGAGTCCCACAGTTCTTTAGAGATATTATCTTTGTACTTTATAGACAACTTTTCTTCAAAGAAACTTTAGCAAGAAGGCCACATCACGGGGATACTTAGCCACTTTTCAGCTTGGGAATGTCAATGAGAACACGGAAGTGATTTCTGGAGGAATACATGTAGTTTTGCATGAGCATATGTGTTCCTCAGAAAGCAGCAACAAGAGATCTTAAGTGGTAATTCCCAAGTGTTAATGCAGCTTAGATATCAGAAAATAACTTTCTCTTAAGTAGTGTCATTGAAGCTAAGTGCCCATGCAGGCCAGGTATACTTGTTCTTACCAGACTGCAGCCAGCCCCCACTCCAACCCTTACATTAACAGAAACAAAAAATGTTTTTATTATGAGACATGTAGTTCATGCAGGCACTTGTCATTCTCCTGCTACTGAGTAACTGGGATTTCAAGCCTGCACCACCAGATGAGACCAGAACAGTAACTCCTAGTAATAAGAAGAGTTAAAGCCGGGCGGTGGTGGCGCACGCCTTTAATCCCAGCACTCGGGAGGCAGAGGCAGGCGGATCTCTGTGAGTTCGAGACCAGCCTGGTCTACAAGCTAGTTCCAGGATAGGCTTCAAAGCTACAGAGAAACCCTGTCTCGAAAAACCAAAAAAAAAAAAAAAAAAAAAAAAAAAAAGAAGAAGAGTTGAGTATGAATACAGGAACAAGTGAGTACCTTTGGAAAATTGACAAGTCCTTGCAATTTACTTAATTACTTGCACAATTAACGGCTACAAATGAATCTAGCATATGTTTATTAAGTGAATGATTAAGCAAGCAAGAAGTTCAACCATAGAGTTTCCCATTTATACCCTCCTGATGTTTCTGGCATTGCATCTATAATTAAATTTTTATATGATCAAGTGTTTCCTCTGTCTATAAAGAAAAGGGCTTTCATGAGCTCATATGTGCCCCTTGGAGGGAGAAGATGAAGAGACATTACTTTATGTCTGTCTCCTTAGGAATACATTATTGCTTTGTTTGATAGTATCGATGAGTGTTTGGCTGATTTCTGTTGGAGCCCACAAGACTATACAGGGAACACACAGCTGACAGACCCATAGACAGTGTAAGGATCTGTTCTGTCTCTTTAAGAGATAAGCCATGCTCACTCCCTCCCCTGGCTGCCGAGGCAGGCTGATCTTCAGCTTGCAGCCTGAATTCCTTCTCTTTTTCCATCTCCCTCTCGAAGAGGCAGCTTCTGCCTCTCCCCAGTTCTCCCCTTCCCCTTCTCTCTCTCTCTCTCTCTCTCTCTCCCTCCCTCCCTTCCTCCCTTCTTTCCCTTTTATATTTCCATAACCCACTAATAAATATCCAACCTCACTCTTCATGGCGTGCCTATCCATGTCTCTGTCTTTTGCCCACTGCTGTGTGTCTGCTACTCTCAGGGCCTGCTGCCTGCCCCCACATGGCCTTCTGTCACCGCTTGGGGACCTGCAGCGTTTTTGCTGCCCGGTGCTGCCAGGGATCCTGTAGCATTTTTATTAATCCATTCCAGGCAGATCCACTGGAAGTGTATATGCACATGTACACACAGAACAATCCATTTTGCAGAGCTGCGGGAACACTTGTCTCTTGGGAAAGTCACTGTCATGCCTGTGGAAACCTTGTGAAGCCACGATTCTTCCCTTTAAAATGGAATTCATTCCCAGAATACCTTAGCAGTGTAACCTCTGCACAGGCAGTGGAGTGACCTTGCTCCATTCCCCCACACCAGAGGCCATGGAGTGGTGGCACTCACTCTTTGTTCTAACAGTCAAATTTACATAGAGTCAATCCCACAAAATTACCTGCTAACAGACCACATAGAAATTTCTATAGAAGAAAGGCACTGAGCAGGAACGAATCATGCCCGACCTTAGCTAACAAATCTGGGCATTCCCAAAGCTGGTTATCACCAAAGAAATTAGATGAGGAAAATGGGTGTATCTAGAATCCAGGAGTGTTTAGTAACTTTATCTAATGATTTGGGATGTCAGGTATTTCCCCTTAGATGCTGGCTCTTTCCTGGGTGGTGCCACCTGTTCCAGAGTGTTGCTTTGTCAAGTTCTACCTGCCCTTTTTGTGATTTTGGTATGCATACTATCATTGTCCTTGCCTATGGAATTTTCCAACTATAGCTGTAAAAACTAGAAACCTTGTCAAGATTAGCCCTTACTCTTACTCTTCAGCTTCTTCCCCGCACTACTTCTCCTTCTCCTTTTTTTTGTTCCCCTTATTCTCCCCCTTCCTCTTCTTATTCTTCCTCTCCTCCACACCCCTTCACTTTATTTTTTCCCTTGCACAAAAAATAAAGAAGATGCAGAGGTAATATACTTGAGTTAGTTTTTTACCCTCAGATCCTAGCCTTCTGTAGAGATCCAATTCTGAGCCCTGAGGGGTACTGAGGCTGGTACTCAAGACCCCTGATAAATTTGACCTAGTCTCTTTCTAGTAAGGTGTGGAATGAGAGGCTAGGATTCAGAGTCTAGGGAAATAACCTGTAGCACGAGTTCTAACAGGTTTTAATAATAAAAGACCAGTGTCAGATATAGGGGGAAATGCTCAGAGATGAGAGATGAAGGAGCCCAATCCATTGCAACCTTACCTCTCAACTTCCTGGCCGGAAAGAGACTGAGTACCTGTTTCCACCTGCCTTATCGCTTTTTCTCTCCGCCCAGCCACATCACTTCCTGTCTGTCTGTACGGACCTCCAGACCTCTATGGTTAGTTAGTGCCTAGCTCCACCCTCTGATCTTCAAGCAAGCTTTATTTGTACAAACAAGATATCACCACAGTGACCTTTTCTCAGCTGTTCTGTGGAGCCAGACTGGAGGAGGACTCCTTTACTCACTTCCTGGTGGCTTGGGTTACAAGCGCTGTGATGTTGTTTTCAAACAGCTCAAGAAGGCGGAAAACAAAAGTAATTTTCAACTGAAACTCAGTAGCATAAATGCCTGCAGAGGAGACTGTATCAAGGGAACAATAGAAAGATTTGTAAGTTTTCATGTTTTGCAGAAAGGAGTTTTTAAACAGACAAGAGAAAATATCCTATTTATAATAAGTGTGAAATTTTAGTTGACAGTCTGTCCTGTGACTTGTTCTAAGACAATGTTTTCCGCACACCTGTGCCTCTCCTCTCTCTGTCAGTCCTACTGCCTTAGCCTTCTTAGTGTTGAAATTACCAGGTATGTGCACTAATATGCAGTCTAGTTGTGTTGCTTTTATAGATTAGTGGGAAATCTCTCAATAATCAAACATTTCATATTCGGATTGTGTTTCTGTTTTTTGTTTTTTCCCTAACCCAGGGCCTTGCTCACAGTAGACACATACTCTACTATGCTAAGTTCCCAACCCCCAGGGTCTAACAGCTTGAAGACAGAGGCTGCATGTGAGGTGATGTTTCAGCCCTTCAATAAAGCCTGCAAAGATGCAATCAAATATAAATGAGCACTTTTTCTAATCTTTCCTAGTCTGTGATAAACCTTCATAGAACATGAAACACAGGATGCCAACTGAATTCTATAAATGATAAATGCATACTCACTTCTAGAACTTTCAGAAAATGCAATTATACATATTTTCGTGTGTATTTATGGGTGAATGTGTCTGTGAGAATCTATATACATGTGTGCGGTGTCCACAGAGGCCAAAAGAAAGTATTGAGTCCCTGGGAGCTGGGTTCCATGTGTTTATGATCTGCCCAGTGCACATACTAAGATCCAAACTCCAGACTTCATGATAGAGCAGTAAGCATTCCTTATGCTGAGCCATCTCTCCAGCCCATTTGTGTAGACTTTGCATTACTTAATGGCAAGCCTATTCTTTGTATCAGCCAGTGTTTTCTGATAGGATTTGTGCTGTGATGTGTAAACGAGACCCAGCTTTCTGAACACTTGTTGTGGGGCTGTGGTTGTAGTTGAGTGACAGAGCATTAGGACTGTGCCCCAGATCCTAGGTTTAATCCTTAGCACCATAAAATACTTCCTGTAGGGGCTGGAGAGGTAGCTCAGCAGTTAAGAGCAATGGATGTTCTCCCAGAGGACCCAGTTTGATGTCATAACCCTCTGTAACTCCGGTTCCAGGTGATCCATCACCCTCTTCCGGCCTCCATGGGTACCACACACTTGTGGTGCACAGACATCCATAGATTCAGGCAAAGCACTAACATAAAACAAAAATAAATCTTTAACAAAAAATTGAAGTATTTTCTATGATAATTGATGTCTTAAGGATTTATTGCTGAGAAGAGATAAAAGGACCATGGCAACTCTTATAAAGGAAAGCGTTTAATTGGGGCTGGCTTACAGTTTTAGAGGTTTAGTCCATGATCATGATGAGAAGCATGGCAGCATGCAAACAGACATGGTACTAGAGAAGGAACTGAAATGTCCCCATCTTGGTTGTCAGGCAGCAGAAGGAGACTACCTACAAGTCTAGCTTGAGCATATAAGACCTCAAAGCCCACCTGCACAGTGACTCATTTCCTTCAACAAGGCCACACCTACTCCAACAAAGCCACACCTCCTAATAGTGCCACTATTTATGAACCAAGCATTCAAATACATGAGTCTATGGGGGCCATTACTAATCAAACTACCACAGTTGAGATTATTTACATTAGGAATCATTACTTCTATTAACATATGTTTTGCTTATAGTGTTACAGTAAAGTGTTTCAGTACATATTTAAAAAGTTGCAAAAATCTTAGTTCATTGGCATAAACTTATGGCAAAAACCAGAAGACTCATAAATATTCAACCTCAAGACATGCTTGACTTTTCATTAAAAAAAGGTTACTAGACTTTTATCTTGCCATCAATATTTTAAATCAAATTTGCAATTAATTAAAAACATAAGATAAATAATCTAACAAGTCAACTTGGCTTGTGTTAATGTGATGACCACTGCTCCTCTCTTCATTTGTTTGAAGCAGGGTCTCATATTTAGTTCAGGCAAACTCAAAATGATTATCATCTTGTCTCAGACTCCTCAGTACTGGGATTTTAACCATGTGCCACACTGACTAGATAAAGTGTTAATTGTATAAGAAAAGATAAGCCAGCTACCCAGAATAGAAAACCCATGAATCACCCTGTAAACTGCCGCATTTACAGGAGCACAAAATACAGAAAGACAGTAAAAGCCAGTACAGAATTCTTTTTTTTCCCCTCCTTTTTATTTATTTATTTTGCCTTTTGAGACAGGATTTCTCTGTGTATAGCCCTGGCTGTTCTGGAATTCATGTTGTAGACTAGGCTGGCCTCAAACTCAGAGATCCACCTGCTTCTGCTTCCTGAGTGCTGGGATTAAAGTTGTGCACCACTACCTCCTGGCTCATTATAGAATTCTATTTGTTATGTGTAACCTCACAGAGACATTTATGTTGGATTAAACAAATAAGATCAACATTGGATTTAAGTTAAAAATAAAGTATGCTTTGGCATGCCATTAGAGATTATAAATTGCAATGGCAATGGGATACCACACCCACATTTACTAAAATTAACTAGAATCTGGAGCCCGGGTGACACCCGAATACTGATGAAGGGTCTGAGTTCAGCAGAAACTTTTCATTAATTGCTAGTGGAACCACTATGGGACTCGGTTTGAGTTTCTTACAAAACTAAAGCATATTCCCGCAATGTGTTGTATCCATTCCATTTGTTGGTACTTATTCAAACGAGTTCTTAACGTCTATGTCCATGTAGTAACCTGTACCCAAATAGATGACTTCATTCAAAATTGCCAAACTGTGGAGGCAGCTAGGCCAATGTTAGGAACTCCACAGATAAACAAACCAGTGGTGGGATGGTCTGATGACCCAGAGGCTAAAGGCGTTTGCCACCAACCCTGATGGCCTGAGCTTGATCCCAGAAAGCACATGGTAGAAGAAAAGAGCTGACAAGTATGTCCTTTGCCTCCACGCTTACTCCATGGTACATGCATGTGCATGTATGTACACATACACACACAAATAAATTTTTAAAAAGATGTGGTATATCAATACAAAAGAATATTACTGCACTAAGAGAAACAAGCTATTTGAGTACTTTCCCCATTGCTGTGACAAAATACCTAACAGAAATTAAATAAGAAGGTATTTAACTCATGGTTTATTCATTGTGGTGTGGAGGGTACAGCAAAGCAGAACTGTTGAACTCACAATAGATTGAGAAACAGAACAGAGAGAGGCTAGAGAGATGGTCAGTGGTTAAGAGCATTGGATGCTCTTCCAGAAGGCCCAGGCTTGATTTCCAGCCCCCGAATGGCAATTCAACTACCTACAGCTCTAGTACCAGGGGAGCCAATGCTCTCTTCTAGCTTCCATGGGCACTAGATGTGTATATGATGCACAGATGTATATGCAAATAAAACACCCATATGCATAAAACAAAACAGAACTTTAACAGAATGGTGAACAGGGCAAGATGTCCCTCAAGACACCCTGCTGTAACCTCCTGGGTGTCTTTCAGAGCATCAGGATCTGAATTTAGGGGACAGTGAAGTTATTCTGGATCAAAAGATCAAAGCATTAGGCCAGGCGGCTATTGTGCTGTTGTGTGCATCTTTAGTCCCAGCACTCAGGAGCCAGCCTGATCTACAGAGCTAGTTCCAGAAGAATTAGGGCTGTTACACAGAGAAACTCTGTCTTGAAAAACCAAAAAGAAGAAGAGGAGGAGGAGAGGAAAAGAAAAAGAAGAAAGAAAAAACCCAAACATTATGTCATATGTATGAAAGATGAAAGATTTACAATGAAAATGGAACTACATTTTTATATCAGCCAACTACAAAAGACTAGGAATAATAAATGTTTGAGAAGGTAGATATGTTTAGCTGTATGTATTACATAATGTTTTGCATGTATAAAACACTACATGCTATTACTTGAAATGTGTACAACCTCCTCATACCCCTGCCATTGCTCCTTTATCCAGCTGTATTCAAACTCCTGAGATGAAGACATTTTCCTCTCCTGCTTCCAGACTGTATGGGACAACAAGCCACTGTTTCTAGTTACTGTATACAACTTTTATGTTCTTACGTATGTATCAGTTAAATTTAAAACACAGTGAATTGTAGCATAAACTATGAGTTTATTTAATTTATTTGTTTACTTTTGTTTTTCAAGATAGAGTTTCTCTGTATAGCCCTGGCTGACCTGGAATTTGTTTTGTAGAGCAGGCTAGCCTTGAACTCACAGATTTGCCTGCCTGTGCCTCCTAAGTGCTGGGATTAAACGTGTGTGCCACCACTGCCCCAGACAACTTTGGGTTTTAAATAATGTTAGGATATAAATAGCAGATTGACTAATTGGAATCCATGTACCATATTGATACAGAAACTGTATAGTCTGGTAGTGGAAAGGAGCAAGTGTACCACAACTGTACTTTCTTTAAATTTTAAAAAAATATTTATTTATTTATTATGTATACAATATTCTGTCTGTGTCTGCAGACTAGAAGAGGGCAGCAGACCTCATTACAGATGGTTGTGAGCCACCGTGTGGTTGCTGGGAATTGAACTCATGACCTTTGGAAGAGCAGGCAATGCTCTTAACCACTGAGCCATCTCTCCAGCCCTTTCTTTAATTTTTGTAAACCTAAAATTACCTTTAGAATTAGAGCCTATTGATTAAGACAACAAAAGGATTCTGTTAACCCTAAAGTTCTTGAGTGTATACAGAAGTTAAGAGAGGGTGAAAAAGTCCTTCAGGTGAGATGGTAGACTAGACACTTCCTTCCTGTGAACCAGTGAATAAAGGTCAGAATAAGGAAAAAAAGACTCTGGGGCTTGAGAGATGCTCAGCTATGGCAGGCACTTGCTGCTTTTCCAAAGGACCCTGGTTCAGTTCCCAGCACCCACATGGTGATTCACAACTGTCTATACCTTCAGAATCAAATTACCCTCTTCTGGCTTTTCAGGCCCTATATACACATGGTGCCCTAACATATACAACATTTTTTAATTTTTATTTTATATATGTAGATGTTATAGTAGTATGCATGTAGTATAACTGTATATACTGTATTGCATGCCTGGTGCCTGCAGAGGCAGAAGACATTGTATCCCCAGGAGCTGGAGTTACTGACAGTTGTGGGCCACCATGAGGGTGCTGGGAATTGAACCCGAGTACTCTGGAAGAGCAAGTGCCCTTGATACTGAATGGTCTCTCTAAAGGAAAAACAAAATTAACCAACCAACAACACAACCAGATTCTATGAACTGCCATAATGACTTTTGTAGTAAAATAATGCCAAAGGTTTCAGTATTGGCACAAGTATTCTGGAGTAATCAGCCACTTTACAAGGAGAAATACATAAAGTGGCATGCAAGTCTCACCAAGAATTCATGTTCAGGGAGTTCACAGGCCCCAGGAATGAGTGTATTTCTGTTATTTTGCTAAATGGATACAGTCTCAAACTTCTCTCTAAATTCCTGTCTCTATACCCATAGATCAGTGGAACTCTCAGTATTCATTAACCAGTGAATTCTGGTTAATGTAGAAACTTACAGCTGGTCAAAGGACACAGAATCAGACTGAGAAGTGTTTGACCACAGATAAGACATGCGTATCACAGCCCTTCTCGAGGCTTAGGGACAACTGAGAGAGTAGGTGGAAAGACTATAAGAGCCAGAAGCTGGGAAGGATCAAGCAAAATAGTGTCTTCAGGACATGGCAGGGTTAATGTATTCACAAGTTTACAGAAGCTGTGGTTGCCCACACAAGATCAAGCCAGTAGATATTCTAGCCTGAGTGGAGGGGGGTTCATGAGCCCCACCACTGATTGAGGAACTAAGGACAGCTGATGGCTTCTGGGGGAGAAAGGGTAAATTTTCTTTAAGGTGTGGTTCCTTGTAGGTTACTCATGCTCCGGTTCATACCCCACACCCAGAAGTGCAGCACAAATTAGAGTTGGGTTAATAAATAAAAGGGGACATGAGAGGGTAGGGAGGTAATATCAAAATACATTGTATGAAATCCTCAAAGAATTAATAAAAATACTTTAAAAAAAAATAAATGTTAGCCGGGCGGTGGTGGCGCACGCCTTTAATCCCAGCACTCCGGAGGCAGAGGCAGGCGGATCTCTGAGTTTGAGGCCAGCCTGGTCTACAAGAGCTAGATCCAGGACAGGCTCTAGAAACTACAGGGAAACCCTGTCTCGAAAAACCAAAAAAAAAAAAAAAAAGTTAATAAAATAGACTGTATTCCAAAACAAGAAAGAAGAGCTCAGAAACCTACTAAGGAAGTAAAAGGACACCTGAAAAGGTGGATGGAACAATGGAGAAGCAAATGGACACAGCATGAACCATGCGACATCATGTCAGAAAGAGGAAACAAGTCCACTGGTTGGTTTTGTCCTCATTGACTGCACTGATCATCGGGCCTTTCATATCAGCTTGCTGAAAAAAAGGGATAGGATCCTCCCCAAACAACTCTTCCAAATTGGAAATGATATCCAAGCCAACATATTCACAAATTGCACCACAATATCACAGGAGTGGTATTGGACAAGTAAGGCCAAAGATGATAAATCCTCAGCTATTAGACTTAAAGATACTGAAATACTGGAAACACCAAGTGGAGATTTTAGAAGTTTTCTGATAATGAGAGAGTATACAAACAAGCTGAGGAATTCAATCCAAGATCTGGGAAGGAAAGCCAACAACAAAGGGAAAAGCAAAGAGGATGAGAAAACACACACAAACCAAAAACACAATGTGGATGAAAGGAGCATCATGGGAGGAAAACTGAGTGAGGAAACTTAGAATTGGGGGCGTGAAGTGAATCAAATTAGAAACAAACAAACTGAAACAGCAGTGGAAAGCGTCACCAGCAGACATGGTGGGCCAGAGGAACAAATAGGAGGGTTGGAGGCCGAGTTTGATGAAGTCAACATCCAAATTCAATAAAATGAAATAAGTACGTCGACTTGACCACAATATCTAAAAGCTCTGATCCAAAAATCAAGAGAAAAAATTCTAAAAATTAAAAAAAGAGAAAAAGAGCAAAGACTTAAGAATCCATAAGTAGAAGAAAAAGTCTGGGTAAACACGAAAGGCATAAAGAATCTAATCAATAAAATGGCAACCAAAATTTATTGAGAAATAGACATTTAAATGCAAGGGACATTTAGAATGTCAGATGGACATGACCAAAGAGAAACTTTTCCAGAATATATAGTCAAGATGTCAAAAATGTCAAGTGAAGAAACAATATTAAAACGAAAATGCCAACTCACTAATGAAGGTGGGAAAGTTTGGATGATGTCAGAGAACCCTAAAAGCCTGGAAAGTAAATAATCAAGAACCAAGGTTATTTCAGCCACGAAGCTAGCTCTTAAAATGGGCCTAGAAATAAACTTCAGGATGCTCAGACTGAGACAACCAAGCCAGCAATACAGAAGAACATGACACAGAGAAGATAGAGTTTGAAATTACGAGATCCCAGGAAAAATAATTTCATAAGAGGAATAGATGAACAAAGAAGAGTTAGGATAGAATCCATCATGCCAATATGGTAAACTAGAAAACTGCTAATACCAATATGAGAGAAAGGGGCTAACAATAATCCAAATAATAAGGAAAAAACAACTAAAAATCACAGGAACTTATAACGTCTCTCAGTAATGACTAAACATAGACCTCGCCTCACAAGTGAAGAGATACACACTCGTTGAATAGATCCAAGGAACTAGACCCAACTAAGAATTACCTCCAAGAAACACACTGACTGCAAGCATGCGCTCCTGAGAGTCAAAGGAGGAATGCAGCCTCTCATGTGAATGGAAGCTGGAAACAAGCTTGTGTAATTATTCTGATATCTAATAAGCTTGGTTCAAATAAAAGATAAACAGGGACACTACATTATTATTATTTTTTTTTTTTTTTGGTTTTTCGAGACAGGGTTTCCCTGTAGTTTCTAGAGCCTGTCCTGGAGCTAGCTCTTGTAGACCAGGCTGGCCTCGAACTCAGAGATCTGCCTGCCTCTGCCTCCGGAGTGCTGGGATTAAAGGCGTGCGCCACCACTGCCCAGCAACACTACATATTTTAATATGTAGGCACGGATTCTCCAAAAAGTTATAATTTTTAAAACTTTTATGGATATACACTTTTGCAGAGGACCAGAGTTTAGTTCCCAGCATCCATGTCAGGTGACACACAATTGCATATCCAGCTCTAGAGAGATATGACACCACTGGCCTCTGTGGGCACCAGCATGTACCCATGAACACACACACATACACACACACACACACACACACACACACACACACACAAACCGTTTTGGCTAGTCATGTCAACTTGACACACTAGAATTATCTGAAATGAGGGAACCTAAACTGAGAAAAATGACTTCAAAAGATCCGATTGTGGGGCATTGTTTTAATTTGTGAGTGATGGGAGAGGGTCCAGCCCATGGTAGGTGGTGCCATGCCTGGGCTGATGGTCCTGGGTTCTATAAGAAAACAGGCTGAACAAGCTATGAGGAGTAACACCTCATAGTAACACCAGTAAGCAGCACCCCTCCATGGCCTCTGTATCAGCTCCTGCTTCCAGGTTTCTGTCCTGATTTCCTTCAATGATGAAAGAAATCATCACAGCAGGAAAGAAGTGTGAGCCAAATTAACCCTTTCCTCTCCAACTTGCTTTTTGGTCATGGTGTTTTGCTGCAGTAATAGAAACCCTAACTAAGTGTGTGTCTTAGAGTTTTATTGCTGTGAAGAAACACCATGACCAGAGAAACTCTTGTGAAGGAAAATATTTACTTGTGGTAGCTAGCTTGCAGTTCAGAGGTTTATTCTATTATCATCATGGCAGGAAACATGGTTCCAGACATACATGATGCTGGAGAAGGAGCTGAGAGTTCTACATCTGGATCTGCAGGCAGCAGAAGAACTCTGAGGCACACTAGTCCTGCTTGAGCGTCTGAGACCTCATAGCCCTCCCCCAGTGACACACTTCTTTCAACAACGCATCTACTCCAGCAAGGCCACGCCTCCCGAAAATGTCAGTTCCTATGAGCCTATGGGGCCATTTTCATTCAAACCACACCATTCTACTGTCTGGTTTCCATAGGTTGATAACTGTGTAATAATGCAAAATGCATTTAGTCCAACTTCAGAAGTCCCCATAGACTATAATAGTTTCAACATTGTTAAAAGTTCAAAGTGTCTTCAGAGACTCATGGCAATCTCTTAACTATAATCCCCCATAAAATCAAAATAAAAAAAGACCACATATTTCCAACATATCATGCCACAGAATATACATTACCATTCCTAAGTGGAGGGAAGGGAGCATAGTGAGGAAATGCTGCACTGAAGCAGGACTGAAAAGCAACCGGGGAGACTCCAAACTCTGCATCTCTATGTCTGATATCACAGCGCTCTTCAGATCTCCAGCGCCTCTCAGCTTTGTTGACTGCAACACACTTTTACCTCTTTGGGCTGGTTCCTCTCCATATTAGCTTGGAGCTTTCAAGACAATCCAGGCTTCACCTCACAACTTCACATAATGGCCTCTCTTGGCCTCCATGCTGGGACACCCCTGACACATGCCTGGCCTTGGCAGCTTTCCTTAGTCATAGAGGGAGATCTCATAACCCCTCTCTTTTAGCTTTGACTCTAAATCTAGAGCCACATGGCCAAAGCTGCTGGGTTCTGATGCTTGCTGAGGCTGGAACATGGCCCCCTCTTTTAATTACATCTTCACCAGCTTTCTGGTTTTGATGGTTTCCTTCACTGCCTAAGCTTGACTGTCCTTGAACTTGATCTGTAGACCAGGCTAGCTCAAATTTAGAAATGCACCTGCCTCTGCCACTGGGGTGCTGGAGTTAAAGGTGAGCACCACCACACTCTACCCTAAGCATTTTAAAAATTAATTTTCACAAACTGGAAGCTGAGGTAGGTGTAGTCTTGTCCTGAGGTTACCACTCCCTTCACTCCATCTACTCCTTTTCATGATAGGCCTTCCCAAGGGTGAGTGACTACACTAGTTACCATAGCTTTTCACCAGGACACCCATAGACAAATGTCAGCCAGGCAGGGGTCCTGACCCTTAGCCATCCCTCACCCTCCCTTTTTGATTATAAAAACTGAACCCCAACTGAGCTTGGGGTTCTCAGATCACTCCAATACATTGGACACACAGTGTAGTAGGAGGCTGCTTGTTTCTGACTGCTCAGCCCCGAAATAACTACACAGAAACTATATTAATTACAGCACTTCTTGGCCTATTAGGCATATTTCTAGCTCACTCTTTTTTTTATTTTTTGGTTTTTCGAGACAGGGTTTCTCTGCAGCTTTAGAGCCTGTCCTGGAGCTAGCTCTTGTAGACCAGGCTGGTCTAGAACTCACAGAGATCTGCCTGCCTCTGCCTCCCAAGTGCTGGGATTAAAGGCATGCACCACCACCGCCCGGCTTTCTAGCTCACTCTTATCTCTTAAATTAACCCATTTCTATTATTTTATATTTTACCATGAGGTTCGTGGCCTACTGGCAAGGTTCCAGCTGGCAGCTTGCGTCTTTCAACCAACCGACAAACCTTTACAGGGCACAAGACCATTGTCCCACAGCACTCCCCACCTCCTTTTCTTTTTTCAAAACAAGAACTCTGACTCGAACCTCTTTTGTTTAGCTTTCTTTCCTGACCATTATCCATAACAACTTGTAACCGACATTCTAAACAAAGGCAAACATCCATAGTCCATTTTCTGGGAAGTGGGCATAGTTTTCTAGGCTTCTTCGGGGCACTGATAATTTTTTTTTTTTTTAATTTTTCGAGACAGGGTTTCTCTGTGCCTTTGGAGCCTGTCCTGGAACTAGCTCTTGTAGACCAGGCTGGCCTCGAACTCACAGAGATCCACCTGCCTCTGCCTCCCGAGTTCTGGGATTAAAGGTGTGCACCACAACTGCCCGGCGGGCACTGATAATCTTATGGGACCTAAAGAAAATTTAGGATTATGGTCAAGTCCTGATTGGAATACTCTTTGCGGCTTGATCATCTCAGCCAGCAGTCTTGAGGCTGTTCTGGATATAGAATTCAGAGGAAACTCCAACAGAGGTTCTCTTAAACATTGGATTATCTGGGCCATCTGCTTCTATTGGAGATTTTCCAGAGGGTCTTCCTTGAGCAAACCCGATTTTTCTTAACCCAGAATGAATTCACAGCTTCTCGTTTCTTGTGGAAACAAAAGCAAAACCTCTTCTCCAAAGTAACATAACTTTTGACTTAAATTTTGAAGTAACAACATTTTCAAAATATATATGTTGTATTAATCAAATGTCTTTTAGCAGGTGTTCCTTCCTTAGCCATCAAACCATTCAAAGACAACTCAATAACATACAGTATCAAGATTCTCTGTGTATTTTCCATCTTTATGTGGCTTTATTTTAAACTCTATTTCTTTTATTTTTACTTTTAATTTTTAGTTTTTAAGACAGAGTTTCTCTGTGTATCTTTGGCTGTCCTGGAACTCACTCTGTAGACCAGGCTGGCCTTGAACTCATAGAGATCCCCATGCCTTTGCCTCCCAAGTGCTTGGATTAAAGGTATATGACCCCACACTCAACTTCTTTCTCTCTCTCTCTCTCTCTAAAGGGCTTTATCCTTTTCCATTTCTCTCCCAAGTCTACATATATTTTTAAGCACACTGTAAGCCATTTTGAGGTTTTCTTCATCTGAATCTATCTTTGCTATATGTCTCTCTTTTTCTGACCACATGAATCTTTAATTTGCTAAGTGATATGGCTAAGATTAAAGCCGTGGCTTTGATGGCTGGATCCATTCCTTAGCTTTCTGAGAGTCTAGCCTCATGGTGGAGGTACTGGCTGGAGCCGTGTTTATTGCCACAACTCTATGGAGTTTCAAGGTCCCTGCCACCACCAAGAAGCATGCTGTTGGCTATTCATAAACACCATTTAAGTGTTTGGTGGTGAGGCCTCTTAAAGATCTGCAAGCTTTTTGTAGCTGAAGCTGAGTCAGGAAGCCTCTCTTAAATGAGACATGCTTGCCTCTAGCAAACAGAGCCCACCTGAGAAAATGCTGCTACCAAGGTTTTAAGTGGATTTATTCGTCCACGTTGGCACCATTATGTTGCCAGAGCTTTCTGTCCTGCCCAGGCCCACAGTCATTCAGTCCCAAAGAAATACACAGAGGTCTATATTAATTATAAACTGGTTGGCGTATTAGCTCATACTTCTTATTAACTCTTACGTCCTACAACACAGAGAGTCTGAGTTTTCAAATTTGTGTAAGAATAAAGGGTCTTTACTTTTACAAACGTACTCAGACTCCCAGTTGGCTCTGGGGGGACTCTGTGATCTGGGCACAACATTTGGTAGCTCATCTGGGATCCACCAAGCCCACCAGGACCACCGCCCTGTGGAGCCTCCATAATGGCAGGAAGCATAGTGGCATATAGACAGACACGGTGCTGGAGAAGGAACTGAGACGTCTACATCTGGATCATTAGACAGCAAGAAGAGGTTGAAGAGGCTGAAACATACTAGACCTGGCTTGAGCTTCTAAGGCCTCAAAGCCTAACCCCCAATAACACACTTCTTCCAATACCACACCTTCCAGTAGCTAGTCATCTATAATAATCAAATTTGTAGTCATATTAGGCATGTTTTCAAGTTTAAACAGATATTTTTAGATATATTTTAAATAGACACTCTGCAAGCACCTCAAAGATCTACAGAATATGGAATTTAAGATTTTCACTAAATCACCTAAGGCTTTTCATGACTATGAGACATGATTGATTGCTCCTGGCAGCACCAATCTACTTTATAAAAGGAAGATGTGTATCAAAGAACTTCCATACGGAGTTTGCTTTTATTGTGGCAAAGGTAACCATTTGGGCAAGAAACACCTCTTGCCTTGACTGCTGACAGTGTGCTGTACAAACTAGACAAGCAGGACACAAAGGAAAAGACTGTTGAACATTGCCAAGATAAGGTGGGACAGTCCTTCAGAGTTCCTGCTTCATAAAAAAGTCTGCCAGATATTCCAGGCCTGTATCCTGAAGATTGTATGCTCTAACACTGCAGAGAAAGCTCAGGTGACTGACTGTCCAATGAGCCAGACAGATGGAGTAGGGCATACAGAAAAGGTAAAAAGGCTAGAGGCAAAACATTAAGAGAAACAGGTTAAGTTGTAAGAGCTAGGAAGAGACATGCCTAAGCTAAGCTGAGCGTTCATAACTCATAAAAGTCTTCATGCCGGGCTGGAGAGATGGCTCAGAGGTTAAGAGCACTGATTGTTCTTCCAGAGGTCCTGAGTTCAATTCCCAGCAACCACACAGTGGCTTACAACCATCTGTAACGAAATCTGATGCCCTCTTCTGTCCTGCAGTCATACATGCAGGACAGAACACTATATACATAATAAATAAATCTTAAAAAAAAAGAAGTCTCCATGTCATGATTTGGGAGCTGATTAGTGGCCTTAAAACCAAATCTAGTACAGGGTGTGGTGGTGCACGTCTTTAATCCCAGCACTCAGGTGGCAGAGGCAGGCAGGTTTCTGTGAGTTCAAGACCAGCCTGGTCTACAAAGAGAGTTCCAGGACAGCCAGGACTGTCACAGAGAGAAACCCTGTCTCAAAAATAAAATAAAATAAAATTTAAAAAATATGAATGGATGAAGAAAATGTGGTGTTCAGTGGAATTTAATGTAGCTGTAAAGAAAGATGAAATGATTAATTGCAGGAAAGTGGATGAAACTGGCCATTAAGTAAAATAAGCCAAACTCATAATAAGTAAACACGGTTTATTTATGCAAAACCTAGATTTAAAATGATATACGTGGAGGCTAGAAAGAAGATGTCTCACTGGTGAAGAACATTGGCTGCTCTTGCAGAGGACCCAGGTTCAGGTCCCAGCACCCACATGGCAGCTCACAACCATCTGTAACTCTAATTCCAGGGGATCAAATGCTGTCTTTTGGTCTCTGTGTGCTGTAGGCACATACACATTGCCTATAAATGTATGCAGCCAAAACACTATACATAAAATATATTTTTTAGCCTAATAAAAGAATGAATACAAAACAAACTAAATAACCCTACCAGACAATCTTACGCTGGGGATGATTGCTATTTTGAAATTACAAAGTAGCTTCCTGCTTTGGGGATAATTTTAGCCTTTAATAAACACTTCAGGGACTAGTTTCCACACAATTTCTGGAGCTGTGCTTGTCCAGGCTGGTTCATGCAAGCTATTTTTAGATAGTCAATGAAGAGCAGAGGACAGAAATTGAAAACACATATAGAAACCTTCACAGGACTTGACAGCGCTGCGGTGTATCTGTTTCATCTAAGAATGAACTTCCGGCTTATAAAATGTATTGTTTGTAAAGTCACTCTTCTACTAAGTCGTCTTCATTGTATTTTGTACAAGGATCCATCCTTGACATTAAACACAGTTTGCGCCTTCAGCACAGTTTGAGACAGTCTGTCTGGTGTGTCGAGGGATACTCGATCACACTCTGAACCCTGAGTTTGTATTTGCATTAATACAATTAAATACAATTAACCATGAGTCAGGTGTCTGTGTTAGCAACTAGTTGACAGAAAGTAACCCTAGTGCCTCAGAGGGCATCCGGGAGAGATAGGCACAGGATAGTGGAGTAGATTTGGAGTGGCGCATGTTTTTCTGGTTTTAAGTGGAAGCATGGATCTTCTGTGGATGCCTACAAGGAGAGAGGGTTAGCGTGTTGCTACTCAGCCTTCCTGCGTTTCCAGGTGTAAAGCAGGAAATCTGGGGACTGTTTTTACCTTTTATTAAATCAAAGATATGCACAATGATTACAAGACAGAAGGAGGAATCTGCTCTCCAGCCGCTCTGCCCCCGCACCAGCTCTCCACCGCTCCACAGGAATCTTTCTCAAAGGGTCAAAGGGAACATCTGCCAGTTCCACACCATGGAGGAGGAATGGAGGGGTTAAGGGGGTGGGTGGAGTGGGGAGTGTCCCCAGTTCTTATCCGGTCAGGTACCCAGAGAAGACCATGCCCATAGGGCTTAGTCACCCCAATACCATTGACTTAATCTGAATTCCCACAACACTGGTTCTCATCCTAGCCTTTGAATCTTAAGTCTTATTCATAAATAGAATGATAGAGTGTTAAAGCTACCTTAGTAGCAGCAGCAGAGCCGGTGCCTGCGGGGGACAGATTTCCCATTAGGCTGCAGCCTGAATGACCAGGTCGCTGCTAGAGAAGCGTGTCAATAACTCTGGAGTTGCCAATTGCTGGCTGAAATAGCAGTAGATTAAGGCGCGGTCACTGCACCCTAAAGGGCTTAGTAAGTGCCTCGCTTATTTCTGCCTGCACATTTAGTCAGAACATCCTTGTTTTCATTTGAGAAGTGAGAACATTTTATAATTTAGTAGCTTCCTTTTCAACCTCATTATCGGTATAGTGCTTAAACCATTGTTCAAATAAGACAGCTCTTGGCTGTCATAATTTTTTCCCTGTTTGGCATCTTTTGGCTTTGACTTAGCCAGTGGCATCGCTATTTTTGGGCTTCTTCTTCCCAAAGCCTTCCTAGGTCTAAGAACACTCAATGTGGGCAAGAAAACAGATTCTATTCCTAGTCAAAGGTAAAAAGCCGTTTGCGCAGGACCCGCTAAGACCTTTAGTCCCAGTCCTAAACTCCACCAAGGCGCGGAGAGATGACTCGCAGCCATCTATAAAGGCATGTGCTATTTTCATCAATGCAATGTGTGTTTGTCACAGAAAATGGCGACCGAAGAAAAGGCCGAGCTTAACTCTTCTTCCACGACCCCCCTGAGCTCTGCAGAGGGCATCCCTCACAGCTCTTAGCTCTATCTGCTGATTCCTATTTCCAAGTTTGGTGGTTTTGTTTTTGCTGGTTTGTTTATTTGTTTCGTATTTGTTTTTATCTAGACAGGGTTTTTCTGTGTACCCCTGGCTGTCCTAGAACTTGCTCTGTAGACCAGTCTGGCCTTTATTTCAGAGCCGGCTGCCTCTGCCTCCTGAGTGCTAGGATTAACAGCGTGTACCACCATGCCTTTATTTCCCAGTATTTTTTAAAAATGAGGTATTGCTGGACAAGTGATTCAGTGGTTATGGTCACTTGTCGCTCAGCAAAGGGCACAGGTTCAATTCCCACGACCCACAAATTCCTTTCCAGAGGATCTGACTCCCTCTTCTGGCCTCCACTGGTACTGCACAATGCAGACAGAACATGCAATCAATCTATCTATAGAGCGTTTTTTGAAATTGGAGGTACTGGGCTGTCAAGGTGGTTCAGTGGGGACACCTTCTGCCAAGCATAGTGACCTGAGTTCTGTCCCTCACACCCATGAGCGTCCTCTGGCTTTCTATACAATGGAACCGCTTGGTGGTCACTTTGATGCTGAGTCCAGGTGCTAGAGCTCCATTAGATATTAGATTTGCACATATTTTCTCCCATTCTGGGGGTTGGCTTCAGTTTGAAAAGGATTCATGTGCATGAGTGTTTACCTGTTGTCTGTCTGTGGACCACATGTGCAGTGCCTGCGGAATCCGGAAGAGGGCATCAGAGCCCCTGGAACTGGAGTTACAGATGTCATCGTGTGGATGCTGGGGACCAAATACCAGTCTTCGTAAGAGCAACAGTAGCTCAGAATCTTTGGACCATCTTTTTGCCACTTCTCTTTTTTGACGGTATCATTCAATGTACAATTTAAAAAAAAATTTAAATAAAGTCCAATTTGCCTGTTTTTTTCCTTTTGTGAATCCTGACTAATTTTACTTTGAAGTGTATTTTGTCAAATATTAGAATACCTGCGCCTGCCTGCTTCCTAATTTTATTTCCTTGCACACCTTTTTTTTTTTAAAATTCTTTCACCTTGAGGTGGAATCTGTCTTTGATGTGAGGTATGTCCTTGGGGATAGCAAAAGGATAAATCTTCTTTTATACCCCAGTTTCTTATTTTATGTCTTCTTTATTGAAGAATTGAGAAGTTATTATTAAGAGAAGTTTGTTAATTTTGCCATTTTGGCTGGTTGTTGGTGGCACATGCCTTTTATCCCAGCACACAGGAGACAGAGGCAGGTGGATCTCTTTGATTTTGAGGCCAGCCTAGTCTACAGAGTGAGTTCCAGGACAGCCAAGGCTACACAGAGAAGTGCTGGTTTGAAAATAAAAAAAAAAAGTCATTTTGTCGATTTTGTGGTGGTTTCTTAGACTTTTTTTGACTAATCATCCTGGTATTGTTTATTTATTCCCTGGGACCTTTTGAGTATATGTTAATATATATTAATATAACTTTCTCTTCATCCTTTGTAGAGTTGGTTTTAATGCTCATAACTTTTTTAAATCTGTTTTTAATCATGGCAGCTCTTATTTCTTCTTATTTTTAGTACTTTTTCTGGGCAGCATAGTCTGGGTTGGCAGCTGTGTCTTTTGGAACATGGAATAGATCTTTACAAGCCCTGCTGACCCGGTTTTCACTGCACTGCCCATGCTGGTCTCATATTTGCAGCCATCATCTGTGAATCCCAATGGTGAGAATAAGACCACCACCACAATTTGAGCCAGATTTGAAGCAAACTTGACTTTTTGTTGGAGTGCACCCAAGAGCACACAACTTGATCTGCATGGTTGTTACCTTGAGTTTGGGGCTTTTTGTCTTTTTGGTGTCCCAGCCAGGAAGTAATGGCCAGTTCAGTTGGTAGCCAGATGGCCTCCAGCAAATGGACAATTCCATATTTATTTTTAATAGTCTTTCCCTCTGAGGTACTAAGCTCCCCCCCCCCCCGTTTATAAATCTGTCCATGAACATGAGTCGTGGCAAAAGCATATTGGCTGTCTGTGTAGATGTTCACCTTCTCCCTTCACCCCATCTTAAAGCCTGTGTCAGAGCAATTATTTCTGCTCTCTGGGCAGATGTGCCTCAGGCAAGGCTTGTGCCCAAATGACCTTCTTCTGGACTGTAACCACCGCCACCCTGCACCCAGGTTCCTTCTTGAATGAAGCTGCTGCCACCTGTGTAGGGATCTGTAGCCCTAGTAGTGAGAGAAACATCCCTCAGATCAGGCCGCATACCTTGGGTGACATTCAGCCTCTCCAGGCAGCCATGGATGGGCTCCTCAGGGTTGACATCTGTCAGCAGAGTGGTGGGGATTCATGGCCAAGGATTTATCAAGAGGCCGTCTGTCTGAAAGATTTATGGTGGCGCGACCCTGGCAGGTCCCCTGGTGGGTAGGAGACCATGGCAGGAGTGAGCCGTCATGCAGAGAGAGCTTGGGTATAGAGTTTATTTAATGGGTAAAGGGATTATGGAGTGAAGAGATAAAGATAGAGAGATAGGGAGAGAGAGGAGAGAGAGAGAGAGAGAGAGAGAGAGAGAGAGAGAGAGAGAGAGAGAGAGAGGAGAAGGGGGCAGTAGAAGGACAAAGAGAGAGATAGAGAGAGTGGGGAAGAGAAGATGCAAGATTGGTGGAGATTCGGGGCGGGCAGAGCTTGTCTGCTAAAGGGACAGGGTACCCAGGTGACAGGGACACTGTCCTTATCTAAAAGAAGGGCTCGGTGCTGAGTCAGATGGACATTAGACATCCTCCGACTGGTGTCATCTCTCAGAGGACTTCCACAGCGTGTGCAGTTGTTACAGTTAGAATCTGCCCCAACATGAACTTGACGGTTTCTTTTACAAGAATCGCAGCGGCTGCAATGGCTCTTAAACAAGGGGACATCCAGGACTACAGGATCAGGCTCTTTGAGATGTGAGTTCTTGGCCTTCTGACATAACAAAAGCCTCCCACAAGGCTGAGTCTGGACTCTCTGGTCTGTGGCTGTTCTTTCATGGACATGAAGATGAAAGGGCTTGGAGACATCAGGGAGAGCTGATGCAGGGGGAGGGGGCTGTACCAAGAAATAAAAAAAATCTTATAAAAACATCACGTGGTCACCATGTGATTAGGGAGGGGACAGGGAGGGGTCAGGGGAGGTAAGAGCGGTCTCTAAAATAAATCAAGGTCATGGGTCGGGGAAGGTCAGGTTCCAGAAAACAGAGTAACTTAACTCTCACAGTAAATAGAAATTTATTTTTAAAATTACAGCACAATGGCTCCTGCCTTAAAAGTGGAGTCAGGCAAGTTCCTCACACCCTGCCCCAGACTCCTCAGTGCTCGGGACACAGGCATAAACCACATGTCCTTTAATTTGATGCTGCCTTACATACAATTATTTTCTAAATTTCATACTGCTTGATGCTAGTATTTGTTGGGCCAAAATTATCTTAGGGTCTGTACTTCAAGGCCTTTAGGACAGAGAAAAGCCTGGCTCGAGTTTGAGTGAGAATGAGACAGCAAAAACTAGGTAGACGCCCCTCCAGCGAGAGGGTGGGTTTGGCTGCCTCTCATTGGCTGGAGGTATCCCCACGTCACACCATGTCACTTAAGCTATATAAGCTGACACTCACAGTAGGAAACTGAGTTCCTGCTTGACTCGAATCTCTATCGTGTCTGATTGTTCTTCATCGTGCGGCTGCAGAATGGGCACTCACCTTTCCCTGGGGAATAAGGAGGCTCAAGAAGCGAGCAGAATTCATACTGATTTCCCTAAATTCATTAACTGTCTTAGCTATGGTTTTTATTGCTGTGAAGAGATGTCATGATCATGGCAACTCTTACGAGAAAAACATTTAATTGGTTATAATTTCAGAAATTCAGTCCACTATCATCATGACGAGGAGCATGGGGCATGCAGGCAGACATGGTGCTGCAGGAGTAGCCGAGAGTGCTATCTCTTACAGGCAAGAGGAAGTTGAGACTCTGAGCAGTATCCTGAGCGTAAGAGGCCTCAAAGCCTACACACTTCTTGCAACAAGGCCATACCCACCCCAGCAAAGCCACATCTCCTAATAGTGCCACTCTCTGTTATTAGGATTCAGGCATTATGCTGGCCTGCCCTGTCAGCTGGCAGGATGTACCCAGGCGGTACCCTGTCCAGCCCAGGGTCCTATTCCCTATGCAAACGCGAAGGTTCCTTTCAGAGACAAGCTCTGCCCATTTCTGCCCTCTTTCCTTCCTGCTGCTCCTCTGAAGGGACAGGCAAGACTTTTCCGTCTCTTCTCTTATCTCTCTCTGTCCGTCTTACTTTCTCTTCCCTTCTCTCCCTTTCTTTTACCCACTCTCTTGCCTTCTCCCAATAAAACTCTTCACTTAAGTTCTGCCTGCATGGCGTATTCTGTCACCCGCTGAGGTTTGGACCCACCCGCGGTGGGACCTGCCACAAAAGTCTCTCATGTGTGGTCCTTACCCACCTTGGGACCCACTAGGGTCTCAATTGCACCGTTTTACAACGTTTGGTTTGGTTCAGTGACCTCCAGGCTCTCTCCGACCCAAGGCATGCAGGGGTCCTGGACTCTGGCTGATGACCCGGCCCACTTTCCAATTACCTGTCCACTGAGATACTGCGCAGAACACTGGGCAATTGGTGAGTTCACCTCCACCCAGCCACCGCCTTCGGGGCTATGGCTGGTCCCTTTTCCTGGCAAACTTCCCATGAGCGAGGCTTTTGGGCCCAGTGCCCTAGCATTGCATTCTCTAAGTGGTGCCTTCATTTCTTGGACCTACAGACCCTTTTGGCTTCATGCCTTTCGGGCTACAAACCCCCTTTTCGGCCTCGTGCCTTTCGATTCTGCATTCTTCCGGTGCCCTTGGCCCCTGATACTTGTTGACAAATAATGGCCGGATCCAGTCACTTGTCTTTCTGCCTCACCTGTGGGAAGCAGGTTGACAAGACGATGCGCATTTCTCATTCCTGCCAGTGGACAGTTAAATGGGAAGAATTACAGTACGTGGCTGGGTGCCATCTTGGCTACCACCATCTTTGCCATTTGTTTTTGTTTGAGGTTAGGACAGTGGGAGCCGCAGACTTGTGAGGTTCTGCCCCCCCCCCCCCCCGCAGTCTGCCCGCCCCCACCAGGGCAGTTATGTCACCTTTATGTCAGTAGTTGTGCTTTCAAAAGTTACTCTTACACTGACTCTTGCATATGGCGCATTTGCATGATGGTATTCACACTGGGACCCTACCTACAGCAGATCTGTTTCCTTCCACCTGCGGTGAATCTGCTTTCTCATTCACTGGTGGCTTGATTCTCCACTTTCTTTTTCTCTCTCTATTAGCTTTATGTGTGAATGTAAGCTAGTTTTAACACTGTATGTATGCATGTATATAAGTATATGTGTATGCAACTTAAATTCAACTGTGTGTATTTGTACATGTACTTACTGTTAAAAATGTTTTAAGTATTCCTAATGATGAGCTAGCTCTGTTCATTGTATCTCCTTCTATTCTAAGGAAACAATAAGTCTCAAATACTTTAAATTGGTATGTACTTTTAAGTTTAAGATTATAAAGATCTATTTCAGATTAACTAAAGCTATTAGAGATTTGCACTACCCAGCCTTCCCTGTAAGATGTTCATTATTTTCAGTTTTTACTGTTACGATTCTCTTGCAAAATTCTCTTCTTCTTTGTCCTTTGCAAGTATAAATCTCACCTGTTAAAACCAGATACAGTCAAGCTAGAGGACTCTGGGTAAAACATTTCTCCACAACCCCTAAGCTTGGATCCAGCTCTCCAGGAAGGTCCTACACACTTATCTATACCCAAATATATGCCCAACAGACAGCCCTCAAATGCTCAGAGATCTGGGGAATATGGCATTTAAATGTTTAATTAAAAACACCCTTCATAACAGAAAAACAGGCTAGCTCCTGGCACCATCCCCACGTCTCCAAAGGAGATGGATGGGGCACAGAAGAGCAACCCATCTGTAACTCGCTGCAAGTGAAAGCGCTAGCCACTGAGCAAAACTGCCTTTCACCTCGACTGCTGCAGACCTCTTTAGACCACGGACAACAGGACACTGGGGAATGGACTGCCTTGTTGCCCGGGGCAAGGTAAGCTGGTCTTTCTACAAACTTCAAATCCACAGGATCTTCTGAAGCCTGTCAGGCCCTGTGCTGCCAGCCGAAAGATGTTGCCCTAAGTTCTGCCTTCAGTGACCATGGAGGACCCCGAGGTGGCTGTCTAGGTACCCAATCAAGTAAGTTCTCTGTCATTTTTAAATCAATAACTCAGGTAAAATTTATCCTTCTCAAGATCCCTGATGCAGTTTGACAACTGATCGCTTTGCCAGCTAACAGCAGGAACCAAGACACAACTTACCTCATTACCAGGCTCAGCTAACAAATAAACACACAAAACAGATTTCTCCTAAATGTTAAGGTGATGTCATAATAATGGAAAAGGAACAGGTGCTTTAAGGTTTATTTATGTAAAGACATGCAACGCTTAAGACGTGAGGATCTAAGGAGGCTTTGGGGTCTAAGAAGATATTTTAAGGTATGTAAATGCAAGTTATTAAGATGTGTACGTGCAAGTTATGAAGGTCTGAGAAGAAAAAACTTAAGTCATGACAAAGGCAAATGATTTGAGACGTTGGAAAGAATAAAACATGTTCCAGATTTCTCTCTTTCATTATGCTACTGCTTTATTAGGACTCCCAGGGTCCATAGTCTTAACATTAATCAATAAAATTCTGATAAGCTAATAATCTAGCTCTGGCAAAGTACTACCACTATCATAATGGCAAGATCAAGATTTTAAATTCCCTTCGGTGGTTTCCTAACTATAGACCTCAAAGATACTTTTCACTGTGCAAAAAAACATCTGTCACACTCATTTCTAGCATAAATATACTGCCATTTAAATTTCAGTACAGATTATAAACAGTGGAAATGCTAATGTGTTTAAAACTTATGTTTTCATAAACTCAAAGAATTGCTTTAAATTTGAGGGAACCGATTTGGAGGACTCGCCTCTAACAGGTCAGATGTACCCCTCCTTCAATTACCAGGCTCCAAGAACCCAAGCCTCCCCCACCTTCCCCAGTTAACCTTATATAGTCAATCTATAAATTTTCCTGGTTCTGCTGGGTGGTGGTGGCACATACCTTTTCTCTCAGCACTTGAGAGGCAGAAGCAGAAGGATCTCTGTGAGTTCAAGGCCATCCCAGTCTACAGAGTGAGTTCCAGGACAGATCCCAAAACCTTGTCTTAGGACTCCTATTCCCTACTACCAGAACCATGAACCTAAAAGTTTCAAATGTATATTCAAGATTTTTTTTTGGGGGGGGGTTCGAGACAGGGTTTCCCTGTAGTTTCTAGAGCCTGTCCTGGAACTAGCTCTTGTAGACCAGGCTGGCCTCGAACTCAGAGATCTGCCTGCCTCTGCCTCCCGAGTGCTGGGATTAAAGGTGTGTGCCACCACCGCCCGGCTTCAAGATATTTTTTTTTAAAACTCCTTAACTTTACCTGTGTCCCTAGTTTATCTGTCCCAGCAGATTTCAGATCAACTACAAATTGCTCCAGCAATTCAGCTGCTTCCTTGGAATCTACATCCTGGTCCAGCCTCAAAGACTATACTTCCCTAGCCTCAGATCGTCCTGCAGAACCTGGACATCCACCGGACACAGCCTGCTCCTCCCAGCCTTGGCTATCAACTCAGCGTCCTTGGGTCCCCAAACAATGACGCCCCAGTGTCAGCAGGAAGCACCCAGAGAGAAGGCACCCACTTACCCAATACCCAGTGACCCAATCTGATGGAGGCACTTTATAAGCCAAGTCTCTCTCTTCTCAAATGACTCTAGCTTGTGTCAAATTGACACAGAGCTAACCACACGCCTACCTATAGGACCTGTGTGGCCCAGCATATCTTCAGACAAAGTGATGCAGCCCTTTGAAGTTAATGAACAGTATCCTTTTGGAATGTTGCTGCCGTTGTAGCAGGTGGGAACGGGCTTGTGTCAGACTACACACTGGCTTTTAAAAACCTGCTTCAAAGGTGGTACTGAAGGGACACTAGTCCACTTGAGCATGCAGTCCAGTCTGTGGGGCATTTTACTCGCTGACATGGAAGGCCCAGCCCACTGTGGTCTTCCTCACCCTGGGCAGATGGCACAGGCTGGGCTACTATGGTAAACTAGTCAATAAGCAGCACTCTATGTCCCCTGTTTTGGTTTCTGAGTCTAAGCTGCCCTGGCTTCCCTCAACCCTGGACGGTGATCTGGACGTGTACGCCATGCAGGCGCTCTCTTCCCTCAGCTGCCCTTTCTCATGGTGTTTGTCAAAGCGATAGAAACCAAACTAGGCCATTTAGCATGACATCACTAGAGCAGGGCAAGGTGCTCAAAGGAGGAGTTTCACGACTGGCAGGCAAATAGTTCCCTCTGCCACATCTAACTTGTCGGATCCGTTTCTCCTGGAACCCTCCAGCCTCACCTCTCCTTTACTTCCTGTGGGCGCTGGCTGTCTTTCCACAGCAACAGAAATCCTAACCGAGACCCAGCGAAAGGGTTCTTGGGTCACCCCTCCTGACATGCGGACACAGAGCAATAAAACACCATCATGACGCAGAGAGCAAGCCCCTTTAGACACTGACTATGCCACTGTGTGTTCTTGGTCACTCACATGGTGGGTCACAGCCATCTGTATCTGTAGTCCCATGGGTTCTGATGCCCTCTTCTGGCGTACAAATGTACATACAGACAAAACACCCATGTACATAAACTACATGAATAAATAATTCTTTAAGAAAGAAAAAAAAAATCACCCAGCTAATGGCATTTTCATTATATCAAGTTGAATAGACTAAGCCCCCCTTTTTCTTATCATTCATGTTAATTGTGGATTCTTTTGTTTTTGATTCTCCCTGTGTATGGACCCTGCTAAGGCCAACACAAAGGCACCGTGGCCTGGCTCTGAGTAACAGGGACTTTTCTGTAGCATCAGGAGACAATAGCCTAGTTGTCTAGTTGTCACTGGGCAGCGCCTAACGTCGGTGTCCACAGACTGTTTCCCTGCTGTCAGCTGGATGCGCTGCAGAAACCTCCAGTGTCGGCCACAAGTCAGGGAGCTGGGCATGACAGTTAATTAGGATACAAAGCTAGGCTGCTGAAGCTATCCAAATGGTGATGGCTTGAAAAACAAAGGCAGTCTCCTGCCTTTGTCATCCTCTGTCAGGATGGATAAATGAACTGATTGTTCCCGAGCAGCCATTCAGGGTGCTTTTCCTTCAGCTGAGTTGTACGTGAGAATAATAGCTCCCCCACCCAGCATAAAGTATCACCTAGAACAGCAGTTCACAGCCTGTGGGTTGTGACCCCACTGGAGGTCGCCTTTCGGATACCCTGCATGCCATAACTTACATTATGATTCATAGCAGTAGCAAAAGTACAGTTATGAAGTAGCAACAAAATAATCTTATGGTGGGGGTCACACAACATGAGGAACTGTATTAAAGGGTCACAGCATTAGGAAGGTTGAGAACCACTGACTTAGAATATTGTTATAATGAATATTATAATATAATGAATATTGTTATATTGTTATAACTCAGGCCTATCTCTGATATACTGGAACGTCTGGGTAGGGCTTAGCACTTTCATAGGCTGTCTGTGATTTTGAACCAGGTCAAGGGTGAAGAAGCATGGTTCAGCTGGGTATGATGGCACATACCAGTATGTCCATTAAGGGAAAGCTAGAGAGAAGGGGATTTTCATGAATGTGAGCCCAGCTTGTGCTATATAGGAGTTTCAGACTGCGCTACACAGAGAAACCATGTCTCAAAAACCAGCCAACTAGTCAGCAGTACCCCAAGCAAAACACCACACCAGCTATGTATGGTGGTGCACACCCTTAGTCCCATCACTGGGGAGGCAGAGGCAGGGGGATCTGAGTCTGAGGCCATCGTGGTCTACAGAGCAAGACCCTATCTAACAACAACAACAAACACGCACAAAAACGCACACTGGGTTAGGGCCTTCTCTGCTACGTGGTAAAATTGGGGTTTAAAAATGGCCCATGCTCTATCTCAAAGAAAAAATAAAAGAGCAGGGCAGACTTGGTGGTGCACTCGAGAAACAGAGGCAGGCAGGTGGATCTGGTTTGCAAAGCGCGTTCTAGGACAGCTAGAGCTACATAGAGAAACCCTGTCTTGAAAAAAACAAAAACCAAAAAATGGGGCAGGGGATAGGAAAAGAGCAATTTAGGTGCAGATGCGTCTGCTTTCGCTTCTCCGGTCAGAACCTCAGCTGAAGGTCACACTCAATCGTGACTGGCCTGGATGTGCTTCCTGGTTGCAATTCCACGGATGATAACTCAGCTGTCATGGAAGAAAGCAGGGTGCATTCAGATGGACAAAAAGTGGGAACAGCAGGAAGGGTCTAGGGCATGCATCGGCAAGTTACCTGCAACACTACTACTCGCATTTCAGAGCCTTGGGCCTTTCTGGGTCAATTTCCCAAGGAGGAGAGGAACACAGGAAGAGTTCCTAAACTACCGGTTCTGGGGTTAGTTAATGGACTTTTGTACAGATTTTAAGTCACTGCTTTCTTATATAAATCATTTTTTGATTTTTATTTTATGTGCATGTGTGTTTGCCTGCATGCATGTATGTGCACTGTGTCTGCAGTGTCAGTGGAGGGCAGTGAGAGCATTGGATCGGCCTTGTTTTAACTTCCGCACCAATGGCTGCACCTTAATCTACTGCTGCTTCAGCCAGCAATTGTGACTCCACTGTTACCTGCGGACTTCGCTCACAGTGACCTGGCCTCGTACGCCATAGCCTGGCAGGAATTCTGTTCCCACCGGCACCCCACTGCTGCTACCTCTAAAGGTAGCTTTAACTAAATCTCTATCATTCTATTTATAAACAAGACTCAAGATTCAAAACCTGGGGTGAAAATTTGCTAGCTAAGAGAGGTTGGGTCACAACTAGCTAACCTTTTTCTCCTTGCTGGCATCTCCGAAAGACCCGGACTTCTGCTCCACCAAACCAGAAAAGGCTGTGCCATTCCAAATCCCTTCCTACTCCTGATGCCCTCCGATGCTCTATGATTACTTTATACCAACTAGTTGCTAACTCAGCCTTCTGACCCAAGGTTAATTTTATTTAATTAATGGAAATGCAAATGCGGGGTTCACGGTGTGATGAAATATCCCCCAACATTTCCCCCTTTATGTATAAATAAAAAGTGAAGCTATATATAATAAGAAAATCATCAAGTAAGGATTATATTCACAATGTCTAGTTCATTTGTATGTGCCAAAATCAGAAAAAATACTGTCTATCCTATTTTGGTGAGTACAAAGTTTGAACCTAATTTACTTTCTATCCTAACGTATTACCAACCCAAAACTATATTTTTAGACCTCAAAACATTTTTCTAGATAAACAATCTAGGCTTTTATGTCTCTCAACCTTATACACTTTGTATACTTTTGTAGCTTTCTTATCTGAATTTGGTAACAATAAAAACTGTAACTATAACTATCTCATCTTCAACTTCATCAGTGGCCTGAGAAGGATATAATATCTGAGTAAACAGGAAGTGCAGAGCAAATAAGTTCTAAAATTATAGAACTGACAGAAGCAAATGAGTGCCCGGACAGTCACCCAAGTTCCCTCTGCAATGTTGGGGCAACTATCTTCTGCCTACAGACCTAGCAGACCTTTCTGTGAGCAGGAATTTTTAAGGACTGTACTACCTTGTCTTGGAAAAAATCAGCGGTCACCTTTTGTGTCCTGCTCGTTCAACTTGGACAGCATTCTGTCAGCAGTCTCTTGCCCAGTGGCTACCTTTGCCACAATAAAAGCAAACAACATTTGGAGGTTCTTTGATGACCATCATCTTTTTTTAAAAAGTAAATTGGTGCAGTCAGAAGCAGATGTGGCTCACTGTCATGAAAAGCCTTAGTGAAACATAATTAATAAAAACTCAGAGACAGATATTGGGGTTCAACCTGAAGATGAGAAAGGTAAAGCAGTCAACCAGTGGTTCTTACCTTGACCTCAGTATGAAAATGGTGATCCTTCCTCCCAGGAAACCTCAAAATGAGACTGGAACTGAGAGCTGTCTCCTCCCATGTTATAATCCTCTCTAGTTCTGGGATTAAGGGTGTGCACCACTACTGCCTGGTTTCTATGGCAAACTAGTGTGGCTACTGGGATTAAAGATGTGTGTCATGCTGCCTGATCTGTCAGGCTGATCAGTGTGGCTGTTTTACTTTACTGATCTTCAAGCAAGCTTTATTTATTAAAACACAAATGAAATGGCACTATACACTTCCCCTTTTCATTGAAAATAAAAAAGAAGGCTATAGCTAATATAAAAGATATATATTTACACACACAAACACAAAAAGTACAATAACTATATACAACACATGCAGGTAACAAATACATCAACAATGTTTAGTCTTTTTGCATTTGACAAATTCAGAGAAAATACTCCATATCTAGCCTATCTTGATGAGTCCAAAGTCTTGTATTTAATTTTCTTTCTATTATAACTTGCTTTCTGTGTCATTTAAACAAGGAAAACTATAACTATCTAGTCTTAAGCTCCCTCAGAGACCCAAGAAGGAAATAATATTAACTGTGTAAGCAGGAAGTGCAAGCAAGTGACTTTCAAAACAATGTGAGTATTGACAGAAACAGCTGGCTGCCTAGAGAGTAACCCAAAGTTCCTCTGCAACATTAGGCCATTCATCTTCAGCCTACAGTCTACAGCCGACAAATTAGAATACTCTGAAGGGCTTCTTTTCTTGACAATGTTTGGCAGTCACTTTCTTTTGTGACCTGATTATTAGGATAGAACAGTGTCAGCAGTCGAGGCAGGGGCACATTCTTGCCAAGTGGCTTTCTTTTGCCACAAAGAAAGTAAACTCCATGTGGAGTTTCTTTGATGCCCATTGTCATCTCTGAAGTAGAATGGTGCTCCCAGGAGCACACATATCTCATTGTCATAAAAAGAACCTATTTTATTAAAACATATTAAATGACATATTCTGTAGATCTCAGAAATGTTTGAAGATGACACGTCTATCTAAAATATATCTTTGTTTGACCTAGAAAACATACCTGCTGTGATTCTAAGTTCATTTATAATAGGTGACTAATTACTAACTTGCATTTCTTTATTATCCTAAACAGTTGGTAATAATAACTTTCAAGGACTAGATATTTGCATTGTTAATCAAGCTGCATAGGTACAATATCTTGACCAAGATTAGAAATGTACATACAATATGGTTTAACAAAATTATTCTCAATATACAAAACTTACATGCAATATATTTGAAGTCCAATCTAATGTAAAACATTTAAAACTAGTAGTTTTTAGAAAGTAGATTCAATAATCTACCTTTTTATCTTATAGCTATATCCTCCATTTTTTTCAGAGTAGATTCAATAATATACTCTTTTATCCTATCATATCTATAATATCCAAAGTCCATTAAGTGATCAAAAACCACCATCCCCACCTCTTGGGAATATGGGCATTATATTCTTAAATTTACTTCCTGCTCTCTGGGGGGTGACAGTATCTTTAGGAGATCCTGAAAGAAAAAATTGGGCTAATTGTCAAGTCCTTGGATAAGTAGCTGTATCATTTTTTTTTGTCTAGTCTATGTGTAATGGGAAAGTGCAGGTCTTGTCTCAAGTCCTAGCTAGAGTAGTCTGTTATAATGGATCATCTTACCTAGCCACCTTGAAATTATTCCTGAGCAGTTTGTAGTGCAAAGCTGATCCTCAGGTGGTGTTTTTCAGCTTAGTGGTGTTATTATAGTCCTGGAGAAGTTGTCTTTGTGAAGCCCCATCTTCCTTATGGTGACTTCAAAGGTCACTGTTAGGTGTGCTCATGGTTCAGTGAAAAAAATCTGATGACTCAAACCTGAAGTCATATACAGGAAGGTAGATGAATTCCTTATCTAGAATTAGTTAGTACTCTATATGACCATGAATATCATGAAAAATTTTAATATATATACATATTAATCTTAAACATTTTACACCTTAAGGAAAGTTGTTAAAGAGTCGATGTAAAACCAAAGGATTATGAGATTAGTAGCAATAAAATAGCCCTTAAATTTTTGTTTATCTTCAGTCCCATATCAGGGGGCTCTTCTGACATGAGACAGAGATTTTGAATTTTGCTTTAACAGGCATGCTTGGGTTTAGAGAAGGAGATCCACATTCCAACTCCAAAACCAGCTTTAATCTTTAATTGGACTGGGACTACAAAAAGACGATTTGCATTATATATCTGTAAAGAACAGCAGAAACAAACATTTAGGTAGATTTATGAAATTTTACCCTGTTGGAAATATGATACACCAATAGGCCAATTTGTTCTTTTTCTTGAGACCTTTTTTTTTCTGGATGATTTGTTCTTTTGTTTTTTTTTTTCAGATGTCTCATTTGTCCAGTAGTCTTCAGATTCCTTAGCTGGATACACTTATTCTCCTGAAAATACAGAAACAAAACCCTTCCCCAGCCCTAATTTTGGGGAGATTCTCTTTTAGCAAGTTATTTCTGATCAAATGAAAAACATTTGTTAGTTTTATGTTAGTTCAGATTAAAAGTCTATGATGTTTGGTGAACTATCATTTTTTTAAAATAATTAAGAGGTGTCTCTTGTTCAAATTGAATCTTTATCAATTTTGATGGTATTTATAGCTTTTCTTTTCCTGTAGAAACAAAAGCAAAACCCATTTCCAAATGTGACACATATCCTGGTTTCCATTTTGAGGTCAGTACATCTTTAAAGTATATTGGCTGATTTAATTCCATAGTTTTTTCCCCACTATCCAATGTGTCTTTCTCATTTTGTTCCTTTCTCATTAGCATTCAAAGTTAATAAAGCATTATGCAATTTATTTCTGGGGGTATTTTTCATCCATTTCTCATCATTTAAAATATCTTTTACAGTTTGATTTGATCTTTCTATAACTGTCTGACCTGTAGCATTGTTTGGCATACCTGTAATATGCTTTATATTGTAATAAGCAAAAAACTGCTTTATTTTCTTAGAGACATATTCTGGAGCATTGTCAGTCTTTATTTGTACAGGTATGGCCTTAACTATTAGTAAATATATGATTTCTGAATCAGCCTTTTCCTAACTCAAAGCAGTTGCCCATTGAAACATGAATAGGTATCAATAGTGTGGTGAACTTATTTTAATTTTCCAAATTCTACAAAATGGAACATATCCATCTGCCAGATTTCACTCCCTTGAGTACCCTTTGGCTCACTTCCTATAGGTAGTGGTGTTTGGTTGTATAAAGAACAAGTAGGACTTCTCCTTATAATCTCCTTGGTTTGTTTCCATGTAATAGAAAAGTCTTTTTGTAAACTTTTGCTATTGATATGATATATTTTTATGAAATCCTGTGACCTTCAGTGCATTTTCAATCAATAATTGTTTGTTTTCTGCATTACCTTGAGCTAGAGGACCTGGCAGACCTGTATGAGATTGGATGTGCATTATGGACATGGGATGAAAGTCTATTTCTGATTATATCTTGTACCTGAATAAACAATAAAAATCAATTCTGTATTGTCTGGTATAAACTTGATGGTTTTAATATGCAAAACTACTCTTCTGCATATTGTGAATTGATAACTATGTTGAGAGGCTCTTTAAAAACCCTTTAGTTCCATAAGAATAGTATATGATTCTGACTTTTTGAAAGAATCGTAAGGGCTTTGTTCTACTTTACTTAAATTTTCTGATTTGTAGTTTGTCTTTCCTGATTTATTTGCATCAGTATAGAATGTAGGAGCTCCAGTTATTGGTGTGTCCCCTGCAGTGTAAGGGAGGATCCAGTTAGTTCTTTTTTTTTTATCACATTTTTTTATTAAAAATTTCCATCTCCTCCCCTCCTCCTCCCCCTTCCCTCCCCTCCCTTCCACCCATACCCTCACTCCACCCCTCTCCAAGCCAAAGAGCCATCAGGGTTCCCTTCACTATGTTAAGTCCAAGGTCCTCCCAGCTCCCCCTAAGTCCAGGAAGGTGAGCAACCAAACTGACAAGGCTCACAGTGAGCCCATCCATGCTGTAGAGTTCATGCTCATCGCCGTTGTCCTTGGTTTCTCAGTCCTCCTCCACCGTCAGCCACCTTCAGAGAGTCCGGTTTGGTCCCCTGTTCCATCAGTCCCATTCCAACTGGACTTGGTGGTCTCCCGTTAGATCTGTCCCACCATCTCAATGGGTAAATGCACTCCTCACGGTCCTGACTTCCTTGCTCATGATCTCCCTCCTTTTGCTCCTCATCAGGACCTTGGGAGCTCAATCTGGTGCTTCTATGTGGGGATCTGTCATTTTCTCCATCCAATGTCAGGTGAAGGTTCTATGGTGATATGCAAGATATTCATGAGTATGGCAATAGGATCTGTACATTTCTGGCACCCTCTCCTCAGCTGCCCAAGGAACTAGCTGGGGGCGTCTCCCTGGACACCTGGGAACCCCTCTAGAGTCAAGTCTCTGCCAACCTTAGAATGGCTCCCTTAATTAAGATATATAATTCCTTGTTCCCATATCCACCCTTCCTATATCCCAACCATCCTATTCCCCCAAGCTCTTCCCATCCTCCACTTCACACTTTTCTCTCCCCATTCCCCCATCCCCCCATCCCACCCCACCCCTAAGTTCCCATTTTTTGTCCGGAAATCTTGTCTACTTCCAATATCCAGGAGGATAACTATATGTTTTTCTTTGGATTCACCTTCTTATATATCTTCTCTAGGATTTTTTTTTTTACGAATTATAGGCTCGATGTCCTTTATTTATGGCTAGAACCCAATTATGAGTGAGTACATCCCATGTTCATCTTTTTGGGCCTGGGTTACCTCACTCAGGATGGTGTTTTCTATTTCCATCTATTTGCATGCAAAATTCAAGATGTCATTGTTTTTTACCGCCGAGTAGTACTATAATATGTATATATTCCACACTTTCTTCATCCATTCTTCCACTGAACAGAGAATTCTCAATAGAAGAAGTTCTAATGGCCAAAAGACACTTAAGGGCATGCTCAACCTCCTTAGCAATCAGGGAAATACAAATCAAAACAACATTGAGATACCATCTTACACCTGTCAGATTGGCTAAAATCAAAAACACCAATGATAGCCTTTGCTGGAGAGGACGTGGAGTAAGGGGTACACTCATCCATTGCTGGTGGGAATGCAAACTTGTGCAACCATTTTGGAATGCAGTGTGTAGGTTTCTCAGGAAATTTGGGATCAACCTACCCCAGGACCCAGCAATCCCACTGTTGGGAATTTACCCAAGAGATGCCCAATCATATTACAAAAGCATTTGTTCAACTATGTTTATAGCAGCATTATTTATAATAGCAAGAACCTTGAAACAACCCAGTTAGTTCTTTTTATAAGTTGAATTCTCTCACTTTTGGAATAGTTGTTAATCTCTCCCAAAAAATTACTACAAGCTTTGTCAGGATTCACTATCTTCCCATAATTTGTTAATTTCATCATTATTAAAAGGTACTATAATTTCTTCTTGGTAAACTATAGAGTTTGGAAACTGCTTACATATTATTTCCATGTGCTGTCTTACAAAATGTTGGCACAGGGTGGTGCTATTTAACATTCCTTGTGGTATATCCTTCTATTGATATCTTTTAGCAGGCTGAGAATTATTATAAGTAGGTATTGTAAAGACATTTTTTTCTCTGTCTTTTTCTTGTAAAGGTATAGTGAAGAAACAGTCTTTTAAATCAATAACTACAGGAGGCCATCCTATAGGTAACAGAGAAGGCAAAGGAATTCCAGACTGCAGAGTCCATTCACTGAATCACCTTTTTAACAGTTCTTAGATCTGTCACCATTCTGCATTTTCCAGTTTTCATTTTAACAACAAATACAGGAGAATTCCAAGGGCTGGTTGATTCTTCAATATACTGAGCATCTAGTTGCTCCTGCACCAACTGTTGTAAAGCCTGCATTTCCTCTTTTGATAAGGAACAAGTAGGTTTCTTAGTTAACCATTAAAGGTAGGGCAGTTAGTACCTCTGAGAGTTCACCAGTTGTTTTTCTGTGTTTTGTACAGCCTAAATGATCAGTGTCTGTTTTTTTATTGTACCTTATAATATCCTTCCCAGAATCATGAGTTGGTTTATGGTCGTTTCTAAGCCTGAAGGAATGTTTATCTGGGTATTCCATTTTTGTAACAGATCATGACCCATAGATTCCCTGCTATACTAGCCACATAGAGCCTCAGTCTTCCTCTTTGTCCTTCTGTCCCTATGCATTCAACCCATCTCATGCTTTGTTTTACCTGAGATAGGGCTCCAATTCTTAAGAATTGAACACCTGCCTCCTTAAGAGTCCAATTCGGAGCCGGGCGGTGGTGGCGCACGCCTTTAATCCCAGCACTCGGGAGGCAGAGGCAGGCGGATCTCTGTGAGTTCGAGACCAGCCTGGTCTACAAGAGCTAGTTCCAGGATAGGCTTCAAAGCTACAGAGAAACCCTGTCTCGAAAAACCAAAAAAAAAAAAAAAAAAAAAAAGAGTCCAATTCGGATGCCAAGATTCTGGAATAATAATAGTCACATCTGCATCTGTACCTAATAATCCTTCCATTATAATGTTATTTATTCATACTCTCATCTTTTGTCCTTGATCATTTATTGAAGTCTGTCAAAATATGTTTCTTATTTTCTGTTGAAATTTTTTATCCATCTTCATAATTACTCTATCATTCAGAGAAGTATGGTTTTTTTTTAATAACAGGCATTGGATTTTCTAATTTTTTTTTTTGGAGAGGTGTGCCCTCCACAGTGACTGGGAATGACTGGACCACATTTGACCTGGGGACCTGCAAGAGGCCCCCCCAAGGAGTTTCCCAATGATAGCAGGTTGTTTTGTTTGTCTTGTTTTGCTCTACACTCATTGGTCCAGTGTCAGTCTTTGCTGCATCTTCTGCATAACCCAGAAGGTTGTGGCCTTCTATTTGGGTGATTCCCCCCCCCACACAAAAAAAGACATTATTTTTAGGAATGACCTGTCTACAGTCCCTGCTCAGATAGCCTATTCTACCACAATTAAAGGATTTGGTATTTTGATGTCTCTTCATACCTTTGGAAATTGCTTCTTTTACCTAAGCCTCAGTGTTATAGTCAAAGGACTCATCATTGGCTGATCTGGTGCTGATCTGATTTGTAAGGGCCCAAGTACCTTTTTCTATTCTAAATTAGCATTTTCAAAAGCTAGAGATTCAGTGAGTTCCCATCTAGCTTCTGGATCTGCTACCCCTTTTTGTATAGCTTTAGTTAATACTTATAAAAAGTCACTAAATGGGGGCTGGAGAGATGGCTCAGAGATTAAGAGCATTGCCTGCTCTTCCAAAGGTCCTGAGTTCAATTCCCAGCAACCACATGGTGGCTCACAACCATCTGTAATGGGGTCTGGTGCCCTCTTCTGGAGTGTAGGCATACACACAGACAGAATATTGTATACATAATAAATAAATAAATAAATAAATAAATATTTTTTAAAAAGTCACTAAATGGTACTTGGATCTTGTATAACTTTAGTCTAAGATTCAATCTTTTTTTCTTCATTTTTGAATCTTGTCCAAAGCATTCAAGACTGCTGTATGTCATAGGGACAAGATATGTTCATTGTATGTGGCTTGACTATCCTGGACAGCATAAGGGCCCTCAGCAAGAATTTGATTTTTGGAGGCCTCAGACTTCTGACTCTACCTTGATGTTCAAGGGTCTTAACTTCCTCTCTCCAATAACTTTTCCATTGTAGCTGTGGACTGTGGTCCAATAGGCTGAGACTAATTGAAGTCAATCATGCGGAGTAACCTTATATCTTGAAGCCCATGTCTTAACCAACTGCCTCATATATGGTGAATACATGCCATTCTACTACAGATACTACTGACTCCTTCATATCTTTCAGATCTTTCATATAGGATCCCATTTACATTCTGTATATCCTTTTGGGTATGTAATATTGGCTGGCTTTTCAGAAGTGGTAACAGGATAAGTAGCTAAAACTCTTGGTTAAGTCGCTGGGTGGTGCTGGTGCACACCTTTAATCCCAGTACTTAAATAAGCATAGAAACACACACACACACACACACACACACACACACACACACACTATATAAAAAATAACCTTAAATTTATATCAATATAAAATATTTGAGATTAATAGTCATTTTTAATTTAAAGTAGATTCAATAATCTACTCTTTGATCTTATCCTTTTCATAGTCCCTCTTTTCTTTTCAGAAAGAGATCCTTGAATCTAACTTCCCTTGCTTTGATTTTTTTATTGAATTGGGAACACAAAAAGACCATTTGCCTTTTATGTTTTTAGAAAGCAGCAAAAACAAATATTTTGGAAGATACATGAAATTTCATCCAGCTAGAAATGTGCTATAGCATTAGGCCAATTTTACTCTTTTTCTTGGGACATTTTTTCTGGATGATTCATCCTTCTTCAGATATCTCACAGTACAGTGGTTTTCAAATTCCTTAGTGGATGCTTTTATTCTCCTGGAAAGACGAAAACAAAGCCCTTCCCTAATCCTAACTTTGGGGAATTCTCTTTTTGTCAGGGTTTATCTTTGTTAAGACAAAATGTTTTTTTTGTTTTGTTTTGTTTGTTTTTTGGTAACAGAAAAAGTATTATCATTCTTGTAATAATAAAAACTATTATTGTCATTATTATTCCATATCTGATCAAATGAAAGGCATTTACTAGTCACCACGTGTTGCTGGATGGCCTTGAATTTGGTATATGGACCAGGCTAACTTCACACTTGCAGGAGTTCTGCTTCTGTTTCCCATGTACTGGGACTACAGGCATGCGCCTTTACTCTTGGCCTGCCTGGGAGCGCCTTCAGTCTTCCAGCTTACCCCTTTATCCCTGTGGACTGGAACTGTTGGTTGCCTTAGCTTTTTGTGGTGGTTTGAATGAGAATGGCCCCCACTGACTCATATATTTGGATGCTTGGTACCTAGTTGGTGAAACTGTATATTCCATAACAGAGCTCAGCTCATACACGATAAAACACAGATCAAGACAAAAGAGCCATTTGCCAATCTAATTTATTTTGTGTTTTAGTTACATAAGAATAAAACAGAGGCTTAATAAGACTGTTTGAAATTTACAAATAGTCAAAAATATAGAGAGGAATGCTGCTTAGTATGTTCGGGGCTCCAGCCTTGATTTGAACACTGCAAATAAGTAAACAAACAAGTAAATGAACAGAGAGGATATAGCTAAACATCAAATTTTGGGCACAGTATTTCTAAGGAAAACCATAAGTGGCTCAGTGATGGACACAGAAGAAGAAAAGTCAGTATAGGAATCAATGGGTCCTCATTATTTTAGTAAAAATATTTAGGCAGTATAGTTTCATCAGACTTAAAAGAACCTGTGCACACTTCATTAAATACATTTTTCTTTCTTGTGTGGGGCTGCAGGGGGTGGGGGTGGTCAGGTTCTCACTATATAAGCTCCGACTGGCCTGGAACTTACACTGTAGACTAATTGCAGAGATTTGCCTGCTTCTGCCTGCTGAGTGCTGGGCTTAAAGGCAAGTGTCACCACGAACAGATTGTTTCCTTATTCTTTTTTGTTGTTTTTTGAGACAGGTCTTGCTTTGTAGCTTTTGCTGGCTTGGAACTTATTATGTAGACCAGGCTGACCTTGAACTCACAGAGATTCATCTGCTTCGGTCTACAGAGTCCTGGGTTTAAAGGTGTTTGCCACCACACAAAGCTTGTTTACTTATTATTAATGATTACCTTTGTAGCATAATGCACTTCTACTTTTTTTTTTTACACTTTTAGGTGGCTGATACTCTAACTGTTAACTATAGAAACACAAAGAAATCCAAGCAACTGCTTTATCAGTGAGCACACATATAGACTGGGAGTTTCTGGAAAAATTCTCTAACAGAGCTAAAAGTATAGGAAGGGTTAACTTCATTACTTATCTATTCCTTCATTCCTTTGTGGAATACATGAAGACGAAGACTAGGCTCACCTTTCTCATTGCTATCTAACCCATGGCTAGGCATAGCATTAGCCACAGAATAAGCGCTTGGTAAATGTTTGTAAAATTCACTGCTACTCATACAATAAGTATTTGTCGAACCTTGTCCTCGGTCCTGGATAAACAAAGATAAGGTAAAAAAATTTAAAATATAGTGTAGAAAACACACAGTATAGTGAAAAAATTCACATAAGCATATAGAGGAGGGTAACATACAATCCAGTGGTTACAGAAGAAATGTCAAGAAGAGGACAGGCTGACCGTAGTGGTACCGGCTTTAATTCCCAGCACTTGGGAGGCAGAGGCAAGCAGATGTCTGTAACACAAATAATAAAAACCCAGAAACAGATATTTGGGATCAAGCTGAAGATCAGAGAAGCAAAGCAGCCAAGCCAGTAGAGAGATCTTACCTCTCCCAAGGGTCAGACAAACAAAGGGGTGATCCTGCAATGCTCTCCACCAACCCCAGAATCCACACTCCACTGAGTTCCTGTCTCTTCCCCTTTTTATTCTCTCTCTGCCCAGTTATATCACTCCTGTCTCCACTTCCCTAGTGCTGGGATTAAAGACATGGAATGCCAAGTGCTGGGATCACCTTTGTGTGAGCTCTGCTTCTCTCTCTCTTTTTTTTTTTTTTTTGGTTTTTCGAGACAGGGTTTCCCTGTAGTTTCTAGAGCCTGTCCTGGAACTAGCTCTTGTAGACCAGGCTGGCCTCGAACTCAGAGATCCGCCTGCCTCTGCCTCCCGAGTGCTGGGATTAAAGGCATGCGCCACCACCGCCCGGCAAGCTCTGCTTCTCTTTCAGACCGATTCAATCTTGTGTAGTCCAGGGTGGCCTTGAACTCACAGAGATCCATCTGCCTCTGTCTCCTGAGTCCTGGAATTAAAGGTGTGTGACTCCACTCTTTGGCCTGTATGGCTGACTAGTGTGGCTGCTTTGTCCTCTAATCTTCAGGCCAGCTTTATTGAGTAAAACACAAATAATATACCACTATAGATGTCTAGATCTCTGATGTGGAAGTCCTCTCTGTATGCTGTGAATACCATTGTTAATAAAGAAACTGTCTTGGGCCTCTGCAGGGAATAGAGGTAGGTGGGGAAATCTAAACTGAATGCTAGGAGAAAGAAGGAGAAGTTAGGGAGAAGCCATGTAGCCTCCATTGGAGACAGAGCCAGATGGAACTTTACCTGGTAAGCCACAGCCTCATGGTGATATATAGATTAATGGAGATGGTTTAAATTTACATGTAAGAGATAGCCAATAAGAAGCTAGAGCTAATGAACCAAGCAGTGATTTAATTAATATAGTTTCTGTGTGATTATTTTGGGGCTAAGCGGCCAGGAACTAACTAACAGCCTCCTAATAACAGTTCTCTGTGAGTTTGAGGACAGCCTGGTCTATATAGGGAGTTCCAGGACAGCTAGAGCTACATAATGAGATCCTGTCTTGAACTCTACACTCAAAAAGGACAGTGTAAAGATATTGGAGAAACACTGCTTATAATTATGGAATCAGCCCTCCTCCAACTGTTCAAACCCGATTATGGTGAATTTGGAAGCACTGTTCTTTTTATCACAGTTGAATCCATCAGTCCTGCATGTGTGTGTGCACATGTAGACTAGGGAGGAACAGCCGGGATCTTCCTCTATTGCTTTCCCCCTATTCTCTTATTGAACTTGGAGCTCACAGATTTGGGCTAGGCTGTCAGCAAGCAAGACTTAGCCTGTCTGTCTATTCTCTGAGCACTGGAGTTCCAGGGATATGTGGGTATACTTTTTTTAAAATGTATGAGTTGGAGATCTGAATTGAATGCCCCTATTCTTGAGCAGCAAGAGCACCTACAAACAGGGCCATATCCCCAGCTCCGAGCTCTTTTGTGTTAATTAGTTACCAAATAGGCTCATTACGCTTCATCCACTGTTTTCAATTCCCATGAAACAGTCTTAGTTGAAAATAAACACTATAGGACTGGAGAGATGGCTCAGTGGTTAAGAGCACTGCTGTTCTTCCAGAGGACCTGGGTTCAATTCCCAGCACCCATATGGCAGCTCACAACCGTCTGTAACTCCATTTCCAGGGGATCTAGCCCCCTCATACAGACATTCATGCAGACAAAACATGAATGCACATAAAAATCTATTTACTTATTATGTATACAACATTCTGCCTCCATGTATGACTGCAGGCCAGAAGAGGGAGCCAGATCTCATTACAGGTGGTTGCCAGCCACCCTGTGGTTGCTGGGAACTGAACTCAGGTCCTCTGGAAGAACAGTCAATGCTCTTAACCCTGAGCCATCTCTCCAGCCCCACATAAAAATCTTTAAAAAAATAATAAAAAGTAAATATTACAATGACCAGAGATTTATGTGTTTCCCCATGACTTAGGTGTCGTGTCCTTACACAGCTGGCTCGTGGATAGACCTGTCTGGGGTTGCAGGAAATGTCAAAAAAAAAAAAAAAAAACCAAAAAACAAAAAACCACGCACAGAGGTATGGACAACAAGCTGGGCTCTCTGATGGAAGACCTGCAGCTCTCTGGAAGCTAAGCATGTTTATTACAGGTTGGACAGAGAGGTGGGTTGTGATGTACAGATAAGGAAGGAAGCAAGCTGTACAGTATGGACCAGGGAGGGAGATAGGTTTCGCTAATCTTGGTAAAAGCAGTCTCTGTAGGGGGAGTAGGATTCAGGAATATGAAAGCGGGGAGGGGGGCTGGAGGGACTACGGTGGACATTTTCCTCCCACACTCTCAATATTCACCCATGGATCAGAGGAAGACTTGGCCATTCCTCTGAGCCTCACTCCTGGGGAGGGGGTTGCCATTTCCCCATGGGTCTGAGCCTTGGGTCCTTGACATAACTGTGCCCACGTCCACAGCACACTTTCCTTCAGGCCCTTCCTCCACTCCCTACGCGAAGGTAATTTCACGCGCTGACTTATTTACGTTGAGTAGTTGAAAGTACAGATTCAATATATATATAAAAAAGAATCTCCTTTCTAATGATTGAAAAGTATCTGCTTTAATTGGGGACTAAAATCCATTAGAAGAAAAAGGTACAGCGGAGATGAAGTTTCCAGTTAACTCTCACCACCTGAATCAGAGAGAATGGACTTTGTGACCACTTCAGAGTGAGTCACTTCTAAATGTATAAGCACATCAATTTATTTCAAAACCACTTACTGTCCACCCAGTTGCTGTTGAATGCTGGGATTACAGAGATGGATGCGGCAGAGCCAGCCCCACAGCAATGCACTGTGTGGCAGAAGAGAGGCGAGAAAACAAACAATGTAATATACTTGCAATGTCAGAGAAGAGGGCATCAAGAGAAGAGCGTGGCCTGCCTAAAGGAACGAGACAGCTTCTCTGGGAGGCGTTTTCTGAATGGCTTTCTTCATAATCTGCTCAGTGGGTGAAGGGAGGATAGACTCCAGGGAGAGGGAATGGTTTGTGGAAGCACGGAGGTGGGAGGCTTGCTCCCCTGGTGTGAAGGGCATGTAGTCATTTGGGTCATTGAAAATCTGAATGGGGCGAATGCAGCTAGAAGTCATTAATCAAGGAGAGGTGCCCATTTAGGGGGGAATCCACAAGTCAGTTTGAGAAAGCTGTGGAAGCGAAAAGTGAGCATGGGAAACATTTCCGGAAGGCAAATGAAGAGAGAGCCTACATCATACCACAAGAGATCTACCCCACAGTCATTGCGCCTATGCATATGTTATCACATTTGTCTCTAAGCATGGTAATCAGTAAGGTAACAGGCCCACAACACCGTCTCATTGGTAAAGCTGGTTTTAAAATGACTAACATCACAGGCCCACAGACATTTCCCAGGCAGACAAACAATACTAAGAGGGAACACTGAAAAGAATAATGCCAGTGGGTAACTTTGTCAGAACACAATAACAGTTCTATTTCTAGATTTCTATTATCATATTATTTTTGGTGCCATTTATTTAAAGTGCTGAGTTCATAGATCTTCATTAACTAGGTTGACGTTATCTGGCCATACCTAACCCACATCAAAACCAGGACGAATGAACAAGTAATTTGAGTTTTCCAGCACTCTTCAAAAAAAAAAAAAAAAAAAAAAACCCAAGGATCTAGGACACTGTTTTAAGACGATCCTCATTTTTGGCTGCAAGGATTTCTTCTTCATTTGGTCACACAATTTTTTTTTTTTTTTTTTTTTTTTTTGGTGAATGAAGCTTGGGCATCCCGCCAACGCCGAGGAGCAGGTGATGAGGGCTTATTAGCCTTTTCAGGTTGAGATAGCGAGCTAACCTCCTCTCCCTCCTCCCTCCCCCAGTTTAAAAAGGTGCAGGAGCCGCCGATGCGTGCGTCGCACCGCAGCGGAACGGACGCGGGATGGTCGCGCGTCCCCGGCTCAGCAGAGGCGGGTAGTCAGCGAGCCGGGGGAAGGTAGGAGAAGAGGGTCGGGGCCAGACTGCCGTGCAGGGCAGAGAGCCGCGGGCCAGCGGGTGCGGGAGAGGCTGCCAGGCCGGTGCTGGAGCACCTCTGCAGCCGCGGGGCAGGCGCCGTGCCTTGCGGGGTGCTCTCAGCGCGCTCCCCGCAGCGGTTCCCGGGAGGGGCCTTCGGGGTGACCCCTGATCCCTAGCCCCGCTGCGGCCCCGGGACTGCGGGGGGCCGGGCGGCCACCAGGGGGCGGGAGCTGCGCGGCGAACAATGGCCGCTCGACCGCGGCGGGAGGCGGGGCGGGTTGGCGAGAGAGGGCCGGCGCGGGCGGGCAGACGGGCGCGCGCGGGCGCGGGCGCGACGGCGCAGGCGGGGGCGCGCGGCGCGGGCCAGGGAGGGCGCGGCGGGAGCGCAGGGCGGCAGGCGGAGGCGGGGGGCGGGAGCCGAGGTGGGAGCCGGCGGCGGCGGCCGAGCGGGGTCAGTTCTCGGGAGCGCTCGCCAATGTGGAGCCGTCTGCCGGGCGGCCGCAGCCCGCAGGTAAATCCCGGTGCGAGCGGCGCCGCCAGGCCCGACTTCCGCCGGCGGGGTCCGAGGCTGAGCGCCGGGAGGGAGCCGGTCGGGCCGTCCCCTCGCGGCCTCGCTCCCGCCCGCGCCACCCTCGGCCGCCCTGGGGGAGGGGAACGGGCGGGGGAGGGGGGGCGTGTGCCGCGCCGGCCGCACAGGTGTCCTGAGGGGCGGGGCGGGGCGGGGCGGGGGCGCCGGGCGCGAGGGGGCAGGGCGCGGGGCGGCGAGCGGGCGGGCGGTCGCCCGGGGCCTTCCCTGCAGGGGCGTCGGGGCCTCGGTCGGCGGCTGTGGCTATTTCTGTAGAATGGGCAAGTGGCGAAGACGTAACTCGCCGGAATGGGGAAGGGAGGTGGGGCCGAGGGGACAAAATATAGCCTATGACAGGCAAGTTCCGCCGAGCCTCCTGCGAACTAGGACCGTGACGGCTCGGCTTAAAGGGGTAGTTGGCGGTAGTGACCTTGCCGGGGCGTGGGGAGTTGGGTGAGACACAAAGCTGGGCTGCAGAATCCGCCGTGAGGGCAGGGGCTCGGGTCTCTGGGGGTCTCTGTGGGGTGGGGGAACGGAGCCGGTTCTGCAGAGGCGATTGAACTAGGAGACCTGGGTAGGGGGTGGGAACGAAAGCCTGGTTGGGCGAGCGCGCTGAGGGGTGGGGGTGGGGGGCGAGGTCTGAAAGTCCCTGCAATTATTAGGTACAAAATCTTGCATTGTAATTGGTTTTCATTATGGATCCCTATGCCACCCCTCAAAAGCTTAGAACTTCTTGAGTGACGATGGAGCATCCAATTAGGGTGGACTAGGCAGTAATGCACTACATCTGAAAGGGGATGGATCTTGCAAAAGTGATAAAGAGTATCCTTTAAAGATACTCTGGTAACCGAAAGCCTTCATTATTGGGATCTCACAGTGTTGGAAACTTCGTTGATGCCTGCTTGGATTCTGATGTATTCTTACCTTTTCCGAGGAACAACATTTGAAATCAAAGCAATGTTGGACAGGCTAAAAGGTGGTAACACTGTAGGGTGTTTCTGCCCCATCCTTTCTTACGATTCAAATATACTGTCATGGACTGAACTACAGTGGAAAAGTCTAATTCAGTTTAAAAAAACTAAGACTGTGCTAGATTGTTTTTTAATATAGCAAGTCTTTATCTTATTTTACTAGAAACTCGAAATATCCCTTGATTATGGATTAGCTGTAGGCCTGTATGAATTGTGCAAATCAGGTAATGCCCAACTGCATGCATGGTGTGTGTGGCCACAGTGTCATGGCATGGCCTGGCACTGGTGCAGGAAACTTACTTCCCAGTGGTTAGCTGGCCAGGTGTAATGTACTGTTGGCAAACACATTACTCCTTTTCCTTAAGGAACAGTGTTTTGTGTTTGAAAATGTTGGTATACAACCCAAGTAGGTAATATAATTTTTAATTTCCTGTTTGGAAACGATGTCAACTTTCAGGAAAGTTGCAAAAATTAAGAATACAAAGAACACCCTTGTAACTTTTATCCAGATTGACCTGTTAGTTTCCGTTATGCCCAATTAGTAATTGCTCTCTGCCACACACACAAATTCCCCACCCTACATATATACATATAATATATGTATGTGTATGCTACATATATTATAACCCCTCACTTCTAGATACTTCATGGAAAACGGTTGAACTTTATTTTTTTCCTTATTCGGCTTGCCTGGAATGAAGTTCTAGGGAAGAATGCTGCCTGCTTTTGTACACAATTACAAAAATAAGATAGGACTAGCTTGATGGCTCAGTGGGTCAGACACTCATCACCAAGCCTGTACACACTTGTGGAGGTCAGAGGGCAACTGTTGTCTTCTGCCACGTGGGTCCTGGGGACCAAACTCAGGTCACCAGGCTTGGTGCCTTAAGGGCTATGCAGTAAGAGTAAGTTCTCTCTGCATCATATGGGGCCCTGGATGAAACTGTTACAAGTTGTCCTTTGACCTCCACATTCCCACAGTGACATTTTAATGTTCCCACTTTTATGTACACATGCACACACAAATATAAAATATACATTAAAAGTAAAAAGGATAGTGATGAAAGTTTTCAATACAAAACAGTACAGAAAGTGTCCTAGAATGAGTAGTTGGTAAAAATATTGGAATTGTTTTTGATCCTAATTTTTTTTAGTATTTTTTAAAATTAAAAATTATTTTATATGTGTATATATATTTTCCTGCATGTATGTGTATGCACCATGTGCACCTGTATTTTCTTCTGGCTTCCATGAGTTTCCATGTTTGCTCATGGAAGTCAGAAAAGAGCATTGGATCCCCTGGAACTGGAGTTACAGACAGTTGTGAGCTGCTGCGTGCATTCTAGGAGTCAAACCCAGGGCCTTTGGAAGAGCGGCCAGTGCTTAACCACTGAGCTGTCTCTCCAGCCCCATCATTAGTATTCTTACAATTTCCTGTGGTGCTAGAGCTTGAACCCAGATCCTCCTGTAGGCTCGGAAATCACCAGCACTGGGCTGTATATCACAGCCTGACTCCATCTCATTATTTATTATTGTTATTATGATGATGTGTGTGATAAGCTCTGCTGGGTAGCTTAAGCTGTCCCCGAGCTCCCAATCCTCCCACCTCAGCCTCCCCTGAACCACTGTACCTAGCTCTTCATTTCTTTTATGCTGAGTGCTTTGTGTGTGATCATGTATGTTCGTGGAAAGAAAACCATCTACTGGTAATGCGAAGTTGAACTGTCTGTTAGTACCAGACTGCATGGGGATGTGCTGCATGATCAGTCATATGAAACACTGTGTCTCGAAGGTGTTCCAGAAAATATCAGGGGAGTACTAGCCATAATAGTTACAGTTTATGTTTATGTCATTGGTCGACTTTGAATATTTCCCTAAAGTTCTATGTAGCTGCCCTAGATGTTAAACGCTTGGCATTTGTTGCTGATGTTGAGACTTGCATGTAACCCAAGTTTCCCTTGAGTTTGCTTTGGAGCCAAGGATAACCTTGAGTTGATCCTCCTGCCTCCACTTGCTAGGCTTGTGTCACCACAGCCCATGAAAAAAAATGTAAGAAGGCAGAGCTTTCATAATTTAGTGTGGAGTGAGATGAGGACTCTGAACCTGTCTGAACTGGATGTTAATCACCCAACCTCTAGAGAAATGGATATAGGACCTCCATCTCAACTGACGGGGATTAAATGAGGATAAAAACTGCAGAGTGTGGCACACGTCATAGGCTTGTGTCTCGTAGTTGTTTTTCCCCCTTTTTCTTTAACTGGCACAGTTAGGTAAACTTCTCTGTGCTCAGAAACTTGCACTGGCTTTTAGGAAATATCGACATTTATAATTGGATTTTTCTTTAATGGTTTTTTTGAGAGTGCCTACTTAAAAAATTAAAATGAAAACTATTTTTAAAAACTTAAAAATTTGGCCAGGCGGTGGTGGCAAATGTTTTTAATCCCAGCATTTGTGAGGCAGAGGCAGGCAGATCTCTGTGAGTTTGAGGCCAACCTGGTCTACAAGAGCTAGTTCCAGGACAGGCTCCAAAGCTACACAGAAACCCTGTCTTGAATAAAATAAAACACAAAAACAAAACAAACAAACAAAACTTAAAAGTCTAAAAGATTTATTTATTTAATGTGCTTCACCTGCATGTATGTGTGTCATGTTCGTGACTGGTGCCTGAGGAGGTCAGAAGAAGGCATTGCCCTGCTCGCTACCCCCCATCCCCCTGGAACTAGAGTTATGGGCAATTATGAGATGTCTTGTGGTTGCTGGGACTCAGGTTTTCTGCAAGAGCACCAAATATTCTTAACCAAGGAACCATCATTAAAAAAATAATTTTTAACTTTATGTGCTTAGTATGAAGGTGTCAGATCACCTGGAATGGGAGTTGCTTACAGCTATGAGCTGCCATGTGAGTGCTGGGTCCTCTGGAAGAGCAGCCAGTGCTCCCAGCTTCTGAGCCATCACATTTTAAAGTATGAATTCACAAATTCATTAGAGTAAGAAGCTTTGTATTGATGTCTAGTTTTGGTAGTGCGTAGCCTGTTGGTGAGGACGGCAGTTCTGACATGTGACTAGAATGCCTACCATTTGTAGGAGGGGTCCTGATGTAAAGTGTTCATAGTTATTTATGCCTTTTCCTAAAGTTACATGTATGTATGTATGTATGTATGTATGTATGTATCTTTAGAGCCTTTAACTTACCATGGGCAAGTCATGATAAAAGTGGACTGTTAATCACAGCACTTTTGGACCTTGCATTCCTTGTGAGCTGCAGGTCTTCCCTCTGTAGCCCGCTGTTGCTGCCTTGCCTGTTTTCCTTTGGTAGCCTAGAATCTGGACCTTCACATCCTCGGGTGCCAGACTGGATACCACTGTAATGGGATTGAACTGTAGCTGGAAACTCCTTAGACTTAGGATGGAGACCACAGACAACATGCAGCTGCTTTGGATCTTTTTGATATGTCTTGATTTTCTTAATCATACTGTTTAAAATGTAGGAAGGAAACTGGGCATATCTTTAAAGAAGAAACCAAGTCTTAAAGATGTATGCTGTTTTGGAATTCTGAGCTGTCCATTGTACAGTTATAAATTTTTTTTTTTTGGTTTTTCGAGACAGGGTTTCTCTGCAGCTTTTTTAGAGCCTGTCCTGGACCTAGTTCTTGTAGACCAGGCTGGCCTTGAACTCACAGAGATCCGCCTGCCTCTGCCTCCCGAGTGCTGGGATTAAAGGCGTGCGCCACCACCGCCCGGCTATGTGGCTCATTTTAATAGTGAAAGAAAGGCTTATAGAATATATACTTTCAAATGAATGGATGTTTTCATTTTTTAGAAAACTATTTTATTATTTTATGTCTATGGGTGTTTTGTATGCATGTACATTTGAACACCAGGAGATGGCTTCTAATATCACAGGATTAAAATTATAGATGGTTGTGAACCACCAGGTGAGTGTTGGGAATTGAATTCAGGATCTCTCTGAGCCATCTTTCCAGCCTGGTGATTTTATTTTTGTAATCTCAGAAAAATACCTTTTGTATATCAAGATTAGAATTTAAGAACATATGTCAGTAGCTTCCTTCTTAAAGGAATCCACATTGCCACACTCCAGTCTTGAAGGAATATATACAGGTCAGTAGATAAATATTTTTACTGATTAGGCATATATGCTAAATATAAAAATGATGGGTCACAGAGTTGATGAGGGTTTAATAAATGCTAAGCTTTAGAAGAGAAAAGACACCAAATCACTCAGATGCTTTTAGTGGTTTATTTATACCTACATCTTTCAAAAAATTGTTTTTTCCTTTTTTTAAAGATTAAATTAAGCCGGGCGGTGGTGGCGCACGTCTTTAATCCCAGCACTCGGGAGGCAGAGGCAGGCGTATCTCTGAGTTCGAGGCCAGCCTGGTCTACAAGAGCTAGTTCCAGGACAGGCTCTAGAAACTACAGGGAAACCCTGTCTCAAAAAACCAAAAAAAAAAGATTAAATTAAAAAAATATTTTTGAGTGTTTTACCTACCTACATATTTCACAAGTGTGCAGTGACTTCGGAGGTAAGAACAGTGTCAGATGCTCCAAGACCAGAGTTACAGATGGTTGTGAGTTGTCATGTGGGTGCTGGGAACTGGACCTGGATCCTCTATAGGAACAACAGATGCTCTTAATCCCAGAGCCATCTCTCCAGCCCCCCCACGCCTCCAATGAATTATTTCCATTCAAAAAGGAAACTGATTGGTTTTGTATATAATTGATTGGGTTTTAGTTATAGCGTGTGTATTTTAACACCATTTGAGGATTGCTGCACTTTAAAAAGTAGATTGGATGTGTTCTTTAACAACTTCATAGAACACACACACACACTGTAATTTGATCATATGACCTCCAAGTTCCTCGTCTCATTTCCCTGGACCCTCTCAATGCTTGCCCTTCCCACTTTCATGTTTTTTTTCTCTCTTCTGTTCCTCCTCTTTTTCTTTTAATAACCCACAGAGTCCAATTAGAGTTTCCTGCATGAACATGGGCAGCCGGCAGTCCCAAAGAAAAATGACTCTTAGCAGCCAGCTCTCAGTTGCTAATAGCGCCTCAGAGTCCCTTCCCGGTCCATGCTGGAGTTATTGACTGGGTTGGTCTTGGGCAGGTGGCCCTAGGTGCTGTGAGCTAATGGTGCCATGGCTGTGTCGTGTCCAGAGGCAGCGTATCAGAGCATTCCATGGCTGTGTCATGTCCAGAGGCAGCGTGTCAGAACGCCCCATGGCTGTGTCATGTCCAGAGGCAGTGTGTCAGAGTGCTCCTCCTCCCCTGTCCCTTTTCCATGCTCCCTGAACCTTAGGGTTGGTAAAGATGTCGCACTCAGCACTGTTCACTGCTGTCACTTTGTCTCAGGACATCGAACAGTTGGGAGTCTCTATAGTAACTTTCAAATTAATTTTACATTAAAAATAGAAATGCTTGAGTTTTAGAATTTATCACTTTTGAGTCCTAATATTTTCATTTGCTTATACTGAACAGGGATTTTATTTTAGGCTGATATCCAAAGCTCCAAAGCAGTGTTGAATTTTAGATTTGAATTGCTGGGATGTCTTATTTATCATTGCATAAAATTATCCCAGAATGTAAGGGCTTAAAGCAATAAACATTATGTTGCAATGGCTATGGCTAAGCTTCCTTTGTCCTTCCTTCCTTCCTTCCTTCCTTCCTTCCTTCCTTCCTTCCTTCCTTCCTTCCTTCCTTCCTTCCTTCCTCTTTGAGACAGGGTTTTTCTGAGTAGCCTTGGTTGTCCTGGAACTAGCTTTGTAGACCAGGTTAGCCTCAAATTCAGAGACTCCTCTGCCTTTCAGTGCTGGGACTAAAGGTGTGTGCCACCAGGCCCTGCTCTCTCTGATCTTGTGCATGAGTTTGCCTGCAGGCTTTCCGTGGGGGCTACCATCACAGCTGAAAACAGGACTGGACATACTTTTTCATGTGGCTCTTGGCCGAATTCAGTTTTGGCGTTAGTGGATTGAAGGCCTTGGCCTTTGCTGGCTGTTGGCCCTCCCTGCTATTGCTTCTTTGCTGTGTGTGCCTTTCTAAATGGTAGCTCACAATAGGTGTTTAGCTTCCTTCACTGCAGATGAGCAAGGGATTGTACATTTGAGACATGTGCAACCTCATCACAGAAATGATGTTTGGTTATTTCTCCTGTCTTACATTTGTTAGATGCTGTCTATCTCTTGTACTTTTTAAAGGTTAAAGAAGGCCGGTGGGGGGATCCTCGAAGATATAATAATTTAGCCAGGGTCCAGGAAGTTATCTGACTGAAACTAAAAATCACCAGTAGCCAGGTCTCTGTGAATATCATTCCCTTAGAAAATTTGAAGAACAGTTAGAAAAGAAATAAGAAATACGGATGCTGAGAATACTTGTAAGAAATGTTTTAAAATTCCAAAGTAATTATAAAGTGTGTATGCACTCATGCCTGTGTGCACACGTGTGTGTTTAAAGAGCATGCCTGTGCCCTGTGTGTAGCAGCCAGAAGATGATGTCGGGTAGCTTGCTGTATTACTCTGTAGGGTCTCTCACTGAACCTGGAAGCTGCTGCTTTTGGCTAGGCTGAGTGTGAGAGTGCCGTACCCCTTCTCTGCATCCTTCCTTCAACCACGGGGTGACGGGTTCATATGGCTGTGCCCAACATTTTACCCGGTGCTGGGCGTCTGAGCTCAGACCATGTGCTTGTGCAGTAAGCACTCTTACCCACTGAGCCACATCTCCAGCTTAACAGTGATTTTGGGTTGACTCCAGTTTGCATCTTGAGAAAGTGATAGCCTAGTGTGCGTGCGTGCGTGCGTGCGTGCGTGCGTGCGTGCGTGTGTGTGTGTGTGTGTGTGTGTGTATGAGCATATACTCCTTTGCTTCTGAGGGTGGGGTCAGCTGTACAATTATTCGACAAAAATTTCTGACTAAGTGATGGGAATTAGCCTTTTCACTGTGTGGTTTAGTAATTTTTATAATGGCAGGTGCAGGTGCATTACTTATATTTTATGTGAATTTTCCCATCATGAGAGCCCATGTTTTATTTGTTTATAAGTTTATGTTATTTATAATTTGTGTTTTCCTTCCTTCCTTTGGTATCTACTTAAAAATTAGACATAGAAGAGATTTACCGCGTTAAATGAATCAGAACCAAGGTGTCAGTCCCCAAAGGAAAGTAAATCCACATTTAGCAATGGGGTGGTTATATCATGACAGAGATTTAAAATAGTATTTCTGGTTATGTGTGGATATGTGCACACAGTTGTAGGTGCCATTGGAGGCCAGTGGGGTTGGATCCTCCTGGAGCTGGTGTTACCTGTGTTTGCTAGCTGCCCTTTGGATGTTGGTAGCTGAGCTCCAGTCTTCTAAAGAGTGGTGTGTGCTTCTAGCTGCCAAGCTACCTCTCCCATTGCCAGTGTTTTTTTTAAAACCAAACTTTATGTGCATACTCTTTTTGTACTGATAATAATAAAGGCAAATACCCACCTACATAATTGTGATTATTTTTATAGTTGTGTGTGTTGCATCTTCTTCGAGGGAGTGGGTTCAGAGTTGTTTAAAACCTGACTGGAGGAAGGGGGTTCGATGTTAAATGTCGATCTGAAGCATTCAGCATTGCAGGCAACTTCCCTTTTCCTTGGATTATCTAAGAATTCCAGAACAAGAAGGGACCTACGGTTTAAGTCACTGCTTGTCAGGGTGGCCACTAATGGTGGGTGTTTACTGAAGTTAAAATTAGCATTTAGGAGAATAAACATTGGTTTTCTTGCTTTCACATTTTATATACTCACGTGACTACTGGGTTAGATTGCACAAATATAGGACATTTTAGTCATCATATAAGTTCTGTAATAATCTGGATGACTATATTGATTTTGGTAAAGAGCATGTGTTTAAAATATTCAATAGTCATTGAAATTACTAAGTTGAACCTTATTTCTTAATTTTCATTTTCCAGTTTTTTGGAGCCGTGAGGGATACAGCAGTTTGATCAGTATTGTCTTAACATGCTTCAAATAAATCAGGTGAGTTTGTATTAAGGCATGTCATATTTACTTGGTGCTTCGGGCATAGACTGTGGGGCATTGCAACTCATCTCTCTGTAACCATAACCCGAATGCTGCTTTATGGAGAATACATCGTGTCTGAGCACTACCATGAAGAGTAGGCTGCTTAAAGGAAACAGTAGTAATCCTGAAAGCTGATAGCGCCTGAATGTGCAGGACAAAGGTTGATCTGTCTCCTGATGCCGCATCCCCCCAGAACAACCATGGTCATGATGTAGCACCACTTGAAAAGGTGATTCTTTTTCTAGGGCGTTTACATGGTCTACAAAGTGTACCCCTAAATAAACCATGGTATGTAACACCGTTGACTCACCAAAAGAAACAATTTTCCTTAGGTCTCGACATTCCTCTAAGAACTATTTACTCCTTGAACATTAAAATTTACTCCTTGAACAAATAATACAATATTGTAGCTCCAATATCACAAAATATTTCTTAGCGTCTTTTGTTTGTAATCATAATAGAAGTGGTTACTGTTTTCTGTGATTTAACAACATAGTCCCATTGCTTTCTTCATACCCACTTCTACCCGCCTCACTCAAGAGCTCTCTGGTTCCTGTACTCTGAATACGTCTAGTGACTTCTTAGCTTATCTGCTCAGGCCTTTCTGAGCTAGAGTCACACCCCAGTTGTCAGTTTTACCTCTGACTTACTGTCTTCTGGGTTGGGCAGGATCATTCCAGCTTGGGGACCTTTTCTGCATAGGCTGTCCTGGAGGGTCCTGTCTACCCCGCACTCGTTTGGGCTCACCTGATCCCAAGCCTAGTATGTCTCATAATACCCTGTCTTTTTATTTATTTGCAGTATGGGATTTGTATTATCAAATATAAAAATACAGTCTTCCTTCTGCATGCGGATAGGTCTCTGGCAACACATTTGTAGTTTCAACCAGAAATATTATAAAGCAAATTCCTTCTGTTAGATCTTTTCCTTTGACGTTACTCCCTAAACAGTGGTCGTCCATAGCATCAGTGTCACCGTAGGTGTTGAGAGCAGCCTGACGGTGATAGAGCACACAGGGTAGTTTGTGTGAGCCTGTGTGTATGCTGAGCATATGAGTTTAGGGGCTTGAGCATCTGCAGGCTTTTGTACCTAAGGGTTTCTGAGGGATGCCTGGACCAGTTGTCTCCTTTGCTAGAGGTATACTGCACAAAGAAAGTGCTTTTGCCTGTTTGTTCTTCTAGTTCTAACGTTCAAATAATTTCATTTCTTAAAAATATATTGATTCGTGACTGAATATTAGTGTGACTTAAAGCACACAGACCTGTATTCTTTTTCACAATGTCTACATAATTGCGTTATTCATTCAGGTATTTTATAATCTTGCATTATACACATGTCATTTATATAAGAGCTGTCTTATGCTATTCTTTGATCTCCCTCCTCCCCCTCCACCACATACACTAGGAAATTTTCTTGTGAAACAAACATTGCTTTTCTCAGAGACAATTAGAGTGTAGCTTAGAGAACTCTTGGCATCTGTATCTGTGTGAACTGTGAGACTTGGCTTAGACTCCGCTGTAGGTGTCATTCAGGGATTCTCAGCAGCTCTTGGTTGCCACGCCAGGTGCAATGAGAACAATTTGTTTCATACTTTTGTATGTCAGGTAAAAATGATTACTCATTTGTGATAGTCATTCATCAGAAGTGGAAGAGTTAACACTAATGAGGATTTACTCACTTGCTGCTTTGCTCACACTGAATTAGGCATTGTGTGCAATTCCTTGGATTTGCCTAGAAATCCCAAGTCCTGGTCAGAGATAGATGAGGTTAGCTGTAAACGATATGGATTCCTAGGACCCATTAGGGATTGCTTACTATTACTGACTAAGTTTCATCCTTCAAAGCGTTCAAGTCAGAGAGGAATATTTGCCATAATTGAGAATAGTAGAAGTTGTGAAGACTTTGTCATTAACCAAGCTTAAATCTGAATTACTAAACTTGAGAGTGACTTTTATTTTTTATTATTTTCATGGCAGTTGCTTTCTCATGAGGAGGGTTTGTAAGATAAAAGTAAAAAGGGGTGAAAAAGGTTTTAAGCTGACCCCTACAAAGCAACGAATATTTGACTGTTGATTTTCATGTGCTTTCTAGGGTTAGTTTTAAGTATTTATTTGGGAAGACTTCCCCCTCTAATTATGCTCAAATAGCTGCACTTTTTCCTTGTCCTAACAGATTCTTCTGTATCTTCTACTCAAACTGGTTAAAATTGAATATATACAAATAACTGCCTTATGGTATGTCATCTAATAATTTGATATCAAGTCTAACACTATTATTTGAGAAATAACAGAATGCTTTGTGTTCTATTATAGTAATGGCATTTTCTCCCTTTAAATTGCCACCTTCAGTTTTGCTTTTGCCTTTTAAGAAAATACATTATTCTAGAAAAAGGCAGGCCTTATGGGAAGATGCTTTTAAAAAGTCAGTTCATGGAGCTGGAAAAAGATGTCAGAATGGGGAGACACGGCCTACCTCGGTGTATTGCCACCCGCTGCTTGGCTGCCATGCATGTCTTTGTTCAGTAGGTCATTGGGCCTCTGGGAGGCTGCTGGGAGGGACCTGGCCTGCTGCTGCTGCTGCCACCACTTGCTCTACAAACACCACAGTAGTGCTGGGGTACTGGCGGGGCAGCAGGTGCTGAGCATGGGGTGGTGTGCTGCAGCTTGGAGCTTGTGCCCCAGACACGCTGCCCAGCTGCACGATGACTCTGACCCTAAGCAGCTGCAGGATATCTGGGATGAAGAGTGATTCATTTTTCTGGCCCAAGTCTCCCCCCCCCCCCCGGGACGTCTGTGGTCTGTTCTGCTGCTGGAGGCCTTGGTGTCTGTGGTCCATGCTGCTACCAGAAGCCCATTTGAAGTCTGTGGTTGGTGCTGCCTCTGGAGACCATGCTGCTCATCTGGGCTACTGCCTATGGAACCAGGTTGATGTCCATGATCCCTTCTCCAACCGCAAACCATGTGAAAGTCCATGATCCATACTGCTGCTGGCTGCTATAAGCAAGGAAGCTTGTTTTGTAATAATGTCAATGACTTCAGATACATAACTGAGAATGAGAGACATAAGGCTTCTGGGTTGATACCCCTATCTAAAGAAACAAACAATGCTCCCCCCCCAAAAAAAAACAGTCCAGATGGAAAGCTATTAAAGAGAGTCCTTAAAAACTGTGATAGAGATGCTGAAGTGCAGCTCTCCAGAGCTGATGGCTGCTGGTGGCTTGCGGTGGGAAAGACTCAGTTTTCTTTAAGGACTGGCCATTGGGAGTTTGACCATGCTCCAGTGAATATATGGGCAACACTAATTGGACTTGGTGGGGCTTTTGGAGGGGGGAGGGTCCAAGGGCAGGAGGGTAGATCTGGGAGGAAAGGGAAGTGAGTGTGATGGAGTACATTGTATGAAGTTCCCAAATAATAAAAACAATATGTTGGGGGGAAACAAAGTATGTTATATAAATGCAACTTATACTACAGAAAAATGAATAGTGTAGATGAGAAGAAACAGTCACAAAAGTTCCATGTTCTGTTACACTGTTTGAACTTTTTGGCATGTATACTTAATTCTTTATGAAGGGTTCTTTGTGAATATGCTATTTTTACAAATGCATTATACCATACGTAAAATTCTGGAGTGATTTAGTCATCTTTTCTTTAGAAGTGTTGAAACTTCAAGTATTGTTGGGAGCAGATTTTTATGTAAATTTTTACATGTCTCCTTTTCTAATTATTATAACTTACTAGAAGTTAAATGCTAGTCAAAAGTTATTAGAGATATTTGGTGTATATGTATGAAAGTACACAGTTACCTTTACTAACAGCATAGAGATGCCCATTTCCTTCCCGGTCTGACACATCTTCTACTTGTGTCAGTCTGTCTGACAAAAGCGGTTTTAGTTTGCATTTCCCTGGTTTGCTCCCATTCACTTTCTCTTATGTTTTGCCTTTTGTGAATTGCTTTTTTGTGTCTATGTCACCTCTTCCTTTTTATTTGTAATCAACAGTCTTTGAATTGTAATTACCAAGTAACTAAAGGGAACTCACTAGCTTCTAGGATATAGCAGAGGGGGCATCGTATATTGATGGCTTTTCTTCCTGATTATAACGTCATAGGCAAAGAAACTTATTTTTCCATTAGACTGCAGCAGTGCAGATAAATAAGGTGCTGCCCATGCTGGATAGTGTTAATGGAGTGGCGAAAATAGGGCTATTTTTTGTGGGTTGGAGTTTGAGGGAGATTTGATAGGTCAGGGTATCCTAAGGGGTAGGAGAATTCTAAAGTAGACACTTGTAGCCTTGGGAGAGAGAGTTTACAAGGCTTGAGAATAGATGCTGGAATATTGAAGTGAAGAGGAAGCTCTGAGGCCTGCGTAAAGTAGAGTGGGGGGAACAGGCAGGACAGAGTAGAGTTTGAATGCAAAAGAGTGTGGATCCCTGTAGGGTGCGAGGGGCCAAGTGTTACAGTGGTGGTTATTCCATGTCTGGTGTAAAGACAGGCTGTGGGGGTTTAGAGGATGCTGATGCCTGTCTCACAGGTTCCGGGGGAGGAGCTACCGAGTTAATGGAATGTATTGCTTGGCACTGGCCCTCTTACTCCCATTCTTACCTTTAATTTTACTAATAATATTGCTGTTGCTGACAGACTCTGGACATTGGTAAAGGGACGGTAAAGGACAGGTACTCAGATAGATCATTTAGTGTTTTGAGAAGTGAGCCATTTGGGGCCTGTGTTGGTTTGAATAGGAATGACTCCCACAGACTCGTGTCTGAATGCTTGGCCTATAGGAAGTGGCACTATTAGGAGGTGTGGCACTGTTGGAGTAGGTGTGGCCTTATTGGAGGAAGTCTATCACTATGGAGGCAGACTTTGAGGTCTTTTTTAAAAAATATGCTTTTTTATTATATGCTTAAGCTATACCAAGAGTGGCACACAGTTTCCTTCTGCTGCCTGCAGATCAAGATATAGAACTCTCAGCTCCTTTTCGAGCACCATGTATGCCTGCATGCCACCATGTCCCATCATGTCCCACCATGATGATAATGGACTAAACCTCTGAAAATGTAAGCTGGCCCCAATTAAATGTTTTCCTTTATAAGAGTTACCATGGTCACTGTGTCTTTTAATAGCAATAAGATCCTAACTAAGATAAGAGTTGGTACCAGGGATGGGCTAAGCTTCCAACTTGTGAAAAGGAATTAATGTAAAGTGAAAAGGAATTAAAAAAATCTCAGGGCCAGATATGGTGGTGTATTCCTCTGATCTAAGCACTCAGAAGGCTGGCAGGTCTCTGAGTTCGAGGCCAGTCTAGTTTACAGAACAAATTCCAGGACAGTCACACTTAGGCAGTGAAGGAAACCATGAAAAACAGAAATCTGGTGAAGATGTAATTGAGCAATGGGACCGTGTTCCAGTCCCAGCAAGCAAAAGAACTTGGCAGCTTTGGTCACATGGTTCTGGCTTTAGAGTCAAGGATAGAAGAAAGGGGCTATGGAATCTTCCTCTTCGACTAAGGAAAGCCACGGATGCCAGGCATATGTCAGGGGTGTCCGTGAATGAAAGCCTAGAGAGACCATTTCGTGAAGCTGTGAAGGTGAGGCCTGGATTGCCTTGGAGACTTCAAGAAGTTAAAGATGCCAGAGTTGTGGGACACCTGCTGAGGGGAGCTGCTAACAGGGAGTGAACCGCCTAAGAAATAACTGTGCTGCAGTCAACAAAGCTGAAAGGAGTTGGAGATCTGAAGAGCGTTTTGACTTCAGACATGGAGAGTCAGAGTTTGGAGTTTGCCCAGCTGATTTTCAGTCTTGCTTTGGTTTAGTATTTCCTCACTATGCTCCCTTCAGTTTTTGGAATGGTAATGTATATCCTTATATTCTGTGCCGTCATGTGTTTGGAGTATGTGATCTGTTTTTTGATTTTGTAGGTGAATACAGTTAAGAGATTGCATGAATCTCATAAGACACTTTGAACATTGGACTTTTAAACATTGTTGAGACTGTGATAGACTATGGGGACTTTTGAAGTTGGACTAAATGCATTTTGCATTATCTTATGGCTACAAGCCTATGGGGGCCAGGGAGTGGATTGTGGTGGTTTGAATAGGTATGGATCCCTTAGACTTATGTGTTTGAATGCTTGGCCCATAAGGAGTGGTACTGTTAGGAGGTGTGGCCTTGTTGGAGGAAGTATATCACTGAGAAGGTTGGCTTTGAGGTCTCTTATGTATTCAGGCTATGCTCAGTCTCCTTCTGCTGTCTGTGGATCAAGATATAGAACTCTCAACTTGTCTAGTGCTATGTCTGCCTATATACCACCATGTCCCGCCACGATGATAATGGACTAAACCTCTGAATTGTAAGCCATCCCTGTTTAAACGCTTTCCTTTATAAGAGTTGCCCTGGCCATGGTATCTCCTCATAGCAATAGAATCCTAAGACGGGGCCAGATTGGCTTCCAGGACCCTCAGTTTTCATGCCTGAAGCTTCAGGAACTCTTCTTTGTTTTCCCTTAAATATTATTAATTGCTGTGGGAAGATTCAGCCTTCAGAGTGTGGCGTTAGTTTGTATAAGAGTAGGGAAAGAAGTCGAGCAGGAAGCATGCATACATTCATTTCCTGCTCTCGAAAGTGGTGTTGTGTCTTCCACTAGACTTCCTGAATGTACTGGACTATAAATTGCCATCATGAGCCAAAATAAATACTTTCTCCCCTAAGTTGTTTCTTTTTCAGAACATTATAACAGCAACAGAAATGAAGTAGTGACCTTGATAACCAGAGGGTAGTTAGTAGCAGTGGACACCTGCTTTAACAAGAAAAATCACAGACAATGTGACTCTACAACTTAGGGAAAGAGAAAACACAAGAAAGAGGAATAAGAACACATCCCAATTCATTCCTTGATGCCAGTAATACACAGATACCAAAGCCATGTAAAATAACACTATAGAGCAGTGTGCCCTATAGGTACACATATCCTCAGCAAATTTGTAGCACATTTAAAGGGATATTTCATGACCAAAAATTATCTCAAGGAATGCAGGGTTGGCTCAGCATAAGTAAATCAGTTAATATATTTTTTATCATACTAATAGAACAAAGAAAATTATCATATGAGGGTTTTGGTTTGCTAGAAACCATTTGGCAAAGTATAGCACCTGCTGGTGAACAGGATTAGGACTAATAAGGAAAGATCTTGATATTTCTTTAGCATCAGCATTAATGAAAACCCAAAGCTGACATCCAAGTCTGCTTTGGTCACTGTTCTATTGCTATAAAGAAACACTATGACCACGGCAACTCCTATAAAGGAAAGCATTTAACTGAAACTTACTGTTTCAGAGATTTAGTTCATTATCATCATGACAGAAAGCATGGTGACTGAGGCAGGCATGGTTCTGGAGAGGTAGCTAAGAGTTCTATATCTGAATTCTCAGGCAGCAGGAAGAGAACCACTGGGTCTGGCTTGGGCTTTTGGAACCCTCAAACCCTCCTCCCAGTGATACACGTCCTCCCAACGATACATGTCCTCCCAACAAGGCCACACCTCCTAATCCTTCTCAAGTAGCACCACTCCCTGACGATTGAGTATTCAAATATGTGAACCTATGGGGGCTATTCTTATTCACACCACCACAAACTCCCTTGGGGAAAGACTGAAACTTCCTCTCATCAGGGTCAAGAAGACAAGAGGAGATAATGCCTTTTACCACTTGCACTCACCTGAAGTGTGTAGGAGGAAGGCCCGCTTGTTCATCCCGGCTGCCAGGCTAGCTTAGTCCCCAAATAACCACACAGGAACTGTATTAATTAGATCACTGCTTGGCCTATTAGCTCTAATCTCTTATTGGCTAATTCTTACATCTTAATTTCACCTATTTCTATTAGTCTGTATATCACTATGAGGTTGTGGCCTACCAGCAAAGTTTCAGCATGTCTGACTCTTGGAGTGGCTCCCTAGCGTCTCTCCAACTCTGCCTTCTTCCTCCCAGCATTCCATTTAGTTTTCCCCACCTACCTAAGTTCTGCCCTATCAACAGGTCCAAAGCAGCTTCTTTATTCAGTAGTGGTAATCACAGCACACAGAGTGAAATCCCACATCACCTCCCCTTTTCTGTTTAAATAAAAAGGAAGGCTTTTAACCTTAACATAGTAAAATTAGATACAACAAAACAGATATCAAACAAGAATTACATTTACAGTATTTATATCTACTTTATCTTTTATTATAACTAAGGAAAACTATAAATATATCTATAAATTCTTCAGCTCCATCAAAAACTCCAGAAGGATATGATATTACCAAAGTATACAGGAAGTGCATTGTAAGCAACGTCCAAAACTCTAGAATTGACAGAGACATCTCATTCCCTGGACAGTCACCCAAAGTTCTTCTGTACTGTTGGGGCATCCATCTTCAGCCTACCGTCCCATAATATCCAGCAAATTTTTCTATGAAGCAAGAAATTTCAAAGACAGTTCTGCCTATATTGGCAGTTTGGCAGTCACTTTCTTCAGTATCCTGCAGAATGTTTTGCAGACTCTTTCATGAAGCAGGAATCTCAGAGGATTGTCTGACCTTTAGGCAAGTTCAGCAGTCGTTTCTCTGTGGATCCTGCATGTACAGTTCGTCTAACAAACTCCCTAAGGAGCCTCTTTGATGCCCATCTTCCTCATGAAGTAATTGGTGCTGCCAGGAGCAGATATGTCTCATTGTCATGAAAAGTCCTAAGTTATTAAAACATTTTAAATGCCATATTCTGAAAGTCTCTGAAAGATTTGAAGATATCTATCTAACTGAAATATATCTCTATCTCTAGAAAACCTAACATGACTACAATCTTGACTATTATAGATGACTGTCTATTAATCTATATTTCTTAATTATACATTACAGTTTTAAATGAATTACACAAACACAATACCTTAATCAAGTACAGAAATATACATATACAGTATAACAAAATTTACCTTAAATTTGTATTAGTAAACCAAGATCTATACCAAAGCAAATTATTCATCTCTATAGAATATTCCCCCTTTAAATGTAAACAAACAATTATTCACAATATTTGGGAATATGGGTGTAGTTATTTCTCTCCAAATTGCTTCCTGCTGTTTGGGAGCACTGTTAATCAGGTCTTTTATGGTGTATCCTGTGTGCTAAGTTCATCTCAGTCAGCAGTTGGGTGAAGTAATTTTTTGAGGGATGTTCATGGTGACCTTTCAGGGGGTCTTGTTCCATCATACTACACCAGTCTGGAAGCAATCCACAGGTTCTCATCCTCTGTGGAAACCAGAAGATCCTCTTTTCCAAAGCAACATATCCTTAGACCCAAATATAGAAGTCATGATACCTTTATATTATACATGCTAGTTTAGTTTAGCAGCCCATACAATGAAATGTCTCTCTGTACTTAGCTCTTTTACAGTCAAAAAATTCAAAGAAAACACAATAATATACATAATTCAGACTCTCTGTGAATTTTCCATCTTTATGTGGCTTATTTTTCTTTACTCCTTTTAATCAATGACTGTACTCTGTCTCTTTAAAGACGTTTTTTTTTACTTCTTTTTCAACTCTCTATACTCTTTTTCTTCTCTCTCCCAAGCCTACGTACATTTATCCAACACCATGACTCATCTGGATTTGTCTTTATTACATATCTGTAATTATTTTCTGTCTAGGAGCACTTTTGCGCATCTTAAAACTTATGCTGTGCCACTCTTAGGGTAAATACGGAAGTGCCTGCTTGCCCACCCAGTCTAAAATTTAAGCTGTGCTGTTACTGTTGCATATATGGTACTGCCTGCTCGCTCTGCACAGTGCAGCATGGAGCTGCTTGTGCCTCTGAGTCGTGAACACCGCCCCAGTTCCAGGCCCAAAGCTGGTCCATGTTGCCATTAAGCAAGCTGCAGCAGTCTGCTCACAAATCCCACTCATATGCTCTGTATCTGGGCCTCCTGCCTGAAAGAGCCAGAGGTCATGCTGGCAGCACAACCCAGAAAGCTGGCATTTCAAAACCACTGCTTTTTTTCTGCTGTGGCTGAGTCAGGAAAATTTCTCTTAAAGGAGCAGCAGCAAGCTGCCAGCAAACAGCAAGAAGCTGTGTTAAACTCTGTGGTTTTTTTTTTTTTTTTTTTTTTTTTTTTTTTTTTTTTTTTTTTTTTGTCTAGAATTCCTTTTCAAGCCCTCTCAGGTTTTATGTGGATTTAGTTGGCCACATGTGTGGTTCTTTCAACAGTAGTGGAAGTTATAGCAGGAGCAGTTATACAAGAAAAAAGGAACCATCTGCAGATGACAATAATCCTCTGTATAGAAAATCTTCATGAATCCAGGCACGCAGAATCCACAAAGTCAGTAGCCAAAGTGAGCATGCATTTAGGCATATAAAAAAAAACCATATGAAACAGTTGTGTTTCTGTATGCCAGCAATGAAAATCTCAATTAAAAATTCATTCATGAATGAGTGAGATGGCTTAGCTGGTAAAGGCACACATTGCCAAGCCTGGGAAGGTGGTGGAGAGGGACAACTGACCCCTTCAAGTTTCCACACATTTGCCATGGCTCATGTGCTTCCCCTCAGCAGATCTTTATACAGGTCCTGTACACCGAAAACTGTGAAACACTGTTGGAAGAGACTAAAGGAAAGCTAGATGGGCAGAAAACATACTGCATCTGTGAATAGGAAGGCTTAGTAGATGAAGATTACTCTTCTGCTTCAAGCAGCCTACCAAATCCATGTAGTCTTCATTAGAACTATAATGAAATGCAGAGTGAGAACACACAGTGAGAACAGGCTCAAATATCCTAACAGCATTGCAAAGAAGCAGAGCTGAGGAGAACTCACATTTCCTGTTTGAAATTTTACTACAGTAATCCAAATAGGGTGATATTGGCAGTGAAGATGATTTATGGACCAATAGAATGAAATTGAGAATATAGAAATAAACCAGAATGCATTTTTTTTCTTTTTTTGACAAGGATGCCAAGACATGAGAGGGGGAAATAGGTTATTCTGGGACAATTGAAAAAATTCTTATACACTACATGAACTGGGCTGCTGATTATGTTTGCCTGCCATTTTTGCTCCCCAGGAGGGTGATATGGATGTTTCAGTAGAGGATAGTTGAAGGCCAATCTGAGCACTATAGCAAGGATGCATCACAGAAGCTCTCTCCCCAAACCCCCAGAACTAAAATTTACAACTCCAATGAGAAGTGGGGGGAGAAAACCTAAATTGTACTGTAAAGAAGGCAGACAAGTCACGAAGATGCCCATGAAAAAAAGACTGCATACATGACCAGATGAGGCCCATGAGATACTGCATGCATGTTAGGATAGCTAGAATCAAATCAAAAGGCCAACACAATGAGTTTGTAGGAACTGGGAATATTTGAGCTTTTGTATACTAGTGGGAATTTGAAATTATGGATCTTCTGTGGGAAAACTAGTGAGTTCCTCAAACTAAAGCACAGAATTGTTGTGATCCACTGATTTTCATTTAAATACATATTCCACGGAGTTTAAAATAGGTACTCAGATATTCACATTTATAATAGTGTTCAGTAGAGAAAGGAGAGAAACAGACCAAATATATGTTGGTAGGTGAGTGAATAAGCAATCTGTGGTATTGTTACTTCAGAAAATAGTACCTAGACAGAAAAGTACTGATACATGTCGTACTGTGGGGTGAGTCTTAAAAATACGCTGAAGAATCAAACACAAAGCCAGATATGCCATGATTCCATTTATATGAAATATCCAGAATAGGTAATTCAGAGAGGCAAAATAAAAATTGGTGGTTGCCGGGGTGAGACCAGTAGCAGTTCTCAACCTCCCTATGCTGCAGCCCTTCAATACATTCCCTCATGTTACGGTGACCTCCAGTCACAAAGTTATTTTCTTTACTGCTTCATAACTGTAATCTGCTACTGTTATGAATCATAATGTATATGTCTGATATGCAGGATTTCTGATGTGTGATCCCCGTAAAAGGGTCATTTGACCTCCACAGGGGTTGCCACCCACAGTTTCAAAACCACTGGTCTAGAGAGAACGACTGGGGAGCAACTAACTGCCTAATCGGCATGGAGTTCCCTTTTTGGAGAGGAAAAACGTTTTGCAATTAGATACAGGTAGTGATTCTAAAGTGCTTTGAATTAGTAAATTTCAGTGTATTGCTTGCCTTTAATAGATTAATATGTTGCCATGTCACTTTCAAAATTCAAATGTTTGCAAAAAAGAAGATACAATTAATTCATAGCCAAGATTAAAAAAAAATCAGACTAGAAAGATTGACTCATTTTTGTAGACAAAGGTATAAAAGTGCTGTTATCAATATGTTCCAAATGTTTAAGAAGATAAAAATGATGTGAGACTAAGGGGGAAATATAAAATGTCACCGATAGAACTTATAGAAACAGAGTATAATACCTGAAGTTAAAATACTCAGTAGAGTTGATATTAAATCAGACACAAGAAAAAAAGGGTGAATTTGAATCTACAAGTTCTGAGTGTTCAGAATGAAGCCTAGGTTGGAAAAACTTAAACCACCACCACTGCAATGTCATGCTGGTCACCACCAGACAGGTATCAGTGAGCTGTCGGGAGAGAACTAGTCACCTGAGACACAAGTGGACCTAGGGCCCAGGAGAAAGGAAACAAAACATTAGAAATGACTACATGTCTACTGAAAACCGCAAATGGTGCTAAGAAAGACGTCTGTGAACCCAAAGTGAAAGGTATGTTAAAGGACCCACACATAATAGCAGAACATTAGTGAAGCCAAGGGAGTCTTGAGGCCAGTAGGTGCACTCTGAAATGCTTCCTACTGCCCAGCACGCTGCGGTACTGCGCAAACCCTCTACCTCGCAGCGCCATTTTCAGCCCTGAACAAATAGTAAAGATATGAATGGATATGAAATGTTTGTAGAAGTTTCAGCCAGAAGAGTGGTGCAGCCTTGTAACGAAGGAGAAACACTCATTAGTCTTTCCTAACCAAAAATAAGAGACTTTCAGCGGTGATTTTTAAAACTATGCTTGAGTTGAAATTTACCCAGTACAACTGATTATAGTGACTTATTTTGACCTCTGCAGTTCTGTGACATTAGTGTTAGATGTATATTGTTCCACATCTGTTGCTGTCATTCATCTGCAGACATTTGTAATTTTCCCAAACTGGAACTGTAATTAAATGCTAACTTCTCCCATTGCCTGTCCCTTGAGCCCCGGCAATCACCATTTTAGCTTCTGACTCTGCATTTGACTACTCTTAAGTACTGTTATATAAATATAATTGTATTTTTTTGTCCTTTTGACACTGGGTTAATTTAGTTCAATGTTTTCAAAGTTCATGCTTTAGTGTATATCAGAATTTTCTTGCTTTTGAAAATTGAATAGGAAATACCTCTCTCTCTCTCTCTCTCTCTCTCTCTCTCTCTCTCTCTCTCTCTCTCTCTCTCTCTCTCTCTCTCTCTCTGTGAGTATGTGTGTGTGTGGTTTGTCCATTCATCCACTAGTAGATATTTAAGTTGTTTTCACCTTTTTACTAGTGTGAATCCAGGTGGATCTGTTGTATGTATATACTACATTTTGTTTTTCCATTCATCTCTTGGCGAACACTTGGGTTACTGCTCCTGTTTATCTGTTGTGGATAATACTGCTATGAGCATGATATAGAAACGTAAGTCCACAATTTGAGTTCTTTTTATATATGCCCAGGAGTGAAATTGCCATATAGTAATCTGTCATTACTGCTTTCAGGAATTGCTACATTATTTTCCATAGAGAATACATGCAACAATGCACAAAAGTTCCAGTTTCCCTACATTTTCATGAATAGTGATTTTCCATTAAAAACAAAAACAAAAAAAAAGGACTGGTAGCCACCTTAAATTGACACGTGAGGTATTTTTTGTTTCTAATAGTAACATTTGTTATGTGTCCTGACCAGCTGTAGATCATCTTTGGAGGACTCTCTGCACAGTCTTTTGTCCATTTTTTATAATTGGCTTAATAAAATATATATATATCTTGGCTATTACTCCTTTATCATGTATATTATTAACAAATATGTGTTATTATTAAAGCGTCTTTCAAGAAGATTCTGAAGGAGTCCATTTTTAGCTGTCCAGCTCTATAAATAAAGTCATAAAAGAAGTTCTTAGGTTAATGGGAAAATATTAACACAAGGAAATTTGTATCTTTGAAGAGATATGATTAAATGGTTGGCAAACACAAGACTTAATTTTTAACTTTTTGTAGACAATAATGGACTAGGGCTTGCAGTATGGTTCAGTGGTAAAGTGCTTGCTTATGTGGAAGGCCTGCATTTACCAGCATGGGGAAAGAAGAGATAATGGATTAAAACTAAAATGTTAGCAGTGTATTAGGTGTTTCTAACATACACAGAAAGAGATTGATGTCAAAGGCATAAATATCGAAGGAAGGGAAAGGCAGCTATTGAATTGTTAATACACATGAAATGGTATAATGTTTTTTTGAATGAAATCAGATGTGGTATATGATGCCCAGCACTTGGGAGGCAGAGGCAGTTAGAGGAAAGATTCTTTAAGTTCAATGCCAACCTGCTCTGTACGTCAAGTTCCAGGCCATCAAGGGCTACACGGTAAGACTCTGTCACAAAACCAAACCAGGGTTGGGAAGATGGCTAGATCAGTAAAGTAAGTTCTTGGCATACAAACATGAGGCAGGACCTGAGTTCCCATTCCTCAGGAACCCACATCAAAAGCTAGGCCCAGTGGTATGGATGTGTAATCTCAGTTCTGGGAAGGGAGAGGAAGATTACTGGGGGCTTGCTAAACATGAGCCTAGCTAAAGTGGTAAGCCCCGTGTTAGTACGAGACCCTGTCTCAGAAAGTCAAGTTGGATACCCAACATTGTCTTTTAGTCCCCACATGCATGTGCATGTATGAACAAGACACACATGCTTAAAGTACCATCCATAAAAATAAGAAAGAGAGAAACAGCAAAAGAATAGATAAAATCTAACAGCAGTGGTCTCTGAAGTAAACTGAACTGATCTGAACATGCTAATGGAGAAGTGAAGGCAGGTTGGCCTGAAAATCAGAGACCTATAGTCTGTTTACAAGAAACTTCAAATACAAAGGCAGAGATAGGTTAAGTATACAGGAGTAGATGGGGACTTCCATGTCTCTTCCATGTATGGTGATAGAAATCGTATCTGCCCTCCTCTGAAACAAGCTTGTTTATGTGATGTTTTTGCTTTTGGGGGGTGGGGGTGGTGCCACCCAACTCCCAAATAATTCACATGGAGGCTTATTCTTATCTAAAATGCCCGGCTTAGCTCGGCTTGTTCTAGCCAGCGTTTGTTAAATGTCCTGACCGCTTCCTTCCTCTGGGCTTCCCCTTCCTTCCGTAGTCCTTCTTTCACTCCAGGTCCACGGCTGGCTGGGTGGCTGCCCCACCTCCTCATTTCCCCTTCTGTTACTCTCTGCCTGCCAGCCCCGCCTATCCTTGCTCCTGCCTCGCTGTGCTGTTGGCTGTTCAGCTCTTTATTAGACCATCATGTGCTTTAGACAGGCAAAGAATCACAGTTTCACAGAGTTAAACAAATGCAGCATAAACAAAAGAAACACACCTTAAAATAATATTCCCCAACACAAGCTTCCTCACTCTATAAAAGAAAGACACCCACACGGTTCATGAAAACAATAGTTCTTAGGACTTTGGACATCAGCTACTGAAGGCCACTGATTCCTGAGATGAGAAACATATGAAGTACTATTTTTTGAATTTTCTCTCAGTTAATGTTTTGGATTAACTAATAAGAATTATACTAATCTTCAGTGCAGCAGTGATGAGAACTGAGACCGTTGGGAGGTTGTTTCAGGAGTGGACTTATTGTGAGAGTGGGTTTGTTATAAGAGAATTTGGCCCACTTCTGCTGTCTTGTTCTCTTGCTGCTCAGCTCACTGCCTTGGTACTGGTATTGCAGCACTGGGCCTCGCAGACCCAGCAGGGAGTCAGTCTGTGGTTTTGGTAAGTCAGTCGTCTTGGTGTTCTGCTGTAGCAGTCTGAAATGAGGAGCACACAGCACGAGCAATGCAGTTGCTGGAGCCCTGGAGGGTTGGAGGCTTTCTAGCTGTGGAATGAGTCTGCATTCTCTCTCACGTGAGATGACGCTGTTCTGCAGCCAGTCAACAAAAGCAAGACTTAAACAGACTACTTCTGTGTCCTTAGCTGCAGCCTAGATAAAGTTCGGGAAGAAGTATAGGCATGAAAAACACCCAGCACAGCACGGCAAAATTCACAGTGTGAATTATGTAAAAATTATGTAAAAATTATGTGTGTTGCCAGGCAGTGGTGGTGCATACCTTTAATCTCAGCACTCGGGAGGCAGAGGCAGGCCTGGTGAGTTCGAGGCCAGCCTGGTCTACAGAGTGAGTTCCAGGACATCTCCAAGGCTACTGAGAAATTCTGTTCCAAAAAGAAAAAAAAATTACGTGTGCAAGAAACGTGAACATATGACCCATAAGGAAGTAAAAATCAAAACACATACTCAGCTGACATAAAGTGATATAATTAAACAGAGGACAGGGTGGGTTATTTCTGTACTCTCAACTACTCCAGAGGTCTGAGACTGAGTTTTAGGTCAGCTAGCATCACACAGTAGGACTCAATCGATAAAATAAAATTGGTTTGGAGAGGTGGCTCAGGTTAAGAGCATGTGCTGCTCTTCCAGAGGACTCAGGTTCTATTCCCAGCTCCCACATCAGCTTCTCATCACTGCCTCCAGCACCAGGGCTGAGGACATAGCTAAGCTGTAGAATGTATGTCTAGCATATTTAAGACCTTGGGTTCAATTCCTAGTACTGTAGAAAGCAAAAGAACACCCCACAAAGAAACCAATTTAACACCTTCCACCTGGATTCTATGACTGCCCTGTAGATAGGAATGTAAAGACAGGTTTTGATGGTAGTGACAGTATCATGGGACCCTGTGGAAAACAGACTGGGCTGGGATGATGCAGGTCAGTTGTGGAGTGTTTGTCTGGCTTGTTTCAGACCATGGGGTAGCACCCAGTACTGTAGATCAAAATCTCCGCAAACCCAATAGTGCTGACAGCTCTCTCTGAATCAACTGTTTACTACGGGGAAGAATGTTTGGCCAGTTTGTCAACTTGATGGGATTTAGTTCCAGCATTAAAATGAATCTCTGAGCATGCCTGTGAGAGAGGATCTTAATTAGGTTAATTCTGATGGGCAGCTTCATTTCATATTTGTTATTTAACATATAGCGTTGTTTATGCTTTCTGACTGATTGTCTCTATATGTATAATCAGTAAACATGAGTAAAGTTTCATCCTGTGGCTATCTCAATACCGATTATGATGATGTGCAGATACACTGTTTAACTTAGTATCTTTTTGTTGGTTTGTTTTTTTGAGACAGAGTTTCTTTGTGTATCCTTGGCTGTCCTAGAACTCACTCTGTCACCAGGCTGGCTTCAAACTCACAGAGAGCCTCCTGCCTCTGCCTCCCAAGTGAGTGCTGGTATTAAAGGCATGTGCCACTACTGCTTAGGTTTTTGTTTGTTTGTTTGCTTTTTAGATCATGGTCTCTGTGGCTCTGTCTCCTGTTGTGGAGCTTACTGTGTAGTTCAGACAAACCTCAAACTCACAAAGATCCACCTGCTTCTCTGCTTGTCCCCTGCCTCCCTTTGCTGGGAGTAAAGATGTGTGTCACTATGCTCAACTTAACTCAGAATCTTAAACATGAGTTTGGAATGCAGTTTTGCATTTTAAGTTAAAAATGGAATGTAGTTATTTTAATTTTGTTACTAGGATCAGCAAGAGAAGCTAAATGTGATTTAAAATTTTTGAGACGGGGCCTTAACATGTGCAGCTTGCTGGTTTGGAACTCTCTGTGTAGACTAGGTTGGCCTTGAACTCGCTGCTGCTGTCTTGCTGAGTACTGCGCCATGGTTGTGTGCCATCAGGCCTGTCTGTGTGAGACTTGATGACGCTGCATTGGAGCTGTCCATTTCAGCTGTTGGGTGCTGATGGTGGGTTAGCCTCTGCCAGCAAAACTGCTGCTCACCGCTAAGAGCAAGAATGCTGAAGCATGAGATCCTTGCTTCTTACTTTAAAGATCTTTCCATACTGAGAGGACTTCTTTTCTGGCAGAAGAAGCTGTAATTTTGACTTTGAGATACAGAGTTAAAATGTGACTCAAGCCTTTAGCAGAAGACAGACAAAGATGTGTGTTTGTGTGTGTAAACATTAAACAAAAAAATTAGTAACATATAATTTGGTTTGAAGTTAGGAATTTTGCTGCTTGGTTGCCTCTTTTAAATATTTTTCCTTTTGTTTTATGAGAAATTGTAAACATCTTGATAATGCATTACTATTTAATTATTAAACTTGTTTATACTGTAAAGACAAATTTATCTGTTCTTGATAACAGTCTTCAAGAAAATAGGGGTAGAAAAGAACTTCCTTAACCATTAATAAAGAACAGTTTATATTTAGGAATATGCACATTTATATACATATATACATATAACATACAACTAGTTGTATATATACATATAACAATTAGTGGAAAAAGAGACCCTGAATTAGGAGTGCAGGGAGGGCTACATTGGAGGGGTTGGAGGGACGAAGGGGAAAAGTGCTATCATTATACTGTAATCTCAAAATTAAGATTGAAAAAGGAAAAAGGAAAACATTATTAGCTTAAATTTTGTTTACTGGTGAAAAGTTGAACTCTTTGGAAAGAAATCAAGACAAAGATATTCATTTTCATTAGTCCCATGTAGTATTTTATTTGCTTAATGATTCTAGCCTGTGCAGTTAAGCGAGAGAAGGCACCCAGCCTTGGAAAGAGGGATACAATTGTCTTTATTTGTAAGTGACCTAATTGCCTGTGTAGAAGATCTGGCAGGATTCTGCTAAAGCTAATGAGTGACTGTATTTGAGTTGTAGGATATAAGGACAATTACAAACCAATCTTTTCTAAAGTATACTAATAAGACTTCCAAAATGATGTAAAAGTAATGCTTTCAGGATTATTAAAAATGTGAAATAGCTGGGTTTGGTGTCATACACCTGCAGTCCCAGAACCCATGTGGCAGAGACAGGGGAGTTGGTACAAACTCGAGGTCAGCCTGGTGTATATAGCAATTCTCAGCTAAGAAAACCAAAACTAAAACCAAAAAGGCCAAAACTTTCATAGTGATATTTGAATCTAGGGAAATATTTTATAGAAAATTGAGAACTACAAATTATTGCTGAGAGAAATGAAAGAGCACCTGTATAAACTGAGAAAGTCGATCTTCACTGTTCACTAATTTTTTGTGAGTTGAGTTTCTCTGAATTGCTCTAGTTGCGAAATTATTTGTAATCCACGAGTCCTTTTGCTTTGATGGTTATTCACAGACTCGTGGAATCGTGAAAATTCTGATTATCTCAACATACATATCCCCACCTGAGATGGAACAAGCCCCATCTACATTCTTTTTAGCATCTGCATTGCTAGCAAGAGGTTTCTCGTAGTCTCTCACTGTCACACCGCCTGAGCTTCTGTGCTTGTGTTAAAACAACGCTAAGGGATGTCATTGAAGTCTGTGGAGTGTCCCTAGTTAAGGAACGCTCTGATGTGCCTTATAGAGAAATTACCTATTAGATAAGTTCGATCAGGCAGAATTACAGATCATTTTCATGAATTGTATGACAACTTTGTTAGCATGTTGATTTTTACTAAATATTGGTCTCAAGATAGTAATATTCCAAATCTTATATACTTTATTGTTAAAATGGAGAAACATTAAAAATTCACATAAAGATTCTATAACTTAGAGAGCCAAAACAACAGTGCAAAAGAATAGCATAAGAGGCCAACTGTCCACGAACCAAGAGTTATTATAATGCTACAGGAAGATAGTATTGCCATAAAAGTAGACAGATTGATGGAACAGAGTAAGTCTTTCAGAGATAAAGCCATTCATTGACAAAAGTCATTAGAGCAGAGGAAAGAGAACCACAGATGGCACTAGAACTCGAAATAGCTGTGAACTTAAATGTAATACTTTTAGAAACTCTGAGACCAATTAGATAATAACTTCTAAAATACAATGCAAAAAATGTGATCTATAAAAGAACAAATTGGGAAGTTGTTGTTGATCAATAACATACTTGGCTTCTTTCTGGTTCTTGCTGTTCAGATTCTCACCATACATCATATTTAAGTCTCCCATGCTATTCATATATGTGCTACTGCCTTCTAAATGATAGGTACAGTTGACATTTTCATCAACAGTGTACCCCTAAATACTATTAATTTCTGTTGGCAACCCTGTCTTAGTTACTATTCTATTACTGTGAGGAGACATCATGACTTATAAAAGCAGCATTTTAATTCTTTTGGAATTTATGTTTAAGACATGAACGTACTGTTTTCATAGTGGATAGATATAAATTAGTTTAGTACCTGAGTAGCCCGTCAGTGGTCTTTGCTTGGACAGCCTTAAATGTTAGGCTCATTTTGAACATTAAAATGTTCAAAACTTTACTAACTCTGGACAGATAGCCACATTTTCTCTAGAAAACAAGTCTCTGAGAGGCAAATTACTTTGTTCTTGGATTTTAAAAATGATTTTATTTTTTATTTTTGCCTTTAAAAGGTTTTTTCTTTCTTGCACACTGTGATGGGTTCCCTCCATAGCAGAGAATAGGGAGAGCAGGGTGTGGAAGGAGACTCTGGGGTGAAAAGCTGCAGTTAGCAGGAGGAGGTGGACGGCCTTGTCAGTGGTAGCTCTGATGGGCATGACATTGTAGGCATCTGCTGCTCTGAGTGCTCCTTTAGGAAACACTTGCTGCTCTAGTGGGTTTAGTGCCGTCTCCTGTTTCAAATCTCCCAATCCTTAAACCATGTTTTTAACCTTTTATTTTATGTGCATGGCTGTTTTGCCTGTGCATCACATGTGTGCAATGCTAGTGGAGGCCAGGAGAGGGTATCGGATTCCCCTGAGGCTGAATTTACAGCCAGTTGTGAGCCATCTTGTGAGTGCTGGGAATTGAACCCTGGTCCCTGGTCCAGTGCTTTTAACCACCACATCATCTCTCCAATCCCCATCCCTTTGCATTCTGCTCATGATCCACTTGATTTGCTGATGTACTGGCGCCAGACATGGCCCTGTGCAAGGGCTCTGCTACTGAGCTGTGTCTCCGCATTTCTTGCTCTTTCCCTTTTGGAGGCCAGGTCTCACTCTATATGTGGACTTGCCCTTCACCTCCTCTCCCGAGTGCTGCAATTACAGATGTCCAGCTCTAAGTTTGGGCTTTTGTATACTTTCATTTGTCTCTTTGAAAAGCTCCAGCTGACTTTCTCTTGTCTTCTGACTTTGATGAGATCTTCTTTTCTCTAATTAGTCTTTCAAAACCCGTCTTTCCACATCCCCTGTGCCTCAGGAGCCCCTGTAACAACAGCCTTGTTACGGTGCCCACCATGCTGCCTTTGTAGTTCCTGTTTCTCCCACCACACATCTCGGTGGAGACAGTCTACCTAAATGTTGGAAACTTTACTGTTGTAGTTTGTAGAGTTAGCACTCAGGAAGCTTAGGGTTGTTGTGAAAATGTAGTATATCTAGAACACAGTATATTTATATATTCTTTGATATATATTTTTCTTGTAATATTTTATTATACATATGCTTTATAAATATTTTATTCAAGTTACATGTAAATGAATTTCATATCAATTAAGTTAGAATATTCCCTTATGTAGATAAGAGAAGCTAAGTAAGTATAATTTATATAATAGTTGGGGAGTTTTCAGAGGAGGGAAATTTAAGGCATTCTAATGACCCAAGGGGAAAATAGTAATTGAGTCTCAAGGATATGAGTATCAAAGGATACTAAAGAAATATATTTGTATGTGTAAAATCAGTTAATCCTAACAGAACATTTTGATTGAGAATGCTTGCCTTTAGAAATCCATGAAAAATTTTATAAAACTATTAACAATAGTTTTAATAAATGATTTCAACTAATTTATAATTATTAGTAATAAATATTTAATTACTGTTAATAGTGTCTTGTGCTTCCTTATATACCACCATCCAATGAGAATGAGCAGCTTAGTGGATTTACTGTATTGAAAGTAAGATTTTATTACTTTCTCAAAGTCATGGATGTATGACAGGCTGATACCTGAAACAGGCTTTTAACTGTTGATGGATCAGTGGCTCTCTCCAAATGGCAGTCTTATATTGTGAAATCTGTCACTGTTAATCTTATTTAAAAGAGACTGTTATTATTCTAGCCACTCAAATCTCATGAAGCACATTTCAAAATATATTAGTAGTAGCCTCTTTAAAAACATACAATACAGTGGGACACAGTGGTGCACAACTTGTATGCCAGCACTCGGGACGGGGAGGCAAGTCAGTCCTGGTGTATGCAGTGAGTTCCAGGCCCACCATAGCTATATAGTGAGACACTGTCTCAAAACCAAACCAAACTTAAATACTCTGGGAGTGGCAGGACCTGGCATGCTGCGATTTGGAGTCTAGACTAATGCAGCTCCCAGGCCGGGGGATGGGGTGATGCCAGGGGCTGGGCTACGCTCCAGACTTACCGGTACCTTTAGTTTTTTGAAAATATATAGCTGCATATCATGTTATATTAGAGTATGTCTATCTGTCTCAGTTCGCCACTGCTAGGGATTGAACCCAGCAGGACTCATGCCTGTCATGCAAGCTGTACTGCTGAATTACAGCCTAGCCTGTAGCTCAGCTTCTTTAGAGAGTACTTTGTTTTATAGTTTTGTAGCTACTTTCTCTGCGACCTGTGAAGTAGTTAATACTAGAAAGATTTCTGATTAAGTAGGCAACAAGCCCAGTGTGAAGGCACATGTCTGTGTTCTCAGCACTAGGGAGCCAGGACTGGGACAGTTAGAAACTTAGGATCAACTGGGGTAAGTAGAAAGTTCCAGAATAGGCTGCCCTACGTACTGAGACCTTATCCTAAACAGACAAACGAAAAATGATAAACTGTTTACAGCTGGGAAAGAAATCATCAGCTATAATTATTTTCTAATCTACTATTCTCAAGCATTTTGATTTTAGTTATGAAGCTTTATCAGATAGGATCTTGCACCAAACTTGTTATACATTGAGATATTTTATTGGACTCACACTAATTTTATGAAGGCAAAGTCAAAAATAAATGAAAGAAAAGGTTTATACCACATGTTGCTACTTTGTACTTTTTGGAAAGTGTATTCCACACTTCCAGGGTTGCAGCATAGGAAGCGTTTTCTCTTGCCAGATACTCAGAATGGCGTACTCAGTCCTTAGCTGTGCCAGCTCTGCAGTTTGTCTGCTTAGGTTCTTCTTGTGCTTTACTGACTATCTACGTAGCTTTCTTAAGAAACCATTTATAACCATAGTATTCATAAGGCATTATACCATCTTATTGTACCCGCTAACGTTACAGATTTGAAAGAGTCTTGTTTTGTATAGTAAACCTCAGTCTAAGTTTGTAGATGATGTTGCTAAGTTGGCCTCTTTCCTTATGTATTCTCCACGCACTAGTACTGCTTCAGCAGATTTAGCAGGGATGTGCTTGCATGTTTGATGCTTAGATCTTGAAATTTTTTGGCCTTGATAAATGGGAGATGAAATAAAAACTAAACAAGTTAAATGTGTCTGTAGATGAGGTAAAGGAAAATAGGATAAAATAATTGACTCTGGAGCTGAGAAGACATTCTAAAGCTGTAGTAACGTGCACTGTAATAACCATAGCACGCCTGTAAAATCCTAGCCTGATGGGGTCTTATGAGGTAAGCAGACCCTTTCCTCCTCTTTCGTCCTTGTTTGTATTTATTATTTTTATTGTGACAGGTTTCCCTGTGTTGCTCAGACTGGTTCTAAAGTCCTGGGCTCAAGAGATGTCCCTACTCAGTCTTGACGTAGTCAGGACTGTAGGCCGCGCCCCTAGCAGCAGGATAGATTGCACACTTTCATTTTACAGGAGGAGAAGAGGCTTAATGAGCTTAAGACTATGACCTTGTAGGTTATGAAAGAATTTCTTAGGACACAAAAAGCACAAGCCATAGTAGGAAAAGATTGACAGCTCTAGGATATAATTAAGAAGAACCAGCAGAGGCCTTTCATGGTGACCGTAACATAAAATGGTTAGCTTTAATAGTGACGTAGGAACACACAAAATGTCTAGACACTAGTGGGATGGCATTAGGTAAACACCAAATTATAAATGAAGTTAAGATATATGACTGTATTCCAGACTTCCAGGTTTGCAGCAGAGGAAGGGTATTTGGCGCACTCATTCTGAGAGCCATTTGGCTTTTCAGAGAGTGAAGAACGCAACTACAGAATGTCTCAGTATATGGTGGATAAAATCTCACTACAGTAGCACCATGGAAATTCTGTATTTGTTAAAAGGTAATATGGAAATTCGTGCCAGTTAAAATCCCAACATACCAAAGAGTGAAGACAATATTTGAAAAAAAACATATTTATTATAATGCTGTCAATGTGAACGAAAAACCAAATATATGGCGACTACTTACTTATGACTACAGATATATTTGCAAATGCATTTAACACTCACCTGGAAGAGTACATTCTAAATTCATGTTGGTAATCATTGGAGAAGATTAAAGGAACCCTATGAAAATTAAGTACTGTTAGTAATTTTTTTAAAGAAAATGTTTATAATTATAAAATAGTGTTCAAAACAAATGTAGAAAATGTTAACAGTTTTAGTGGTGGGTGTTATATGTGAGCATTTAATTTTATTTTCCTACCTCTTTTTGTTCTTTTTGATACAGCATTGACTGTTTGACAAAAGGTACACAGATACTGGGCTAGGGCTATCGCGTAGTTGGAAGAGGGTTCACCTACCATACAAAGCCCTGGGTTCAGACCCCACATGAGACTGGATGTGGTGCTCATGACTAGTATCTCAGCACTGGGCATCCTTGTCTACATAGTGAGTTTGAGTTCAGACAAAATGTACTTTTGTAGTAATAAGAATCAAGAAACTTACCTGATGATGGTAAAAGTTTTTTTGAGACAAAAAGAAAAGTTATAATAATATATTAAAAGCTATTTTATAATCTTTAAGTATTATGGTGGTATTATATGTACATAGAGAATAGCTTAGATAAGAAAAATAAACCTTTGTCTATTGTTGAAGATTTGCTACATTCTGTTGCATGTGATAGAAGACATTACACGATATAAAGTTTTAAATACAAATTCATGAAAATAATTTAGCAGTCTGACTTTAGTCTAAAAAAAGTCAACGCTAGTTTTTCTTCCCTTTTTAAAAGTCATTCTTGACAAACACTTTATAGCCTTTTTATTTGCAGCTTCTCTCCACGATAAAATGGCAAACCCCAAAGAGAAAACTCCAATGTGTCTGGTAAATGAGTTAGCCCGTTTCCATAGCATCCAACCCCAGTATAAGCTTCTGAGTGAAAGCGGGCCTGCTCATTCCAAGGTAAGGTCATAAAGAGACGGTGGCCGTGCTAACCGACTGTCAGACTCCGTCTGTCAGCTGTGGACTGTGCTCTATTTGGGGGTGTGTGTGGATGGCCTGAAGACACTTAAGTCTTAAGCAAGTTGTAATGTGTTATGTTTTGTAAAGCTCTCAGATGTAGTACCTCACAAGAAAACCTGGAAGCCATAAGATTTTTAACATTTTGTAATTGAAAGCTCTCAGTTAAAGAAATGTTAAGTGCTTTGCTTAGGAGTTCATACCAGCACCAGCACTTATGCTGGAGTAGTGTTCTTCCTGGTAAATCAGGCTGGTACAAGGAGGATGGACAGAGTGGGTATTGCAGTGCTTAAATATTGGTACATCTTCTCTGATGTGATGCTTAATTTTAAGGTTCATAGCTATAAAAGAACTGTAAGTTATGTGTACCAGTATTATTATTATCTTTGCATTTGCTTACAATGATGTCCTCTTAAAAACAAAGGCAGCTTATATTTATAGCTACGTCTGCATATATTTTACATATACAACAAAGAAATCTACAACTTGTGCTTCCATATTTGAGCCTGTTCTTTTGGAAAACATTTCTGTTGTGCACAGTTTTCCCTGACACATTTTAAATATTGGGTATTTTGATAGTCATAGACTTATTCATAATATGGAAACAGTTGATTCTAAAAGAGTTGGTTAGTCTTTAAAGCAAGTGGCAGTGGGTTATTTGGATGTTTTCTGTCTTCTACAAACCAAGGAAAATAGGCGAGACTGCAGTCTGTCGGGCTTGTTTGCTCTTCTGGAGGTGTTGTGGACAGTGTTGGAATTCCCATCCTCTCTTGTTCCGTGTTCGCAGAGAAGATGGTTGTGGTCCTCTCCTGTCTGCCCATCCATGTAGTCCAACTCTAGAAACACATGCTGCTCTTAGTTGTGCCAGACTGTTTGCATTCTCTAGAGTAGTTCATGGGATTTCACATCTCTTTACTTTTTTCCTAGATGACAATATTAAAGTCTTTCTGCCTTCATTTTTTTCTTCTCCTGTCTCTGTCTGTAGGCGGAGACTGTTCTTTTGTTTCCCGACTGCTCAGACCCAAATAATCACACAGAAACTATATTAATTACAATACTGTTTGGCCAATAGCTTAGGCATATTTCTATCTAACTGTTACTTCTTAAATTAACCAATTTCTATTCATCTGTGTATTGCCACAAGGGTGTGGTCTACCAGTAAGGTTCTGGCTGGTAGCTGGTGTCTTTCTCTTTTGGCAGCGATGTGGAGTCTCCCTGACTCTACTTTCTCTATATATCTCTGTTTGGATTTCCTGCCTAGCTTTACTCGACTAAGCCATTGGCTGAAAGAGCTTCTTTAATAACCAATGGCAATAAAACATATTCATAACATACAGAGTAGAATCCCAAATCATCTGTTTGTCTGTCTGTCTTTTGCCATCTCTCCAGCTTCAATTTCCCTGCCTTTTACTTCTTCCCCTCCTCTGCCAACAGTTTCTTCTTCCAGTGGTTCATTCCCCATCAACATAAGGCATGTTTAAGACAGTTTTTCTGTCTTGAATAACCTGACGGCATGTCTCCTTGTATGTCTCTTTTCTTTCCTGTATGGCAGGACTCCAGGAGAAAGCCATACTGGCTGTTTGTAGTTCCCTCCTATTCAGTTTTGTTCCTACCGCCTCCACCAATCAGAACCAGTAGCAGCTTCCTGGTCAGCACCTGAGTACTCCCCAGATTTGCCTTCCTCTCAGCTGTACTTGGGACAGGGGAGTGTGTGCACCTCCTTGTTGAAAATGCTCTTCTTTTGGCTTTCAGGACATGGTACCCTCTGCTTTTTCTATTGTTTTTCTACCACGTGTGTGTGTGTGTGTGTGTGTGTGTGTGTGTTTGTTTATTTGTTTGTTTGTTGAGGTGTCTTGCTGTATTCTAGTCCAGGCTGGCTCAGATCATTGTCCTTATGCCTCATCCTCCTGAGGACAGGTTTGTACGCTTACACCATCGTTCCTGACTCATTGGCTACATTTTTAAAGTTGATTCCATTTTTATCTCAGATCCCATAGAACTTTTCAGTTTGGATAGCCACATTTGCAGACCTGGTCTCTTCTCTCCTGACTGTACATTCTTGCTTTGTACCTTTGGATGACATAAATATGCTGTCAGCTTTCACACCCAGGACAAATGACTGAGGTGCCTACGGAACACATCAAAGCAGATCTGACCACCAGATTCTCCCAGCATCCTCAGTCCCTACCAGTTACAGGGCCATCCTGACTGGCATACCTCACTTTCTACCCTAAATTCTCCAGCCCAGGAGATAGGTTGCCATTCCTCCAACTGCCCTTTCCTACATAATCCAACTGTTTTGGATTATATTATATTACCTGGCTTTTTCTCTTACTTTCGCTTTTGGGCCACCTGGCTGCTGTACCCAGTTCCCCTCTGTGGTGGTTTGAAAGAAAATGGCCCCCAAAGGGAGTAGCACTATTAGGAGGTGTGGCCTTGTTGGAGTTAGTGTGACCTTGTTGGAGGAAGTATGTCTCTGTGGAGGTGGGCTTTGAGGTCTTATATGTTCAAGCCATGCCTAGTATCTCAGTTCATTTCCTGTTGTCTTTGGATCAAGATGTAGAATTCTCAGCTCGCTTTTGGGAAACATGTTTGCCTGCACACTACCATGCCTTGCCATGATGATAACGGACTAAACCTCTGAAACTGTGAGTGAGCCATCTCAGTTAAATATTTTCCTTTATTTATAAGAGTTGCCATGGTCATGGTGTCTCTTCACAGCAATAGAAACCCTAACTAAAACATTGTCTTTTCCCCTCTTCCTTGCTATCCCTGTCTCCTCACATGGGTCATGTTCACTTTGGACTCTCCCAGATGCCCCTGCCTCTGACTATGCTCTCCTGTGTATCTCTAATAACCTTTCTCCTCCACCATTCCTAGGAACTGTCATCTATCTATCTATCTATCTCTCTCTCTCTCTCTCTCTCTCTCTCTCTCTCTCTATCTATCTATCTATCCATCCATCTATCCATCTATCTATATATCTATCCATCCATCATCTATCTATATCTATCTATCCATCCATCCATCCATCTATCTATATATCTATCCATCCATCATCTATCTATCTATCTATCATCTATCTATCTATCTATCTATCCATCCATCCATCCATCCATCTATCCATCTATCTATATATCTATCCATCCATCATCTATCTATCTATCTATCTATCTATCTATCTATCTATCTATCTATCTATCATCTATCTATCTATCTATCTATCTATCTATCTATCATCTATCTATCTGTTTTGTATTCAGTCTCTAGTTCAGAGAGTCTTCCTTGTACTTTGGAATTGTGTGTCTGATTGCCTGTTAGTTATTTCTACCTAAATGACTACAAGAATTTTCAAACTAAAGGCATCCAAAATAGATGACTGATCTTGGTCTTGTGCTTCCCCTTTATTTTTTCAGTAGTGCTTAGTGCTTTCAGATATTTTATTGTTTTTTTCTCTTCTAGCTAGAATGATCTCTGAGGATAGGACTTTATTTTGATTTCATTATTGCTCTTTCCAGTGCCTGGAATGGTACATGCAGTCAGTACTCAGTATTTGTTAAATGAGTGAGTGCATGAACAAGTTCATGAACAATTGACTTAGTTCTTTGTTCAGATATAAATGAGCTAGCTTTTCTCAAAGGCAAAATGGGGATGGGCTAGTAATGTTTTTTTTCTCATGACTTCTTTTTATTTTTTTATAAAAAACTTTTTTCATTTTACATACCAATCCCAGTTCCCACTCCCTCCCCTCCTCCCATTGATCCACTTTCTCCCCTATTCTCACCCACTCCCCAGCAAGGGCAAGGCACATTGCTACTTGGAAGGACCAAGGCCCTCCCCACTATATCCAGGCTGAGCAAGGTATCCATCCAAAGAACATGGGTTTCATATAGCCAGTACAAGCAGCAGGGACAAACCTGGTACCACTGCCAGTGGTCCTGCAGTCTGCCCCCAGCCATACAACTGTTACCCACATTTAAAGGGTCTTGTTTGGTCCTATGCTGGTTCTTTTCCTGTCCTGCCGGTCTTGGTGAGCTCCCATTAGTTCAGGTAAACTGTTTCAGTGTGTGTCCCTATCATGGTCTTGACTTCTTTGCTCATATTTTCGTTCCTCCCACTCTTCAACTGAATTTTGGGCGCTCAGCCCAATGCTCTGCTGTGGGTCTCTGTCCCTGTGTCCATCAGTTTCTGGATCTATGGTGACATTTTAATACAGTCATCAATTCTACTATAGGACAAGGCCAGTTCGGGCATCCTCTTCATTATTACTTAAGGTCTTAGCTGGGGTCATCCTTATGGATTCCTGGGAATTTCTCTAGTGGCAGGTTACTTGCTAGCCCCATAATGGCTCCCCCAATCAAAGTATCTTTTTTCTTTTTTTTGTTTATTTATTTATTTATTATGTATACAGTTAGCCAGAAGAGGGCACCAGACCTCATAGATGGCTGTGAGCCACCATGTAGTTGCTGGAAATTGAACTCAGGACCTTTGGAAGAGTAGGCAATGCTCTTAACCACTGAGCCATCTCTCCAGCCCAGTATCTTTTTTCTTGTTCTCCATCTCTGTCCTTTCCCCATCTTGACTATCCCATTTCTTCAAACACTTCTCCCTCCATCCCTTCTCCCCTTCGTCTCCTCTTCCACCCTCCCTTCTCCCCCTACTCCCTTGCTCCCAATTTTTTCAGGAGATCTTGTCTGTTTCCCCTTCTCCGGGGGCTCTATATATGTTTTTCTTAGGGTTTACTTTGTTGCTTAGCTTCTCTAGGGTCGTGGCCTATAGGCTCATTATCCTTTGCTTTACAGCTAGTATCCACTTATGGGTGAATACATACCATGTTTATCTTTCTGGGTCTGGGTTACCTCACTTAGGATGGTTTTTCCTAGTTCAATCCATTTGCATGCAAATATCAAGATGTCATTGTTTTTTTAACTCTGAGAAGTGCTCCATTGTGTAAATGTACCACATTTTCTTTATCCATTCTTTTGTTGAGTGGTATCTAGATTGCTTCCAGGTTCTGGCTATTACAAATAAAGATGCTATAACCATAGTTGAACAAATGTCCTTGTAGAATGGTTGAGCATCCTTTGCATATATGCCCAAGGGTGGTATTGCTGGGTCTTTCTGTAGGCTGATTCTCAATTTTCTGAGAAACTGCCATACTGATTTCCAGAGTGGTTGTACAAGTTTGCATTCCCACCAGGAATGGAGGTGTGTTCCCCTTATTCCACATCCTCTCCAGCATAAGCTATCATTGGTGTTTTTGTTCTTAGCTATTCTGACAGTTAAAAGATGGTATCTCAGAGTCATTTTGATTTGCATTTCCCTGATGGCTAAGGATGTTGAACATTTCTTTAAGTGTCTTTCAGCCATTTGAAATTCTTCTGTTGAGAATTCTCTGTTTAGATCTGTACCTCATTTTTCAATTGGATTACTTTATATTTTGATGTCTAGTTTCTTGAGTTCTTTATATATTTTGGAGATCAGTCCTCTCTCTGATATGGAGTTGGTGAAGGTCTTTTCCAATCAGTAGGCTGCCTTTTTGTCTTACTGATTGTATCCTTTGCTTTACAGAAGCTTCTCAATTTCAGGAGGTCCCATTTATTTATTGTTGTTCTCAGTGTCTGTGCTACTGGGGTTATATTTAGGAAGTGGTCTCCTGTGCCCATGCATTGAAAGTTACTTCCCACTTTATTGTCTATCAGGTTTAGTGTGGTTGGATTTATATTGAGGTCTTTGATCCATTTGGACTTTAGTATTGTGCATGGGGATAGCCGTGGATCTATTTTCATCCTTCTACATGTTGACATCCAGTTATGCCAGCACCATTTGTTGAAGATGCTTTCGTTTTTCCGTTTTATAATTTTAGCTTCTGTGTCAAAAATCAGGTGTTCATAGGTGTGCTGATTAATATCCAGGTATTCAATTCAATTCCATTGGTCAACCTGCCTATTTTTATGCCAATACCAAGCTGTTTTCATTACTGTAGCTCTGTAATAGAGCTTGATGTCAGGGATGGTGATACCTCTGGAAGTTCCTTTATTATACAGGATTGTTTTGGCTATCCTGGATTTTTTGTTTTTCCATATGAAGTTGAATATTGTTCTTTTAAGGTCTGTGAAGAATTGTGTTGAGATTTTGATGGGGATTGTATTGAATGTATAGATTGCTTTTGGTAGGATTGCCATTTTTATTATGTTGACCCTGCCTATCCAAGAGCATGGGAGATCTTTCTATTTTCTATCACTGATATGGGAAGTCCTTCTGTATATGTGTTGCTTTTATTGGTTAATGAATACAGAAGGTGCTTTGGCCTGTAATAGGGTAGAGTAGAGCTAAGTGGAAAACATGGAGTCAGTGAGAAGCCATGTGGCCCCCTGGATGAAACATACATGCCAGTTAACCACGAACCTTGTGACAAAATATAAAATAATAGAAATGAGTTAATTTAAGATATAAGAGCTAGCTAGTAATACGCTTAAGTAATTGGCCTAGCAGTGATTTAAATAATATAGTTTCTGAGTGATTATTTAATGGTCTGGTAAGCTGGGAACGGATGAGCGACCTCTGCCTACATGGTATCTTCTTCAATTTTTTTCTTCAAAAACTTAAAGTTCTTGTTGAGCAGGTCTTTCACTTCTTTGGTTAGTGTTACCCCAAGATATTTTATGTTATTTGTGGTTTTGTGAAGGGTGATGTTTCTCTGATTTCTTTCTCAGTTTCTTTATCATTTGTGTATAGGAAGACTACTGATTTTTTTGAGTTGATCTTGTATCCTGCCACATTACTGAAGGTATTTATCAGCTATAGGAGTTCCCTGGTAGAGTTTTGGGGGCCACTTATGTATACTAACATATCATCTGCAAATAGCGAAAGTTTGACTTCTTCATTTCCAATTTGTATCCACTTAATCTCCTTTTGTTGTCTTATTGCTGTAGCCAGAACTTCAAGAACTATGTTGAATTGATATGGAGAGAGTGGACAAACTTGCCTTATTCTTGATTTTAGTGGAATTGCTTTGAGTTTCTCTGCATTTAATTTGATGGTGGCTGTCGGCTTGCTGTATATTGCTTTTATTATGTTTAAATATGTTGTGTCATGAAGGGGTGTTGGGTTTTGTTGAATGCCTTTTCAGTAATGAGATGATTTTTTTTAGCTTATTTATATGGTGAATTACATTGATAGATTTTCGTATGTTGAACCATCCCTGCATCTTTGGGATGAAGCTGACTTGATCATGGTGGATTATTTTTTTGATGTGTTCTTGGATTCAGTTTATCAGTATGTTATTGAGTATTTTTGCATCAATGTTCATGAGGGAGATTGGTCTGTAATTCTCTTTGTTAGTTGAATCTTTGTATGGTTTCAGTGTCAGGGTAACTGTAATCTCATAAAAAGAGTTTGGCAATGTTCCTTCTATTTCTATTATGTGAAACACTTTGAGGAGTATAGGTATTAGATCTTCTTTGAAGTTCTGGTGGAATTCTACACTGAAACCATTGACCCTGTGGGCTTTTTTTGGTTGGGTTTTTTGTTTTTTGTTTTTGTTTTTTGATGACTACTTCTATTTCATATTTAAATTGTTCACATGGTCTTAATTTAATTTTGGTATGTGATACCAATCCAGAAAATTGTCCATTTCGTTTACATTTTCCAATTTTTGTGGAGTACAGGTTTTTGTAGTATGGCCTAATGATTCTCTGGATTTCCTCAGTGTCTGTTGTTATGTTCCCCTTTCATTTCTGATTTTGTTGATTTGGATGTTTTTTCTCTGCCTTTTGATTAGTTTGAATAAGTCTGATTAGTTTGTCTATCTTGTTGATTTTCTCAAAGAACCAGCTGTTTCATTGATTCTTTGTATTGTTTTCTTTGTTTCTATTTTAGTGATTTTAGTCCTCAATTTGATTATTTCCTGTTGTCTATTCCTCCTGGGTGAGTCTGCTTCTTTCTGTTCTAGAGCTTTCAGGTGTGCTGTTAAGTCACTAATGTGAGATTTCTCCACTTTCTTTGTTTAGGCACCGAGTGCTATGAATTCCCTCTTAGCTTTGCTTTCATAGTGTCCCATAGCTTTGGGTATGTTGTGCCTTCATTTTCATTGAATTCTATCAAGTCTTTAATTTCTTTTTGTATTTCATTCTTATCCAGGGGTGGTTCAATAGTTCACTGTTCAATTTCCATGAGTTTAAAGGGTTTCTGAGAGTAGTGATGTTGTTAAATTCTAACTTTAAACCGTGGTGATCCAATAAGATACAGGAGTTTATTCCTATTTTTTTTTGTATCTGTTGAGGTTTGCTTTGTTACCGAGTATGTGGCCAATTTTAGAGAAGGTTCCAGGAAGTGCTAAGAAGAAGGGGTATTCTTTTGTGTCTGGGTGGAATGTTCTGTAGATGTTAAGTCCATTTGAGTCATGATATCTGTTAGTTCTCTTACTTCTTTGTCAAGTTTCTGTCTAGTTGACCTGTCCACTGGGGAAAGTGGGATTTTGAAGGATTTTGAAGTCTCCTTCTATTAGTGTCTGTGGTTTGATGTGCGTTTAAGCTTTAGTAAAGTTTCTTTTACATATGTTGGTGCCCTTGTATTTGGGGCATAGATATTCAGGATTGAGACTTTATCTTGATGGATTGTTCCTGTTGTGAGTATAAAGTGTCCTTATCCATATCTTCTGATTGATTTTAGTTTGAAGTCTACTTTGTTAAATATTAGGATAGCTACATCTGCTTGTTTCTTAGGTCCATTTGATTAGAAAGTCTTTTTCCAACCCTTTACTCTGAGGTAATGTCTGTCTTTGAGTTTGAGATGTGTTTCTTGTATGCAGCAAAAGGATGGATCCTGTTTTCATATCCATTATTTTAGCCTGTGTCTTTTTATAGGTGAATTGAGTTCATTGATGTTAAGAGATATTAATGACCAGTGATTGTTAATTCCCATTATTTTTCAGTGGTAAGTGTTTGTATGTTTTCCTTCTTTGGGTTTTGCTGGTGTAAGGTTTTGTGTTGTCTATACTTTTGTGGCTGCAGTTAGCTTCCTTGGGTTTGCGTTTTTCTTCTAGTACTTTCTGTAGGGCTAAATTTGTGGATAGGTATTGTTTAAATCTGGTTTTGTCATGGAATATTTTTTCTCCATCAATGGTGATTGAAAGTTTTGCTGGGTATAGTGCTAGGCTTGCCTTTGTGGTCTGTTAGTATCTACAACAATCTTTCCAGGGCCTTCTGGCCTTCAAGGTTCCCATTGAGAAGTTGGGTGCAGTTCTGATAGGTCTGCCTTTATATGTTACTTGACCTTTTCCCTTTGCAGCTCTTAATTTTCTTTCTTTATTCTGTATGTTTTGTGTTTTAATTATTTTTTTTTAAATCACGGCTTGGCCCATTAGCTTCAGATTCTTGTTGGCTAACTTTTTTTTTTTTTTTTTTGGTTTTTTCGAGACAGGGTTTCTCTGTAGCTTTGGAGCCTGTCCTGGAACTAGCTCTTGTAGACCAGGCTGGTCTCGAACTCACAGAGATCCGCCTGCCTCTGCCTCCCGAGTGCTGGGATTAAAGGCGTGCGCCACCACCGCCCAGCTGTTGGCTAACTCTTACATATTAATTTAACCCATTTCCAGTAATCTATGCATCACCATGAGGTCATGGTCTACCAGAAAAGTTTCAGCTCATCTATCTCTGGTGGTGGCTCCATGTCTTCTCCCTATTCTGCCCTCTTTCTCCCAGCATTCAACCTAGCTTTCCCTGCCTAAGTTCTACCTTGCTATAGACCAAGCCAGTTTCTTTATTCATTAATGAATATGTGTTTTAATTATTATATGGTAAGGGAACCTTTTTGTTTTGTTTCCATTCTATTTGGTGTTCTGTCAGCTTCTTGTACCTTCATAGGGATATCCTTCTTAGGTTGGGAAAGTTTTCTTCTATGATTTTGTTGAATATGTTTTCTGTGCCTTTTCACCTGGAGTTTTTCTCCTTTTATCTGTATTATTCTTTTCATGGTGTCCCAGATTTCTGGATGTTTTGTGTTAAGAATTTGTTGGATTTAACGTTTTCTTTGACCGATGAATCTATTTTCTCTCTAGTATTTTCAACACCCGAGATTCTGTCTTCCATCTCTTGTACTCTGTTGGTTATGCTTGCATCAGTAGTTCCCATTCATTTACCCAGATTTTCTGTTTCCAGAATTCCCTAGGTTTGTGTTTTCTTTATTGCCTCTATTTCAGTCTTCAAACCTTGAACTGTTTGCTTCACCTGTTGATTGTTTTTTCTTAGTTTTCTTGGGTTTCATTAAGAGATTTATTGATTTTTTAAAGTTTTTTGTTTATCTTTTCCTCCATTTAAGGGAATTTTTCATTTTCTTTTTAAAGGTCTCCATCATCCTCATAAAATTAACTTTAAAATTATTTTCTTCTGCTTCTTCTGGGTTAGGATGATCAAGTCTTCCTGTTATGTGACCACTGGGTTCTGGTGTTGCCGTGTTGCTTTTCAGGTTGTTGAATGTGTTCTTGCACTGGTACCTACCCTTATCTTCCTCCAGATGGTGCAAGCAGTGTCTTTACCTTCTGGTCCAATCCTTGCAGCTGTTTTCTGTGTCTCTGGGAACTGTTCTTGGTCTGCTTTGTACTGTCACTGTCTGTGTCTCAGGGAGCTGCTGATGTCTCCCTTAGCCGCTTTCTTGGCCCTCTCTCTTGGTCCACTCTGTGCATTCACAGCCTGTGCGTCAGAATTTGTCTCTTGATTCTTTCTGTGTAGTTGCAGCCTGTTTCAGAGTTTGTCTGAGGTCATGGGGGTTAGGAGGGTTTGAGGGCAGAACGGGACTTGTAGCTTATAGGGTCGATCTATGGAGTGGGCTGTTGGAGTAGTCTACCTGCAGGAGACTTGCCTGCTGGCTGGCTAGAGAAGCTGAGTCAGGTGGGGGAGGAGCCCAGGGTTTTGCCCCTGTATGGAGGACCTAGAGAGCGGGGTGCCCTGCTTGGTGGGTGATCACGCACTTCTTGGTCCTCTCTGTGTAGTTACAGCCTGTGTTTCAGAATTCCTCTGAGGTGGCTTGGGAGAGGAGGAAAGGAGGGTTTTCATAATTGTTTTTTCTGAATGTTAATTTGAAAGGAGTGGATAAATGTAAAGTACTTCCTAGAAATCTAGAATCTAATTTATTCCATAAACAGACTTTAAAATAATGAGCAAATGTTTGGGGGTTTAGTGTATTTGACCAGCACATATAAAACCCTGAGTTCAGTACTTACTGTAACAAGTAAAAACAAAACAAAAATAATAAGGAAATATTATTTAAGCAACTTTGTTGCTCAGTTTTTTTCATTGCTCAAAGTTATTAAGAAAGACAAATTTAAGGAAGAAAAATATTTGATAATTATTGATCTTTTTCTAATATTTACTAAAATGTTATTTTAAATGCATAATAATAGTATATATCTGTTAATTCATTTATTTGAGGTTGCAAGTTTACTAATTCTATTTCATTAATGGCTTTTCTTGGGCATATTAAATTATTTCTTCTTTTTCTTTTTTAATTTTTAAATCTATCATTCCTCCTTTCCCTTCATCTCTCCTTTCTTTCTTCTTTTCCTATGTAGCCTAGGCTGTGTGGGACCTTGTGGTCCTCCTGTCTCACCCTCTGTGTATCTGGTTACATGTGTGTGCCACTTCATCCAGCTAACTAGTTATTGCTACTCTTAAGCCAAAGAACTGCTTTAGTTGTGTTGCTATTTTGGTGGCAAGATTTTTGTTATTTGAACATGGTATTGTAAAATTTAAAAGTTCTGTAGGCTATAACATGAGGTCCTGCTTGTTGGGGTTTCTGTCCTGCCTGGTTCCCACAGCCAGTAGTCCCAAAGAAAATCACACAGAGATCTCCATAAGTAATAAAACTGATTGGCCCATTAGCTCAGGCTTCGTATTAGCTCTTATAAAGTATATTAACCCATTATCCTTATCTATGTTAGCCACATGGCTCTGTACCTTTTTCAGCAGGGCAGGTCACATCCTGCTTCTTCCGTGATCTGGGCAGGACTGCAGAAAGAGCTTCATTCTTCCCAGAATACACCTGTTCTCATTTCCCCGCCTCTACTTCCTATCTGCTTGTCCCACCTATACCTCCTGCCTGGCAACTGATCAATCAGCGTTTATTTAAAACATAATTGACAGAATACAGAATTGTCCCATACCAGTAGGCTAAAAGTAAAAACACTGAGCCAGGCGGTGGTGGTGCACTCCTTTAATTCCAGCTCTTGGGAGGCAGAGGCAGGCCCATCTCTGAGTTCAAGGCCAGCCTGGTTATAGAATGAGTTCCAGTTCAGCCAGGGCTTCACAGAGAAACCCTGTCTGGAAATACCAAAAAGAAAACGACCATCCACATATGAGAGGGGACATCTGTCCTTCCGAATCTTGGTTACCTCACTCAGAATGATTATATCCATCCTGAGGATTCCATGTTCTATAAAGATGAAAAACCACTCCACTGTGTGCATGTGCCATGTTTTGATTATCCACCATGGATGGACTTCTCGGCAGTCTCCGCCCCGGTGCTGTGCCTAGAGCATCAGTAGGTGAACTCTATCTCTGCAGCAGGAAGTGAAGTCCTTTGGGAAAGTGCCCAGAGTGCCGTGTCCATTTCTAGCTTATTATGGAGCTTCCACACTGCTTTAGATAGTGGCTGCACCAGTTTGCACTCCACCAACTGTGACTGTGTGTGTGTGGTTTTTTTTTTGTTTGTTGTTTGTTTGTTTTTCGAGACAGAGTTTCCCCATGTAACAGTCCTAGCTGTCCTGGAACTAGCTCTTGTAGACCAGGCTGGCCTCGAACTCACAGAGATTCACCTGCCTGTCTCCCAAGTGCTGGGATTAAAGGTGTGCGCCAACACTGCCTGGCATCATTTGTATTTCTTCTTTTGAGAGCTCTGGATAGGGCCCAGTTTTCAATTGGGTTGTTTGTTTTCCTGGTTTTAATTCTTTCTCTAAGTTCTTTGGATATTCTGGACACTAACCCTGTGTCAGATATATAACTGGTAAGTTTTTACCCCACTTTACCCCATACAGCAGACTGCCTCTTCACTCAGATAATGGCATTCTTTGCTGCACAGAAGCTACTTAGTGTAGTGAGGACCACTCGTCAGTGGGTGGTCTTAATGCCTGCACAGTGGAGGTCACAGGAGTTCAGAAGTTCTTTCCTGTGCCTATAAGTTGAAGTGTATGTCCTGATTTCTCCTCTAACAGACTTAGGGTATCAGAGTTTTTAATTTTTATTTAAAAAATTTAAAATTTTATGTGTATGAGTGTTTTGCCTGCATGTATGTCTGCATACCACATATATGCTTGATGTCCTTAGAAGTCAGAATTGGACATTGGATTGTGTGGAACTGGAGTTACAGACAGTTGTGAGCTTCCTTGTAAGTCCTGGAAATAAAACCTTGGTCCTCTGGATTGTAGTGCGAAACGGCGGGGCTGCGTCCCGCCACCCGGCGGCCGGCTAACTTTACACCTGAAATAATTACATGGAAACTGTATTCTTTTAAAACACTGCCTGGCCCATAGTTTCAGCCTCTTATTGGTTAACTGGGAAATGATGGAGGAGAGTTATCTGTCTATGTTTCTTTTATTGGTTAATTAATAAAGAAAACTGCCTGGCCCATAGTTTCAGCCTCTTATTGGTTAACTCTCACATCTTCCTTTAACCCATATTTAGTAATCTGGGTAGCACCACGAGGTGTGGCTTACCAGGAGAGATCTTAACCTGCGTCCATCTCGGAGAGGAGCAGCATGGAGACTCACTATGGCGAATGCCTGAAGCGTCTCCCCCACTCTACTTCCTTGTTCCCACAATTCTGTTCTGTCTACTCCGCCTACCTAATTTTCTGTTCTCTTAAAGGGCCAAGGCAGTTTTCTTTATTAATTAACCAATGAAAGAAACATAGACAGATAACTCTCCTCCATCATTTCCCCTTTTTCTGTTTAAACAAAAAAAAAGGCTTCAACTTTAACATAGCAAAATTACATATAACAAAACAGTTATCAAGCAAGTATTACAGTTACAATATTTAAATCTATTTTATCTTTTATCATAACTAAGGAAAGCTATAACTATCTATTTATTCTTTAACTCCATCAAGACTCCAGAAGGATATAATGCTACCTAAGTAAACAAGAAATAAGTAACTTATAAAACTCTAGAAATGACAGAGACAACTCGCTGCCTGGACAGTCACCCAAAGTTCCTCTGTACCGTTGGGGCATCCATCTTCGGGCTTCAGGCCCACAGTATCCAGCAGACATTTCCATGAAGCAGAAAAATTCCAAAGACAGTTCAGTCACTTTCTGCTGTGTCCTGCAGAACGTCTCGCAGACTCTTTCATGAATCAGGAATCCCGAAAGACCATCTCACCTTTAGGCAAGTTCAGCAGTCCTCTCTCTGCAGGTTCTTTGTGTCCAGTTTATGGAACAGTCCAGCCAAGAGCAGTTTCTTGCCCAAATGGCTAACAAACTCCATAAGTAGCCTCTTCGATGCCCATCTTCCTCTTGAAGTAGATTGGTGCTGCCAGGAGCAGACGTGTCTCATTGTCATGAAAAACCCTAAGTTATTAAAACATTAAATGCCATATTCTGCAGTCTTTGAAAGATATGAAGAATGTCTATCTAACTGAAATATGTCTCTACATATCTAGAAAATCTAATAACATGACTATAAGCTTAACTATTATCAATGATTATCCATTAACAACCTATATTTCCTAATTATACATTACAATTTTTAAAATGAACTACAATCACAATAGCTTAATCAAGATCAGAAATACATATACATATAACAAAATTGACCTTAAAATCTATACCAATGCAAATTCATATCTATATCATCTCCCCCTTTAAATGTAAAAGAACATTTATAAACAATATTTGGGAAAATGGGCGCAGTTTTTTCTCTCCAAACTGCTTCCTGCTGAATGGGGGCGCTGTTATTTAGGTCTTTCATGGTGTAACCTGTGTGCTAGGTTCCTCTCAGTTGGCAGTTGAGTGAAGTAATTTTTTGAAGATGTTTACAGCAACCTTTCAGGAGGGCGTGGTCTATCATACCATATTGGGATAGAAGCAATCCACAGAGTCTCATCCTCTGTGAAAACAAAAGAAGAAACTCTTTTCCAAAGCATCATGTTCTTAGATCCAAATCCTGAAGTCATACCGTTAAGATGTCCCTTTTGGTCTAGACTGGCAGCCCATATAATGAAATGTCTCTCTGTATTTAGCTCCTTTACAGTCAAAAATTTCAAAGAAAGCACAATAAAATACATAATCCAGACTCTCGGTGAATTTTCCATTTTTACGTGGCTTATTTTTACTCTATCAGTTTACTTTATTCTGTCTCTTTAAAGACTTTACCTTTTTTTTAAAGCATTAACTTCTCTATATTTTTTTCTTCTCTCTCTCAAGCCTACGTATATTCATCCAACATTGTGAGCCATTTAAAGGCCTTCTATGTCTGAATCTTTCCTATTGTGAATCTGTAATTTTTTTACTATCCAGGAGCACTTCTTAAAAGGTTAAGCACTTCTTAAAAACTTAAGTTGCGCCAGGTAGAGGTAATATGGTACTGCCTGTTTACAGCCAAGTCTAAACCTTAACTGCGCTGTTATTATGGTAATTGCGATAGACCTGTCTGAGCTCAGCACAATTCAGCGTGGCGGAGCAGAGCCAGAGCTGCTACTGCCTCAGTCATTTGGTGTCCCTGAGCTGCACACAGTTACAGGTACACAGCAGTCCACATTGGAGCTGCACTCAGCAGTTTAATTTTGATACTGAGCGTGCAGCACAGAAACTCTTTTAATCCAAGTCACAGCCGAATCTGACGCGCAGAGCACCGCGCAGTCTGAAAACACCTCTCTCTCTATGGCGGCAGGAATCCGCAAATGCTGTCCCGCTCGCCTAAGCCTGATTCCGCCATCTGCCCAGGTGCAGGCAGGGAGCAGTGAGCCATGGGCATGGTCTCAGAGTACTTTCCCCCCCCCCCCCCGATCCCAAGTGGACACACAAACATCCAGTCCATAAAAGCCACTGAAATGGTTTATAGCCAGAATTTGCACTGGCAGCACAGCACCAGGAAGCCGCGTTTTAAAATGACTCGGCTTTTGTCTGCCGCTATTGCAGAAACAGAAAATCTCTCTACGGCACGTCCAGGCAAACAGCAGAAAGCTGTGTTAAACTCTCTCTCCTTTATTTAAAGCCCTCTCAGGTTAAAAACCTGAGTGGATTTAGTCACCACGTTAGAGCGCAAAATGGCGGGGCCGTGTCCCGCCACCCGGCGGCCGGCTAACTTTACACCCGAAATAATTACATGGAAACTGTATTCTTTTAAAACACTGCCTGGCCCATAGTTTCAGCCTCTTATTGGTTAACTCTCACATCTTCCTTTAACCCATATTTAGTAATCTGGGTAGCACCACGAGGTGTGGCTTACCAGGAGAGATCTTAACCTGCGTCCATCTCGGAGAGGAGCAGCATGGAGACTCACTATGGCGAATGCCTGAAGCGTCTCCCCCACTCTACTTCCTTGTTCCCACAATTCTGTTCTGTCTACTCCGCCTACCTAATTTTCTGTTCTCTTAAAGGGCCAAGGCAGTTTTCTTTATTAATTAACCAATGAAAGAAACATAGACAGATAACTCTCCTCCATCACTGGATGAGCAGCCAGTGCTCTTAACTACTGAGCCATCTTTTCAGCCTTAGGACATCAGGTCCTATATTGAGTTCCTTGATCAATTGCTGTGCTTTTGAATGAAGCATGATATTTACGGATTCAGCTTATATTAATTAACTTGTTGTTTGGATCTCCTTATGGAAAGCCTGATTTTCTTCAGTCATTTACACATCTCTGCCAGTCATATAAAATATATTTTAATAAAAGAAATGATTATCTTTATCAAGAAAGATTTAAACCTAGTCCTGACTCATAGTTTTCTTGGAACATTAACTAATAATATGTCATTTCCCTTGCTTATGTGTATGTTTGTATGCTAATAGAAATCCTAATTTAAATGGTCTTGGTTAGACCCACACCTCAGGATTTTAAGGCTCTTAAAAGTTTCGGTTTTGTAGTCAGAGTTGAGACACTACCAGAAATGAAGTTCTCCAGGTACACTTAGTCTTTCTATTCATTCTTGAGGGAGGTAGGTCTACCTTACCTTTATATGCCTCCCCCTGTTCTCTGCTGAGTAGTATATAACCTGAGCTGATTAGGGCAATGTTAATGAAGAGTTTTGCCTAAATATATGTATGTGTGTCACATGCATGCCTGGTGACCATAGAGGCCAGAAGACCTGGTATCCAAACCTTTGGAAGAGCAGTAAGTGGTGTTCTTATCTGCTAAGCCATCTATCTGGCCCCCATCTTTTTTAGTTTTTTTTCGAGATGGGACAGAGTTTCTCTGTGTAACCACCCTGGCTGTCCTGGAGCTACCTCTGCAGGCCAAGCTGGCCTTGAACTCACAGGGATCTCCTGCCTCTGCCTCCCAAGTGCTCCAGCCCCTATCTTAAGGCAACTTTTAGTATATGACTGCTAAGTAAAAATCATGTTAATGAGGTTGGAGAGATAGCTCAGAGTTTAAGAGCACTAGCTGATCTTTCCAGAGGTCCTGAGTTCAGTTCCCAGCAACTACATGGTGGCTCACAATGGGATCTAGTGCCCTCTTCTGGCATGCATACGTACATGCAGCCAGAACACTGTACATAATAAAAAATAAATAAAGAAAGAAAAGTCATGATGTTTACCTCATCCCCTCTTCAGTGTTCCATTCTTTCTGGTAGTTGAACTCTGACACGATTTATTGTGCCTTCCATTACAGCTGTATGTCGTCTTTGTACCTGTCTGTCCTTCTCATGACAGAGCAGGCCACTGTCAGTGTTTGGAGTCGAGGTCCTATTGTCAGAAGAAGCTGTTTCTTCCTTTGTGTCTTGATAAGTTGTCAGGGTGATAAGGGCTGCACTTTCGCTGGCACTTTGAACAGGATTGCTTCGTGATAGATGTCACCTGGGGAGACTGCTCATCCCGTGGCTTTGCCTCCCTCTCCTCCTCCCCTCCTTTTTCTTTAGATTTATTATTTTGTATTCATGAGTGTTTGATCTGGATGTACGTCTGTGCCATGTGGATACCTGGTGCCAGATCAGATCAGAAGAGAGTGTCAGAGCCCCCGGAACTGGAGTTACATATGCTTGGGAGCTGCCTCATGGGAGCTGGGGGCTGAACCCAGGTCCTCTGAATGAGCATCTCATCCTCTTTAACATCTGAGCCTTGTCTCCAGTCTCATTGAATGGCTTTGAAATCAAGTTGTCATCTTTATTTTCAAAAATCCCAATTACATTTGCTAGCCTGATCCTAGTCCTGCATTGCCATCATGTGTCATTGAACAATTAATTAAAAATCTCAGTTTTTAAGTCTGTGAGCTGAGAAATATAATGCCTCGATAGTGTTGGTATAGCGGACTGAGCACTTTTTAAACAAACATAATTCTTTAGTATGTGTGGTGCGTGTGTGTGGTGTGCAGGTGTGTTTACTATGCATGTATTTAGGCGGCTGGAAAACTACATGTTATTTTGCTTGCTCTTCACCTTGTTCTTTGAGCCTGACTGGGTCTCTCACTGAAGCTGGAACTTGGTGTTTTGGCTAGACTGGCTGGACAGTGCGCCACATATTCCTCTGTCTCTGCTCTTTATCACTGGGGTGCCATACTGTGGCACCCAGATTTTACATGTTCTCGAGATCAAAACTCAGGTCCTAATGGCTGTGCAGTGAGCACTTCGCACACTGACCCCTCTCCCAAGCCCCCTTGAATTGTTGGACTGTGATTCTTAAGGATCATGTTAATGCTGAGGCATCCAGATCATTTTAGTTATTTGCTAACGATTATTTTGCAGTTTTTTTTTTTTTTTTTTTTTTTTTTTTTTTTTTTTTTTTTTTTTGAGACTGGGTTTCTTTGAGTGTCCTAGAACTAGACCAGGGCTGGCCTTGAACTCACAGAGGTCTGCCTGCCTCTGCCTCCTGAATGCTAGGATTAAAGGCGTGCGCCACCACCGCCCGGCTCCATATTACCAATATTTTGCTCAGATTATTTTACTTAACTTTCTATACAGTGGAGGTTTTAATTTTAATTTTATTTTTTAAAGAATTTGAACCAGGAACTCACTGTATAGCATAGGCTGGCCTCAGACTCAACGATCCTCTGCCCTTGCCCAACCAGTGGTGGGGTTACAGGGTGTGCACCTCCGCTCTGGCTCCATTGGGCTTCTTTAAAGAGTGTGACTGCCAGTCAGTGCTTTGCTATTCATCTGATGAAGAGCCTAAAATAGAATACCACGCTGTTTCTGCACTCAGTAGGTGGAAAACACTAGACATTATATAGTGTGATGCGTGTGTGCCTTTTCTTTGTTGACATTTTTACATTTGCTTTGTTTACATAGGATCCGATCAAGGATCACATTAGATTATCTAATCAGATTAGATTGTCTTTTTTTATCTGTTAATATTACCTTTCCTAGCCGGGCGGTGGTGGCGCACGCCTTTAATCCCAGCACTTGGGAGACAGAGGCAGGCAGATCTCTGAGTTCGAGGCCAGCCTGGTCTACAAGAGCTAGTTCCAGGACAGGCTCTAGAAACTACAGGGAAACCCTGTCTCAAAAAACTAAAAAAAAAAAAAAAAAATTACCTTTCCTGATGGGCAGTGGTAGCGTACACCTTTAATTCCAGCACTCAGTAGGCAGAGCCAGGTGGATCTCTGTGAGTTCGAGGCCAGCCTGGTCTACAAGAGCTAGTTCCAGGACAGCTAGGGCTGTTACACAGAGAAACCCTGTCTCAAAAACCAACCAACCAACCAAACAACAACAGCAAAAATTACCTTTTCTTTCTTTTTCTTCACTGTCCTCCGATATCAGTTAGTTGAAGATAGAGTTATTTGTCTTGTAAAATGTTCCATATTTTGTGTATGGTTTTTGTGTTTGTTTTTTGTGGTTTCAGATGGGGTCTCACAGACGACCTTGAGCTTGGGATTCTCTTACCTCAGCTCCCTAAATGCTGGAGTTATAGGCATGCAGTACCATGTAATCTGTCCCAGGATTTAGATTTAATACATATGGTTTTGGTTTTCTTTTTTTTTTTTAATTTATTTCATCATTTGGGAAAATACAGTTAGGACGACTAGGGATTTTAACTGTAGACTGTGTCTTTTGAGTCCATATTCTCAGGTAAGATTGAAATAATAATTTTCTTTTATATGGAAAGATGCTGTGGAAATACAGGAAGTGGAATGAGGATGATGTAAGAGAGGTCTAGGGTAGAGATGGCAGGGAGAATATAAGCAGAAAGATGGGAGACACTTCATTTTTCTGCTTCAGTGCAATCCCCTTTGTTTTGTGCTTTAAGCTACATCAGAAGTATTCATGCTCAATTTATGTCGTGTGAACCAACATTTCCAAGGTCAACAGAAGTGCATCCTGCATCCTATGGTGTGTGTTTCCCTGCACCTGAGACTTTAGATGGCTAGTGGTTTGTCTTCTGTGACCAACAACCATAACTCCTTTCTAGAGTTTGACATCATCGCACTAATTGATGTGCGCTCTTCTTCCACCAAGCACAGTCATTTTGAGTTCATGTTTCATTAAGTTATGTGAGTCTGTATATCAGTATTTCTTCTTTTTTTTATTATCCAGTGTTCCTTGTGTGGTTGTAGCACTCTTTAAAATCCACGGGTTGATGGATATTTTGGTTTCATCCTTTTGCTATTATAATGTTACTTTGAACATGTGTATACGTCTTAGTAGGAATATGTATTTTCTTTTCATTTTTGGTAATAATTTGGGATCAACAGGGTTTAAATTGTTAAGACTCTGCTTTTTAATATCTTTTGACCTTTTACATCCCTGTCAGATTTTACTCAAGAGCTACTGTTTTTGTTTTTTGAGATGGGGTTTCTCTGTGTAGCCCTGGATGTCTGCAGACCAGGCTGGCCTTGAACTCAGAGTTCTGCCTACGTCTGCCTTCCAAGTGCTGGGATTAAAGGTGAGTGCCACTATTCCTGCTTAGTATGTGTATTTTTAATCAAGTATCTTTTCAAATATTTTTCTTGTTATTATTAGGCTGTTTGTTTTGAAGGTTTGAAATTATATAAATCGTATTTTCTCGTGTGTTTAAAGTTCATGCGACAGTCTATTATATCATAGAAAACAAAGTGGAGTTACAAAGCATTAGTACATACAGTAACACTAGTTTTTCTATTTATGTATTATTTTGCCTTACTAGAAATCTTCTGTTTCTTTGTATATGTTTGAGTTACCAACTAGTGTTCTTTTATCTTAGTGTGAAGGTCTTTTTCTGTTTTCCTCATGCCTTGTCAGCTACTAGCAGCAGCTTTCTGATTACTTTTTAAATTTCACCTTCACTTTTGAAGTGTGGTTTGTTCATATTAGCATTCCTGGTTGAGTGGTTTCCCCCCTTTTATCTTTGTAAATATATCCTCCTCCTTATGGTCTGTTACCATAGTTTCTGATGAGAATCTGTCAGTCTCACAGATGATCTCCTCTAGAAGATCTCAGTTATCTGATTGGTTGCATCTTCCCTACCCTGGAAAAAGGATCTTTCTGTACATCCCACACTGCCCTTAAAAATCCTGATCCCCGCCTCATCCTCCAGCATGTGTGTGCCAACATGTCTGGCTTTACATCTCTCATAATTTTTAATTTGTCATTCACAGATTTGAATATATTGTGTTTTAGATTAGATCTCTGAGTTTGTTCTGCTTGGCATTTGTTGAGATTCTTAGATATATAGGTTCATATTCTTTCATCAAAGTTAGAAACTTTTAAGCCATAATTTTAAAGTGTTTTTTGTTCCCTTTTCCTTCTGTGAGATTTTTATAATTATGTTCTTATAGGTTTCCCAGATTCTGTTTACTTCTTTCCGGTTCCTTTCCCACCCCTCCCCCCCTTATCTACCCTTTTCTTTAAGAGACCGAATTCTGCTATACAACTCTGATTGGCCCAGCCTTGCCAGGCAGACTAGGAAGGTCTCTAGTTCACAATCGTTTCCTTGCCTCTCTCTCCCTGTTAGGGTTATAGATACACACTGCCATATCTAACTTCAGTTTTCTTTTTTATTCTTCTTGGTTCTCAGACTAGGTAATTTTAATTGTGTCATATTCAAATTTACTGATTCTTTTCTCTTCCTATTCAAGTATATTGTTGGATTTTTCTACGAATTTTAAAATTTCCTTATTGCTTTCAGCCCCCAAATTTCTATTTGGTTGGTACCCTTTTATAATTAATGTCCCCTATGTTTTTATCCCTTGTTTTCTTAGTTTTTTTGTGTACAATTTCCTTCACTTTTGGAGTATACTTACGACAGTTAATTTTTAATACTTACCTGGCAAGGGAGGTACCAGGATCATGAAGGTGGTTTTCCCAGGGCGAGACTTCTCCATTGCTCTACAGATGTCCTGACCTCTGTGATTTCCCCAAATGTGGGAAACCTGACTGCATAATTTTGATTGTGGGGGACTGTATTTACATTTTCCCCTTAAAAATAAAATAATAATAATAAATAAAAATAATAAAGGGTAGTCAATTTAAGTCTTTGTTTGGTATGTCCAGTGTCTTCACTATCAGGGACTTTTTTTGTTAATCATCTTCCATGTGAGTGGGCTGTATGGCCCACGTGTGTGTGTGCACGTGTGCTTTACAAGTTTTGTTGAGGACTGGATGGACAGCTTTAATATTGTAAGGTGATGTCCCTTTCTCCAAGGTTGCGTGTTTAGTTGATGAGAGGTGCAGTTCACTTAATTAGTGTTTTATGATGTGTGTTGGTGTGGGTCTTAGTTTGTCTTGCTTGGAATTTGTTGAGATTCTTGAATGCTTTCTGTCACTGTAACAAAATGCCACAACCAAAGCAACCTACAAAAGAGAGCATTTAACTGGGGGCTCAGGGTTCCAGAGGATTGTAGTCCATGATCTTCATTGAGGGGGTCATGGCAACAGGCAGGCATAGCACTGGAGTAACGGTCTAGAGCTTACATCTGATTCAGAAGCAGGATGCAGAGAGAAAGAGCTAACTCTGCAGTGACATTCCTCTTCTTATAAAACCACACTATTTTTTTTTTCCCAACGAGTTCCACCACCTGGGGACCAAGTATTCAAATAGATGAGCCTATGGGGACCATATTGCATTCCTTGGCCCCTAGCTTATAGCCATATCATAATGCAAAATGGATTTGGTACAACTTCAAAAGTCCCCAGAGTGTTGCAAAGTCTTAACACAGTTTAAAAATCCAGAGTCCATTCTGAGACTAAACGCAGTCTTTTAACTGTAACCCCTTAAAAGCAAAAACCAGATTACCTGCCCCCAGCATACACTGGCACAGAGGATACATTACTGTTGTAGACGGGAAATGAACCAGATTACCTGCCCCCAGCATACACTGGCACAGAGGATACATCACTGTTGTAGACGGGAAATGAACCAGATTACCTGCCCCCAGCATACACTGGCACAGAGGATAGATACATCACTGTTGTAGACGGGAAATGGACCAGTGAAGAAACACTGGTCCAGTGCTCCACAGACTCCAGAATAGCTCTGTCTGCCACCAGAGGTCTTAGATGGCCCTGCAGGCCTCCGCTCTTTCCACTTCTGTTGGCTGTCGATTACGTCTCTCTCGGGCTGGCTCCATGTCCTGTTGGCAGTTTTCCTTGGCAGGTGTTCCGTGACTCTGATACCTCCAACCTCTTCCCATTTCCAATATCTTCAAATTTCACTTTCCCCAGCTTCACATAGTGGCCTCTCTGCGTCTCCCTGCAGGACCCTTGGTCCCTACAACTTTCTTTCACCTCAGAGGAAGCTTGTGTAGCCCCTCTATTCCTAACTCCTTTTTCATTCTAAGGCCAGAACCATGTGGGTGATGTGCCAGGTTCTGCTGCACCTACTGGGATGGCGCCCAGCCCACTCTTTGAATCACATTTGTTGCTGCTCTTTAGGAACAGCTAATTCTGTAGGTCTTTTCTTTTCACAAATTTCAGGATTAGCTGGGTGGGGTCTTGCCCAGAGGGCAGCACTCCTTCTATTCCATTCTTCCGTATTTCTTCTAGTAACATACCAAGGCTTCAACAGGAAGTTTCTTGCTGTTTTCTCCTTAAGCTATACATTTTCTATTTCTTTTTTTTTCTGTGTTATGGGAACTCCTTCAGCCAGTAGCCTTTTAGAATCCAGCCCACTGAGCGTGGTCTCAGGTACTCTAAGTGCAGATGAAGAGTATGTGCAGTCCCTTTTTCTTCTGGATTTGGTTCCCAGTTCCCAGTTCCCAGTGCACACAGAGGACTGCGGATGTGAGTTTAGCCCCAAATAAATAAACCTTTTGTTACACTCCATCCCGGGCTATTGTGGAACTCCTTGATATGACTATAGTACTGCTTGCTCCTTTTTGTTGTAGATCTACATAAGAGCAATTACTAATAACCACACAACAGAATTGATATTAGACTGTCTTGAAATGTCCTCTGGTAGTGAAATTAGTTCAGAGCTCCAGTTTAGCCTCAAGCAGATTCTTAGACAAAGGCAAATGCAGACACAAATATCACAAATGGTCTGTAGCCCGTCGCCAGTATTGTTCAGAACCTCTTGAGCTAGGCTTTCGTCGTCACATTGCTCTCAGCACCGTTATCTTCCAAACTCCTTTTGGTTTGGCCTACTAGGCCCCACTTGCAGTGCTCAACCTCTTTTCTTATTCAGTCTTCCACATTCCTCCGAAAACCCCAGCATAGTCAGGATTTCACAGGTGTGTCCCTTTTCTGGTACCAGCTTCCTGGTGACTTTTCTGTTGCTGCAACAAAACACCATGACCAAGACAACTTCTAAAAGAAAGCGTTTAGTTTGGGCACCACTAATTAATTTCTTGGGCAGAGCATCTTTCTGCCTTGAAGATGCAGTCTTCTTGTCACATGGTCACAGAGGTCAGGTTCTCTCGCAAAACTAGCTCTTTCCTGGAGGCCACACCTCCAGGACTTCATCTGCCTCCCAAAGACCTCCCAGGTACTATCACATCCAGTATTTGGGTTTCAGTCTAAGAATGAGAGGAGGGAACACACCTATCCCATCCAAAGTGGGCTATATTTCTTATATGTGCTTTCCAAAGTCTCTCTTCTTTTATTTCCATGGATACCACTGACTTGGCAGATTCTTGAGTAGCTGGATATATAAGGAAAGATAAAGAAATTCATTAGTGCCCCCAAATCAAACTGTTACCCAAACCCTAGAACTATGAGAAATAGATTTCTCTTGTTTAACCCATCTAGTCAATGGTACTGCTAAAGTAGGCTGAGCAAAAATAGTTGGGAAAACTCACTAAATAGGGGCCAGAGAATGCTCCCATGGGCTCATATACTTAAATGCTGGGTCCCCAGTTGGTGGAACTGTTTTGGAAGGATTGGGAGGTGTGGCTTTGTTGGAGCAGATGTGTCACTGGAAGCGAGCTTTGAGGTTTTAAAAAGCCCATGTCATTCCCAGTTAGTTCTCTCTGGGCCTCCTACTTGTGGATCAAATGGAAGCTGTCAGCTATGACTCCAGTGCCTGCCTACTGCTGTGACCCTCACTGTGGTGCTCTTAGACTCACAGCCCTCTGGAGCCTTGAGCCTCCAGACTAAACGTTTTTTTTTGATGGGATTAAGACAGTTGGGTACAGTTTCCTGACATCCTTTCACTGGGTAGAATATAGGTTTTTGTTGTTGTTGCAAGCAATCACTGATATGCTTCTGCTTGTAATTGTGGTTCTATGTTGTTTGTTTGTGTGTGTGTGTGTGTGTCTGTGTGTGTGTCTGTGTGTTCTCTCAGACCACCAATTTTGGTACCTGAAAATTTTTATGTTTTCTCTGTTTGTCTGTATTTTTCTAAGATGTTCTCGGTGCAGCTGAGTCTTGGCGAGCAGACATGGGAGTCCGAAGGGAGCAGTATAAAGAAGGCCCAACAGGCTGTTGCTAATAAAGCTTTGACGGAATCTACGCTTCCCAAACCAGTTCAGAAACCACCCAAAAGTAATGTCAATAATAACCCAGGTATGGCATTGACTTGACCTTTTGTTCTGTGAGCCGATGTGTTACTCTTTTTTTCTGTGTTGCCCTGTGAATCATACAGGTACACAATTAGTGGTATACACACACAATAAGGAAGGTAATGGAAAAGAAGAGAGTTACGGTTGTTTTGAAAGTTCACTTAGTGGAAACTGTAAAAATCTATTCCTTTGAATGTTGGCAAAAACACATGTGCTTGTAAATGCAGGAAATGTGTTTCTTTTAAGGCAAAGGAATTGTTTCTCTTTTTAAAGTATATGTACTAAGAAATTTAATAATTAAGTTATTCCTTTTTAGTTTAATGCAAAATTATAAAGGTGTCTTGTTAAATATTTTGATTGTTGGTGTAAAAGTTTGAAAATAGCTGGTAATTTAGAACATTCATATGAAGTTTATTAAGAACCCCCCAAATCTGTAAAGCCATTCATGTGCAAAATTCTTAAATGAATGACAGTTCTAATTTTAATTTTCTAAGAACAGTTTTTGACAGCTGTTTTGATTGCATCACTCCCAACAACATCACATGTCCATTTGTCTTTTGAGAAAGGCAAGCCTGTGTTAGCCATAGTGCGTTACTTGATAAAGTCAAGTTAGTAAAGGTCTTCTGAGTTCAGTTTCAGCCATATGTTTGTTTACTCATTTGTTAACCTTTATTATGTTCTTACCGTTGAATCAGTGCTAGTACTGCTTTAGGTCTTTTTAAATAACGTGAAGCCCACTTACTAGCTAATGGTGACTCTACTCTGTTTAATTAGCCTGTGCTTGTCCTCACTCGCAGGTTATGGAGGCACTTCTTCACTGTCCTGTGCTTGGTAGATACAGTCTGCTCTTTCCCAATGTCATTGCTTTCCTATAGCAGACCCTCTGCCCTGCTCAAGGTTCTCCCCCAGACTCCGTGGTTTCCTATAGTGAACCCTCTGCCCTGTTCAAGGCTCTCCCCCAGACTCCGTGGTTTCCTATAGTGAACCCTCTGCCCTGTTCAAGGCTCTCCCCCAGACTCCGTGGTTTCCTATAGCGAACCCTCTGCCCTGCTCAAGGTTCTCCCCCAGACTCCGTGGTTTCCTATACTGAACCCTCTGCCCTGTTCAAGGCTCTCCCCCAGACTCCGTGGTTTCCTATAGTGAACCCTCTGCTCTGTTCAAGGCTCTCCCTCAGACTCCGTGGTTTCCTATAGTGAACCCTCTGCCCTGTTCAAGGCTCTCTCCCAGACTCCGTGGTTTCCTATAGCGAACCCTCTGCCCTGTTCAAGGCTCTCCCCCAAACTCCGTGGTTTCCTATAGCGAACCCTCTGCCCTGTTCAAGGCTCTCTCCTAGACTTTGTGGCTTTTAATCCCAGCTCTTGGAGAGGCAGAGGCTGGTGGATCTCTGTGAGCTTGAGGCCAACCTGATCTACAAAGCAAGTTCTAGTACAAGTAGGGCTACATAGAGAAACAATGTCTCAAAAAAGCAAAAGGAAAAATAAACAAACAAAATAAAACCATTTGTGGTTGTGTATGGTACACCAACATGTATTAAACATATGCACAAGGTATATAACCTCTTTTTCTGTATCTTACAGTTTTATACACAAATATATAATTTAATGGTAGATATTAAGTGTCAAGTAAATAATGGCAGCTGTTAATGTTAAAAGTAATGATCATGTTAACTGAAGTAAGATGTAGGCCTTGAGGGAGTCCAGGTATGGGGGGAAAAGGAAGAACATTCTAGACTGAAGGAATACTAAGAAGGGCCCAGGAGTAAGAAGGTTTGGTAGAAACCAGTTTGTGTGTGTGGTGATGATTTTATTTACTGTATGTGAGTGCTGAGTTGGAAGTGGAGGTGGGGAGGGATGCACTGTGAAGACCCAAGCATCCCTTTCACAGGACTTTTTTTTGTCATTTAGGGCACTTGATATCTAACAACAAATGGATGATGGTTTAAAAGAGCATTTTAGCATGTGACATTTGACATGGGATTGGGAGATACAAGACAAGAAAGCATGGTGACCAGCTAGGCGGTCAGTGCCGTAGTTTTGAATAGATACATTTAACAAACTCTACCATGTATTGCACATATTATGTGTCCTTCTCTTCGAGGTGATGGGAGTGGACTGTGGTGTGGAGGGAAGGAACTCTCATGGCATTAATGAAAGCCGTATGGCTGTGAGCTCAGCTCGGCATCCCTATAGCAAGGAAGACCTCAGTGAGACTCAAAGTGTAGGAAAGTCTGAAAGTCCAGTAGAGATGCAGTTCCAGTGTGGAGTATTGGGGTAAGCTAGAAAAAGGGGAAGGGTATTTGGACAGACTTTTAAACATGTGCAGACAAGAGCACAAATTACACTTGCAGAGGTGGATACAGCTGCTCTGTGAAATACTACTGCAGGTTCTGCCGTTGGCATAGCAGCTTCCCTCCTTCTTCAGAAAGAAGCCATCCTGAGTGTCTCACGAGCTGTGACTGCACCTTGGAATCACGTGCTCCTCTTTGCTGATGCCTCGTTATTACAAAGGTGTTTGTAAGATTCAGCCGTTTCCTTGCTAGTGCACAAATACTTGGATTATTTCCAGATTGGGATTGTTAATAATCCTGCTGTGAACATTCTTGTATACACACACACACACACACACATTTCTTTTGGGAGTGAACCTGGGGTTGGAACTGCCGGGTGGTAGGTTTCCATGTGCTCAGAATTAGCAAGCGTTGTCAAGTGCTCCATTAGCAGTTACTAAAGCTCTCTTTGTCCTTGTTCACCATTGACCTTTTAGCTTTCTTAGCTCTTCTGTGCTAGGGCTCTTAATACATTTCATTTGCATTTCCCTAGCAGCTGATGAAGATGCCTGGTGAAATGTTCTTGATGATGGTGCCATTTGTTCATTGGCATTAGCATAGTCTCTGTTGAAAAGAGACAGGTTGGTTTATACATTTCTTAAAAATTATGTTGTTTTTAATAACTTGTAGGTTTCATACATATTCTAGACTCACATAGTTTGATATGTGAATATATTAGAATATTTTGTAGAATATTGCAGAGGATCTTTTGAAACTCTTTTTTTTTTTGGTTGTTTTCTAAGACTTTCTGTAGCCCTAGGTGTCCTGGAACTTGCTATGTGTTCCAGGCTGACCTCAAACTCTCAGAGATCTGCCTGCCTCTGCCTCTAGTGCTGGGCTTAAAGGTATGCACCACCATGTTTGCTTCTTTTGTAATTCTTTTTTTAAAAATAATTTATTTATTTTTCTTTTATGTGCATTGATGTTTTGCCTGCAATATATCTTTGTTAGGGTATTGGGTCCCCTGGAATTGGAGTTACAGACATTGTGAGCACCCATGTGGGTGCTGAGGGTTGACCTGGGTCTTCTGGAAGAGTGGTTAGTGCTTGTAGCTGCTGAGCCATCTCTCCAGCCCCTCTTTTGAAATTCTTAAGGTTGCATTTTAAAGAATAGAAATTCTAATATTTTAATGTGACAGATTTATTAGTTTTATTTTAAGTGCTTTTAAATATGTTATTTGCTAGATCTCATCTCTTTCAAGGCTGTGAAGATAACCATGTTATTTTTAGAAGTGTTATTGTTTTGTCTTGTTAATTGAGACCTCGAATCTGTCAGGTGTCAAGTTTATTTATGTGTAGTATGGGGTAAAGTTTGAGCTCTGTTGTCTTAGTACATTTTGTGCAGTTGGCTAAAATGCCATCCCCATCTAGTGCACTGCAGAGGCAGCTTTGTGTACCCAGGCAGGTGCACATCTAGTGCACTGCAGAGGCAGCTTTGTGTACCCAGGCAGGTGCAACTGGAAGAGGAGCCTGTTAGACGGGAGAGATCTAGTCCCTAGGGAGGTCGGACCTCGGTTCTTCACAGCATGCTCTTCCTGCCAGTTAGCTAGAACTGTGCTATAGAATGACTCTGCTTCTTTCTAGTTTTTTTTAACTTTTGAAATAGTTTCAGATTTATATACAATTTGTCGAAATAGATCTAATGTATACCTCTCATCCAGATACCCCGTGGTTGGCAGTATTGAGCCATCTGGGAGTAAGTTATTCAAATGATGTTTCTCTTTCCTGTAGTATTCCAGGGTTCCATTCCTCCTCCTCCCTCACTTTTCTGACAGTGTCTTATACTATAGTCCTAGCTGGCCTGGAATTTAGGACAGTCCTCCTGCCTCCCCCTCCTAAGTGCTATTTCAGATGGGAGCTACCACACCTGACTCCATGTGCATTTTCTTCTTCTTCTTCTTCTTCTTCTTCTTCTTCTTCTTCTTCTTCTTCTTCTTCTTCTTCTTCTTCTTCTTCTTCTTCTTCTTCTTCTTCTTCTCCTCTCCTTCCTCCTCCTCCTTCTCCTCCTCCTCCTCCTCCTCCTCCTCCTTCTTCTTCCTCTTCCACTTCTTCTTCCTTCTCCTCTTCCTCCTCTTCTCCTTCTTCCTCCTCCTCTTCTTCCTCCTTCTTCTTCCTCCTCCTCCTCTTCTTCCTCCTTCTTCTTCCTCCTCCTCCTCTTCTTCCTCCTCCTTCTTCCTCCTCGTCTTCTTCCTCCTCCTCCTTCTTCTTCCTCCTCCTCCTCTGACTCCATGTGCATCTTCTTCTTGTTGTTCTTCTTTTTTCTCCTCTTCCTCCTCCTCCTCCCTTCTCCTCCCCCCTTTTTGTTTTTGAGACAGGATTTCTCTGTGTAGTTTTGAAGCCTGCCCTGGAACTCTCTCTGTAGACCATGCTGGCCTCAAACTCACAGAGATCCTCTTACCTCTTTAATCCCAAATGCTGGGATTAAAGGCATGCACCAGCACTGCCCAGCTGCATGTGCATTTTTTAAGTGCATAGGTAACCTCTTGTTAGACAGTAGAATGGGGCATCATTTACTCCACAGACTTCACTCATTGCTGGCTGTCTTTTAAAAATCTTGTGTAATCAAAATCATGTGCTTAATGTACTTGCCATCTTCCTTTACTCTATTTTAACCTGACACAGTCAGTCTGCCCATCTTTAGGACTTGACATTTGTGATGAGTATGGTATCATACTCATCTAGGTACCATAGTTTGTACAGTGCTTCTTGGTAGAGTACGTCTGGTGTTTTCTCATGGTTATTACATTTTTTAACGTGCATATCTCCAAAGTAAAACTGAACTCAGTGCTTATAGCTTCTGATTTCCTTTGGTAGTGATGACTTTGGCCACCTGGTGAAGAGCATGCCTGCAAAACTTCTCTACTATAAAGTTGATCATATTAATAAGTAGTAAGTAAATAAGCATTTTGAAGATATTTTGAGACTATATAGAAACATATGTAAATAACCTGTTCCTCATCAAATTTTCTTTAGCCTACCGAATTTAACATCCATTGTTAATTTCTATGAATCTGTTATAACCGTTAAGTTTGCTAGTGTGATTTATTTTGAATTCTAGAATTCCTTTAAATTTGTTAGTTGTCATTGGCGCTCCAAGGGAAGAAATTCTCTCTTTCTTCATTTCTTTATTTATGTCATTGTAGATCCTTATACTTCTGTTCTTACTGGTTTAAAGTCTATTGCTTCATTTGCTTTTTGTGTTGGGGATTAAACCCAGGGTCCCATATATGCTAAGCATGTGTTCTATCACCAAGCTACACTATGTGGTCCATGAGTGTTTTTGCTGCTATGTTTGTTTTTAAAGAAATGGTCTTACTTTGTTTCTGGGCTGGCACAAACCTGGGCTTGGGTGCTTTTCCTTCTCTTCTTCTTTGTTCCTGTTTAGTTTCAGTTGAAACCACAGATGTGCCAACATACCTGGCTTATCATTTATTTTGATGCTAAAATTGTCTCAGGTTGTGCCAGTGATTATATGGCCCTTTCAGTTGACTCTTGGCTCCTGGTATCTTCTCATCATTCTTTGGGTGCTTCTGGCTTTCTGGTGTAGAAGGAGTTCCTAGGCCATCTTGTACTTTCTTTGTCCTGGCTGTGTGCCTGTCATTTCTGCAGGGAGCTTTGCTTGGTCAATTAATCTTTTCATCTTCCAGCATGTGATTGTTGGGTAAATACTACGTTCAGACTTTTCTAACTTCCTACAAAACCATTTCTAGTGTTAGTAGCATGTTATTCCTGAAAAACAATAGTGGCTTTTCTTTCACTTCTATAGAAATTCAAAATTATTATGTGTAACTATGTACCTAGCTATTGAACTTTTTATCTTTAGCATTGATAATTAGAATGTCCCTTTAATATGTCTAATAACCATATCAAAATATCCCATGATATCCATAAATATATATAATTTTGCATCAATTAAAATGTTAAAACAGCTGAGCGGTGGTGATACATGCCTTTAATCCCAGCACTGGGGAAGCAGAGGCAGGTGGATCTATGTGACTTCAAGGCCAGCCTGACCTACAGAAAGAGTTCCAGGACAGTCTCCAAAGCTACAGAGAAGCCATGTCTCGAAAAACCAAAAAAAAAAAAAAAAAAATGTAAACAAACCTGGGCCTGTAAAAAAGGTGCTTGTCACCATCCTGACAACCTAAGTTAAATTCTTGGGATCCACATGGTGGAAGGAGAGAACCAATTTGTGTAAGTTGTCTTCTGACCCCCACATGGGTGCCCTGGCTCCCATCCACCCACTCACTCACCTCTACATAAAGTAAATAATGTTAAAAAAATAATCCAATAATTTCTAAAAGTAGATATATTTGCAGCACCAAGCATGCAGCCTCTAATAGCCGAGTAGTGATCATCCTTATGTAGTGGGGTCCCCCCTCCGCTCAGAACGAGAGTGCTGACTGTCTCTCAGAGGCTCCTCTTATCTCTCTGTGGATGTGCTTGTGTGAGAGGAGCAAGGTGTGCATGGTGGGGCCAGCCTCATTCTTCTGCCAGGGACAGAGAGCTGAAGCCTTTGCCACATGTGCCCTGTGCTCCCACCACAAAACCCAGTGCCGCCGCATAGAGTGCAGTAGTCTTCCTTTCAAGTGAGGGAGTGACACAAGCTGCTTTCAGTTAAATAGTGTGGCTAGAATACGTCACTTACTCTAAACACAGGTTGTGATGTGGTGGCAGGTGGTTTGTACCTCAGGAGTGTGTATAGATAGCTTCACTGTTGACTGCCCAACTTGGAATTTTCAAATAAATTAAATTTTTATTTATTTCCTTATCTTACAGATTGAGGTTTTAAAAGCTCCTCTTATTTGAATTTTACACTGCTTATGACTGAATAGTTATTGCAGGAAAGAATTCAAAATGTCCTAAATTTTTCCAGGATGGCAGCTCACACTGGAGCTGAAGGCAGTTTAGCTCAGCTAGGGCTACAAAGTTAAGTCTGAGGACAGTCTAGGTACATAGGCTTCATACCTATCCCCCCAAAATCATTTAAGTCAAGCAGTTCATAAATCTTGATTTCTAGGAAATATTTTAATCATTAAACTAAAATCTTTATACAATTTAAAATGTAAACTTAAAGACATATACTATACTTTATTGTTAAATAATTTTTTTGGAAGATTGTTGGACAGTTTCTAATAAAGTTAAACAGGTCTGCTCTCTGATCCAGCACTTCTACCTCTAGGTCAATAGCTTCAAGATCTGAGTATATATCTGTTGCAAGGAGAGAGGTGCCCTTTGTTTGTCCCGGCTATGCAGCTAGCTTTCATGCGAAATAACCACACAGAAACTGTATTCATTAAAACACTGGTTGGCCCATTAGCTCTAGTTTCTTATTGGCTAATTCTTTCATCTTAATTTAACCAATTTCTATTAATCTGTGTATCGCCATGTGACTGTGGCTCACTGGCAAGATTCTAACCAGTGTCTGTCTCAGGCAGAAGATCCATTGTGTCTCTCACTCTGCCCTTCTTCCCAGCATTCAGTTCTGCCTTCTCTGGCTACCTAAGTTCTGCCCTATCAGGCCCAAAGCAGTTTTTTTTTTTTTTATTTATTAAGCAATGAAAGCAACACATGAACAGAAGAACCTCCTACACCATGTATCTAGTACATGACTTTCAGAAATGTCCAGGATGGCCTTATAAATACTGTTCCTAACTGCAAACAACTCACATTCTCCATCAATAGCAAATGAACAAATATTGGTGGTCTCATCCATTGATATAAAAAATTAAAAACAGATATGCAAACATTGTGTGAAAGATGCAAATGAAGTATTGTTTCTTCATCTCTCAAGAACATACTAACAAATATGTAATAATAGAAGTCAGAGGCAGTCACTTCGGGTGATGGTGTTGGCTGGAAAGAGGCCTGAGGAACTTGGTGGCTGATGGAATGTTCTCCAGTGGGGTGGGATCATGTGAGTCACTGAGCTTGTGCTTAGGGTTGTGTGTCTGCCTTACTCCCGAGGGAGAGAGAAAAGGAGACACCCTTTGTCCTTGGCTCTTCTACAGATAATGGATATAGAAAATTAGAGGTTTGGACTAATTGAATTGCTGTTCAATCCAATAACCCATTGCTATTAAATCCAATTTGTTTCCTAGTCTGTATAATAAAAGAATTATTAAAGCACATGGCCTGAAAGGCAAAATTCAAGCTAATGGTACAATTTTTTTAAATTAAATTTTGCTCTAAAGAAAGATTTCATGTATATGCCTATATGTTTAACTAACTTATTTTAATACTTAAAATAAAACTTGACCTAATGTTATGTTGTGTCTTTTTATTTCAAAATTAAAAAAAAGTTTACCTAAGTAGAATAAGATCTTGAATGCCCCCTCCTGTCACTAGGTGAGCTCATGCCAGCTAATCTTATTTCTCATTTATCTTCCTCCTGAGGTGCCTGCGTGCACATGCACACACACACACACGCACACACACACACACACACACACACTATATATATATATATATACATACACACATATGTTGTATACACACATAAAATATAATACACATGTACACACACGTCTACACACTTATAATACATATATATCTATACATTTAGCATACACATTACATGTACATGTATAATACAACAAACATATAACACGTGTGTGTCATATATAATATGTAATACACACATGCACGTATGTATATGTATGTGTATGTGTGTATGTGCATGTGTGTATGTGTGTATATGTGTATGTGTATATATGTATATATGTATATGTATATGGGAAATGAGACAGAGTCTTGCCCAGTCTGTTGGGGACTCACTATGGAAGACCTCATCTGGTCTTGAATTCACATCCATCAGCCTCAGCGTCATGAGTACTTCGGATTATAGGCCCTGGGCTAGTTTTTAAAAACAAGTCAGTTTTTAATTTGTCATAAAATACTTTTTAAGATGAGGGCTCTTATCAGTATCAAACAAAGAAAGTAATAATTCCTTAACATTAAGATTGTACGGAGTGCAGATTCACATTACTGCCCATTTTGCCATAGTTGGTTTGTTTTGGTGAAGGATGAGAGAGATCCTTTTATTGCATTTGGTCTCCAGGCTCACAGTTCTTCTCCAGCTTTGTTGTCATGCAGATTGCTTATTTGGCTCAGTCATTGTTCTGTAGAATTGTCCACATGCTTGCTTTTGCTGATGGTACACTGGTGTGTTGTAGTGCCTTCCCTTCCCTGGATTGTGTAAGCTACACAGTTTCAGCTCAATGTCCTTGGCAATACTGCAGTACTCGTGGGTGGTAGTCTCCTTGCTGCACTAGATCAGAAGACAGTTTCTTGTGGTGAGGGTGAATTCTAATTGGTCTTAATGATAAAAACCCACAGTAAATGCTGGAAAAGTAAAGAAGCCAGCTGCTAGAGAAACTTCTTACTTCTATCGAATCCTCAGGCAATATCCCGTCCTCATATGCTTTATATTCCTGTCTCCACCTCCCTAGTGCTGGGATCAAAGGCATGAGATCCCAAGTGCTGGATCAAAGGTGTGTGCCACCAGTGTCTGGCCTCTATGACTAACTAGTGGCTATCTCCACCCACTGATCTTCAGTGAAGCTTTGTTAGACTACAAACAAAATATCACCACATCGTGGTCTCTTGATTTTAAAATTGATTCATGTACTCTGGTGGTGGCAGCCAGTTAATTTGTTAGCAAACTCCCCGTTAACACTGGCCAGGTGGCTGGGGTAGCATGCTGCTCTTGTTGTAGAGTGTCTGGCATCTTATCACCTGTTACAAACTGGTGGCCTTTTGGAAGACATCATTCCTTTTGCTGAAATCCCAACTAATATGAAGAATGCCCCTTTCATCATCATCTTCTTAATACAGTTTATTCAGGAAAGGGCAGATAAGCATTTGATCCCCTTACCAGCGTCATGTGCAGATCTGGAATCATCATTTCTCCAAAGATGTTCTTGTGCATGTTTTTAAATGGGGAGTGGTAGTTGTAAGCCACATTCTAGGTGCTGGCTGACTTCATTGCTAATATA